>NC_056068.1:12139798-12760753 GCF_016772045.2 Ovis aries | reverse complement strand
ACCAACCTAGACAGCATATTCCAAACCAGAGACATTACTTTACTCACTAAGGTCCGCTCAGTCAAGGCTATGGTTCTTCCAGTGGTCACATGGATGTGAGTGTTGGACTGTAAGAAGGCTGAGCGCTGAAGAATTGATGCTTTTGAACTGTGGTGTTGAGAAGAGTCTTGAGAGTCCCTTGACTATGGGAGATCCAACCAGTCCATTCTAAGGAGATCAGCCCTGGGTGTTCTTTGAAGGAATGATGCTAAAGCTGAAAACTCCAGTGCTTTGGCCATCTCATGCAAAGAGTTGATTCATTGAAAAGACTCTGATGCTGGAAGGGATTGAGGGCAGGAGGAGAAGGGGATTGACAGGATGAGATGAATTGTATCATCAACTCATATGGGTTTGTGTGAAGTCTAGGAGTTGGTGATTTACAGGGAGGCCTGCATGCTGCAATTCATGGGGTTACAAAGAGTCAGACACGACTGAATCGACTGAACTGAACAGGAAAAAAAGCTATTAAAATACAAACATATGAGGCCAAAAATCACATTTTTGAATAAGACATTGTGGAAGAAATAAAATAAGAAATCAATGGCATTGTAACATATATACTATCATGTAAGAATCAATCGTCTATATCCGATGCAGGATACAGCATGCTTGGGTTGCACCGGTGAGGACCCAGAGAGATGTTATGGGGAGGGAGATAGGAGGGGGTTCAGTTTGGGAACACATGTACACCTGTGGTGGATTCGCGTCAATGTATGGCAAAACCGATACAGTATTGTAAAAAGTAAAATAAAGTAAAAATAAAATAAAAAGAAATCAAAATATATATAGAAACAATTGAAAATGAAAACCTGACAGTCTAAAACCTATGGGATCAGTGAAATATTAGAGGGAGATCTATAAGCAATACACACCTACATCAAGAAACAGAAACGTCAAATAAGCAATCTAACTTAACATCTAAGACAACTAGAAATAGAAGAAGAGAAGAACCTCATACAGTAGAAGGAAATAAATTATAAAAAAATCAGAACAGAAATAAAAGAAATGGAGGAGACTACTGTAAAAATCAATAAAACTAGAAGCTGATTTGCGAATGTAAACCAGGTATACAAACCAATAGCCAGACTCATCAAGGAAAAAGGGAGAAGAATCAAATCAATAAAATTAGAAATGAAAGTGGAGAAATCTCAACAGACAACCCAGAAATACAGAAGACCATGAGACTAATATGAGCAATTATATGCCAATAAAATGGACAACTGGAAGAAACTCAACACCCTTAGAAAAGCATAACCTTCCAAAACTGAACCAGAAAGTACGAAAATCTTACTCAGACTCATCACAAGCATGGAGATCAAAGTTCTAATCAAAATCTTCCAGCAAATAAAGCCCAGGATCAAATGGCTTCACGGGTGAGCACATGCAGCTCAATACCAGAAAAATAAATGACCCAATAAAAATAATGTGCCACCAAACTAAATAAACATTTTTCCTAAAACACACAGATGGCTAACAAACACAGAAAAGATGCTCAATATCACACATTATCAGGAAATGCAAATCAAAACTATAATGAGGTACCATGCACACCAGTCAGAATCAGTCTACAAACAATAAATGCGAGAGGGTGAGAAAGGAACTTCTTTACACCGTTGGTGGGAATGCAAACTAGTACAGCTACTATGGAGAACAGTGTGGAGATTTCTTAAAAACACAAAATAGAAATGATATATGACCCAGTAATTCCACTGCTGGGCATACACACCAAGGAAAACAGGACTGAAGGAGACACATGTACCCTTTCATTGCAGCACTGTTTATAATAATTAGACATGAGAGCAACCTAGATGACCATCAACAGAGGAATGGATAAGGAAGTTGTGTTACATATACACAATGGAATATTACTCAACTATAAAAATTACATATTTGAGTCAGTTCTAATGATGTGGGTGAAACTGCTATACAGACTGAAGTAAGCCAGAGAGAAACAACAATACAATATATTTATGTATATATGAATTTATAATAATGATAATGATGACCCTATATGCAAGACATCAAAAGAGACACAGCTGTAAGAAAAGACTTTTGGACAAAGAGGAGAAGGTGAGGATGGGACAATATGTGAGAATAACATTGAGACATGTATATTACCATATATAAAATAGATGGCCAGTGCAAGATCATTGCATGAGGCAGGGCACTCAAACTGGTGTTTTGGAACAACCCAGAGGGTTAGGTTGGGGAGGAGGTGGAAGGGGTTTCAGGATAGTGGGACACATGTACACCATTGCTGATTAATGTTGATGTATGGCAAAACCACCACAGCATTGTAAAGTATTTAGCCTCCAATCAAAATAAATAAATTGTTTTAAAAACATCCAGGGGGAGGGTCTTAAGATGGTGGAGGAATAGGACAAGGAGACCACTTTCTCCCGACAAATTCATTGAAAGAACATTTGAATGCTGAACAAATTCCACAAGACAACTTCTGAATGCTGGAAGAGGACATCAGGCACCCAGAAAGGCAGTCCTTGTTTTCAAAGGAGGTAGGACAAAATATAAAAGATAAAAAGAGAGACAAAGAGGTAAGGATGGAGATCCATCCTGAGAAAGGAATCTTAAAGAGGAGACGTTTCCAAACACCAGGAAACACTCTCACCAGTGGGTCTGTGGGGAGTTTTGGAATCTCAGAGGAAACATAACTGGGAGGAAATATAAATAAATAAACCCACAGATTACATGCCTAATGGCAACTCCCAGCACTCACAGAGATCAGTGATTGTGCCCCAGAAGAGACACACAGCACACCTGAGAAGGAGCACCTGCTGCACACCTAGAAAACTGAGAGGCTGGGATGGGGGAGGATAAGATGCACCCCACCCCTGACCTGGGGGAGACTGTGCTCACCAAGCACCTGGTCACCTGAATGCTCGACCCGGCACAAAAACGCAGGCCCAAACCAAGTCTGCACCTTTGGGGAGTACCGAGAACCTGAACCTGAGCAGCTTAAACCTGGAGAGTGCATGCAACCCAGGGACCACCTCAGAGAGTTCCTGGCAGAGCAACCTGGAGCCTGAGCAGTGTAGACCAGGAAAGCACACATCGTGAGCGGGTAGACCCAGTGCAGCCGAGACACTGGGAGCACTCTCACACATGCCAGAGATATTTCTTTGCAGTGTTCCTCCCTCCCCACACATGACTGAGCAAGTGAGCCTATATAGTGACCACCTTTATCCTTGTGTTAGGGCAGAAATTAGATACTGAAGAGATCAGCAAACAGAGGAAGCTAAATTAAACAGAGGGAACCACTTTGGAAGTGACAGGTTCAACAGATTAAAACTCTGTAGTTAACGACTACATTGGAAGGCCTATAGATCTTGAGAAGTAGAAGATGGACCAAGGAATTAACTGAAACTGAGCTGACCCCACACTGTCTGCAACAGCTCCAGAGAAATTCCTAGATATATTTTTACTATTTTGCATTTTTATTTTATTTTTTAAAATTTAAGTTCCTCTATTACTCTTTAATTTTCATTTATATAACAATATTACTCTAACAAATTTCATATATATATATTATAATTTTTGTGACTTTTTAATATTGTTTTTTGAGAGTATAACCTCTACTCTAGATTTTTAATCTTTGTTTTTGGTATTTGTTATCAAATTTTGTACAGGTGAACAAGTCTTGAGACTACTGTAAAAGTAAGACTGAAAACCAGAGGCAGGAGGCTTAAGTCCAAAACCTGAGAACACCAGAGAACTGACTCCAGAGAACAATTAATCAATAAGAGCTTATCCAAAGCCTCCATAACTACACTGAAACCAGGCACCACCCAAGAGCCAACAAGTTCCAGAACAAGACATACCACACAAATTCTCCAGCAACACAGGAACATAGACCCGAGCTTCAATATACAGGCTGCCCAAAAGTCACATCAAACCTATAGACATCTCAAAACTCACTATTGGACATTTCATTGCACTCCATAGAGCAAAAATACCTTCCACCCACCAGAACACTGACACAAGCTTCCATAATCAGGAAACCTTGACAAGTGACTCATCCAACCTGACCCACAGTGAGAACCTCCACAATAAAGAGGAACCACAAACTGCCAGAATATAAAAAAAAAAACCACTAAAAACAAAGCAATATAAACAAGGTGAAAAGGCAGAAAACACAGCAGGTAATGGAACAGGATAAATACCCACCAAACCAAACAAAAGAGGAAGAGATAGGAATCTATCTGAAAAGAATTCAGAATAATGATAGTAAAAATGATCCAAAGTCTTGAAAACAAAATGGAGTTACAGATAAATAGCCTGGAGACAAAGACTGAGAAGATGCAAGAAACCTTTAACAAGGACCTAGAATAAATAAAAGAGTTAATATATAATGAATAATGCAATAAATGAGATAAAAACACTCTGAGGGAAACAACAGTAGAATAAAGAGGCAGAAGATAGGATAAGTGAGGTAGAAGATAGAATGTTGAAAATAAATGAATAAGAAAGTAAAAAGGAAAAAAATTAAAAGAAATGACAAAATCAGAGACCTCTTGGACAATGTTAAACACATCAACATTTGAATCATAGGAGTCCCAGAAGAAGACAAATGAAAGATCATGAGAAAATACTTGAGGAGATAATAGTTGAAAACTTCCCTAAAATGGGGAAGGAAATAGTCACCCAAGTCCAAGAAACCCAGAGAGTCTCAAACAGGATTAACCCTAGGCAAAACACCCCACACACATTAATCAAATTAATGAAGATCAAACACAAACAACAAATATTAAAAGCAGCAAGGGAAAAACAACAAATTACACACAAGGGGATTCCCATAAGGATGACAGCTGATCTTTCAATAGAAACTCTACAGGCCAGAAGGGAATGGCAGGTCATAATTAAAGTGATGAAAGAGAAAAGCCTACAGCCCAGATTATTGTACTCAGCAAGGATCTCATTCAAATATGAAGGAGAAATAAAAGTTCAGACAAGCAAAAGCTGAGAGAATTTCAGCACCAAACCAGCTCCAACAAATGCTAAAGTATATTCTCTAGACAAGAAACACAAAAAGGGTGTATAAATTCGAACCCAACACAAAAAAGTAAATGGCAATAGGGTCATACTTATCAATAATTACCTTAAACGTAAATGGGTTGAATGCCCCAACCAAAAGACAAAGCATGGCTGAATGGATACAAAAACATATAACATAACCCTTATATATGTTATCTACAAAAGACCCACCCACAAACAACACATACAGACTGAAAGTGAAAGGCTGGAAAAGATATTCCATGCAAAGAGAGACCAAGAAAGCAGAAGTAGTAATATTCATATCAGATAAAATAGACTTTGAAATAAAGTCTGTGAAAAGAGACAAAGAAGGACACTATATAATGATCAAAGGATAAATCAAAAAGATATAATAATTATAAATATATATGCATCCAACATAGGAGCACCTCAATATGTAAGGCAAATGCTAACAAGTATGAAAGTGGAAATTAGCAAATACACACAATAGTGGGAGACTTTGATACCCCATTCACACCTATGGGTAGATCAAGTAAACAGAAAATTAATAAGGAAACACAAACATTAAATGATACAATAGACCAGTTAGACCTAATTGATGTCTATAGGACATGTTACCCCAAAACAAGGAATTTCACATTTTTCTCAAGTGCACATGGAACTTTCTCCAGGATACACACATTCTGGGCCATAAATCTAGCTTTGGTTCACTCCAAAAATTACATCATTCCAAGCATCTTTTCTCACTGCAGTGAGATTAGATGTCAATTACAGGAGAAAACTATTAAAAATCCCAACATATGGAGGCTGAACAACATGTTGCTGAATAAATAACAAATCACAGGAGAAATAAAAGAAATCAAAATATGCATAGAAGTGAATGAAATGAAAACACAACCACCCCAAACCTATGGGACACTGTATAAGCAGTGCAGGGGAAGGTTCATAGAAAAACAGGCTTACCTCGAAAAACAACAAAAAGTCAAATAAATAACTTAATTCTACACCTAAAGCAACTAGAAAGGCAGAAATGAAGAACTCCAGTGTTAGTAGAAGAAAAAAAAATTTAGGGCAGAAATAAATGCAAAAACAGCAAAAGAAACCATAGCAAAAAACAACAAGCCAAAAGCTTGTTCTTTGAGAAGATAAATAAAATAGGCAAACCCTTAGCCAGACTCATCAAGAAGCAAAGGAGAAGAATCAAATCAACAAAAAGAAAGGAAAATGGAAAAATCACAAGAGACAACACAGAAATACAAAGGATCATAAGAGACTACTATTAGCAACTATATGCCAATAAAATGGACAACTTGGAAGAAATGGACAAATTCTTAGAAAAGTACAACTTTCCAAAACTGTGTGTTGATTTTATATCCTGCAACTTTACTATATTCATTGATGAGCTCTAGTAATTTTCTGGTGGAGTCTTTAGGGTTTTCTATGTAGAAGATCATGTCATCTTCAAACAGTGAGAGTTTTACTTCTTTTCCAACTTGATTCCTTTTATTTCTTTTCTGCTCTGATTGCTGTGGCCAAAACTCCCAGAACTATGTTGAATAGTAGTGGTGAAAGTGGGCACCCTTGCCTTGTTCCTGACTTTAGGGGAAATGCTTTCAATTTGTCATCATTGAGGATAATGTTTGCTGTGGGTTTGTCATATAGAGCTTTTATTATGTTGAGGTATGTTCCTTCTCATTCCTGCTTTCTGGAGAGTTTTACCATAAATGGATGTTGAATTTTGTCAAAGGCCTTCTCTGCATCTATTGAGATAATCCTATGGCTTTTATTTTTCAATTTGTTAATGTGGTGAATTACATTGATTGATTTGTGGATATTGAAGAATCCTTGCATCCCTGGGATAGCCCACTGGTCATGGTGTATGATCTTTTAATGTGTTGTTGGATTCTGATTGCTAGAATTTGTTGAGGATTTTTGCATCTATGTTCATCAGTGATATTATGGTTTCTTTTTGTGGCATCTTTGTCAGGTTTTGTATTAGGGTGGTGGTGGCCTCATCGAATGAGTTTGGAAGTTTACCTTCTCTGCAATTTTCTGGAAGAGTTTGAGTAGGATAGGTGTTAGCTCTTCTTAAATTTTGGTAGAATTCAGCTGAAGCGTCTGACCTGGGCTGCTTTGTTGCTGAAAATTCTGATTACAGTTTCAATTTCCATGCTTGTGATGGGTCTGAAGATTTTCTATTTCTTCCTGGTTCAGTTTTGAAAGTTGCGCTTTTCTAAGAATTTGTCCATTTCTTCCACGTTGTCCATTTTGGCATATAACTGCTGATAGTAGTCTCTTATGATCCTTTGTATTTCTGTGTTGTCTGTTGTGATCTCTCCATTTTCATTTTCTAATTTTATTGATTTGATTTTTCTCTTTGATTCTTGATGAGTCTGGCTAATGGTACTAGAGCTAATCAATGAAGATAGTAAATTTTGTTGGATATAAAATCAACACACAGAAATCCCTGCATTCCTATACACTAATAATGAGAAAGTAGAAAAGAATTAAGGAAAATATTCCATTCACCATTGCAATGAAAAGAATAAAATACTTAGGAATATATCTCCTAAAGAAACTAAAGACCTATATATAGAAAATTATAAACACTGATGAAAAAATCAAAGTGGAAACTAATAAATGGAGAAATATGCCACGTACATGGATAGAAGAATCAATATAGTGAAAATGAGTATACTACCCAAAGCAATTTACAAATTCAATGCAACCTATCAAGCTACCAGCGATATTTTCACAGAACTAGAACAAATAATTTCAAGATTTGTATGGATACAAAACCTCGAATAGCCAAAGCAATCTTGAAAGAAGAATGGAGGAATCAACTTGCCTGACTTCAGGCTCTACTACAAAGTCACAGTCATCAAGACAGTATGGTACTGGCACAAAGACAGAAATAGAGATCAATGGAACAAAATAGAAAGCCCAGATAAATCCACACACATATGGACACCTTAACTTTGACAAAGGAGGCAAGAATATACAAGAGTAAAGACAATCTCTTTAACAAGTGGTGCTGGGAAAACTGGTCAACCACTTGTAAAAGAATGAAACTAGATCACTTTCTAACACCGCACACAAAATAAACTCACAAGATTAAGATCTAAATGTAAGACCAGAAACTATAAACCTAGAGAGAACATAGTAAACACTCTCAGACATAAATCACAGCAGGATCCTCTATGATCCACCTCCCAGAATTCTTGAAATAAAAGCAAAAATAAATAAATGGGATCTAATTAAAATTAAAAGCTTCTGCACAACAAAGGAAACTATATAAGTAAGAAAAGACAGCCTTCTGAATGGAGAAAATAATAATAAATGAAGCAACTGACAAACAACTAATCTCAAAAATATACAAGGCCTTCTGCAGCTCAATTCCAGAAAAATAAACGACCCAATCAAAAAATGGGCCAAAGAACTAAATAGACATTTCTCCAAAGAAGATATATGGATGGCTAACAAACACATGAAAAGATGCTCAACATCATCATTATCAGAGAAATGCAAATCAAAACCACAATGAGGTACCACTTCACACCAGTCAGAATGGCTGCGATCCAAAATCTGCAAGCAATAAATGCTGGAGAGGGTGTGGAGAAAAGGGAACCCTCCTACACTGTTGGTGGGTGCAAACTAGTACAGCCACTATGGAGAACAGTGTGAGATTCCTTAAAAATTGCAAATAGATCTGCCTTATGACCCAGCAATCTCACTGGGCATACACTGAGGAAACCAGAATTGAATGAGACACATGTACACCAATGTTCATCGCAGCACTGTTTATAATAGCCAGGACATGCAAACAACCTAGATGTCCATCAGCAGATGAATGGATAAGAAAGCAGTGGTATACATACACAATGGAGGTTTACCAGCCATTAAGAAGAATACATTTGAATCAGTTCTAATGAGGTGGATGAAACTGGGCCATTATACAGAGTGAAGTAAGCCAGAAAGAAAAACACAATACAGTATACTAACACATATATGGAATTTAGAAAGATGGCAATGATGATCCTGTATGCAAGATAGCAAAAAGACACAGACGTGTATAGCGAAATTTTGGACTCAGAGGGAGAGGGAGAGGGTGGGATGATTTGGGAGAATGGCATTGAAACATTTGTGTTATCATATGTGGAACTAATCGCCAGTCCAGCTTTGATGCATAATACAGGGTGATCAGGGCTGGTGCACTGGGATGACCTAGAGGGAGGCGATGGGGAGGCAGGTGGGAGGGAGGCTCAGGATGGGGAACACATGTACACCTGTGGCAGATTCATGTCAATTTATGGCAAAACCAATATACTGTAAAGTAATTAGCCTCCACTTAAAAAATAAATTTATATTTTAAAAGAAAATAAAAATAATACCAACAAAATAGCTGACAGTTTTCTATGAGCTCAAAGTTAACTCTTACAATGTATCTCTCAGGTATGCATGTTCATATTATCCTCATTTCTCACAAGAAAAAATCAGGATCACGAAGGTTGAGAATTTTGCCCAGAGTTAAGGAAATAGTTAGTGTCAGAGCTGGGATTCAAGCTCATGTAATCTCACACCTGAGTCCTGGTTCTTAATTACTACTCTATTCTTTTTCCCCAAAGGAACAGGAACAAGTAGCCTGAAACGGAGAAGCAGCTGAGTTTTTGGGTGCTATATGAAGTATTTTCAATATGGGGATGTCCAGGAACATTTTGTGTAAATTTAAGTTTCCTGTTTATGACAATAATTACACCTGGACCCTTCAATGGTGTCATCACTAAAAATGAGGACATAATTATATAAAAAGCAAATAAGAACTGCAAAGATTTATTTTTCTTCCTCAATCTGAAAATGCAGAGTATAAGATAACCATTTTCTTTTTCTAGATAGGTGATTTACAGTTTTTATAAATCCAATAATATTTTCTCTCTGTTTCTTTAATTTAGTTAAAATAATGAGAAAATAGCAAATTTAGTATAGGTAGGTAAGAATTATTTTTAGTCTAATTAAAGTGTCTACTGCCTCACATGATCATGTATGAATATAAAATTCCCTTTGAACTCTAGTTAGCCTTTCTCCTGTATAGCAATTTTGAGCTGAACTCTCACCCATCATGTCTCCATCTTCTTGCATATTGCTATCCGTTGCTGTGGAAAGATATACTTGGAGAGAGAAAGCACATTAGTTAAGCACCAGTTGCAACTTAATGGGCTACGGTCTCTGAATGATATTCTACAATGACATTATAAATCTTCCCTTTAGACTGTTGGAATATTATGTACCTCACTGAAAATCTCTGATGCAGACTCAGCTATCAGTAATCTTTCACAGATGAGCCAGTTGAATAGATAGATATATTTTGAGAACAAATAGTCCAGGATGAAAGCAAAAACACAGTAAGGCTCAATATTGCGGTAAACATAGTCTGTTTGAAAGTGAGATGATGGAGAGTGATGGAGAGGGTAAGGAGAGAATGAGAATTAATATAAACACATGAGTCTCAAATGCTGTGCTATTTTTTTCTCTTCTTTCTAGAGACTCATATCATTTCATCTTCAATCAAGTGAGTTGCAGGTGGCATTTTTATGTGGCTGAAAGAGAAGACTAAATCAGCCAAGCAACTAATAGCTAGCTGTAAGCCTAGCCAGTCTTATCCAGCAATGATAAAACTGTGCCTGCATAACTGGTTTTAAATATGATACATTTCCATTTTTCTCAGTTATACTATGAGTTACCAGTGTTAGCAAGTGCACAAGGATAAGGCAGAAGAGATTATTCAAAGAGGGCTAGGTAGGACAGTAATTTAGCAGCAGAAAAGAGGCACAGTCATTCCTCTATTACTGAAATCTACTTAAGGTAATACACACTTGAAATTTATAGGCAACATGGGACATTAAGAGAAGAATTTCACTGAAATGGAAATTCAGGGACAAAAATTCTTAATGAGATGTAAATGAAATTTACAGAAATAAATGGAATTATATTTCATTTACAGAAATGACATATAAAAATCAGAAATATTCCATAAAAAGGAATTTTTATAATGTAGAGAAAGAAAAATAAAAGCTCATAATATCTGAAGGGGAAATGGAGATGCTTAATTATTTCATACCTCTTGATTTACATTCACTTACTCAAGATGTATTAATTGTGTACCTACTATATCTATCACTGAGCCAGGCACTAGAGATTCAGTAGTGAACAAAACTTCAAAAGCTTATATTCTGGTGGAATCTTTTGGGAGAGAGAAAGGAGGAAGCATAGAGACATAAAATAAATAAAATAAGTAATTAAAATATAAAGTGTGTTAGATGGTTCAAAGCACTATGGAGAACAGTAGAGTGAAAAAGTGGGTTAATGATGGAGAGAGGTCTGAAATTTCAGATATGCTTTTGATGAAAGTTCATGTAAAAGAGGATATTTGAACAAAGACTAGGTGGGAGTAGGTTAGAGATTAAGTGACCTGGACACCTAGGAAAAGAACATTTAAGTACAGAGAAAGAAATTATCCAAATTCTCGAGGCAGGAGTGGGTCTAGAATATTTGAGGAGCAGCAAAGGCAATGTTGCTGAATCAGAGTGAATAGTAGAAAGGTAGGAAGAAATGGGATCAAAGAACTGAGGAGACTGAAAAGCTCCCAATTTGTAGGCTGCTGTAAGGGACTTGTTTTTATTTTGACTGACATGGGAATTATGCTTCTATTTTGAAAATAGATTATGAGGAACAAGAACAGTAGCAGAGAAACATTAAGGTTATTAAATCAATCCAGATGAGAGAGAAGGGATAAAACTGGGACATAATAGTGGAGGTAGAGATCTGTGTCAGATTCTTAATGCACTTAGAACAGTGATGTTGATGGATATGAAAGAAAACGATTTTTGACAGAATAGCCAGAATGCTGGAGTTGTCATTCATTTCAATGGGGAAAACTGTAGCAGAAGCAAATTTTGAGTGGCAGATCAGAAAATGACTTTTTTTCTATTTATATTTTAGATTTTAAATTTTTATGGTGATTAAATTGGTATACAAACAAATTTCAAGTATACAACATTATGATATGATATTTATATACACATCACCATCATAAAATCACCACTTATAATCACCATCATAAGTCTAGGTTACCATTCATCACCATACAATTTATCCCCTTCACCCATTTTGTCCATCCACTCTCAAATCCCTTACCTCTGGTAGCCACCAATCTGTTCTCTCTGAGTTTGTTTTTTTTTGTTTATTTTAGTGAAGCCATGTTTTCTTTCTCCATCTGACTTTGTTTAATATTCTCAAGGTCCATCTGTGTTGTATATGGTAAGACTTCATTCTTCCAAATAGTGCTTAATTTCTTTCATTAAAGACTGAAAAAAAAAAAAGTCCCCTACATAGGAACCTTCAAGGTGGGAACTTTCAAAGCTGCTAATATACATCACTCATCCAACCTATTGACCAGGGACTTATAGTGACTTTCAGGAAAGTTCTTTACATGACGTTTTTCATCAGTCAGTATGGTGAATGATGAATCAGGCAGCACCTTGTGATGCCAGGTCCTTCTTAAGTCAGTAGTCTATTGATAGGCACTTGTGTTATTTCAATGTCTTAGAAATTGTAAATAGTTCTGCTGTGAACATTAGGGTGCATGTAAATTCTCCCAAACATTGGGGTGCATGTATCTTTTGGATTAAAATTTCCACCTATTCCAGATATATGCCCAGGAGTGGGATTACTGTATCATATGACAGCTCTATTTTTAATTAAAGAACCTCTGTACTATTTTCCACAGTGGCTGCACTAATTTTCACTCTCAACAGTGTAAAGGTTTGCTTTTATCCACCCCTCTTCAACATTTATATGTGTGTTATTTTTGTGATAGCCATTTTGACAGGCATGGACTTCAGTGTGGCTTTGATTTGCATTTCTCAAATGATTAGTGTTGTTGAACATGTTTTCGTGTGCCTGTTGGCCTTCTGTATGTCCTTTAGAGAAATGTCTCTTTATGTCGTTTGCCTATTTTAGATATTATGCTCATTTTTTGATTGGATTTTTTGTTTTGTTTTGTTGAGCTGCATTAGCTGTTCACACATACACACACACATAAATACACATTTAACAGTTCAGTTCAGTTCAGTCGCTCAGTGGTGTCTGACTCTTTGTGACCCCATCAATCACAGCACGCCAGGCTTCCCTGTTCTTCACCATCTCCCGGAGTTCACTCAGACTCACGTCCATCGAGTGAGTGATGCCATCCAGCCATCTCATCCTCTCGGCAGTCCCTTTCTCTTACAGCCCCCAATCCCTCCCAGCATCAGAGTCTTTTCCAATGAGTCAACACTTCGCACAAGGTGGCCAAAGTACTGGAGTTTCAGCTTCAGCATCATTCCCTCCAAAGAAATCCCAGGGTTGACCTCCTTCAGAATGGACTGGTTGGATCTCCCTGCAGTCCAAGGGACTCTCAAGAGTCTTTTCCAACACCACAGTTCAAAAGCATCATTCTTTTGCGCTCAGTCTTCTTCACAGTCCAACTCTCACATCCATACATGATTCCTGGAAAAACCATAGCCTTGACTAGACAGACCTTAGTCGGCAAAATAATGTCCCTGCTTGAATATACTATCTAGGTTGGTCATAACTTTTTCCAAGGAGTAAGTCTTTAATTTCATGGCTGCAGTCACCATCTGCGGTGAATTTGGAGCCCCAAAAATAAAGCCTGACACTGTTTCCACTGTTTCCCGTCTATTTCCCATCAAGTGATGGGACCGGATGCCATGATCTTCGTTTTCTGAATGTTGAGCTTTAAGCCAACTTTTTCTCTCCTCTTTCACTTTCATCAAGAGGCTTTTTAGCTTCTCTTTACTTTCTGCCATAAGAGTGGTGTTATCTGCATATCTGAGGTTATTGATATTTCTCCGGCAATCTTGATTCCAGCTTGTGTTTCTTCCACTCCACTGTTTCTCATGATGTACTCTGCATATAAGTTAAATAAGCAGGGTGACAATATATAAGCCTTGAGTATCCTTTTCCTATTTGGAACCAGTCTGTTGTTCCATGTCCAGTTCTAACTGTTGCTTCCTGGCATGCATACAGATTTCTCAAGAGGCAGGTTAGGTGGTCTGGTATTCCATCTCTTTCAGAATTGTCCACAGTTTCTTGTGATCCACACAGTCAAAGGCTTTGGCATAGTCAATAAAGCAGAAATAGATGTTTTTCTGGAACTCTCTGTTTCCATAATCCAGCGGATGTTGGCAATTTGATCTCTGGTTCCTCTGCCTTTTCTAAAACCAGCTTGAACATCAGGAAGTTCACGGTTCATGTATTGCTGAAACCTGGCTTTGAGAATTTTGAGCATTACTTTACTATGTGAGATGAGTGCAATTGTGTAGTATGAGCATTCTTTGGTGTTGCCATTCTTTGGGATTGGAATGAAAACTGGCTTTTCCAGTCCTGTGCCACTGCTGAGTTTTCCAATTTGTTGGCATATTGAGTGCAGCACTTTCACTGCTATAGCAAATATATATATATATAGAAAATATACAATATTTGCTATATATATATATATATATATATATATACACCCATTTGCTATACAGTAGGTCTGTGGAATATCTATTTTAAATACAGCACTGTATACATGTCCATCCCCAGCTTCATAACTATTCCTTCCCCAGCTGCCCTCATAGCCATAAGTTTCTTCTCTATGTCTGTGAGTCTGTTCTCTTTTGTAAGTTCATTTCTATAATTTCCTTTTAGATTTCACATATAAGGGATGCCATATGATATTTCTCCCTGTCTTACTTACTTCTTTCAGTATGACAATCTATAGGTCCATCTATGTTGCTGAAAATTGTATTATTTCATTCTTTTAAATGGTTGAGTAATATTCTACTGTGTATATGTACTACATCTTCTTTATCCATTTCTCTGTTGATGCACATTTAGGTTGCTTCCAAGTCTTGGCTATTGTAAGCAATGCTGCAATGAACATTAAGGTGCATATATCCTTTCTGATCATATATGATCTGGATATATGCTCAGGAGAGGGATTGCAGGGTCATATGATAGCTCAACTTTTAGTTTTTAAAGGAACCCCCATAATGTTCTCCATAGTGACTGTACCAATTTACATTCCTACCAACAGTGTAGGAGGGTTCCCTTCTCCCTACACCCTATCCATCATTTCTTGTTTGTGGATATTTTGATGATAGCCATTCTGGCTGGTATGAGGTGACATCTCATTGTAATGTTTGATTTGCATATCTCTAATTAGCAAAGAGCATCTTTTCATGTGCCTTTTGGCCATCTATGGAGCTTTCCTGGTGGCTCAGATGGTAAAGAATATGTCTGCAATGGAGGGAACTGGGTTCAATGTCTGGGTCAGGAAGATCCTCTGGAGGATGGCATGGTAACCTACTCCAGTATTCTTGCCTGGAGAATTCTGTGGACAGAGGAGTCTAGGAGGCTACAGTTCACAGAATCACAAAGAGTCAGACATGACTGAGCAACTAACATGCACACACACACACACATTGGCCATTTATATATCTTTTGGAGAAATGGTTATATAGGTCTTCTACCCATTTGTTCTTTTTTTTTTTCCATGCTGCTAAGCATCATGATCTTTAGTAAATTTTGAAGACTAATCCCATGTTAGCCACATCATTTGCAAGTATTTTCTCCCAATCTGTGAGTTGTTTTTTCATTTGGTTTGTTGTTTCCTTTCCTGTTAAAAGCTTCTGAGTTTGAGTGGGTCCTTTTATTTATATTTGTTTTATTTTAATTATTATAGGAGACAGATTGAGAAAATTATTGCTGCATTTTATGTCATGGAGTGTTTTGCCTAAATTTTCCTCTTTAGGAGTTGTATAGGTTTTAATTCACTTGAGGCTTATTTTGTGTGTATATTAACGAATGATCTAATTCCATTTTATTTTTGCATGTAAGTTGTCTAGTTTTCCAGCACCATTTTTTGAAGAGACTATTTCTTCAACATTGTAGTCTTTCCTCCTTTGTCATAGATTAATTGACTTAAATTGAAGAAAGTGGGGAAGACCACTAGGCCATTCAGGTATGATCTAAATCAAACCCTTATGATTATACAGTGGAAGTGAGAAATAGATTTAAGGGACTAGATCTGATAGAAAGTGTGCCTGATGAACTATGGATGGAGGTTTGTGACATTGTACAGGAGACAGGGATCAAGACCATCCCAAGAAAAATAAATGCAGAAAAGCAAAATGGCTGTCTTAGGAGGCCTTACAAATAGCTGTGAAAAGAAGAGAAGTGTAAAGCAAAGAGAAAGGAAAGCTATACCCATTTGAATGCAGAGTTGCAAAGAATAGCAAGGAGAGATAAGAAAGCCTTCCTCAGCCATCAGTGCAAAGAAACAGAGGAAAACAACAGATTGGGAAAGACTAGAGATCTCTTAAAATTAGAGATACATGGTAACGTTTCACCCAAAGATGGGCTCAATAAAGGACAGAAACGGTAGTGACATAACAGAAGCAGAAGATGTTAAGAAGAGTGCAAGAATACACAGAAGAACACAAAAAAGATCTTCAGGACCCAGATAATCACGATGGTGTGATCACTCATCTAGAGCCAGGCATCCTGGAATGTGAAGTCAAGTGGGCCTTAGGAAGCATCACTATTAACAAAGTGGAGGTGATGGAATTCCAGTGGAGCTATTTTAAATCCTGAAAGATGATGCTGGAAAGTGCTGCACTCAATATGCCAGCAAATTTGGAAAACTCAGCAATGGCCACAGGACTGAAAAGGTCAGTTTTCATTCCAATCTCAAAGAAAGGAAATGCCAAAGAATGCTCAAACTACCGCACAATTGCACTCATCTCACATGCTACTCAAGTGATGCTCAAAATTCTCCAAGCCAGGATTCAACAACACTTGAAACGTGAACTTCCATATGTTCAGGCTGGTTTTAGAAAAGGCAGAGGAACAATTGATCAAATTTCCAACATTCTCTGGATTATCAAAAAACAAGAGAGTTCCAGAAAAGCATCTGTTTCTGCTTCTTGTATACAGATGTATACAGACATGTATACAGATTTTCAGGAGACAGGTAACATGGTCTTGCATTCCTATCTCTTTAAGAACTTTGCAGTTTTTATAATCCACACAGTCAAAGGCTTTGCATAGTCAATGAAGCAGAAGTGGGTTTGTTTGGAATTCCTAGCTTCTCTATGATCCAGTGAATGTTGGCAATTTGGTCTTTTACTAAATCCAGCTTGGACATCTAATTCTTGGTTCACATAATGCTGAAGGCTAGTGTGTAAGATTTTAAGAACGACCTTACTAGCATGGGAGATGAGTGCAACTGTCCTATGGTTAACACATTCTTTAGTACCACCCTTCTTGGAAACTGGGGTGGGGATCAACATTTTCCAGTCCTGTGGCCACTGTTGGGTCTTCCAGAACTGCTGACATATTGAATGTAAACAACTTGATGGCATCATTCTTTAGGGTTTTGAATAGTTTTACTGGAATTCTATCATATCCACTAGCTTTATTAATAGCAGTGCTTTCTAAGGCCCGCTTGACTTTACTCAGAATGTCTCACTCTAGATGGCTGACCACGCCAAAGTAATTATCTGGTTCATCTGGATTTTCTTTTTTTATACCGTTCTTTCATGTATTCTTTCCATCTCTCCTTGATCTGTTCAACATCTACTAGGTCTCTAACATTTATGTCCTTTATTGTGTCCATCTTTGGGCATAATATTCCCTTGATAGCTCCATTTTCCTGAAGTGATCTCTAGTTGTTCCCTTCTGTCCCCCTTCCCCAGTTTTATACACTGTTCATCAAGATCTTCTTTCTCTCTGATCTCTGTTTAGTTGGATATACCTTTCCTTCTCTCTCATTTTGCTTCTATTCTTTCTTTAGCTATTTAAAAGTCTTCCTTCCTATCCACTTTACCTTCTTGCTTTTTTGAGATGGTTTTATTTGCTACCTGTACAATATTATGGACCTGTGTCCACAGTTCTTCAGGTACACTACAAGTTCTGATCCTTTAATCTTTTCATTGCCTCCACTGCATATTCATAAGAGATTTGATTTAAATAGTACTTAGCTGCCTAGTCGTTTCCCTGCTCTTTAGTTTAAGCCTGCATTTTGCTATAAAGCTGATAATCTGAGCCACAGTCAGCTCCAGGTCTTGATTTTGCTGACTGTACATAGCTTCTCCATATTTAGCTACAAAGAATGTAATCAATTTGATTTCTATATTGGCCATTTGGTGATGTCAGGTGTAAAGTCATCTCTTGTGTTGTTGAAAAGGGGTATTTGCTAAGATCAATGCGTTGTCTTGGCAGAATTCAGTTAGCCTTTGCTGTGCTTCATTTTGTTCTTCAAGGCCAAGCATATCTGTTACTCCAGGTACCTCATGACTTCCTATCCCCAGTAATGAATAGAACATCTTGTGTGTGTGTGTGTGTGTGTGTGCTAATTCTACAAGGTCCTCTAGGTCTTTATAGAACTGATCAAATTCCACTTCTTTGGCCTCAGTAATAGGGGAATTTATTTGGATTACTGTGATATTGAATGGCTTGCCGTAAAGAACAGAAATTATTCTGTCATTTTGAGGTTGAACTCAAGTTCTGCCTTTTGGACTCTTTTGATTTAGACTCTGATTATGAGGGCTACTCTATTTTTTTTTTTTTTTCTTTTTTCTTTTATTTATTTTTTTATTTTTTAAAATTTTAAAATCTTTAATTCTTACATGCATTCCCAAACATGAACCCTCCCACCTCCCTCCCCATAACATCTTTCTGTCATCCCCATGCACCAGCCCCAAGCATGCTGCATCCTGCGTCAGACATAGACTGGCGATTCAATTCACATGATAGTATACATGTTAGAATGTCATTCTCCCAAATCATCCCACCCTCTCCCTCTCCCTCTGAGTCCAAAAGTCCGTTATACACATCTGTGTCTCTTTCCCTGTCTTGCATACAGGGTCGTCATTGCCATCTTCCTAAATTCCATATATGTGTGTTAGGATACTATATTGGTGTTTTTCTTCTGGCTTACTTCACTCTGTATAATCGGCTCCAGTTTCATCCATCTCATCAGAACTGATTCAAATGAATTTCTAATGGCTGAGTAATACTCCATTGTGTATATGTACTCTATTTCTTTTATGGGATTCTTGCCCACAGTAGTAGATATAATCATTATTGGAATTAAAATTTCCCATTCTCATCCATTTTAGTTCACTGATTCCTAAGATGTTGATGGTTATTCTTACCATCTCCTGCTTGACCATGTCCAAGTTTCCTTGATTCATGAACCTAACAATCCAGGTTCCTATGCTATACAGTTCTTTGCAACATCATATCTTACTTTCATCACTAGACACATCTACAATTGAGCATCTTTCCACTTTGGCCCAACCACTTCATTCTTTCTGGGGCTATTAGTAGTTGTCTTTTGCTCTTCTCCAGTAGCATACTGGACACCTTCAGACCTGGAGAACTCATCTTTCATTGTCATATTTTTGTCCTTTTATACAATTCATGAGGTTCTCATGGCAAGTTACCGGATGTTTGCCATTCCCTCCTCCAATGGGTCACGTTTTGTCAGAACTCTCTGCTCTGACTTGTCCATCTTGGGTGGCCCTACATGGCATGGCTCATAGCTTCATCAAGTTATGCAAGCCTTCATCATGAAGGCAGTGATCCATGGGGATGCATATATATTTATAATTATTATATCTTCTTCTTGATTGGAACCTATGGTCATTATGCAGTGTCTTTCTTTGTCTCTTATAACAGTGTTTTAAAATCATCTAAATATTGCTACCCCAGCTTTCTTTTGATTTCCATTTGCATAGAATATCTTCTCCCAATGCCTTATTTTCAGTCTGTAATTTTCCCTATTTTTGAGCTAGTTCTTTATAGAGAGCATAAATATAGGTCTATTTTTGTATCCACCCAGGCAGTCTGTATCTTTTTGTGGATATGTTTGATCCAATTTGTTTAAGTGCTTTGGGTTTATTTTTGTAGGCCTTTTAATCTCTTGTGTTTCCTGCTGAGAAAATTTCCTTTAGCATTTGTTGTAAAACTGGTTTGGTGGTACTGACTTCTCTTATCTTTTGCTTGTGGGTAAAGCTTTTAATTTCTCCATCAAATCTGAATGCAAGCCTTTGTAGCTAGAGTATTCTTAGTTGTAAGTTCTTCCCTTTCATCACTTTATATATGTGGTACCAATTCCTTCTGGCTTGTAGAATTTCTATTGAGAAATCAGCCGATAAATTATGGGAGTTCTCTTGTATGTTATCTTTTCCCCTATTGCTTGCAATGTTTTATCTTTAATTCTTGTCAGTTTTGTTACTAAGTGTCTCAATGTGTTCCAGAGAAGGCAATGGCAACCCACTCCTGTACTCTTGCCTGGAAAATCCCATGGATAGAGGGGCCTGGTAGTCCATGGGGTCTGCTAACAGTTGGACACGACTGATGAATTCACTTTCACTTTTCACTTTCATTCATTGGAGAAGGAATGGCAACCCACTCCAGTGCTCTTGCCTGGAGAATCCCAGGGACGGGGAGCCTGGTAGGCTGCAATCTATGGGGTCGCACAGAGTCGGACACTACTGAAGTGACTTAGCAACAGCAGCAACAATGTGTTCCTCCTTGGTTTAGCCTGTCTCAGACTCCCTTGTAGCTCAGTTGGTAAAGAATTTGCCTGCAGTGCAGGAGACCTGGGTTCGATCCTGGGTTGGGAAGATCCCCTGAGTAGGAAATGGCAACCCACTCCAGTATCCTTGCCTGGAAAATCTCATGGATAGAGGAACATGGTGGGCTGAAGTTCATGGGGTCACAAAGAGTTGGGCATGACTGAGCGAATAACACACACACACACACACAGGACTCTCTGCACTTCCTGGACTTGGTTGAATATTTTCTTTACCATGTAAGGAATTTTCAGCAATTATCTCAAGCATTTCCTCACTTCCTTTGTCTCTCTCTCTCTCTTGTGACCCCCATAATGCAAATGTTGGCATGTTCAATATTATCTCAGAGGTCTCTTAGGCTATCTGTTTTTTTTTTTTTTGGTTTGTTTTTTTCTATATTCTGTTTCTAGAACAGACTATGAACAAAAATATGCATAGAACAGCACAAAAAGTTGTGATTTCCACCATTCTACTTCCAGCTCACTTTTCTGTTCTTCTGCCTCAGTTATTCTGGTATTGATTTCTTCTAGTGTATTGTTCATCTCTGTTTGTTCTTTAGTTCTTCTGGGTCTTTGGTGAATATTTCTTGTACCTTCTTCATTCTGAGATCCTAGATCATGTTCACTATCATTATTCTGAGGTCTTTTTTTTTTTTTTGAAAGTTGCCTATCTTTCCTTTAGTTGTTTTTCTCATGCTTTAACTTGTTCCTTCATCAGGGAACTAATTCTCTGCTTTTCATTTTGATTCAGTTCAGTTCAGTTCAGTCACTCAGTCGTGTCCGACTCTTTGTGACTCGACTAATCGCAGCATCTCAGGCCTCCCTATCCATCTCCAACTCCCGGAGTTCACAAAAACTCATGTCCATCCAGTCCGTGATGCCATCCAGCCATCTCATCCTCTGTCATGCCCTTTTCCTCTTTCTCCCAATCCCTCCCAGCATCAGAGTCTTTTCCAATGGGTCAACACTTCGCAGGAGGTGATCAAAGTACTGGAGTTTCAGCTTTAGCATTATTGCTAAAGAACACCCAGAGCTGATCTCCTTCAGAATGGTCTGGTTGGATCTCCTTGCAGTCCAAGGGACTCTCAAGAGTCTTCTCCAACACCACAGTTAAGCATCAATTCTTCAGTGCTCAGCTTTCTTCACAGTCCAAATCTCACATCCGTACATGACCACAGGAAAAACCATAGCCTTGACTAGACAGACCTTTGTTGACAAAGTAATTTCTCTGATTTTGAATATGCTATCTAGGTTGGTCATAACTTTCCTTCCAAGGAGTAAGCATCTTTTAATTTCATGGCTGCAGTCACCATCTGTGGTGAATTTGGAGCCCCCCAAAATAAAGACTGACACTATTTGCACTGTATCCCCATCTATTTGCCATGAAGTGATGGGACCAGATGCCATGATCTTCATTTTCTGAATGCTGAGCTTTAAGCCAACTTTTTCAATCTCCTCTTTCACTTTAATCAAGAGGTTTTTTAGTTCCTCTTCATTTTCTGCCATAAGTGTGGTGTCCTCTGCATATCTGAGGTTATTGATATTTCTCTCAGCAATCTTGATTCCAGCTTATGTTTCTTCCAGTCCAGCATTTCTCATGATGTACTCTGCATATAAGTTAAATAAGCAGGGTGACAATATACAGCCTTGACATTCTCCTTTTCCTATTTGGAACCAGTCTGTTGTTCCATGTCCAGTTCTAACTGTTGCTTCCTGACTTGCATATAGGTTTCTCAAGAGGCAGGTCAGGTGGTCTGATATTCCCACCTCTTTGAGAATTTTCCACAGTTTATTGTGATCCACAAATTCAAAGGCTTTGGTATAGTCAATAAAGCAGAATTAGATGTGTTTCTGGAACTCCTTGCTTTTTGATGATCCAGTGGATGTTGGCAATTAGATCTCTGGTTCCTCTGCCTTTTCTGAAATCAGCTTGAACATCGGGAAGTTCACGGTTCACATATTGCTGAAGTCTGGCTTTGAGTATTTTGAGCATTACTTTACTAGTGTGTAAAATGAGTACAATTGTGCAGTAGTTCAGCATTCTTTGTCATTGCCTTTCTTTGGGATTAGAATTAAAACTGACCTTTTCTAGTCCTGTGGCCACTGCTGAATTTTCCAAATTTGCTGGCATATTGAGTGCAGCACTTTCACAACATCATCTTTCAGGATTTGAATAGCTCGACTGGAATTCCATCACCTCCACTAACTTTTTCATAGTGATGCTTTCTAAGGCCCCCTTGACTTCACATTCCAGGATGTCTGGCTCTAGGTGAGTGATCATACCGTTGTGATTATCTGGGTTGTGAAGACCTTTTTGTACAGTTCTTCTATGTATTCTTGCCACCTCTTCTTAATATCTTCTGCTTCTGTTAGGTCCATACCATTCCTGTCCTTTATCAAGCCCATCTTTTGTGAAATATTCCCTTGGTATCTCTAATTTTCTTGACAAAATCTCTAGTCTTTCCTATTCTTTTTTCCCTCTATTTGTTTGTGACATGGACTGTATAGTCCATGGAATTCTCCAGGCCAGCATACTGGGGTGGATAGCCTATCCCTTCTCCACGGGATATTCCCAACCAGGGATCAAACCGGGTCTCCTGCTTTGCAAGTGGGTTCTTTACCAACTGAGCTATCAGGGAATTCCCATATGCTGTAGTCTACCAGCCTCTTATTGTGTTCAGTTGCTAAGTCATGTTTGATTTTGCAACCCATGCACCACAATGTGCCAACCTTCTCTGTCTCAACTAACTTCTAGAGTTTGCTTAAATTCTATTCATTGAGTCAGCTATGCTATCTAACAGCTTACATCCTCTGCCACCTCCATCTCCTTTTACCTTCAATTGTACCATCATCTCCTGCATCTCTTGCACTGGCAGTTGGATTCCTTACCATTGTGCCACCTGGGAAATCCCTATAGGCTTCTATGGTAGGGCTAATGGCAAACTCCAAGAGCATTCAAACCAAGGGCACCTCCCAAGACTGCTCCTACCGTGTCCCCATCCCCACAATGAGCATCTGCTGACCCATGCCTTTGCAGCATACCCTCCAACACTAACAGAAAAGTCTGGTTCAGTCTCCTGTGGGATCACTGCTCCTTTCTCCTGGGTCCTAATGGCTACAAAATTTTGTTTGTGTCCATCAAGAATGAAGTCTCTGTTTCTCCTAGTTCTGCAGGATTCCTGTAATCAAAACCAACTGGCCATTAAGGTCAGAGTCCCTGGGTTTCTTAATCCCTTTGCCAGGTCTCCAGGATGGAAAACCTAACAAGGGGCTTAAAACCTTCACAACACTGGGAGAACTTCTTTGGTACTTATTTTCTAGTGTGTGAGTTGTCCACCTGGCAGGTATGGGATTTGTGTTATTCATGATTATGCCCTCCTTCTGTCTCTTTGTGGCTTCTCCTTTGTCCTTTGGCATGGGTAACCATTTTTTGGTAGGTTCTAGTGTCTTATTGTTGATGGCTGCTCAACAGCTTGTTGCAATTTTTGGTGCTGTAGCTGGAGATGAATGTACATCCTTCTACTTCACACTCTTGAACCAATTCTCTATTGCTATTTTTATTTTCAATATTAATGTCTTGTAATTTCCATAATTTTTAAATATTTCCTCCCAATTTGCAGCTTGTTTGTTGTTGTTGTTGTTGTTGTTGTTAATGGTTTCCTTCAGTGTGCAAAAGATCTTAAGCTTGATTAGGTCCCATTAATTTATTTTTGCTCTTATTTCCTTTGCTTTGGGACACCTATCTAAGAAAATATTGCCACAACTTATGGTCAGATAGTTTTTTGCATATGTTCTCTTCTAGGAGTTTTATGATTCTATGTCTTCTATTTAGATCATTAAACAATTTTGAATTAATTTTTGTGTGTAGTGTGAGTGTACATGTGTGCCCAGTTGCTTCAGTCCTGTCCAACTCTTTGTGACACTACGGACTGTAGCTCACCAGGCTCCTCTGCTCATGAGATTCTCCAGGCAAGAATACTGGAGTAAGTTGCTATACTCTCCTCCAGCGGGGGTCTTCCTGACTCAGGGATTAAACCTGGGTCTGCAATGCAACTACAGCGCAGTTGGATTCTTTGCTACTGAGCCACCATGGAACCCCTTATAGTTTGAGGGTGTGTCCCAATTTCATTGATTTACATGTACCTTTCTAGATTTCCTAACACTTATAGCTAAATATACTGTCTATTCTCTAATGTATATTATTGCCTCATTTATCATAGATTAACTCTAGGTGTGTAGGTTTATTGCTGGTCTCTATTCTGTCCCATTGATCTATGTGAGCTTTTTGTGCCAGTACTGTGCTATTTTGATTATTGTAGCTTTGTAGTATTGTCTGAAGTCTGTGATGGCTATGCATCCAGCTTTTCTTTTTCCTCAGGATTGTTTTGTCAATCCTGGGTCTTTGTAGCTCCATACAAATTTTAGAATTATTTGTTTAAGTTTTGTGAAGCATTGCATGGGTATTTTGATAAACATTGCATTAAATCTGTAGGTTACTTTGAGTGATATGGCTATTTCTTCCAATCCAAGAGCATGGTATAACTTTCAGTTTCTTTGAAACATCTTTAATTTTTCTTATGACTGTTTTAAGGGTTTCTCTGGTAGTTCAGTTGGTAAAGAATCCACCTGCAACGCAGGAAACCCTGGTTTGATTTCTGGGCCAGAACAATCTTCTGGAGAAAGAATAGGCTACCCACTCCAGTATTCTTGAGCTTCCATGGTGCCTCAGCTGGTAAAGAATCTGCCTGCAATGTGGGAGACCTGGATTCGATCCCTGGGTTTGTAAGATCTTCTGAAAAAGGGAATGGCTACCCACCCCAATATTGTGGCCTGGAGAATTCCATGGCCAATAATTCATTGTTTGATATGGCTATTTCTTCCAATCCAAGAGCATGGTATATCTTTCAATTTCTTTGAATCATTTTTAATTTCCCTTATGACAGTTTTCAAATTTTCTCTGTATGTATTTCATGTGTTTAGTTTTTTTCTAGGTACCTTATTTCATTTTATTAATGTAATTTCTGATTAATGCTTCTGTATTCTTCGGATGTTTATTCAGAATTGGAATAGCTGAACCACATGGTAGTTCAATTTTTAGTTTTTTGAGGAATTTCTATACTTCTTTCCATGGTGGTTATACCAATTTACAATCCCATCGGTAATGTATGTGTGCTCTCTTTTCTACACCACCTCATCAAATTTTTCCATTTTTACCTTTTGAAGATAGCTATTCTGACAGGTGTGAAGTGATATCTCATCCTGGTTTAAATTTGCATTTCACTAAAAATTAGTGATGTTAAATATCTTTTCATGTGTCTTTTGGTCATTTTAATGTTCTTTTTGGAAAAATGCATTTTCACTCCTTTGTCCAATTTTAATGCTGTTGTTTGTTTTTGTTTTGTTGAGTTGTATTAGTTCTTTATTGGATATCAATCTTTTGTTGGATAGATTATTTGTAGATATCTTCCCCATTTGGTTAGTAGTAGTTTGTTTATTGAAGGTTTATTTTACTGTTCAGAAACTTATTAGTTTGATAGAATCCCATTTGTTTATTTTTGTTTCTGTTTCCTTTACCAGAGGATACAAAGATATTGTTAAGACCAATGTCAAAGAACATACTATGATTTTTTTTTCCTCCCAGAAAGTGTAAGGTTTCATGTTTTACATTCAAGTCTTTAATCCATCTTGAGTCAACTTTTTGTATGGTATTAGACAGTGATCTAGTTCACTTTTTTTTTTTTTTTGGCAAGTGTCTCCCCAGTTTTTTTCAACGTCATTTATTGAAGAAATTGTCCATTCTCCATTGTATATTCTTTACCCTTTATTGTAAGCTTTAATTGTTAACACACACATGGGTGTATTTCTAGGCTCTCAGTTCTGTTCCATTCATCATTTATGTGATTTTCTGCCAGTACTAAGCTGTTTTTAATTATCATGGCCTTGTAATACAGTTTGAAATCTGAGAGTGTGATACCTCCAGCCTTGTTATTTATTTATTTATTTATTTTTCTCTAGGATTGCTTTGGCCATCTGGATTTTTTCTGTAGTCCAATATAAATTTTAGAATAATTTGTTCTATTTCTGTGAACAATGTCCTGGAAATTTTTATAGAAACTACATTAAATCTGTAGATTGCTTGAAGTTAGAATGCTTTGTTAATGTTAAATTTAAGAACATGAATCAGTTTTTACTTATTAATCTGCTTTCCTTATAATTTCTTTCAACAATGTCTTATAATTTTCAGGATACCTGAAGTCTTATGTCCCTGAATAAATTTACTTCTATTTATTTTATTATTTTGTCACTATTATAAATACTATTTTAATTTCTCTTTCTGCTAGCTCATTGCTAGCATATGAAAATGCTATGTATATGTTGATTTTGTATCCTGAAACTTTGCTGTACTCTTATTTCTAACAGGGTTTTGTGGATGATTTAGGGTTTTATATATATATAAAATCATGTCATCTGCGAATAGTGACAGTTTTACATATTTCTTTATAACTGGATGCATTTTATTTCTGTTCCTTGCTGAATTGATCTAGCATTGACTTCCAGTACTATATTGAATAGAAATGGTGAGAGTACACATTTTTATCATGCTCCTGATCCTAGAGAGATAGCTTTCATTTTTCAACATTGATTATGATGCTAGTTAAGGGTTTGCAATATATGGCCTTTATTATGTTGAGTTATGTCTCTTCTATGGGGATGTCCAAGTGGCACAGTGGTAAAGAATCCATCTGTCAATTCAGGAGATGCAGATGTGGGTTTGATTCCTGGGTCAGAAATATCCTCTGGAATAGAAAATGGTAATCCGCCCCAGTATTTTTGCCTGGAAAATTTCATGGACAGAGGAGCCTGGTGGGCTACAGTTCATAAGGCCACAAAGAGATGGACATGGTTGAGCATCTGAGCACACAGAGACATATACCTTCTCTACCTAATTTATTGAGTTTTGTTGTTGTTGTTATAAATGAATGTTGAATCATGTTAAGTGCTTTCTCTGTATGTATTGAGAAGATTGCATGATTTTTATCCTTTATTTCTAAAGATAGTTTGTTATGTTGATTGATTAGAAGATGTTGAAATATCCTTGCATGGTTGAAATAAATCCCACTTGGCATGGTGTATGATCCTTTAATGCACTGTTTAATGCAGTTTGCTGGGAGAAATATCAATAACCTCAGATATGCAGATGACACCACCCTTATGGCAGAAAGTGAAGAGAAGCTAAAAAGCCTCTTGATGAAAGTGAAAGAGGAGAGTGAAAAAGTTGGCTTAAGGCTCAACATTCAGAAAACGAAGATCATGGCATCTGGTCCCATCACCTCATGACAAATAGATTGGGAAACAGTGGAAATAGTGTCAGACTTTATTTTGGGCTCCAGAATCACTGCAGATGGTGACTGCAGCCATGAAATTAAAGATACTTACTCCTTGGAAGAAATGTTATGACCAACTTAAATAGCATATTGAAAAGCTGAGACATTACTTTGCCAACAAAGGTCTGTCTAATCAAGGCTATGGTTTTTCCAGTGGTCATGTATGGATGTGAGATTTGGACTGTGAAGAAAGCCGAGCGCTGAAGAATTGATACTTTTGAACTGTGGTGTTGGAGAAGACTCTTGAGAGTCCATTGGACTTCAAGAACATTCAACCAGTCCATTCTGAAGGAGATCAGCTCTAGGATTTCTTTGGAGGGAATGATGCTGAAGCTAAAACTCCAGTACTTTGGCCACCTCATGTGAAGGGGTGACTCATTGGAAAAGACTGTGATGCTGGGAGGGATTGAGGGCAGGAGGAGAAGGGGATGACAGAAGATGAGATGGCTGGATGGCACCATTGACTCGATGGACATGAGTTTGAGTGAACTCCAGCAGTTGGTGATGGATAGGGAGGCCTGACGTGCTGTGATTCATGGGGTCACAAAGAGTCGGACATGGCTGAGCAACTAAACTGAACTGAACTGAACTGAATGCAGTTTGTACATATGTTGTTGAACATTTTTGCAAAAATATTCTTCAGAGATATTGGCCTTTAATTTGAGTGGTATTATCTTTTTCTGATTTTGGGATCAGGGTGATGTTGGCCTTGTAAAATGAGTTAGGAATCATTCTCTTCTTTTCAATATTTTGGTACAGTTTCAGAAGAATATGATTAAATTATCTTTGAATGCTTGATAAAATTCACCTGCTTAGCCATGTGGGCCTGGACTTTTATACTTTGGGAACTTTTTGATTACTGTTTTCATTGTTGTACTAATGATTCATCTCTTAGATTTTCAGCTTCATCCATTAAGTCCTGTAAAGTTGTAGGATTCCAAGTATTTGCTAATTTCTCCTAGGATTTCCAATTTGGTGTCATATAGCTGTTCATAATCATCTCATAATATTAAAATATCAATAATCTCATATATGTGGTTGATACCATTCTAATGGCAGAAGGCGAAGAGGAACTAAAGTGTCTCTTGATAAAGATGAGAGTGAAAAAGCTGGCTTGAAACTCAACATTAAAAACTAAGATCATGGCATCTTCTTCCATAACTTCATGGCAAATATAAGGCTACAAAATGGAAGTAGTGACAGATTTTATTTTCTTGGGCAACATCACTGAAGATGGTGATTGCAGCCATGAAATTAAAAGATGCTTCCTCCTTGGAAGGAAATCTATGAAAAACGTGAATAACGTATTAAAAATCAGAGACATCACTTTCCTGACAATGGTCCACAGGGTCAAAGCTATGTTTTTTTTTTTTTTTTTTTTCCGGTAGTCATGTATGGATGTGAGCTGCCGCTGCTGCTAAAGTGCTTCAGTCATGTCCGACTCTGTGTGACCCTATAGACGGCAGCCCATCAGGCTCCACCGTCCCTGGGATTCTCCAGGCAAGAACACTGGAGCAGGTTGCCATTTCTTTCTCCAATGCATGAAAGTGAAAAGTAAAAGTGAAGTCACTCAGTCGTGTCCGACTCTTAGCGACCCCATGGTCTGTAGCCTACCAGGCTCCTCCATCCATGGGATTTTCCAGGCAAGAGTACTGGAGTTGGGTGCCATTGCCTTCTCTGATGGATGTGAACTGGACCATAAAGCAAACTGCCAGGGAACTGATACTTTCAAACTGTGGTTCTGGAGAAGACTCTTGAGAGCCTCTTGGACTTCATGGAGATCAAACCAGTTGATAGTAAAGGAAATCAACCCTGAATATTCATTAGAAAGACTTTTTCTGAAGCTCCACTACGTTGGCTACCTAATGCAAGAGCAAACTCATTGGAAAAGATGCTGGGAAAGATTGAAGGCAAAAGAAAGGGGAGGCAGCAGATGAGATGGTTAGATAGCATCACTAGCTCAATGGAAATTTATGTGAGCAAACTGCAGGAGTTAGTGGGGCTTCCCATGTGGTGCTAGTGGTAAAGAACCTGCCTGCCAATGCAGGAGACATAAGAGATGTGGGTTCTATCCCTGAGTCAGGAAGATCCCCTGGAGCAGGGCATGGCAACTCACTCCAGCATTCTTGCCTGGAGAATCCCATGGACAGAGGAGGCTGAAAGCTTAAATTTCATAGGGTCACTCAGAGTTGGACACAATTGAAGTGACTTAGGATGCACCCAGGTGGGAGTTAGTGGAGGACACAGAAACCTAGCATGCAAAGATTTAGACATGATTTAATGACTGAATAACAACACATATTCTCATAACTCTATATTTCTTTGGTATCTATTGTTATTTTTTTAACTTTTGATTTTTCAGGAACTTCTCACTCTCTCTTTTTCATTAGTAAGCTTACCTAATGGGTTGCTAATTTATTTATCTTTCCAAGTAACCAACTCTTGTTTGATTGATCTTAACTATCACCGTTTATTCTTTATTTCATTTATTACTGGTTTGATCTTTATGATATAGTTCCTTCTGCAGACTTTGGACATTTTTCCCTAGCTACTTTATGTATGTTTTATGGTTTATTTGAGATTTTTCTTTTTGTTGAGCTAGGCCTGTGTTGCTATTAAAGTAAAACTTCCTTGTTAGTACTCTTTCCCTGCATTTCATAGCTTTTGGTATATTGTATTTTCATTTTAATTTGTCTTCAGGTAATATTTTATTTCTTCTTCAAGTTCTTCATTTATCTAGTAATTATGCAGTAGCAACATATTCAGTCTCCACATATTTTTATTTTTTCCTGTTTTCTTCTTATACTTGAATTTTAGTTTCATTACAACATGATTGGAGAAGATGCTCAATATGATTTCAATCTTAAATTTTCTGACTTGCTTTGTGGCTTGACATATGGTGTATCTTTGAGAAATTCCATGTGCACTTGAGAAGAATGTTATCTGCTGCATTAGGACAAAATGTTCTACACAATTTTGTCAAATCCATCTGTTCTAAATGTTTCATTGTACACTGCTACTTCTTTGTTGACTTTCTGTCTTAATGTTCTTCCATCCATTGATGTAAGTAGATTGTTAAAGACCCCTATTATTATTGTGTTGGTGGCAATTTCTCCCTTTGGGCCTTTTTTTTTTAAGTATTATGTTTTGTATTGAAGTATAGTTGATTTACAATGTTATACTAGTTCCAGATGTACAATATAGTGATTCAATATTTTTATAGATTGCACTCTGTTTAAGGTTATTATAAGATATTTATTTTATTCCTGTGCTGTACAGCATATTCTTATAGCTCATTTGTTTTATACATAGTACTGTGTACTTTTAAGCCATTAATTCTGTCTTGCCACTCTCCCCTTTCCTCTTCCCGATGATAACCACTATCTTTTCTCTATACATTATAATCCATTTATGCTTTGTTATATTCATTAGTTGAATTATATTTTATATTCCAATTTAAGTGGTAACATATGATATTTGTCATTGTCTGCCATACTTTACTAAGCACATTATTTTCCAAGTACATCCATGTTTTTGCAAATAGCATAGTTTCATTCTCTTTAATGACTGAGTAATATTTCATTGTATACTTATACAATATCTTCCTTATACTTTCATCTGTTAATGAACACTTAGGCTGCTGCCATGTCTTGGCTATTGTACATAATTCTCGTATGAAAGTGGCTGCAGGTTATCTTTTCAAATTACTGTTTTCATTTCTGTTTCTTTTATTTTTAATATAAATTTATTTATATTAATTGGAAGTTAATTACTTTACAATATTGTATTGGTTTTGCCATACATCAACATGAATCCACCACAGGTATACATGTGTTCCCCATCCTGAACCCCTTTTCCTCCTCCCTCCCCGTACCATCAAGAGTACAATTGTTGGAACACATGGCAATTCTGTTTTTATCTTTTGAAAAACCTGTTTCCCATAGTGGTTGCTCCAATTTACATTCCCACCAACTGTACTCACTTTTATCCACATCCTCACCAATGCTTATTATTTGTAGAATTTCTGATGATTGCCACTATGACAGTTGTGAGAATATCTCACTATTTTCATTTGCAGTTCCCTGGTAGTTAGCAATGTTGAACAGGTTTTCGTTTTCCTGTGGGCTATCTATGTCTTTTCAAATATATCTATTCAGATTTTATGCCCACTTTTAAGAGTTGGGTTGTCTGATTTTTGTGATTGAGTTGTATTAGTTGTTTATATATTTTGGATATTAACCCTTTATCATTCATATAATTTGTAAATATTTTCTCGCGCTCAGTAGGTGCCTTTTCAAAGTTTACTTTGCTATTCAAAAACTTTACTTTTGCTTTTGTGTCTTTTGCCTTAGGACACAAATTAAAAAAAATATGTTATGACTTATGCTAAAGAGTATTCTGTCTCTGATGTAATTCCTTGCTGCTGCTGCTGCTGCTAAGTTGCTTCAGTCATGTCCAACTCTGTGTGACCTCATAGACAGCAGCCCACCAGGCTGCCCCGTCCCTGGGATTCTCCAGGCAAGAGCACTGGAGTGGCTTGCCATTTCTTTCTCCAATACATGAAAGTGAAAAGTGAAAGTGAAGTCAGTCGTTTCCGACTCTTCTCGATCCCATGGACTGCAGCCCACCAGGCTCCTCCATCCATGGGATTTTCCAGGCAAGAGTACTGGAGTGTGGTGCCATTGCCTTCTCCGATGATGTAATTCCTTACAAGAGTTTAATAATTTAAGTCCTTATATTTTGGTCTTTAATTCATTTTCAGTTTATTTTCTTAATATGATATGATAAAAATGTTCTACTTTTATTCTTTTTCATGTAACTGTATAGTTTTTTCAGCATGACTCACTGAAAACCCTGTCTTTTCCACATTGTATATCATGTCTCTTGTCATAGTTTCTCATGATGTACTCTGCATATAAGTTAAATAAGCGGGGTGACAATATACAGCCTTGACATACTCCTTTTCCTATTTGGAACCAGTCTGTTGTTCCATGTCCAGTCCTAACTGTTGCTTCCTGAGTTGCATATAGGTTTCTCAAGAGACAGGTCAGGTGGTCTGGTATTTCCATTTCTTTCAGAATTTTCCACAGTTTATTGTGATCCACACAGTCATAGCTTAATTGATCATAAATGCATGGATTTATTTTTTGACTCTACATTCTGTTCCATTGACTTATGTGTCTATTTTTATGACAATATCATACTGTTTTGATTAGCATTGCTTTTTAATATAGTCTGAAGTCAGGGAGCATGATAACCTCTGGTTTTGTTGTTTTTCCAAAGATTGTTGTAGTGATTCAGTATTTTTTTGTGTGTTTTTGTATAAATTTTAGGATTGTTTGCTCAAGTTCTGTTAAAAAAAAGTCATTAGTAGTTTGATAGTGATTGCATTAAATCTGTAGGTTGCTTTAGGTAGTATTGATCCTCTTTAAATATAAATTTAGTGTTTTAATTAGAGTTTAATTACTTTACAATATTATATTGGTTTTGCCATATATCAACATGAATCTGCCACAGGTATACACGTGTTCCCCATCCTGAACACCTCTCCCTCCTCCCTCCCCGTACTATCCCTCTGGGATGTCCCAGTGCACCAGCCCCAAGCATCCAGTATCATGCATCGAACCTGGACTGTCAATTCGTTTCGTATATGATATTATACATGTTTCAATGCCATTCTCCCAAATCATCCCACCCTCTTCCTCTCCCACTTTTCAAATCCAGGAACATGGGGTAACTTTCTACTTTATATCATTTTGAATCGCTTTATCAGTGTTTTATAGTTTTCAGAGTAAAAGTTTTTCACCACTTTGGTTACATTTAATTTGAGTGTCTTATTCTCTTGGATATAATTATAAAAGCAATTTTTCCTATTTCTTGTAGCTCATTATTAGTGTTTAGAAAAGCAACAAACATGCTTTTGTATAATAGTCTTGTAGCCTGCAAAATTTCAGAACTCATTGATTAGTTCTAAAAGGTTTTTGTGGAAACATTAGGGCTTTCTATGTATGGCATCATATCATCTGCAAATAGTGACAGTTTTATCCTTCCTTTTCAATTTTGATGTTTTATATTTCCTTTTCTTAAGTGCTGTTGCTAGGACTTGTGATACCATGATCAATAGAAGTGGTGAGAATGGAAATGCTTGACTTTTTTTCCTGATTTTAAAAGGAAAGATTTTAGCTTTTGACCATTGAATATGATGCTTTCTGTAGGCTAGTCGAAATTGGCCTTTATAATGTTGAGTTTTGTTCCATCTGTGTCACTTTGATGAGAGTATTTTTATCATGAATGGATGTGAAATTTTGTTAAATGATTTTTTGATCTAATCAGATGATCATATGATTTCTACCTTTCATTTTGTTAATGTGGTGTATCACATTGTTTGATTTGTTGATATTGAAACATTCTTGCATCCCTGGAGTAACTTCTACTTGATCATAGTGTGTGCTGGCAGCTATCACCTTGGTGGTGGATGGGCTAGAAATACCTGGTTAGAGCCAGAGGGCTAGATGTGAGACACAGCTTCTCTGTGTTCAGCAGCTGTCATCACCTTATTGGGAGTGGGGTCAGGTCACGAGATTTTAAAGAAAAAGCCCTAAGGATAAGATCTGAGATGGTTCCATTCTCTCCTACATTTTCACTCTTCCCCCTTTTAGCAATGGCACATTCCCACCTGAGAAGGGCAGCACTAGAGCAAGAGGGGCCAAAGTGGGCTCATGTTGTGTCCTGGAGGAGTTCCTGCTGGGGCTGTCTTGGCACATCAATCACAGCTCCAGATCTCTCCTGATCCGCTGCCTCCTTGAATGCAGAACCAACACCCTTGACTTGTTCTGAGCTGACTCAACCCTCCCCTCTCAGGCCCCATAAACTGCATACTCTCTTTGGCAAAGCTCTCTTTCTTCCTGGTGTGGTGCTGTGCAGGAGCTAGAGTCCTGGCATTGTTGCTCAGTGCAGGCCAGGGCTTGTGGTGGAGTGGTCGTGGGAAACCAGCTGAAGTTCTGGGCAGTTTCCAGCTGCCCCCTCCATCTTGTTCCCAGGAGTTAACAACCATGTGTTAGGAGTAGAGTCTAGGTTTTTACAGCCTTCCTCTTAGTTCCACTTTTTCAAATTAGCTAATGGGACTCATATTCCAGATTTGGGCCCCACAGCTAGGTCTCCCAATATGTGATTTGATTTTCTCACTCCCTAGGGAGGATCTCTGAGCCTGTGTAGTCCTTCTCTGCTGTGTCCCCCCTAGGGGCATCGGTCCTGACATAACCACTTCTCTTCTCTTTTTACCCAGCTCTTTCTGTGTCTTTCTTTACAGACTTGCTTATGGAAGTCTTTTTACTTTACAATATTGTATTGGCGATATTGTAAAGTAATTAGCCTCTAATTAAATAAATTTATAATAAATAAAAAGAAAATGCTACTTAAAAAAAAAAAAGAAGTCTTTTTTTCAGCCTCCGGCTTGTTTTCAGTGACAATTGCTCCACATGTAGTAGTTTTGATGCGTCCCTAGGGCAAGGTGAGCTCTTGTTCTCTTGCTCCACTATCTTGATCTCTTCTCTCCTTTTATGTATGTTAATAATCATTTTACATATTTAGGTGTAGCTATATTAAGTTTATGTATATTAACTAGTGTTACGTGTTCTTAACGAATTTCCTTGAAAAGTTCTTAGCTATTCTTTTTTTTTTAATAATCTGCAATTCTCCGTCTTTTCTCTTTCTGGGATATCCATTACCCTAACACTGCCCTTTCTAAAAGAGTTGGATAATTCTTATATTATTTCTTCATTTTTATGTCTAACTTATCTTTCCTCTTCTACTTGTGTCATTTCTATATTTATATATTCAATCTAACCAATTATCTCTTCGATAAGGTCTACTCTACTTCCAATATTTTCTAACGAATTTTTCATCTTAACTACTGTGTAATTCAGCTCCAGAATTTCAGTTTGGTCTTTTTTTTTTTTTAGAGTTGCAATCTTTCTGGTAAAATATTCTTTCTGTTATTTCATTTTATTTCTGATCTCATTAAACTTCTTTCTGAGTTTTCTGTTTATTTTATTTTATTTTGTGTTTTTATTTTTATTTTTTAATTTTTACTTAATTTTACTTTACAATACTGTATTGGTTTTGCCATACATTGACATGAATCCACCACGGGTGCACATGCAATCCCAAACATGAACCCCCTCCCGCCTCCCTCCCCACAACATCCCTCTCATTGAGTTTCTCCATAACACCTGTTTTGAATTCTCCTTCAGCTAGATTACAGTATTCTGTGACTTTAAGGTTGTTTTCTGGGGAACTGTCCTTTTCTTTTTATGGTGCAATGTTGCTTTGTTTTTTCATGTTATTTGATGTAGTGTTTCCCTGCTTGTTCATTCGATATTAAATGACAGGTTAGGAATTAAATTATTTGCTTTGGTCTTCTGGCAGGCTGCACTATCACTCAAGTTTTCATTGTTCTTACCTGAGATGACTCTGGATATATTTGAGAGTAGCACTTTCCAGCCTCAATTGACTCTGTAAGAGGTGTGGTTCTATGCTTTCATTCTTGCTTCTTGCATCACTGGGGTGGTTGCTGCCTTGCTTTTGTCAGAGCCATTGTCATCACTGGAATAGTAGACTCTTTACTTGCGTCTGGGATCTCCTGAGACGCAGGCTTCACTACGGAGGTGAGAGGGGTGGGGCTGGGGTCATATATGTGTTGTAAATTTCATAAGCTTTGCTACTGTGGCCATGAGATCTGGTGTGGTCAAGTGGATGAAGTCTGTATGTTGCTTTCTTTGCTGTTACTAGGTTCTCTGAATCTTTGTGTTCCACTACTGTGGTCAGAGAGCAGGATTGCAAGCGCCTTCTCTTGTATTCCCTTCATCTTACCTCCTCCCTGTTTTTCAGTCTACCCACCTTTAAATGGGCTTCCCTGGTGGGTCAGACAGTAAAGCATCTGCCTGCAATGCAGGAGACCCAGGTTTGATCCCTGGGTTGGGAAGATCTCCTGGAGAAGGTAATGGCAACCCACTCCAGTGTTCTTGCCTGGAAAATTCCATAGACTGAGGAGACTGGTAGGCTACAGTCCATGGGGGTTGCAAAGAGTCGGACACAACACTTCACCTTTAAATGAACAGATCTGTAAAATTCTCTGGTGTCCTGTTGTGTTGGGCAAAGTCACATTTGTTGAGTTGTGAATATTTTAGTGGTTGAAGATTGAAGGGGAGAACAAAGGCAGATTTTTCATTTAGCCATGTTGCTGACATCTTAAGGTAATTTTTGAATTCCCATTTCCGAGTTCTTTGTTTATTCACAGGTTGTTCAGTAGTATGCTGTTTAATCTACATATATGGTTTGCTTTTCCAGTTTTCTCTTTTGTGATTAATTTTTCATTACATACCTTCATAATATGAAAGGTGCTTGATATAATTTCAATCTTCCTAAATTTATTAAGCTTTGTTTTGTGGCTTAACATATGATGTATCATTTTAACTTCTACATTCATGTATATAAGCTTAGAGATAAGCATTCTCTGACTTGAATTTATACATTTGTGAAATAGCATCATTAGACTGTAAGCAAAACCATAAAGACTGATAAAGCCAAGAATGAAATAAATATATAGATAGAAGGGAAATTGTTTGAATACTGAAACCTGGAGTATTCTGACCCCAAAAGTTAAGGGAGATAAGAAAGAACAAGTGAAAGGGCCTAAAAGTTGGGTAGGAAAGAAAGGTAGGTATTTAGGAAAGAAAATCAGAGGAGTGTAAAATTTGAAAACTAATGGGAAAAAGTTTTTTTTTCTTCTGTATAGGAAGAAATGATCAATAATGTTAAATGCTACCAATAGGGTTGATAAAATGAAAACCAAGATTTAATAATTGGAATAGGCAATTCAGAGATTATTTGTGACCTTAAAAATAAAAGTTGCAATAGAGTAGCTGAAGAGTAGTGTCTAAAATAGATGAGTTAAAGGAAAAATAAGAAAAGCTATTAAATATTCATGGATCAAGGCTATTGGTGTTTGTATGAAATTGAAATTAGGGAATAGTTTCAAAGGAATGCATTCATGGATATCTGTTTGAACATAGTGGTGGTGTTCAGGGATATTTTGTGGCCATTGTGCTCACATAAAAGGATCTCCTACCATTAACCTGTTACTGTCTACCACACCTGCGGTGTCTATATCAGTTTGAAGAAAGCTGTTATTTGGAGATAAAGGACCAACAGAATTGAGATAGCATGAGGTACATAAATTGAAAGAAAAGAAAGAACTAAGTGAAAGAGGAGATGAATTCTCAAAGTTTAGCCAATGTGAGGCATGTTTCACAACTCTTAAACCAAAGCTGAATGAAAGAGCTCTGGGGAAAAACAAAACAAACAAAACAAAACTGCCTTTTTTTTGGAGGCGTGTTCACTTTTGTACTTGGAGAATCCCGTGGCTTTAAATGTTCATTTTTCTTTATATATTAATCAGTAGGGAGGAATGAGACATGCTGGCAGATCATGTCTGTTTGAAGCCTTCTATCAAATCTTTGGCCACCTCATGCGAAGAGTTGACTCATTGGAAAAGACTGATGCTGGGAGGGATTGGGGGCAGGAGGAGAAGGGGATGACAGAAAATGAGATGGCTGGATGGCACCACTGACTCGATGGGCGTGAGTCTGAGTGAACTCTGGGAGTTGGTGATGGACAGGGAGGTGTGGCGTGCTGTGATTCACAGGGTCGCAGAGTCGGACATGACTGAGTGACTGAACTGATCTGAACCGATCAAAACTTTGAACTTGGTTGTTGGCAGCAAAGTAATGTCACAATATGTTCTTGCAGAATAAAGAACTCTACACTAAAATACTGGGGAAATGAATGGCTACCACGTTCATGGTAATAAAATGGGACTTAATTTATAATGCATGGTGATTTACAGTAGGGCAGTGAAATTGTATCTTTTCCATTATCGTATTCTTAAAACTTAGCACAGAGCCCGGCAAAGCAGTAAAAGAAAAAAAGTAGTCAATGTGATATATGTATGTGATGCAAAATTAGTGTGCCATCCTGATATTCACATAAAACGTAATGTACATAGTGTCCCCCTGAAGTTGTGCAAATTGGCACATCTATGATTTCCTTAATAACTGAATGAATCATATACTTTCCGACATTGATCAAGCTCTTTTTGTATGCTAGGTATTTGCTAAGTATAATATTTTATACAAGATATCATACTTCATCCTTTAAAATAAGAGACATTGAAGCAAATAACATTTTGATGTTTGTCCTAAATTGTGTAGCTGGTAACAAAGAAGTTAATTCAGAACTCACTGTATAACTGGTTTTGATAACTACAGATTTCTCTGTGGCAGTAATCAGAGCTCTGGAAATCGTAATGATCAAGACACTGAGGCATGAATTTGTTCTTAAAGTACTTATGGTCTAACTGGGGGATGATTTAAACAGAAAATACAACCAAAATATTATTAAGGCACTAACACAGAAGTAGGGAAGAGAGAAAGTTAGAAGTTAGAAGAGTTAAATTAGTGCTTTTTCAATGGGAGGTACAAATGAATTTGGTTTTGGATGATACAAGAAGGGTATGAAGCAAATTCCAGGTGGGAGAAAGAGCATGGGTAGCCATAAAGAGAGGAATAAGAGTAGACCATCATCAGATTAGAGAACCACATCCCAGGATATTTTCCTTATCATTTTGATTGTTCTTAGGGTATTTTTATTCAGACAGAAGAAGAGGTCCAGTTCTTCCTTACCTTGTGAGCTTTGAAATTTTTAGTGGCTATGCTATTAGAAGTTCTCATTTCTATCTCCTTTTAGACTTAACTGGGAGAAGACGAGATACTTCTCAAAGGTAGTGAGCTTGAAAGAATAAAAACATAAAAGCTGCAGACTCTTTATATGGGTATAATAAAGGCATAAATGGTATGGACCTAACAGAAGAAGATATTCAGAAGAGGTGGCGAGAATACTCAGTCAGACTATACAAGCAAGATCTTAATGACCTGGATAACCACAATAGTGTGATCACTCACCTAGGGTCAGACATCCTGGAGTGTGAAGTCAAGTGGACCTTAGGAAGCATTACTACCAACAAAGCTACTGGAGGTGATGCAATTAAAGCTGAGCTATTTAAAATCCTAAAGATGATGCTGCTAAAGTGCTGTACTCAATAGGCCCACAAATATGGAAAACTCAGCAGTGGACACAGGACTGGAATAGATCATTGTTGATTCCAATCCTAAAGAAGAGCAATGCCAAAAATGTTCAAACTACTGAACAATTGCACTCATTCAATGTGCTAACAAAGTAATGATCAAAATTATTTTAGAGAAGCTTCAACAATATGTGAATCAAGACCTTCCAGATGTTCAAGTTGGATTTAGAAAAGGCAGAGGAACCAGAGATCAAATTGCCAACATCCGTTGGATCATAGAAAAAGCAAAATAATTCCAGAAGACGTCTACTTTTGCTTCATTGACTTCGCTAAAGCCTTTGACTGTGTAGATCACAACAAACTGGATAATTCTGAAAGAGATGGGAATACCAGACCACCTGACCTGCCTCCTGAAAAACCTGAATGTAGGTCAAAAACAACAGTTATAATGGAACATGGAGCAACAGACTGGTTTCAAATTGGGCAAAGAATACGTCAAGGCTGTAAATTGCCACCCTGCTTATTTAACTTACATGCAGAGTACATCATGTGAAATTCTGGGCTAGATGAAGCAGAAACTGGTATCAAGATTGCTGAGAGAATTTCCAATAACCTTATAGTAGAAACCCTTATAGTACAAAGTGAAGAGAAGCTGAAAAGCCTATTGATGAAGGTGAAAGAGGAGAGTGAAAAAGCTGACTGGAAACTCAACATTCAAGAAACTAAGATCATGGCATCCGGTCTCATCACTTCATGGCAAATAGATGGGGAACCAATGAAAACAGTGACAGATTTTATTTTCCTAGGCTCCAACATCATTGCAGGTGGTAACTGTGGCCATGAAATTAAAAGATGCGTGCTCCTTGCAAGAAAAGCTATGACAAATCTAGACAGCATATTAAAAAAAACAAAAAAACATTACTTTACCAACAAAGATTCATATAGTCAAAGCTATGTGTTTTTTTTTTTCCAGTAGTTATGTACAGATGTGAGAGGGGCCATAAAGAAGGCTGAGCTGAGTGCTGAAGAATTGATGATTTTGAACTGTGAAGTTGGAGAAGACTCTTGAGAGACCTTTGGATTGCAAGATCAAACCAGCCAATCCTAAAGGAAATCAACCGTGAATATTCATTGGAAGGACTGATGCTGAAGCTGAAGCTGGAGCTTCAATACTTTGGCCACCTGATACAAAGAGCTGACTCATTTTAAAAGACCCTGATGCTGGGAAAGATTGAAGGCAGGAGGAGCAGGGGATGACAGAAGATGAGATGGTTGAATGGAATCACCCAGTCTGAGTTTGAGCAAACTCATGGAGATGGTGATGGACCAGGAGGCCTGGTGTGTTGCAGTCCATGGGGTTGCAAAGGGTCAGAGGTGACTGAGTGACTGAACAACAACAATACACATACATACACCTATCTACATACATATCTATCTCCATATGTTTGAGACTACTAATCAAGAAGGTCCAGGTTTCTGTGAAAATGGCTAGAACTCATCTGCTCTTTTCAATCTCAGGTAAGATATGACCCATATTTTCATAGCGCTTCTGTAGGAATGTGAACAAGGAATATGCATCCTGAGTTTCCTTTTGTAGGACTGCCTCATTGAGTATCTGTTTCCAGAGTACTGTTTCTTTTTCCACTTGAATAATTAAACAGATATCTTAAGACTGGCAAAAAGTTATGCTCCTAGCTTTTCCTTAAATGGACAGATTGAACTAGGCAATATATAAGAAAAAAATTACTTCCCTTTTCCTCACCTCAGTTCCATTCACTGCAGCTCTTTTTAAAAGAGCTTATATTTTTCCTTTCAAGAGTATAGTGGAAGGTTTTCATTTGAACCTGTGTATTTATTCAGTGTTATAATTTTACCTAATAATAGCTGACACCTCCCTTTGAGTTTCTATAACAGTTATTACAATGATGCCTGGTTTTAGTAATAATTTTAGAAGGAACCACTATAGCTTTTTTAGGTATGAATCAAATTGAAAATTTCAGCATTAATTGAACTCTATTGTTAATGGTACCTTTGTGAATTCATGGTAAATCCAACATGTATCATTTCATTGGGAACAGAAACAGAAAGCTACTGTGGTGGGGATAATCTCAGGTGGCAGTAGTTTCTCAAATTTAGTAATATTGAAAATGACGTTTTCCTTTGAGCACTTAAACTTAAAACTTCCAGACATCTGAGTATAAGAATATCAGTTCAGTAATAATGAGAAGCAAGAAAAAAGGCGTAATCAATTATTTAGATTAGCATTAGATGCATTGATCTTCAAGTAATTGCACTTTAACCAAAGCACATGGAAAGAAAAGGCATAGATATTTTTTAAACACATCAAATGTAAATGTGTCTATTTTTAATTACAGAAAAAATACTTTAAGTTTGGTTAGGTGTATTTCAAAAATTTAATGATTTGTGTCTAATTTCTTTCTAATATTTTGGTGCTCATATAGTTTTTTTCCTTTTGTTGCATTGTTGAGTTGATACTAGTATTGGCAGTCTGAAAAATTTCTTCAATTGTATGAATTAGAGGAATTAAGTAAGTTTTAAAAATTTTAAATGTAGATCAAGAATATTGGTCAGAGAGATGACAAGAAACAAGAGACTCAGAATAAACTGAACAGTTGTTATTTTAATGGCCTTGGAGTTTCCTGTCACTAACTCAAGGGTCAGAGAAAATTTCTTTTATTCTGGACTCTGAGCATCTGTTCATTTCGTTTTGTTGTGTTTCAGTTTAGATTTGACCTCTCTCTGGAGACCAATAGTCAAATTCCTACATGCTTATTGAGCATCTCTCAATTACAATATACTTAATATGCTTTACACAGAAATCTTCAACTTTCTCCCAAATCTTTTCCCCTTTCTCTTGTCATTAATCTTATAAACCTTGTTCCTCCCAGCTGATCAGTTTTGAGTATTCCTTTTATCCAATTCAATTCATATGAATAGTCCCTGTGTTGCTACTTAGAAAATTGGACTATTCATGATATAGAGTTGCATTTAATAAGAACATATTTTTTTCAAAACCCAAAAGTAGTTTATGATGAAACAAAGAGAATTATTATTAAAATTATTTGGGACAACAGCTTAATGATAAATTTCTAGCACTGAAGTGGGCAATGAAGAACATTCAGAGAGATACAGCATGTGGGTATAACAAGTAATGACAAGTTAATTATTATTGAAAGTAAACAAAACTGCATAAAAATGAGGTGGATTGCTTTAACTATGATGTCAGTGATGAGGATCTTGTGCCTATGTGACTGACATACAAATGTGGAACAGAAGGAAATAGTGAGCCTTCGAAAAGTTTCCTTATGGAAACTATGAGGAAGATTTTCCTAATTAATTAGTTGCAATCTTTGGAAAGAACCAAGGCATATGTGATTTCTCTAATGCTAATTAGCTTCTGCACTGCATTAAATAATGGCAACTGTGGATCAAACCAAATATGAGCAGCTGGATCTGCAGTGCACTAAAAAAAGCAATATGAATGCAAACCAGCTCTGTTGCCTAATGACTTTATACTTTACCTCATCTGTTTTATAATTTCCATCTAATCATGCTCATCATTCAGTTACTTTCTTATACTTGTCTTCACTTACTTTGATTTTGTGAGTATACTATCATCAATATTTATTTTATTTCTGTTAATTTTACTTTACATTTTTGGCACTTTAACTTTTATCATATTTTGATGCCATTGTTGACTTTAGGCAGCATGGCCGCATGAACGTACTGTATTGACATGAGTCCACCACCATGAGTTCTCAAACATGAACTCCTCCCACCTTCCACCCCATATCATCTCTCTCTCGTATTTCTATACGAATTGTGAAATTATTTGTTCTAGCTCTGTGAAAATACCGCTGGTAGCTTGATAGGGATTGCATTGAATCTGTAGATTGCTTTGGGTAGTATACTCCTTTTCACTATATTGATTCTTCTGATCCATGAACATGGTATATTTCTCCATCTATTAGTGTCCTCTTTGATTTTTTCATCAGTGTTTTATAATTTTCTATATATAGGTCTTTAGTTTCTTTAGGTAGATATATTCCTAAGTATTTTATTCTTTTGTTGCAATGGTGAATGGAATTGTTTCCTTAATTTGTTTTTCTACTTTCTCATTATTAGTGTATAGGAATGCAAGGGATTTCTGTGTGTTGATTTTATATCCTGCAGCTTTACTATATTCATTGATTAGCTCTAGTAATTTTCTGGTGGGGACTTTAATACCCCACTCACACCTATGGACAGATCAACTAAACAGAAAATTAACAAAGAAATGCAAACTTTAAATGATACATTAGACCAGTTAGACCTAATTGATATCTATAGGACATTTCACCCCAAAACAATGAATTTCACCTTTTTCTCAAGTGCTCACGGAACGTTCTCCAGGATAGATCACATCCTGGGCCATAAATCTAACCTTGATAAATTCAAAAAAATCGAAATAATTCCAAGCATCTTTTCTGACCATAATGCATTAAGATTAGATCTTAATTACAGGAGAAAACTATTAAAAATTTCAACATATGGAGGCTGAACAACACGCTTCTGAATAACCAACAAATCACAGAAGAAATTAAAAAAATCAAAATATGCATAGAAATGACTGAAAATGAAAACACAATAATCCAAAACCTGTGGGACAACATAAAACAGTGCTAAGAGGAAAGTTCATAGCAATACAGGGATACCTCAAGAAGAAGTCAAATAAATAACCTAACTCTACACCTAAAGCAACTAGAAAAGGAAGAAATGGAGAACCCCAGAGTTGGTAGAAGGAAAGAAATCTTAAAAATTAGGGCAGAAATAAACGCAAAAGATACAAAAGAGACCATAGCAAAAATCAACAAAGCCAAAAGCTGGTTCTTTGAAAGGATAAATAAAATTGACAAACCATTAGCCAGACTCATCATGAAAGAAAGAGAGAAAAATCAAATCAATAAAATTAGAAATGAAAATGGAGAGATCACAACAGACAACACAGAAATACAAAGGATCATCAAGACTACTATCAGCAATTATATGCCAATAAAATGGACAACGTGGAAGAAATGGACAAATTCTTAGAAAAGTACAACTTTCCAAAACTGAATCAGGAAGAAATAGAAAATCTTAACAGACCCATCACAAGCATGGAAATTGAAACTGTAATCAGAAATCTTCCAGCAAACAAAAGCCCAGGTCCAGATGGCTTCGCAGCTGAATTTTACCCAAAATTTCGAGAAGAGCTAACACCTATCCTACTCAAACTCTTCCAGAAAATTGCAGAGGAAGGTAAACTTCCAAACTCATTCGATGAGGCCACCATCACCCTAATACCAAAACCTGACAAGGATGCCACAAAAAAAGAAAACTACATGCCAATATCACTGATGAACATAGATGCACAAATCCTCAACAAAATTCTAGCAATCAGAATCCAACAACACATTCAAAAGATCATACACCATGACCAAGTGGGCTTTATCCCAGGGATGCAAGGATTCTTCAATATCTGCAAATCAATGAATGCAATTCACCACATTAACAAATTGAAAAATAAAAGCCATAGGATTATTTCAATAGATGCAGAGAAGGCCTTTGACAAAATTCAACATCCATTTATGATAAAAACTCTTCAGAAAGCAGGAATAGAAGGAATATACCTCAACATAATAAAAACTATATATGACAAACCCACAGCAAACATTATCTTCAATGGTGAAAAACTGAAAGCATTTCCCCTAAAGTCAGGAACAAGACAAAGGTGCCCACTTTCACCGCTACTATTCAACATAGTTCTGGAAGTTTTGGCCACAGTGATCAGAGCAGAAAAAGAAATAAAAGGAATCCAAATTGGAAAATAAGAAGTAAAACACTCACTGTTTGCAGATGACATGAGTCTCTACATAGAAAACCCTGAAGAATGAATTTAAATTTTTAACATAATGACTAGTAAATGCATAATGAATATCATATACATTTATTAAACACGTTTAGATAAAAGAGGATAGTGATTAATATCATACTTGATAAACACGTTCTTGTAGTATCAATTTTAAGCAGAAACACATGCATAACACAAGACCTATAGATTTCCTCATTTTTCTGTAACTTGTTTAAGTTCTCCATCATGTGGGTGGTAAACAATAAGCAAAATCCAGAAAACCTCAGTAATATAGAATATTGCTTATGTTTTCTGGCATGTCTGTAGATGCTTATACCCGCATGGAGGAACTATATCTTGGTCCTCATTCAATATCTTCATAGACTCTGCTAAGAACTGTAACCTCTTACCTAAGCTCAGAATAAACATAGTATTTTTCTTTAAATATTTCAAAATTGTGTTCCATTTTCAGATATTCCTGAGTTTGCCTATTATTTTTATTCCATAGTAAGAAGTAGAGAAACTGCCCAAATACATCACCAGCCATCACTGGTGACCTGCTGCTTTTCTGGGATTTAAATCTAAGACATAGGTCTCCAGCTTTCTATTCAGTTCAGTTCAGTCACTCATTTGTGTCCGACTCTTTGCAACCCCATGAATTGCAGCACACCAGGCCTTCCTGTTCATCACCAACTCCTGGAGTTCACTCAGACTCACGTACATCGAGTCCGTGATGCCATCCAGCCATCTCATCCTCTGTTGTCCCCTTCTCCTCCTGCCCCAATCCCTCCCATCATCAGAGTCTTTTCCAATGAGTCAGCTCTTCGCATGAGGTAGCCAAAGTACTGGAGTTTCAGCTTTAGCATCATTCCTTCCAAAGAACACCCAAGACTGATCTCCTTAAGAATGGACTGGTTGGATCTCCAAGGGACTCTCAAAAGTCTTCTCCAACACCACAGTTCAAAAGCATCAATTCTTAGTCCCTCAGCTTTATTCACAGTCCAACTCTCACATCCATACATGACCACAGGAAAAACCATAGCCTTGACTAGACAGACCTTTGTTGGCAAAATAATGTCTGTGCTTTTGAAAATGCTATCTAAGTGGATCATAACTTTCCTTCCAAGGAGAAAGCGCCTTTTAATTTCATGGCTGCAATCACCATCTGCAGTGATTTTGGAGCTCAGAAAAATAAAGTCAGCCATTGTGTCAACTGTTTCCCCATCTATTTGCCATGCAGTGATGGGACCAGATGCCATGATCTTCGTTTTCTGAATGTTGAGCTTTAAGTCAACTTTTTCACTCTCCTCTTTCACTTTCATCAAGAGGCTGTTTAGTTCCTCTTCACTTTCTGCCATAAGGCTGGTGTCATCTGCATATCTGAAGTTATTGATATTTCTCCCAGCAATCTTGATTCCACCCTGTGCTTCTTCCAGCCCAGCGTTTCTCATGATGTACTCTGCCCAGAGTAGTTAAATAAGTTATATAAGCACGGTGACAATATACAGCCTTGACGTACTCCTTTTCCTATTTGGAACCAGTCTGTTGTTGCACGTCCAATTCTAACTGTTGCTTCCTGACCTGCATATAGGTTTCTCTAGAGGCAGGTCAGATGGTCTGGTATTTCCACCTCTTGAAGAATTTTCCACAGTTTATTCTGATCCACACAGTCAAAGGCTTTGGCATAGCCAATAAAGCAGAAATAGATGTTTTCCTGGAACTGTCTTGCTTTTTGATGATCCAGCGGAGGTTGGCAATTTGAGCTCTGGTTCCTCTGCCTCTTCTAAAACCAGCTTGAACATCTGGAAGTTCATGGTTCCAGCTTTCTATTTACTCTTCATAAAATAGGGGTCTCAGTAATACCTTGCTACAATGGAACTTTGCAGGAAGGGTGCTTCTCAGTGGTATGGGGGGCTCAGACTACTCTCTTCCCCTTAATCACTTTATTCATGTTTTCAAAACCTCTTCATTCCCTTAAAGCTCTCCCCATAACCCCAAAAGAAGTATTTTCTGGTATTTAGCAGATGTTGTTGTCTTTTTCTATGCAACTTTTTATACACCCTTACTGCTTACCTGAAATCCAGAAACGGACTCTTTGTTCTGTTTTCCTGCATCAGTAGGCATGTAATTTCATGGCTAACAGAAGTGAAAGAGATACAAGAAACAAAACTGATGCACAAATAATAGAATATAAACTTTTTTAAGGGTGTGATACCTTTGACAAATATTTGTTACTTATTAAATGGTAAGAAGTTCCTAGGCAGATATTATTAACCATTGTCCATATTTTGGGTTTATTTCTACATGACAATAGCATAGCTCTTGCTACAGTTTCAGGATTATATTGGAGTTTGCATGCTAATATTAGGAGTTAACCTTTTAATCATTAGTAGGACTCTAACTGTGTCCTGTGTCCATGTTTTCATCCCCTATTAGAAATAACTGTAAGATGGTTCAGAGTGGAATCTTGGGAAGAAATAGCTAAAAGTGTGTCAAATTGGCTCCTTACGAAAGACTTAAATAATTCACTTTTGGATTATTAGAGTATAAAGGAAGAAGTCTTTGGAAGAGTTAGTTATAGATTTGCATTTCTAGAATATTTTGAATGAGAAACACTGTGAAGAAGCAAAAGTACAGATTAAAATAGACCAGGAAGGATACAAGTTAAATATACTAAGATAAACATTGGTTTAAAGATGGGAGACATTGAAAAGTCACCTGTGAAATGTATTCTTATGGATCCCAGGGACTTGGCATGCATGCTCAGCCACTCACCTGTGTTGGCTCGTTGAGACTACATAATCTATAGCCCCTCGGGTTCTTCTATCCATAGAATTTTCCAGGCAAGAATACCAGAGTGGGTTGCCATTTCCTACTCCAGGGAATCTTCCTGACCCAAGGATCAAACCTGCATCTCCTGCATTGTCATAAACAAATAAGCTCAATAAAATCAACTTGATCAACTACTCTTGGTCTTGGATAAATTATTTACTATCCTGTCTCCAACATTTCAATACAGTATGCTAAGTCACGTCAGTTGTGTCCAACTCTGTGTGACATAGACGGCAGCCCAAGAGGCTCGTCTGTCCCTGGGATTCTCTAGGCAAGAACACTGGAGTGGGTGGACATTTCCTTCTCCAATGCATGAAAGTGAAAACTGAAAGTGAAGTTGCTCAGTCATGTCCGACCCCACGGACTGTAGCCTACCAGGCTCCTCCATCCACGGGATTCTCCAGGCAAGAGTACTTGAGTGGGGTGCCTTTGCCTTCTCCGCAATACAGTATAGTAAGGTACAATCACTCACAGATTGCAAAAGTATAAAATGTTAATATTCCTTTTCTACAGTTCTAGGTTTACAAACTCTTAAATTGTTATTGTCTAAAGGTTAAATCTTAAAATGAAGAAATGAGTGCTTTCTAAACTGTTACTCAACTTGATAATGTATAAATGTTGTCTGTGTCAAAACGTGTAGAGATATTTCCTGTTTGACTCATAAAAACTTTTTTTTGAAGGTTCACTTGGAAACTTTTCATATGGAAAAGAATTAGAAAATTCTTTTAAAAACCCAACCATCCCAATACTGTGCATATACCCTGGGAAAACCACAATTCTGAAAGACACATGTACCCCAGTGTTCACTGGAGCACTATTTACAATAGCCAAGACATGGAAGCAACCTAGATGTCCATCGACAGGTGAATGGATTGAGAAGTTGTGGTACTTATATGAAATGGAATATTGTGGTGGTGTGGTTTAGTCTCTAAGTCGTGTCTGACTTGCAGCCCTGGGGACTGTAGCCTGCCAGGCTCCTCTGTCCATGGGATTCTCCAGGCAAGAATACTGGAGTGGGTTGCCATTTCCTTCTCAGCCATAGAAAGGAATGAACTTAAGTCAGCTGTAATGAAGTGGATGAATCTAGCGTGTATTATACAGAATGAAGTAAGTCCAAAAAAGAAAAACAAATATCATATAACACATGTATATGGAATGTCAAAAATGGTACTGATGAACCTATTTTTAAGGCAGCAATAGAGACACAGGCATAGAGAATAGAATTGCGGACACTGTGGCATAGGGAATTCAACCTGGTGCTCTGTGACAAGCTAGAGGGGTGGGATGGGGTGAGAGGTGGGAGGGAGGTTCAGAGGGAGCAGACATATGTATACCTATGGCTGTAGGTACATTCCAGCAGTCATAGATTCTAGTATGACGTGTCATACATTCCAGTAGTCATGTATGGATGTGTATGGATGTGAGATGTATTGACGCTTTCTAACTGCTGTGCTGGCGAAGACTCTTGAGAGTTCCCTGGACAACGAGAAGATAAAAATAGACAGTCCTAAAGGAAATCAACCTTGAATAGTCAGTGGAAGGACTGATGCTGAAGCTGAAACTCCCATACTTTGGGCACATGATACGAAGAGCTGAATCATTAGGAAAGACCCTGTTGCTGGGGAAAATTGAGGACAGGAGAAGGGAACAACAGACGATGAGATAGTTGGATAGCTATCACTGACTCAATGGATGTGAATTTGAGCAAACCCAGGAAGATAGTGATTGACAAAGAATCCTAGCATGCTGCAATTCATGGGGTTGCAAAGAGTCGGATATGATTGTGGAACTGAACAACAATGGCTGATTCATGTTGATATATGGCAGAAACCAATGCAACATTGTAAAAAAATTATCTGCCAATTGAAAGTAAATCAAAAAGAAACTATTAATGAATTAACTTAAAGCCTAGAGCAGTCTCATAAGTGCCATGGAATAATTTATATCTGCCATGTTTTTTCCTCAATCAAAAAGGATTTATAAATTAAGATGATGTGAAATTGAAAAGGAGTGAGTAGCAAAGAGGTGTGTCATTTTTCACTATTCTAAACAGAGATGTATCAATGAAGGTAACCATAGACACCAGTAGACAAAAGAAAATGCTTTAGGAAAGTAAAACATAAACAGTGGAAATACTTCCACTTCTTTTTATTTGCCTCTGTGTAGGAGTTTAAAAGTTATGGAAAGGAGATTTGCTGGGAACCAGAGGCGATAGTTTACTCTTACAGGTTTAAAGCTGATTTCACTGGGATTCTGATTAAATCATTGTTTGATCAGCTCTGACTAGCCTGACTGTCCCATAAATGAAATGATTAAAAATGGCTAAAGTTGAAATTATGATTAAATAAAACTACATATTTACTCTTTATTTTGAGACCAAAATTATCTTGTTAGTGTAAAGAAGGAAATGTAGTCTGTTCAAAAGATCATTGGATTTTGCAGCAAGAATTTTGACTTAAAATCAAATTCTGTCAGTTGTTGGTGGCATAATTTTGGTTAAATTTTGTGTACCCCGTGTCTCAAATTACTCATTTTTAAACTTAAGATATGCATCTTATAGGATTGTCATGAATAATAAAATGATAACATACCTAAAATATCTAGTAGATTAGTTGGAACTCAGGAGTATAGGGCCTCTCTGGCAGCTCAGCGGAAAGAATCCACTTGCAATGCAGGAGACGGACTGCAATGCAGGTCAGTGTGGGTTCGAACCTTGGGTCATGAAAGTCCCCTCAGAAGGAAATGGCAACCCACTCTAGTTTTCTTGCCTGGGAAATCCCGTGGGCAGAGGAGCCTGGGTCGGCTATAGAACATGTGGTCACAAGAGTTGGGCACAACTTAGTGACTGAACCACCACAAAGGGTATAATTTGAAACAATATAGAACAATGTGATTCCTGATAGTTCAGTTGGTGAAGAATCCTTTTGCAAGGCAGGAGACCCCAGTTCAATCCCTGGGTCAGGAAAATCCCCTGGAAAAGGGATAGGCTACCCATCCCAGTATTCTTGGGCTTCCCTGGTGGCTCCACAGGCAAAGAAACTGCCTGCAATGTGGTAGACCTGGGTTTGATCCCTGGGTTTGGAAGATCTCATGGAGAAGGGAAAAGTGACCCACTCCAGTATTCTGGCTTGGAGAATTCCAAGGACTGTATAGTCCATGGGGTCGCAAAGAGTCAGGCACGACTGAGTGATTTTCACTTTCAACTTTCAGAACAATGTAAAAGTAAGAAGTATCCCACCATTCTAACTGTTGAGTTATTACATATTTTTAAGGTGGAATTTATTACTTGGTAAACGTGAAAGGTGGAATTTGATCGAAAGACATAATTTTGTTTAAGATAAAAATTACAGTTTGTTTTCAGGTTTCTGGTTTTTAAGATTTCTTGGGAATTTCTTGCACAAACATAGAAAATATATCACGGAATTTTATGATTTTATTCCCAAATATGCTCCCCAAAATACATATCCCAAATTACCTAAATGGATGACGATTTGTGTCAAAATATAAGTGTATGTATTGGAGTACCTTGGTGTTTTTCCTATGAGAAAACAATTTTCCATAATATTAAACTCTTCAATTGAGCATATCATCTTTAAAGACTATGCTATTAACTATAAAATTATTCTAGGAAAAAATCCTTCATAAGTGCTAAGCGTTTGACAGTATGTTTTAAGAGATTGAAAAATAGTAATTTTCTTCTAATCTAGGAAACACGCTATATATAATACAGGAATAACAGAAGAAATCAGTTATAATGCATCCATCTTTGGAGAGGAGGCCCTTAAAAGTCAGACATTGAAGCTATGTTGAATGCAAAAATTAATGACATTTTAATTTGCTATAAAAACCCATAATGGAGCAAAATACCCCACCCCTATTCTCCTCAGCAATTGTACCTGGATTCAGTTTCTTACTGTTTCTGCATACATTAGATGCTCCAACAGTATATCCTTTCATATAATTTCTTCAACACCCACATTGTTCCTTGCTCCAGATTCTTCCGCCAAGTTTTCCTGAGGTTTGTATTTCTCTCCTATCATCCCTTCCCGTTTCCTTTTTCAATAGCTCCATTTCTTCTCTCTTGATCTCAGTAACTCTTATTCTTTCTCAAAGGCTGTGCCACAATTTCTACCTCCAGAAAACTCTGCCTTATCTTCCCAAATTACAATGATGCAATTTGTCAGGCAAATTATTTTTGGAACAATCTTGGGCTTTTTTGAGAGTGGAAAGAAATACAGTTAATAATTACACCGGGAAAACAGGTGTGAACCAGGAAAGTGCCATCAGACACAGATACATGGTCATTCTATCGAAAATAGATTATTTTTAGGAAGAAAATTCTTCCCTGTTGTAAAGTGGAGGAAAATGAGTTATTCTAGCCTCTTTCTTCTCTGTATGCATTCTACCCAAGGAAGGTAGGAATTATTACTCGTTAAAAGTTTGAAAGAATGATGTTGGCTTAAATTCCCCTTTTTCCTTCCTTCCATGGAATTCAGCCTGCCAGGTGCAACTTTGTAATTATCACTGCTCTGGGACATTCATAAGCAGAGTATCAAGGTCCCTTTCCTAGATGTGACCACAGCTTTTATAACTCGGTAGTTCTGTCTAAAATGTAGGATTCACTTAGCAAGCTCACCACAACCACACATCATTTATCATTACTGAAGGGATATATTTTTAATTTTATTTATTTTCTTCATTGTTGTATTTCTCAATTAGTTCAAGAGGCAGTAGAAAAGAGCAGTGCTAAATAGACCCCAATAATTAACTATTCTTTGTGTTATTTTATTACTCAAAGTAGCTCTATAATCACTTCTATTATCGTTACATCTTATATATTTGATAATTATCTGATTATATACTTGTGCCTTGAAATAGGAAAAATATTCATTTTTAAATTCATAGTGACTAGCATTCTTACACACCCACCTAGAGTTTATATGTTACAAGTTTGTGTCATTATACAACTAAAAATCCATTTCCACATATAGAAAATATCTGGCATAAGGTAGTCTAGATGTAAGGCAGTTTACACATAATCTCTCATTTAATTCATGTAATATTGTGTAAAATTACTGTTATTGCTTTCATTCTATGGAAGAAGAAAGTAAATTTAGAGAGGCAAGTAACTACCCTAGTATTTATTACATAGCTGATAATCAGGGGGACATGGATTCAGCTCAGGACTATCTGCCTCAGTAAGTCTGAAGATTTTTTTCCTGTGTCATCTTGTGCCTTATCAATCACAGGGAAAATTCTTCCCATTGGATTTTTGCATATGAATCAATAAAAGATTCCCCATTAATTTTGAAGGAAGATTTTTTTTAAAATTACATTGATGAAAGGGATAAGTTCTACAGAAGGCTAGAGTGTCTCATTGGTTCCAGAAGAGCGTTATGGGATGAAGAATTTGAGAGCCAGAGATAACACTGGAAAATTTCTGTTGGTTCAGTGAACAGAAAGTGTCATTTCCAGCTTTTCTGATTTGATAAAGTGCTATAAGAAGAGATGATGTCAGATTATCTCAAGGGAATATAATGAGCCAACTTGATTAACTTGAGGAGTCCATGGATTGCCTCTGACGGACATGTGCATGCTAAGCAGCTTCAGAGTTGTCTGAATCCATGTGACCCTATGGACTGTAACCCTTCAGGCTCCACTGTCCATGGGATTCTCCAGGCAAGAATACTGCAGTAGGTTGCCATTTCCTCCTGCAGGGGATCATCCCAGCCCGGGTATTGAACCCACATCTCCTGAGTCTCCTTGCATTGGCAGGTGGGTTCTTTACTGCTTATTTTTAATCTGATAGGAAATAGTAAAAAAACTTCTATGCCTGGGTCCAAAGCCATATCATTATATCTTTACCAGATAAAGTTTCTTTCTCACATCATCATTGTGCAGTGCTCCCATTTAGTAAGTACCTAAGTCTTACTTTATATAATTCAATTTACTTCAACATAATACTTATGAATTACCTCATCTATTCTTATTACTCTATTGGGCATCAAAGAATAAGGAAATAAATTTATAATCTTGCCTACAAAGATTTTGTAACTCAACAAGTAGTGCTAATATTAGGTCAATTAGTGCTTCAAAGAAATCCAAGCACTGGTTTGAATTTAGTTGAATGGGGAGCTGGGAGAGACTTCACAGAGGAAGTGGAATTTTGAGCTCAATTGAAGTGTGGTTAAAGCTATTAGTATTGGCTATAAGAAAGGCAAAGTGGCATAAAAGTGTATGTCCCACTTAGGATTTGACAATGGGCCAGTGCGATTCGACCAGTATTTTTCTGCAAGTATAGAGTAAGTGAAAAATCTGTGAAGATAATTTGGACTAAGTTATAGAACTTTCATGGGAAGCATTCAATAGACTAATCTCCCTGAGCAAATGTTAATGGACTGATTCTCTGAAATTTTAGTATCTGCTGAATGAGTTATCTCAGGTTAACAAATGTTAAATGGTCTTTTCAGTGCAAAACTTCTTACCAGTTTTAATGTTTTTATGTCTATTGTGGAACTAAGGGAAGCCTGGTGTTATGTGTTGTTTCCCAGTCTTATGTATTATTGTTGTGGTGAGTGATGTGAGAATAGTGTTCCTTGGAGCACACTTTGGAAAATACTTGTTTATAAAGTAAAGCCAAAAGGTTCAGATTCCCCCCCACCCCTTTTTAATAAAACAGCTTACTGAGACTTTTCACCTTTATTTCAGAGTATGTTTATCTTTGAATGCATGCATGCTAAGTCGCTTCAGTCGTATTCGACTTTTTGTGACCCTACGGGCTATATAGCCCACCAGGCTTCTCTGTCCATGGGATTCTCCAGGCAAGAATACTGGAGTGGGTTGCTATGCTCATTTCCAGGCAGGGAATGTTCCCAACAAGCAGACTGAATCCTCTTCTTCAGAATCACCGGTATTGGCAACCAGATTCTTTACCACCAGTGCCACCTGAGAAGCTCATGTATGTCTCTGTTGCTGTGTTTCAGTTGTCAGTCATGTCAGACTTTTGTGACCCCATCGACTGCAGCATTCAAGGCCTCCCTGTCCTTTGCCATCTCCAGGAGCTTGCTCAAATTCATGTCCATTGAGTCAGTGTTGCCATCTAACCATCTCATCCTCTGTTGTCCCCTTTCCCTCCTGCCTTCAATCTTTGCCAGCTTCAGGGTCTTTTCCAATCGGTCAGTTCCTGTCAACAGGTGGCCAAAGTATTGGAGTTTCAGCTTCAGCATCAGTCCTTCCAAAGAATATTCAGGATTGATTTCCTTTAGAATTGACTAGTTTGATCTTGAATCCAAGGGACTCTCAAGAGTCTTCTGCAATACCATAGTTCGAAAGCATCAATTCTTTAGCACTCAGCCTAGTTTATGGTCCAACTCTCACATCAGTACATGACTATTGGAAAACTATAGCTTTGACTATACTAACATTTGTCACCAAACTAATGTCTCTGCTTTTTAATACTCTGTCTAGGTTTTCATAGCTCTTCTTCCAAGGAGAAAGCATCTTTTAATTTTGTGGTTGTATTCACCATCCGTGGTGATTTTGGAGTCCAAGAAAATAAAGTCTGTCACTGTTTTCATTGTTTCCCCATCTATTTGTTATGAAGTGATGGGACCAGATACCATGATTTTAGTTTTATGAATGTTGAGCTTTAAGCCCTATTTTACATTCTCCTCTTTCACCTTCATCAAGAGACTCTTTAGTTCCCCTTTCGTTTCTGCCATAAGAGTGGTGTCATCTGCATATCTGAGGTTATTGCTATTTCTCCCGCCAATCTTGATTCCAGCTTTTGCTTCATGCAGCCTGGCATTTCACATGGTGTTTGCTGCATGTAAGTTAAATAAGCAAGGTGACAAGATATAGCCTTGATGTGCTCCTTTCCTAGTTTATTAACAATTAATTTGTTTTAATTTGAGAATACTTACTTTACACTATTGTAAGAGGGTTTTTGCCATATGTCAACATGAATAGGACACAGGTATAAATGTTTCCCCTCTAATAAGGCAGTTGTGGTTTTACTTTTTATTGTCATAATCTTCATGACATCTTCCTTATACCTATGTGTGTGTGGGCACACATGCATTTGTGCAGGCACATACTCTGCATTTGTGTATGCACAGCAGGACATCACCATACAATGAAGGGGAACACAAGGTGTGAACACCTTTACAGCTGACTCTTGATCCTAATGATGATGTTGATCTTTCACTCCCTTCTTACTTAGTTCTTATCCAGCTTTTAGAGCTCTGCTCACCACCTTATTGTGAATTTAGGCCACCTGTCCATGACTTAGCTCTAATTCCCTAAGCTTTGCAAAAGGCTTCTCATTATTTTCTCTCAATCCTAATAATTCTGCTCATGTTTGCAGGATCCTATGATGATTTACCTCTATCCAGCTTAGAGCTCTACCTTATTGTTTTAGGCCAATGACTTAGCTCCCTGCCTTTGGGCTGACAGTGCTCTCCTTTGATACACAAGCTTCCCTGAAATGGGGCTATGATGGAACCTAGCCCAGAAGGTCAGACCCTGCTGAGGCAGATTCCAGGGTGAAAGTTGAAAATTCTGTGAGAAAGGGCTCTTAGGAATCATTATGGAATTGGGCAAGATCACAGGATATGACCTATAATACCTCTCCCAGGAAAAGGAGAAGGTTTAGATTATTTGCATTTCATCTGTTTAGTATAGCAATTGTAGTTGATTTTCTCGGAAAATTATAGTAAAGTTTTGTGGGAATGCCAACTTTAGTCATACTCATTTCATGAAAAATGAGAGGCAAACAACTCAAAAGCAAATAACACCAATAATCATAATAACAATAATAAAGAAAGATGAAGGAGGAGGAGTAGAATTTATTAAATCATATTCCTGGGAAGACTAAGTATTACCTATTCAGTGTTTAAATGGCCTTATTGGATCTTTTGCTCTCCACTCCCATCCCTTGTTTCTCTTTTCTTTCTTCCTCCTTCCATTCTCTCTCTCATTCTCCCTCCCTCCTCTCCCTTTCTCCCTTCTTCCCCTGTCTCCTTTCCTCTTTTCTTTCTGTCTCTTTCTCCTTCCTTTTCTTCCATCTATCTTCAATACATGCTTAATTCCTCAGAATGGTCTTTCTTCTCTCTCAGACTCTCCCTAAATGGAAGTCAAGCAGGATGGCACAGTCTCAGACTCACATTCTCTTAGATAACAACTCCTACATTAACAGTCTTCCTTAGAAGCACAGGACCCTGTGGTGGTGTTAGGATGACATCTGTATTACCCAAGCCATGTACAATAGGTTTCAACCAAAGAGAGTTCAGTTACCAGAAAAAGTAGGCAAGTAATGATAGAAAAAGCAAACATACAATTATTCTCTTTCCTTGCTCCCTGCAATAATCACTCTTTTTCCTCATACAAATTATTTCAAGTGGGCATTTTCCTCATAGCATATTGTAACTGTTTCACATAAAACCAAATGTACTCTAACAAGCTTTCCCACAATCCCAACACATCTAGATGTTGCCCTCAGCTCCATTTCCAGGATCAATGGGTGGTAAGCATTTTAATCAGTCTTGTCTAAATGTGGTTTCACTAGTCTATAGTTTTTTTCCTAAATGATTAATTTAAACTGATTCAAAGATCGTCCATGTAATCTGGGATGATAAACATGCTAACCACAGTAATAACATTTATTTGAAGTTTAAACAAATGAAACAAGAGGCAACTTCTGCTTCATTATCTATTACTGCTTACAAAAGCACCCTAACACTTAGTGGATTAAAGCAATCACTTTATTATATTTCATAATTCTGTTGACCTCGCATGTTTTCTCTCTGTTGGTTGCAGTCTGATGGCAACTGATGAGGGAATCACCTGGAGGTTACGATGTATGTTAGAATACTTGCTCTCTCTCCTTTTCTGTATCAGGGCACCTATTCACCTGGTCTCTTACTTATTCTTTTCACTCTCTTTCTATGTGGTCTCTCCAGTGAGGTAGATGAGATTTTTACATGGAGTCTCAGGGCTTTCTAGGAGGTTCTTCCAAGTCCTCTTAAAGTTTAGGCTCAGAACTGTTACAATATCACTTCCATGGCATCCTCTGAGTTAAAACTAGTCACTGGGGCATCTCAGATTAAATATGAACAGGATCACAAAAAGGCATGAATGCTGGGAGAAGTGGTTCAATGGGGAACATCTTTGAATTTGGATTATAAGATAGCACTGCTCTATATAATATTTCAAATTTTGTTGGGCTAAAATAACAAGGAGTAGTTTCCAAATGAGTGAAAATTGTTCCTGATCTTCCAAGATGCTCCAAGTCCTATATCCTGGGAGAATGTCTACATTTTTTGTCCCCTTTGAACTGACCTCAGTGGGGCAAAAGACATATTTCTTTTTTGGGGAATTCCAGTACATTAAATGTCTACTTTATATTGGTGCAATTATGAATATCTAGGTTTTCACTGAACAGTTAAAATCCTTATTTTTTTTTCCTGGCATTTATTGTAGTTATTAACTAGCTAATTCAATTTCTGGTTGTAACCTGGGATAGAAACATAGCCAGATACATATTGAAGGAAGGGTTATTGAAACTGCATTTGCTCTTACAGCATTTATCTTTCAATTGCAGGCCTCAGGGCTCTACCCAGTTTCTCAGTCTAAGATGTTGAAGCATAACAAATCAGTCCCCCTCAAGCTACATCTGAGATGGTGGAGCAAATTACTTCTGATCAGTAAAATATTTGAGAGATGCCTGACAGGTTAGACTCATTTTTTTCAGGTCTTCTTTAATCCAATTTTTATCCTTTCTTGTTTTGCTGGTTTTTGCCTTTACCAACTTTAGAATGAGAAAAATAATTTTGACTGTTTAGTTCTGCAAAATTTATGATTATCAGATAATCAGTAGTCTTAGATTCTTGACTGCAGGCAAAAACTATTTTCTTAAGATTTTTTTTTCTTTCTCAACATTGTCAAGCAGGCAGCTTGACTCTTTTCTTTTTTTTAATAATTTACTGATGTCTGCAAATGGTCAACTATGTTGAAATCACACAAAGTTTTAACAACTCTCTTATTATTAAAGCTCTTTATTTCCTAGATATGTGCTTGAGGTGGCTTATTAGGCAGACGTTTTCCAATCTCATTACAAAAATTATCAATTACTCAACTTGTATAGCGTGGAGGGATTCATGTCAAATTGTGAAACATCTTGTTATTATCTTACTCATCTGCCATTTAGTAAGCAGGATTACACATTAATTATTCAGGACAGATGGACAATCAAGAAGAACAGAGTCTTCTATCTTCATAGTAAACTTCCCCTCACATGGAAACCTAAATCCATCCTGCTGTATTTACAGTCCACACCCTCCTATCATTACCTCAGGAAAGGTGACTCCTCCCTGCCCTAAAAACACCTGAATATCATTTTAAGTCACTTTTTACATTCTTACCTTCTACTTTTCCAGAGAAAATGATCAATTCCTATATGTGAGAAAACTAGATATGCAGGATATCCTATGGAGACCTAAAGCTAATTTACTTTAGGTGTCAAATCTTTCTATTTCTTCTTAACAAGAATATTTCTGATTGGTAAATCTTGACAGGGAGCAACAATAGCTATCCTGGCTACCTCATGCAGAGAGAACAATCCTTTATCTTTGGACATAGAACACGAGCACTATCAAAACAGCAGTTGGCACCCACCAAGAATCAACATACCTCTGCAGAACGTTATCCTCAAAAAAAAAAAAAAAAAAAAAAGAAAGAAAGAAAGAAAGAAAGAAAAAGAAAGAAAGAAAGAAAAAGAAACAAATGAAATTCAAGAAGCAAACATGTTTTGGCTTTTGATTTTTAGTGGAGGGGGGAAGCAAGGACAGATATTGGAAAAAAGTACATATCTCTCTGAAAGGTAGGAGAAAGTAAATTCTTCTTTAACACTTTAGTCACTTTACACTATTTTTCTTTTTCAAAGTGTTATCTAGATTCTAAAAAAAATCTTCTATCTCTTTGTAAACTTCAACTATTGGAAGTCTGTTTACCGTTATTAATATTAGTGAAAGTATTAGTCACTTTGTTGCGTCTGACTCTTTGCGACACCATGAACTTCAGTCCTCCAGGCTCCTCTCTCCACGGAATTCTCCAGGCAAGAAAATTGGAGTGGGTAACCATTTCCTTCTCCAGGGGATCTTCCTGACCCAGGATTGAACCTGTGTCTCTCACATTGCATGTGGATTCTTTAAGATCTAATACCAGGGAAATACATAATAATCTTAAGCGCATACTCTTGGAATACCTGTTCAGAGAGAAAAGCAAAGTAATGCTCAAAATTCTCCTAAGGAGGTTTCTATAGAAACATGAAATTACATGAACCATGAAATTACAGAATTACAAGCTGGAATTAGAAAAGGCAGAAGAACCAGAGATCAAATTGCCAACATCCGTTGGATCATCAAAAAGCAAGAGAGTTCCATGCTCATTGCAGCACTGTTTATAATAGCCAGGATATGGAAACAACCTAGATGTCAATCAGCAGATGAATGGATAAGAAAGCAGTGGTACATATACACCTTGGAGTATTAGTCAGCCACTAAAACGAATACATTTGAATCAGTTCTAATGAGGTTGATGAAACTGGAGCTGATTATACAGAGAGAAGTAAGCCAGAAAGAGAAACACCAATACAGTATATTAATGCATATATATGGAATTTAGAAAGATGGTAATGATAATCCTGTGTGCAAGATAGCAAAAGAGAAACAGATGTATAGAATAGTCTTTTGGACTCTGAGGGAGAGGGAGAGGGTGGGATGATTTGGGAGAATGGCATTGAAACATGTATAATATCATATATGAAATAAATCGCCAGTCCAGGTTCGATGCATGATACTGGATGCTTGGGGCTGGTGCACTGAGATGACTCAGAGGGATGGTATGGGGAGGGATGTGGCAGGGGAGTTCAGGATGGGGAACACGTGTATACCTGTGGTGGATTCATGTTGATGTATGGCAAAACTAATACAATCAGTCAGTTCATTTCAATCACTCAGTCGTGTCTGGCTCTTTGCAACCCCATGAATCACAGCATGCCAGGTCTCCCTGTCCATCACCAACTCCAGTAGTTCACTCAGACTCACGTCCATCAAGTCAGTGATGCCATCCAGCAATCTCATCCTCTGTCGTCCCCTTCTCCTCCTGCCCTCAATCCTTTCCAGCATCAGGGTCTTTTCCAATGAGTCAACTCTTCGCATGAGGTGGCCAAAGTACTGGAGTTTCAGCTTCAGCATCATTCCCTCCAAAGAAATCCCAGGGCTGATCCCCTTCTGAATGGACTGGTTGGATCTCCTTGCAATCCAAGGGACTCTCAAGAGTCTTCATCAGTTCTTTGGCGCTCAGTTTTCTTCACAGTCCAACTCTCACATCCATACATGACTACTGGAAAACAATAGCCTTGACCAGACAGATCTTTGTTGGCAAAGTAATACTAAAGTAATTAACCTCCAATGAAAAGAAATGAATTTATATTTTTAAAAAAGCTAGCTGGCTCCAGTAAAACATCTATTTCTGTTGTATTGATTATGCCAAAGCCTTTGACTGTGGATCACAACAAACTGTGGAAAATTCTTAAAAAGATGGGAATACCAGACCACCTTATCTGCTTCCTGAGAAATCTGTATGTAGGTCAAGAAGCAACAGTTGGAACTGTACATAGAACAACAGACTGGTTCCAAATCAAGAAAGGAATACATCAAGGCTGTATATTGTCACCCTGCTTATTTAACTTATATGCAGAATACATCATGCAAAATGCTGGACTGGATGAAGCACAAGCTGGAATCAAGATTCCCAGGAGAAATATCAATAACTTTTGATATACAGATGACACCATCCTTATGGCAGAAAGTGAAGAACTGAAGAGTCTCTTGATGAAAGGAAAAAGGAGAGTGAAAAATCTGGCTTAAAACTCAACATTTAAAAAATGAAGATCATGGCATCTGGTCCATCACCTCATGGAAAATAGATGGGAAACAGTGGAAACACTGAGAGGCTTTATTTTGGGGGGCCCAAAATAACTGCAGATGGTGACTGCAGCGATAAAATTAAAAGAAAAGTTATGGCCAACCTCAGTTCAGTTCAGTCTCTCAGTTGTGTCCAATTCTTTGCGACCCCAAGAGTCGCAGCACGCCAGGCCTCCCTGTCCATAACCATCTCCCGGAGTTCACTCAGACTCACGTCCATCGAGTCCATGATGCCATCCACCCATCTCATCCTCGGTCATCCCTTCTCCTCCTGCCCCCAATCTCTGCCAGCATCAGAGTCTTTTCCAATGAGTCAACTCTTCACATCAGGTGGCAAAAGTACGGGAGCTTCAGCTTTAGCATCATTCCTTCCAAAGAAATCCCAGGGCTGATCTCCTTCAGAATGGACTGGTTGGATCTCCTTGCAGTCCAAGGGACCCTCAAGAGTCTTCTCCAACACTACAGTTCAAAAGCATCAATTCTTCGGCGCTCAGCCTTCTTCACAGTCCAACTCTCACATCCATACATGACCACAGGAAAAACCATAGCCTTGACTAGGTGGACCTTAGTCGGTAAAGTAATGTCTCTGCTTTTGAATATGCTATCTAGGTTGGTCATAACTTTTCTTCCAAGGAGTAAGAGTCCTTTAATTTCATGGCTGCAATTACCATCTGCAGTGATTTTGGAGCCCCTCAAAATAAAGTCTGACACTGTTTCCACTGTTTCCCATCTTTTCCCATGAAGTGATGGGACTGGTTGCCGTGATCTTCGTTTTCTGAATGTTGAGCTTTAAGCCAACTTTTTCACTCTCTTCTTTCACTTTCATCAAGAGGCTTTTAGTTCCTCTTTACTTTCTGCCATAAGGGTAGTGTCATCTGCATATCTGAGGTTATTGATATTTATTATTGGCCAACCTAGATAGCATATTGAAAAGCAGAGATATTACTTTGCCAACAAAGGTCCGTCTAGTCAAAGCTATGGTTTTTCCAGTAGTTATGTATGAATGTGATAGCTGGACTATAAGGAAAGCTGAGCACTGAAGAATTCATGCTTTTGATCTGCGGTGTTGGAGAAGACTCTTGAGAGTCCCTTGGACTGCAAGGAGTTTCAACAAGTCCATTCTAAAGGAAATAAGTCCTGGATATTCACTGAAAGAACTGATGCTGAATCTGAGACTCCAATAATTTTTCCAACTGATGGGAATAACTGACTCATTTAAAAGACCCTTATGCTAGGAAAGATTGAAGTCAGGAGGAGAAGAGGAGGACAGAGGATGAGATAGTTGGATGTCATCACTAACTCGATAGATATGAGTTTGATGAAGCTCTAGGAGCTGTTGATGGGTAGGGAAGCCATCATGCTGCAGTCCATGGGGTTCCAAAGAGTTGGACATGACTGAACGACTGAACTGAACTGCTCAGAGAGAATGTTGGAAAATAAACAGGTACATGCTTTCATTCACCATTGTTTAAAAGAATCATTCTTTTTGGATCGGGAACCATGTCTTATTTGAGTTTTGAGCCCCTTAGCTTAGTGTAGTGCTAGCAGGCAAAATACATAATCTTTGGTCAAATTCTGCTTTTTAATATAAAAGCATATAATATGAATAAACATTTAAAGAAAATATAAAACATTTACCTTAATATTTTCTAGATATTAAACATGTGAATATAATGAGAGGTGTTTAATACTACAAAACAGTTAATTAGCCCCATTAACGTTCAGGATGTGGAAAACACTTCCGTCTCACAGTCCATAGTGCTGTAAAGTAGTCATCCAGAGGAAGCCACAAAAATCTGCAAACAGGGAATCTATACTACAGCCATAGATTTTTTTTTTTTTTACTTTCTGAATATGTTCATCAGATTGCAATCTTTATAATCGAATTTATTGTTGTTTATGTTGGAAAAAATCTCAAAACAAGAAATGAAAAATGATTAAGATTTATAAAAAGTATTATGTCTAAAAGTCTGATTTTAGATCTGTTCCATAGAAAAAAAGTATCACTGGTGATCTTACTAGTACATTTCTGTAAGCATTATCAAAATAATGCTTGCAGATTAAAAGTTAATAGCTAGAAAAAAGTCTATTAACGTGGCTTATTAATATTGTTATAAAAATTATCTTACTCTTACAAATTTAAAAAAAAAATCCACCATCTAATTTCTTTCCTTCACTCAAAGCTCTGTGCTGTTTAATGGTAAATCTCTCCCTGAGGCTACACATGAGAGCTTTTGGCAATGTGTCTAAGCCGGTGGGATGAGCAGAATGGGTCCATGCTCACTGTGTATTCCATGGGATTTCACATAATCTTGCAAAAACTTTGAAAATCAATGAACAAACTTGTAAAATACTAAATGTTTAAACTCTATGTGATTAAATTGGGTGAATCAAAATACCAGATGCTTTTTTGGTCTTCTGCAGTGCTGAGAGTTTATTATTGCTACTGACACACACAACAGCTGCAAAGATAATTTTTATGTTCATTATATTTACTATGTCACTGGGAAGATTTTAAGCCCCTGAAGTACATATTAAAAGGTTTTATGATTCCATAAAAGACTCTGTCACTTTATACTCCATTAGTAGAGCTCTTTTAATTAGTAACGACATTCTCAGGGAGAAGTCCTAGAACGTCAAGTTTATTAGTCTCGGTGTATTCCTTTACAGTTCTTGGTGTATGTTAGTTCATCTGCAGGGAGAAGGGTTTATATGAAAGGTCATGAAAACTTATTGGATAGGAACACAGAGTGGGTTCTGTTTTAATTCCTATTTTTGACCAATATAACTCATATACCCTATGTAAGAGTTCTTAAGAATTTTAAATATTTTTTAAAAAATGGTTTAAATCAATAGTATACTGAGCCTAAGCCTTGTACTTAATATTAGCAAACTCTCGTGTCCCAAAAATGCATGGTAGGAGAAGGAGGGAGGATCCAAACACTACATATTTACTTTTTTCAAGGAGCTTAACTAGGTGAAGAGTAAGAGTACTCATAAGATAGCTCAGTATGACAACTTAATATTTTTGGTTGAACACAATATGTATTCCTTAATCGAATTCCATAGGGAAGATAGTAGATTTCAGAAGCAGTAATTAAGGAAGGTCAGGGAAGGCCACATGAAAAAGATCTTGAACCATAAGTTATGTGGGATCATTTCCCCTATTATTTCACATTGGTTTTCATTATATAGTCACTTTACAGAATAGTTGGAATATTATGGACTGAATATTCATTGGAAGGACTGATGCTGAAGCTGAAATACAATACTTTGGTCACCTGATGCGAAGAACTGACTCATTGGAAAAGACCCTGATGATGGGAAAGATTGAAGGCAAGAGGAGAAGGGGACAACAGATGAGATGGTAGAATGACATCACTGACTCGAAGGACATGAGTTTGAGCAAGCTTCAGGAGTTGGTTATGGACAGGGAAGCCTGGCATGCCTCAGTCCATGAGGTTGCATGAAGTTTGACACAACTAAACTGAACTGAACTGTGTACAATAGGGATCCTCACTTGGGGAAATCCATTCTTATTTGAATGCAGGTTCATCACTGTAGCAATTCCCACTATGTCTACCATTGTACTTCACAAATATTTGATACTGTGATAGTACTGACTGTCAACATGACTAGGCTATAGTCCCCAGTTATTCAGTGAAACACTGATATAAGTAGTGCTATGAAGATGTTTTGTAGATATGACTGATATCCTCAATTTGTTGACTTTAAATAAAGGAGGTAATCTTCATTAATGCTGGTGAGCCTCGTTTAATCAATTGAAAGGACTTAAGAGCAGAACTAAGGTTTCCTTGTGAAGGAAGACATTTTGCCAGTGGTTTGTGGTTTAGCTTCTCCCCAACAATTTCCAAACTGTCCTGCCCTTCCCTATGGTCTGCCTTCATATTTCACTAACCTAGCTAGTCTTCTGAATGATCATATAAGGAATTTATGTATTCAACATTATATATTATTTAATATTATATATTAATAATTGGGACTTCCAAAGTGGCTCAGTGGTAAAGAATCCACCTGAAATTCAGGAGACATGGGTTTGATCCCTGGTTCAGGAAGATCCCCTGGAGAAAGAAATGTCAATTCATTCCAGTCTTCTTGTCTGGGAAACCCCATGGATAGAGGGTCTTAATAAGCTACAGTCCACGGAGTCACAAAAGAGTCAGACACAAGTTAGAAACTAAAACAATCAATATTTTTTTTCCTTCTTTTTTTTAAATTTTAAATTTTTATTTAAAAGAAATTTTTTTAAATTTTAATTTGCAATACTGTATTGGTTTTGCCATACATTGACATGAATCCGCCACGGGTGTACATGAGTTCCCAATCCTGAACCAAGTTGTGTCCTACTTTGTGACCCCATGGACTGTAGTCCACCCAGACACTCTGTGCATGGACTTTTCCAGGCAAGAATACTGGAGTGGGTTGCCGTATCCTTGTCCAGTTTAATATATAATTTAACACTATATATTACATGTATCTATCTTAATATTTACTACTAGTTCTGCTTCTCTAGTGAAACTCTAACTCATACAGATACTCTCCTAATATGAATGGGTATGTATATATAAAGATCTATGTGTGGGAAGATCTCCTGGAGAAGGAAACGGCTAACAACTCCAGTATTAAAGAATTCACACATCAATGAGTGAATAAGTGAATAAATAAACAAATAACTACCCCTATTACTCTCTATCGGTAGTTATGACCAATAGCTATGATCAAAGTTATAAGGAAACAGAGAAGGCAATGGCACCCCACTCCAGTACTCTTGCCTGGAAAATCACGTGGACGGAGTAGCCTGGTAGACTGCAGTCCGTGGGGTCGGGCATGGCTGAGCAACTTCAGTTTCACTTTTCACTCTCATGTACTGGAGAAGGAAATGGCAACCCACTCTAGTGTTCTTGCCTGGAGAATCCCAGGGATGGGGGAGCCTGGTAGGCTTCCGTCTATGGGGTCGCACAGAGTCGGACACGACTGAAGCGACTTAGCAGCAGCAAGTATAAGGGAAAGCTAAAAATATTTAAAATTTAGTAGCAGAAAGAGGGACAAAGAACGTTAACAATGGCAATAAGATGTAAATTCAGTAAGACATTGCTAAAGAATGATATAGGAGAGTTTTGGGTGGGTCAAAAATTTCCCAAAGAAAGGATTCAATTACTGAGTTAATTTCCATGTTTATAAATTCAAACTTAAGTATTTAGTAATTTCCAATTCAGAAGTGAATAATTATGTCTTTTTTAGCTGTGTGAGAAAGGTAAGAATACAGCCCTAATTCTGTCGTGCAGAGAAACACTTTGTCATTAACTTAAATCACCTAGGTTTTTTAAAATATAAATTTATTTATTTTAATTGGAGGCTAATTACTTTACAATATTATATTGGTTTTGCCGTATATTATGATCCTGTTTCCTTGATGTATTTTCCACCAGTCAAGCTAATCACAAATCTATCCAGAGACAAAAAACTTTTCTCCTTTATTTTGTTTCAATTCTATCCATAGTAGATTGTATCAGAAGACATAATATTAACTCACATGTCATTTTTTAATGAAAATGTCTTTTACATGTTTACATATCCAAATAGGAAAAAAATCTGCTTTTATTTTTAAATTTTAATTTATTTATTTAATTGGAGGCTAATTACTTTACAATATTGTAGTGTTTTCTGCAAGGAGATCCAACCAGTCCATTCTAAAGGATGTCAGTCCTTGGTGTTCACTGGAAGAACTGATGCTGAAGCTGAAACTCCAATACTTTGTCCACCTTATGTGAAGAGTTGACTCATTGGAAAAGACCCTGATGCTGGGAGGGATTGGGGGCAGAAGGAGAAGGGGACGACAGAGGATGAGATGGCTGGATGGCATCACCAACTCGATGGACATGAGTTTGAGTAAATTGAGGGAGTTGGTGATGGACAGGGAGGCCTGGTGTGCTGCGATTCATGGGGTCGCAAAGAATCGGACATGACTGAGTGACTGAACTGAACTAAACTGAATGTTTTTTGCCATACATTGGCATGAATCAGCCATGGGTGTACATGTGTTCCCCATCCTGAACCCCCCGCCTACCTCCCCCCATCCCATCCTTCAGGGTCATCCCAGTGCCCCAACCCTGAGCACCCTGTCTCATGCATAGAACCTAGAATGGCGATTTGTTTCACATATGATAATATACATTTCAATGCCATTCTCCCAAATCATCCCACCCTTGTCTTCTCCCATAGAGTCCAAAAGACTGTTTTATACATCTGTGTCTCTTTTGATATCTCACATATAAGATCATTGTTACCATCTTTCTAAATTCCATATTTATGTGTTAGTATACTGTATTGGTATTTTTCTTTCTGACTTACTTCACTCTGTGTAATAGGCTCCAGTTTCATCCACCTTATTAGAACTGATTCAAATGTATTCTTTTTAATGGCTGGTTAATATTTCATTGTGTACATGTACCACTGCTTTCTTATCCACTCATCTGATGATGAATATCTAGATGGCTTCCATGTTCTGGCCATTATAAACAGTGCTTCAATGAACATTGGGGGTACTCATGTCTCTTTCAATTCTGGTTTCCTTGGTGTGTTTGCCTAGCAGTGGGATTGCTGGGTTGTATTGTAGTTCTATTTCCAGTTTTTTAAGGAATCTCCACACTGTTCTCCATAGTGGCTGTACTAGTTTGCATTCCCACCAACAGTGGAAGAGGGTTCCCTTTTCTCAACACCCTCTCCAACATTCCTTGTTTGTCAATTTTTGGATAGCAGCCATTCTGACTGGCATGAGATGGTACCTCATTATGGTTTTGATTTCCATTTCTCTGATAATGAGTGGTGTTGAGCATCTTTTCATGTGTTTGTTAGCCATCTGTGTCTTTTAGGAGAAATGTCTGTTTAGTTCTTTGGCCCATTTTTTTATTGGGTCATTTATTTTTCTGGAATTGAGCTGCAGGAGTTGCTGTATATTTTTGAGACTAATTCTTTGTCACTTGCTTCATTTGCTATTATTTTCTCCCATTCTGAAGGTGTCTTTTCACCTTGCTTATAGTTTCCTTTATTGTGCAAAAGCTTTTAAGTTTACTTAGGTACCATTTGTATGCACCCAACATAGGAGCATCACAGTATGTAAGGGAAATACTGACAAGTATGAAAGGGGAAATTAACAGTAACACAATAATAGTGGGAGACTTTAATACTCCACTCACACCTATGGATAGATCAACTAAACAGAAAATTAGCAAGGAAACACAGACTTTAAATGATACAATGGACCAGTTAGATCTAATTGATATCTATAGGACATTTCACTTCAAAACAAGGAATATCACCTTTTTCTGAAGTGCACACGGAAACTTCTCTAGGATAAATAACATTCTGGCCCATAAATCTAGTCTTGGTAAATTAAAAAAAAAAAAAAGAAAGAAAGAATTCCAAGCATCTTTTCTGATCACAATGCAGTAAGATTAGATATCAACTACGGGGGCGGGGGGGGGGGGACCTATTAAAAATTCCAACATATGGAGACTAAACCACACACTTCTGAATAATCCACAAATCACAGAAGAAATCTAAGAGATATCAAAATCTGCATAGAAATGAATGAACATGAAAACACAACAACCCCAAACCTATGGGACACTGTAAAAGCAGTATTAAGGGGAAGGTTTATAGCAATATAAGCTTACCTCAAGAAACAAGAAAAAATTCAAATAAATAACCTAACTCTACACCTAAAGCAGCTAGAAAAGGAAGAAATGAAGAAACCTAGGTTAGTATAAGGAAAGAAATCATAAAAATTAGGGCAAGAATAAATGAAAAAAAAAAAAAAGAGAGAGAGAGAGACCATAGCAAAAATGAACAAAGCCAAAAGTTGGTTCTTTGAGAAGATAAATAAAATAGACAAACCCTTAGCCAGACTCACCAAGAAACAAAGGGTGAAGAATCAAATCAACAAAATTAGAAATGAAAATGGAAAAATCACAAGAGACAACACAGAAATACAAGGGGTCATGAGACTACTATCAGTAAGTATATGCCAATAACATGGACCACTTGGAAGAAATGGACAAATTCTTAGAAAAGTATAACTTTTCAAAACCAAACCAGGAAGAAATAGAAAATCTTAACAGACCCATCACAGGCATGGAAATTGAAACTTAAATCAGAAATCTTCCAGCAAACAGAAGCACAGGACCAGATGGCTTCACAGCTGAATTCTACCAAAAATTTTGAGAAGAGCTAACACCTATCCTACTCAAACGCTTCCAGAAAATGGCAGAGGAAGGTAAACTTCCAAACTCATTCTGTGAGGCCACCATCACCCTAATACCAAAACCTGACAAATATGCCACAAAAAAAGAACACTACAGGCCAATATCATTGATGAACATAGATGCAAAAATCCTTAACAAAATAGTAGCAAACAGAATCCAGCAGCATATTAAAAGGATCATACATCATGACCAAGTGGGCTTTTTCCAGGGATGCAAAGATTCTTTAATATCTGCAAATAAATCAACGTAATACACCACATTAACAAATTGAAAGATAAAAACCATATGATTATATCAATAGATGCAGAGAAAGCCTTTGACAAAATTCAACATCCATTTATGATAAAAGCCTTCCAGAAAGCAGGAATAGAAGGAACATACCTCAACATAATAAAAGCTATATATGACAAACATTATCCTCAATGGTGAAAAATTGAAAGCATTTCCCCTAAAGTCAGGAACAAGACAAGGGTGCCCACTTTCACCACTACTATTCAACATAGTTTGGGAACTTTTAGCACAGCAATCAGAGCAGAAAAAGAAAAGGAATCCAGATTGGAAAAAAAGTAAAACTCTCACTGCTGACATGATCCTCTACATAGAAAACACTAAAGACTCTATCAGAAATTTACTAGAGCTAATCAATGAATATAGTAAATTTGCAGGATCCTACACAATAACAATGAGAAAACAAAAAGAGAAATTAAGGAAACAATTCCATTCACCATTGCAATGAAAATAATAAAATACTTAGGAATAAATTTACCTAAAGAAACAAAGGACCTATATATAAAAAACTATAAAACACTGATGAAAGAAATCAAAGATGACACAAATAAATGGAGAAATATACCATGTTCATGGATCAAAATAATCAATATAGTGAAAATGAGTATACTACCCAAAGCAATCTATAGATTCAATGCAATCCCTATCAAGCTACCAATGGTATTTTTCTCAGAATTAGAACAAATAATATCACAATTTACATGGAAATACAAAAAATCCTTGAATAGCCAAAGTAATCTGGAGGAATCAATCTACCTGACTTTAGGCTACACTACAGAGTGACAGTCATCAAGACAGTATGGTCCTGGCACAAAGACTGAAATATAGATCAATGGTACAAAATAGAAAGCCCAGAGATAAATCCACGCACCTGTGGACACCTCATCTTGGACAAAGGAGGCAAGAATATATAATGGAGAAAAAGCAATCTCTTTAACAAGGGGTGTTGGGAAAACTGGTCAACCACTTGTAAAAGAATGACACTAAAACACTTTCTAACACAGTACACAGAAATAAATTCAAAATGGATTAAAGATCTAAGCATAAGACCAGAAAGTATAAAATTCCTAGAGGAAAACAAGGCAAAACCCTTTCCGACATAAGTCACAGCAGGATCCTCTATGACCCACCTCCCAGATTAATGGAAATAAATGCTCTTATTTTATTTTTTTAAATAAATTTATTTACTTTAATTGGAGGTTAATTACTTTATAATATTGTATAGGTTTTGCCATATGTCAACATGAATCCTCCACAGGTATACACCTGTTCCCCAAATCAATCATGTATCTGATAAGGCCTCTTCTATGTCGAAGTGAATTACCTTAAATTATTGATAGTAACTATATTTCTTTTTACCCCAGAGCATTATATACTTAACTGTCTCCCATTCTTATGTTTCTTTTTTTTTTTTTTGTATTTCTGTAGTGAGTTGAGGGGAAAAATAGAAGAAATAAATTAGAATTATTTACTTCCCAAGATACAAAACAAAACATTTTACCTTTTCTTTACTTTACATTGAGTATATATTTAAAACAGTATTCAAAGATCTTTTATTAATAATATCACCACTGTAACAATATTTTTTCATGGATCAGTGTGTCTGTCTATATGACTTACAGTTAGCTTTCTATAGCCAGAATATAATATTCTCTGAATATGCATAAAACCTCAGTATATGTGTTTTCAAAAAACAAAAACAAAAAACTTTGACAGGAGGCATGTACAGAATTCAACACATTTTGAATGTGAACAGGTATATGTGTGATTTAGGTCTGTAAAACTCTAACCTTCTTTATACTTGAACTCTCATATCCATCCATGACTACTGGAAAAAATCATAGCTTCGATTATATGGACCTTTTTTGGCAAAGTAATGTCTCTGCTTTTTAATATGCTGTCTAGGTTTGTCATAGCATTTCTTTCAAGGAGTAAGCATCTTTTAATTTCATGGTTGCAGTCACCATCTGTAGTGATTTTGGATCCCAAGAAAAAATCTCTCTCTGTTTCCATTTTTTCCCCATCTGTTTGACGTAAAGTGATGGGACTGGATGCCATGATCTTAGCTATTTGAAAGCCAACTTTTTCACTCTCCTCTTTCACCTTCATTAGTTCCTCTTTCCTTTCTGTCATAGGGGTGCTGCCATATGCATATCTGAGGTTATTGATATTTCTCCCAGCAATCTTGATTCCAGCTTGTGCTTCATCCAGCCCAGTGTTTGGCATGGACTGCAGCATGCCAGTCTTCCTTTCTTCTTCAAGTCTCTTCTCCTCATCCATCAGAGGGCAGACAGTATGGAAATCACAATCACAGAAAACTAACCAAACTGATCACATGTATCACAGATGTGTAACTCAATGAAACTATGAGCCATGCCATGTAGGGCCACCCAAGTCAGATGGGTCATGGTGGAGATTCTGACAATATGTGGTCCACTGGAGAAGGAAATAGCAGACCACTTTGGTGTTCTTACCTTGAGTACTCCATGAAGAGTATGAAAAGGCAAAAATATATGACCCTGAAAGATGAACTCCCCAGGTTGGTAGGTACCCAATATGCTACTGAAGAAGAGTGGAGAAATAGCTCCAGAAGGAATGAAGAAACTGAGCGAAAACAGAAACAACATCCAGTTATGGATGTGTCTGGTGGTGAAAGTAAAGTCTGATGCTGTAAAGAACAATATAGCATTAGGATCTGGAGTGTTAGGTCAATGAATCATGGTAAATTCAAGTCAGTTCAGTCTCTCAGTCATGTCTGACTCTTTGCGACCCCATGGATTTCAGCACGCCAGGCCTCCCTGTCCATCACCAATTCCCTGAGTTCACTCAAACTCACGTCTATTGAGTTGGTGATGCCATCCAGCCATCTCATCCTCTGTCGTCCACTTCTCCTCCTGCCCCCAATCCCTCCCAACATCAGAGTCTTTTCCAGTGAGTCAACTCTTCACATGAGGTGGCCAAAATACTGGAGTTTCAGCTTTAGCATCATTCCTTCCAAAGAGTACCCAAGACTGATCTTCACATTCCAAGATGTCAATCTCTAGGTGAATGGCTGCACCATCAACATTATCTGGGTCATTAACTCTTTCCTTCAATAATTCTGTTTATTTTTGCCAACTCTTCTTAATCTTTTCTGCTTATGTTAGGTTCCTACAGTTTCAATCCTTTATCATGCCCATCCATTCATGAAATGTCCCCATGATATCTAAAATTTTCTTTAAGTGTTCTCTGGTCTTTCCCATTCTATTGTTTTCCTCTGTCTCTTTGCAATGTTCATTTAAGATGTCCTTCTTATCTTTCCTTGCTATTCTCTAGAACATTTCATTCAGCTGAGTATATCTTTCCTTTTCTCCCTTGTCTTTTGCATTTCCCATTTCCTCAGCTATTTATAAAGTCTCCTCAGACAACCACGTTGTCTTCTTGCATTTCTTTTTCTTTGGGATGATTTTGGCCACTATCTCCTGTACAGTGCTATAAACCTCTCTCCTTAGTTCTTCAGGCACTCTGTCTACTAGATCTAATCCCTTGAATATATTTGTCACCTCTACCATATTATCATAAATTAAGTTATTGGGGTAATACCTGAATGACTTAGTGATTTTCCTTACTGCCTTCAGTTTAAGCCTGAATTTTGCAATAAAGTGCTTATGATCTAAGCCACAGTTGGTTCCAGGTCCTGTTTTTACTCACTGTATAGATTTTCTCCATCTTTGGTTGCAAAGAACATAAGTAATCTGGCTTCATTATTGACTATCTGGTAATGTCAATGTGTAGAGTCAGCTCTTATGTTGTTGGAAAAGGGTGTTTACTGTGACTAATGTGTTCTCTCAGCAAAACTCTGCTAGCATTTGCCTTGGGCAAACACAAACAGTCAACTGATAGTCAACTATATTACTATAGGTATTGGTCTTTCCTTGTGGCTCAGCTAGTAAATAATCCACCAGCAATGTGGGAGACCTGGGTTTGATTCCTGTGTTGGAAAGATCCCCTGGAGAAGAAAAAGGCTACACACTCCAGTATTCTGGCCTGGAGAATTCCACGGACTCTATAGTCCAAGGGGTTGTAAAGAGTAGGATGCGATTGATCTTTCAATTCACTATAGTTATTGTTATTTTCCTTCTTTCCTTCCTTTCTTTGTTCCTTCCTTCCTTTTCTTTACTTCCTTTCTTCTCTCTCTTATTGTTTCCCGCTTACTCCCAAGCTTACTCTTATTCTCTCTCCTTCCTTTTATTCTTTCTCTCTTCCATAAATCTTTGTTTTAACACAGATTGTGCTGGAGATTACTGAATGTTGAATGATTTACATTTTAGTTCATTATCAACATTAAAAGTCTTGACACCTTCAATCACCTGGGTATTTGTACTTAAGGTAATAAGATGTAGAGTAAAGATGTAAAATAGGATTATTTGACAGATATGGGTATTGAGAGGGATGGTGTAGGGCAAGAGAATTTAATGGAGACTAGAGATCTGATGCAAGATGATTATAAAGTGGACTGAATAGCTGGGCAAGTTATTGATAAAATGAGATGGGCTTAAACACAAACCTAGAGCCTATTATACAGAATGAAATGTCAGAAAGAGAAAGACAAATACCACATATTAAAATATATATGTGGAATCTAGAAAGATGGTACAGATGATCCTACATGCAGGGCAAAAAAGGAGACAGAGACATAAAGAACAGACTTTTGGACTCAGTTGGAGAAGGGGAGGGTGGGATGATTTGAGAGAATAGCATTGAAACATATACATTACCATATGTGAAATAGATAGCTAGTGGGGGTTTGATTTATGACACAAGGCACCCAAAGCCACTACTCTGTGACAGCCCAGAGGGATGGAGGGGGGAGAGATGTTGAAGGAAGCTTCAGGAGGAAGGAGACACATATATGCCTGTGGCTGATTCATACTGATGTATGGCAAAAACCATCACAGTATGGTGAAGTAATTATCCTCCAGTCAATATAAATAAATAAAAATTTATTTTTATTTAGGTGTAGAGTTAGGTTATTTATTTGAATTTTTTCTTGTTTCTTGAGGTGAGCTTATATTGCTATAAACCTTCCCCTTAATACTGCTTTTACAGTGTCCCATAGGTTTGGGGTTGTTGTGTTTTCATGTTCATTCATTTCTATGCAGATTTTGATATCTCTTAGATTTCTTCTGTGATTTGTGGATTATTCAGAAGTGTGTGGTTTAGTCTCCATATGTTGGAATTTTTAATAGGTCCCCCCCCGCCCCGCCCCCGTAGTTGACATCTAATCTTACTGCATTGTGATCAGAAAAGATGCTTGGAATTCTTTCTTTCTTTTTTTTTTTAATTTAAAAAATGATTATGTTTTTGCTTTTTTGTTTGAATGCTAAGTCACTTCCGTCATGTCCCACTATCGGCAACCCTATGAACCATAACCCACCAGGCTCCTCTGTCCAAGGGATTCTCCAGGCAAGAATACTGGTTAACATTAACTTTTGTGGAAATTTTTGCCTGTTTAGTTCTTTGCTATATACCCAGGTCAAATTGTGGTGCTGGAGATGACTCTTGAAAGTCCCTTGGACAGCAAGGAGTTTGAACCAGTCAATCTTAAAGGAAATCAATCTTGAATTTTCATTGGAAGAATTTATGTTGAAGCTGAAGCTCCAATATTATGGCCACCTGATGAGAAGAGACCTGTTGGAAAAGACCCTGATGCTGGGAAAGTTTGAAGGCAGGAGGAGAAGGGGATAACAGAGGATGGGATGGTTGGATGGCATCACTGACTCAATGTTCAGGAGTCTGAACAAACTGTGGGAGATAGTGAAGGACAGGGAAGCCTGGCATGCTCAATACATGGTGTTGCAAAGAGTTGGACATGACTGACTGATTGAACAAAAACAACAATATACAGTATCCCAGCAAGACCTTGGTATCCATGATAATAGCTTCATATACTACATTCATTGAGACAATGAGTATCATATATTAAAGAAATGATATTTAATTGACTTCTGAACTAATGAGTCTAATCTTTAGGAAGCAGAAGAATTTTAAGCTAGAGAGATTGGCTTATTTGTTTAATTAATTTAATATTTACCATAGACGTTAATATAATGAGATATTTGGTAGGAATGCTATGTGGGTTTAAAGAGCATTTCTGTGTTTTAGAAAGTTTTTTAATACTACTTTTCTCCATGGGGCTCATAGTGGAATATAGGGTGATTTTGGTTAATACAACCTAAAGGAGACATTTAAAAGAAGAAAGCAGGTTAGTAAAGATAGCTTCTTGTTTTGAAATTTAGACAGTGGCTGACCTTATTTATTCTATGAAAATGAATGGCTATTTTAGTGGATCACAGCAAAAAATGCTACTGTGCTATGCTTAGTCATCTCCAACTCTTTGTGACCCCATGGACCATAGCCCACCAGACTCCTCTATCCAAGGGGATTCTCCAGGCAAGAATACTAGAGTAGGTTGCCATGTCTTCTGCCAGGGGATCTTCCCAACCCAGGGATCGAACCCAGGTCTCCTGCATTGCAGGCAGATTCTTTACCATCTGAGCCACCAGAAAAGCCCAAGAATACTGGAGTGGGTAGCGTATCCTTTCTCCAGAAGAACTTCCTGACTCAAGAATTAAACCAGAGTCTCCTGCATTGCAGGCATATTCCTTACCAGCTGAGCTACCTGGGAAGCCAAAAACGCTACTACATAAGCTATAAAATAAACAGTGTACTGATTTGAGGGCTTCCCTGGTGGATCAGATGTTAAAGAATCTGTCTGCAATGCAGGAGACCTGGGTTCAGTCCTTGGGTCGAGAAGATCCCCTGGAAAATGGAATGGCTACCCACTTCAGTATTCTTGCCTGGAAAATCCCATGGACAGAGGAGCCTGGTGGGGTCACAAAGAAATGGACATGACTGAATGACTAAGCATGCATATTAATTTGAAGGATAATGAGAGATGCTATATATTTTACAAAGTTGGTGAATATATTACCCAAATTAACCTCATCTGAAAGCAACCAACATTTCAAACTGTGAACTAGATATCAGGAATAGTGTCTGGGTTCTCTATTTAGAAATGAGGAGTAAGTTAGTGAATCATAGTTTTGTATATATAGTGACAAGAGTAAAAATAAGTCCCTTGGACTGCAAGGAGATCCAACCAGTCCATTCTGAAGGAGATCAACCCTGGGATTTCTTTGGAAGGAATGATGCTAAAGCTGAAGCTCCAGTACTTTGGGCACCCCATGCGAAGAGTTGACTCATTGGAAAAGACTCTGATGCTGGGAGGGATTGGGGGCAGGAGGAGAAGGGGACGACAGAGGATGAGATGGCTGGATGGCATCACGGACTCGATGGACGTGAGTCTGAGTGAACTCTGGGAGATGGTGATGAACAGGGAGGCCTGGCATGCTGCGATTCATGGGGTCGCAAAGAGTCGGACACGACTGAGCGATTGAACTGAACTGAACCTGGGGGAAAATTTTCTTAGCTCTATCTGCTTCTTTGGCTGGCCCATCTTAATCAAGACACTTCATCTTTTAGTTTCCTTAGGGAAGGAGAGAAGAGTCCATCATCATGCCATATCTAGATTAGCATCAAAAAATAAGGAGAAGTTAACGAAATAGTGTTCTTTTCTTTTCTGACATTAATACAATGTTCACCATAGGAAAACAAATAAACAAATCTTTCTAGTTGTCAGTTAGCTTGTAAGGGTGAAAACTAAGTTAAACTTCTTACCTTCTGGGTTTGTTGTCTGGTCTAATAATTATACCGACATAAAATAGATTGGAAGTGTAAAGTGAAAGTCACTCAGTCTTGTCGGACTCTTTGCAACCCCATGGACTATACAGTCTATGGAATTCTCCAGGCCAAAATACTGGAGTGGGTAGCCTTTCCCTTCTCCAGGGGATCTTCCCAACCCAGAGATAGAACCCAGGTCTCCTGCATTGCGATGGACTCTTTACCAGCTGAGCCACAAGGGAAGAACATAAAACAGATAAACAGGAGAGAAAAAAATTTTCACATGCATGAGATCCCCAAAGATATGAACCTCTATCTAAATTATTTTATGCAGTTAAGGAGAAAGAAAACAGCTCTTCCTGAGTCTGTTGGGCCTCAAATGTCTGATTACACAGTTGGTCAGAAGTGTAAGTGACAACTTGGGCTTGTAGCTAGTATCTGAAATTGGGTGGAGTGGGAGGTGGGGAGTAGGTAAGGGATGGAGGTGGGGGAATCCTTGTCAGACTGAATTTTTAACCTGTATAATATGATGCTATCTAAGGGTAAATAGTGTAAGAACTCAGAATTGTGGGACACAAGCTGGTGTGTCAAACTTTGTTGATGTATTATTTCAGTTCAGTTTCAGTCACTCGTGTCCGATCTTTGTGACCCCATGAATCGCAGCATGCCAGGCCTCCCTGTCCATCACCAACTCCCGGAGTTCACTCAGACTCATTATCAAGTCGGTGATGCCATCCAGCCATCTCATCCTCTGTCATCCCCTTCTCCTCCTGCCCCCAATCCCTCCTAGCATCAGAGTCTTTTCCAATGAGTCTTTTCAACTCTGCATGAAATGGCCAAAGTACTAAAGTTTCAGCTTTAGCATCATTCCTTCCAAACAAATCCCAGGGCTGATCTCCTTCAGAATTGACTGGTTGGATCTCCTTGCAGTCTGAGGGACTCTCAAGAGTCTTCTCCAACACCAGTTCAAAAGCATCAATTCTTCAGCACTCAGCTTTCTTCACAGTCCAACTCTCACATCCATACATGACCACAGGAAAAAACATAGCCTTGACTAGATGGACCTTTGTTGGCAAAGTAATGTCTCTGCTTTTGAATATGCAATCTAGGTTGGCCATAACTTTTCTTCCAAGGAGTAAGCGTCTTTTAATTTCATGGCTGCAGTCACAATCTGCAGTGATTTTGGAGCCCCAAAACATAAAGTCTGACACTGTTTCCACTGTTTCTCCATCTATTTCCCATGAAGTGATGGACCAGATGCCATGATCTTTGTTTTCTTAATGTTGACCGTTAAGCCAAAATTTCATTCTCCTCTTTCTTTTCATCAAAAGGCTTTTTAGTTCCTCTTCACTTTCTGCCATAAGGATAGTGTCATCTGCATATCTGAGGTTATTGATATTTCTCCAGGCAATCTTGATTCCTGCTTGTGCTTCTTCCACCCCAGCATTTCTCATGATGTACTCTGCATATAAGTTAAATAAGCAGGGTGACAATATACAGCCTTGACGTACTCCTTTTCCTATATGGGACCAGTCAGTTGTTCCATGTCCCATTCTAACTGTTACTTCCTGACCTGCACATAGGTTTCTCAAGAGGCAGGTCAGGTGGTCTGTATTCCCATCTCTTTCAGAATTTTCCAGTTTATTGTGATCCACACAGTCAAAGGCTTTGGCATAGTCAATAAAGCAGAAATAGATGTTTTCCTGGAACTTTCTTGCTTTTTTGATGATCCAACAGATGTTGGCAATTTGATCTCTGATTCCTCTGCCTTTTCTAAAACCAGTTTGAACATCTGGAATTTCACAGTCACGTATTGCTGATGTATAAGAGCCCCGTATTCCCACATATTGAAATTGGGAGCAGAACCTAAAAGACGTATGTACATCTCATGTAATGGCCATGCTTGTTCATTATTTTTACCTCAACAGACTACTACAGACTCTCTCATAAGGGATTTTACAATTATTTTTCTGAATAAATTATTTATATTTTCTTCATCAATTTCTATTAATAGTATTTTAAATTTTATTTTATTAATTTATTTATTTTAATTTGATGTAGCTTCAATGAATGCTTATAACCAGATGTAGCAGCTACTATTATTTTATTTTGGCATTCAGTTCAGTTCAGTCGCTCAGTTAAGTTCAGCTATTTGTGACCCCATGGACAGCAGAATGCCAGGCTTCCCTGGGCATAACCAACTCCTGGATCTTGCTCAAACTCATGTCATTGAGTCAGTGATGCCATCCAACCATCCCATTCCTCTGTCATCCCCTTCTCCTCCCACCTTCAATCTGTCCCAGCTTCAGGGTCTTTTCCAGTGAATCAATTCTTTGCATCAGTTGGCCAAATAGAGTTTTAGCTTCAGCATCAGCCCTTCCAAAGAATATTCAGGACTGTTCTCCTTTGGGATTGACTGTTTTGAACTCCTTGCAGTCCTAGGGAATCTCGAGTCTTCTCCAACACCAGAGTCAAAAGCATTAATTCTTCAGCACCCAGCTTTCTTTATAGTCCAACTCTCATATCCATGCATGATTACTGAAAAGACCATAGCTTTGACTAGATGGACCTTTGTTGGCAAAGTAATGTCTCTGCTTTTTAATATGCTGTTTAGTTTGGTCATAGCTTTTCTTCCAAGTAGCAGGCATCTTTTAATTTAATGGCTGCAGTCACCATCTGCCGTGATTTTGGAGTCCAAGAAAATAAAGTATTTTCTTTTGGTATATTACACCTTTATTTTTTTGTCAGAGTTTTGAACCAATTGATGTGTAGATACTGGAGACAGATAGCTTAAGATAAAAAGTTTAACTATTAATAATATATTTTGGGCAAAGTTCTTCAGATATGCTGATAACAACCTGATTAACACTGACCCCAGATTAAGTGATCCATAATTTTGCACCTAGCCTGTAATAAATAAACAGCTTCATGACTTTCCCAGGGACCATCATACACAGAGAGTGCAACGTATGCTCTCAGTGCCCTAGAAGAATGTAGAAGTTGAGGCATATGCAGTCATTTATATCTTCCAAGTTCAATAAAAGGCACTGGTACTTTTACCAGTGGGGAGTCAAGAAGATTGCTAAATGGAAATTCATGCTCTTGGAAATATGAGGTCAGGGGGAGGGGAGAAAAGACAGAAGGAGTAGCAGACAAAATATAGTCCTCCAAAGACGTCCAGATCCTAATGCTTAGAATTGGCCAATGTGTTCTGTTACATAGCAAAGGGGAATTAAGTTCACTGATGAAATTAAGCTGCATATCAGATGACTCCAAGATAATATGATTATCCTGGACTATATGAGTGGATTCAGTACAATCATAAGAGTCCTCATATGTAAAAGAAAGATGCAGGAAATTTAGAATGAGTGAAGCAGTATAAGAAAGACTTAAGAAAAATGGAATGAGGACACTAGCTAAGGAATGTGAGCAGCCTTTATAAGTTGGAAAATGCAGGGAAGTAAATTTTCCTCTAGAGCCTCCAGAAAGGATTGCAGCCTGTTGTCACCTTGATTTTAGTCATATGAGACACATTTTGAAGTTCTAGCCTCCATCCAGATATGTAAGATGATAAACAGATATTCTTTAAGATATTTAATTTTGGTAATTTTTACAGCAGCAGTATGAAACTATAGGGTAGAGTGCAGAAATAGAAACTATTGTTTTTCAAGCAGAAAGAAATTTGATGTAAGATTTGGTGATTGATAAATTGCTGGAGGAATGAAAAAAACTGGATAATGTGATATATTTGGACGGTTGGGTTCAAAACCGCACAATATCAGCTCCCATCAATGCCAACATCCCTACCACCCTATACTGAGGAAGTAACATTTGTGCAAAATAAAGTTGTTCTTATTGTTGTTTTTCAATTTGAAGAGTTATGTCAATATGCCCAGACCACTGTCTAACATTGAGGTAACACCCTGAGTTTTGGTGGGGTTTGCTTTCCATTCTCTAGCATATGTATGTTTGCATATATAGGCATTTAGAGTATTTCTGTAAATACTTTCCAAATTCAGTCAACACAATGTTATCCATGCAGTGAACCAGCGTATTATCCTACAGGATGGTGAGATGATCAAGATTCTTGCAGCCAATTTATGCAGAGAACCAGAGGTGTACTGCTGACCTCACAGCAAACTGCATCTGCTTGTTAAGACAGAGGAAGAAAAAACAAATTTGCACACTGAAAACTGCTTACCAGTTGTCAGAAGAATGTTGATTAGCTGCAAAAAGGAGATCACAACGGGAACAGCAACCCCAGTTACATTTAACCTTCTGGTCAAGTTTAAAATAATTCTCTGTCATTCTCAAACACTAACCCATCTTCTCTTCACAATATCAGTATATCTTCTGCTTCTTAAATGGGAACATGATAGAAATCATCACCTTGACATTCTTCAAGTCTTCGGGTGGCACTAATATCTGTGGTGCACCAGAGTTACAAGATGGAATTTGGTTTATTATTTTGGTATACAGGGGAAGTTTAAAGGGTTTCCCTAGGCTTTAACAAGCAAAATAATCCTCATTATTATGAGGGAACTATTGTGGGAATTTTGTTAGCTGCCAGGTTTGTCTGTTCAAATTATGTAGTCAAAAATGGCAGACATAAATAGAGGTTTACGTTACAAATCTGCTGTTGGAGCTGAACGCAAGACAAATTCCGTTTACCACCGAGTCCACATGTACTCTTATTCTGACTGTTGAACCCCAATATATTACCATGCATTCCCAAACTGTGAGAACCACAGGATGGTAATCCTTTGAAAGTCAAGTTTGTTCTCTTTCCTCAGTGTAAGGTGTACACCCATCTTGGTAGAAAGCCACCTATTCATTTGGGAGGCCTGCTGCTGCTGCTGCTGCATTGCTTCAGTCATGTCAGACTCTGTGCGACCCCATAGACGGCAGGCCACCAGGCTCCCCCGTCCCTGGGATTCACCAGGCAAGAACACTGGAGTGGGTTGCCATTTCCTTCTCCAGTGCATCAAAGTGAAAAGTGAAAGTGAAGTCACTCAGTCGTATCCGACTCTTAGCGACCCCACGGACTGTAGCCTACCAGGCTCCTCCACCCATGGGATTTTCCAGGCAAGAGTACTGGAGTGGGATGCCATTGCCTTCTCCATTGGGAATCCTAGATAAATATTTATTTGGTAGACCTCCAGGGTAATATAAGTAGGGGGTGGATAAACAGATCACAGGTGAAAAATATACTCCAGCATTCCTATCTGCCTAAGTCATTGGATTTCTTCCATTATGTTATACAATAAATATCTAATATGTCAACTTTATTTAATTCAGGCAACTGCTGAATCCATGTTTCATTGACATATTCGAACAAACTATTATAGTTGCTTCTAGCTTCCTGAGTAGCTTTTATCTATTAACACTATACTTAGTATGTTCTAGATACTTATCTAAACTGATACATATATTAATCTTCACAATAACCGCACATGGTAAATACAAATGTCATCTCTATTTTATAGATAAGCAAAATTAGGCAAAAAACAGTTAAGCATCTTGTCTAAGTTCACAAAGTTTTCACAAGGCTTGTAAGTGGTAGAGATGAAATTCAATCTGAAATATCCTTTAATGATAAATTCAATACCTCTAAAGTTGTGTTCGCTATACCCTCTTGGAAGCCATGTAATCCATTCCCACACATATTCCATAGATTTTTGATAAGGTAAATTAGCAAAGTCTTGCGACTAACCTGTAAGTCACACTTCTGGTGTGTGAAGCATCTCCTCTCAAGTCAGATCTTTCTTTTTTTTCTTCTGAGACTTCTGTTAGGATATGGCTCTGGTCATGGATTTGAAAGCCATGAGGGGTGACTATAGCAGGGCTTGAGGATAACTGGTAAGTGCTCTTGAAGGAACTGCCTAAGGTGCTATTTCTGTATCCTTGTATACTGTCCGTGATGCTGGAATTAGATATCTGCAAACACCTTTCTGTTTGGCCAAGTGACTGTATGATAAAGAATCTGTGATAAAGGATAGTAGCGGACTTCAAATATAGAGGTGAAAGAAGCATTTTACCTGTTCCAGTTTATTTTTTCTAAATATAAATTTATTTATTTTAATTGGAGGTTAACTACTTTACAATTTGTATTGGTTTTGCCATACATCACCATGAATCCACCACAGGTATACACATGTTCCCCATCCTGAACCCCTCTCCTTCTTCCCTCTCCGTACAATCCCTCTGGGTCATCCCAGTGCACCAGCCCCAAGCATCCAGTATCATGCATCGAACCTGGACTGGTGATTCATTTCATATATGATATTATACATGTTTCAATGCCATTCTCCCAAATCATCCCACCCTCTCCCTCTCCCACAGAGTCCAAAAGACTGTTCTATACATCTGTATCTCTTTTGCTGTCTTGCATACAGGGTTATCATCACCATCTTTCTAAATTCCATATATATGCATTTCTTTCTTGTGAGTTTCCTGTTTATTTCTGGTTCCTGTCAGGGCCAACTCATTAATGATTCCTTGAGCTAGCAGTAACAATTCCTTCTAGTAGCAGTAAAATAAATGGTGTTTTCAACTTTTAGAAACAATAGTGCAACCAGCTTCATCCTGCACCCATTTTCATATACCAGCCGCAGCCAACCAGAGTCCCCTCTTCAGAAGTCTGGGTCCCACATTCTCAGCCCCGTCCTATAAGTTTCAAAGTTTTTATAATTCCAACTACTTCTTTCCTTCTCTCAGATTTAGGGATAGAATCCTATGGTCTTCCCAGGCAGCAAAGAACGCACCTGCCAATGAAAGAGAAGGTAAGAAATACAGGTTAAATCCCTTGGTCAGAAAGATCCCCAGAGGAGGGCATAGGAACTCACTCCAGTATTCTTGCCTGGAAAATCCCATGGGCAGAGGAGCCTGGTAGCTATAATCCATGGGGTCACAAAGAGTCAGACACAACTGAAGTGACTTAAAATGCATACTACCTTTCCCATACAGCTGCTACCTTTCCCATCCCTTAGAGTTCCATTTTATCCTTTCACTTACATGGCTAAAAACTATATTCCTAGTTAATAATTTTTCAAATAATAGTCTCTTCAAATAATTGCTTTGACTTCCATTTTCTGACTATGGATTCTGACTGATACAAGTGAGACAATTGCAATATCTTCAAGAAGCTATGGCTTTTTTCCCCAAAATGTAAAAAAAAAAAAAAAAACACACCACACACACACACAATAAATCAGTTAATTCCTTAGGCAAGGGGACGGTAATAGGATTTGGAGATTTACCAGATGCATATTTATTGTATCACACTCACATGTTTCCATTATGATTCTGAGAGCTTAACTCTATCCTATTAAGAGCCTAACTGTCATATAACAGACCTGGCAAGATATAAACTTCAAATTACTTTGTATTTCTGTAACTCCTTGGATTGATTTCTGTGTCTTATTTATTGTTGTCTCAGTCAGTGACTGTTAATAGTAAGAGACCCTTTTAGGGACTCAAGAAAGTCTAAACTTATGGAAGCAGGTGAGTTTGGGAAGTGAAAGGAAAGGAAAAGGAAGCTGATTATTTAAGTTCCCGTGTTATAATTTCCTTTCATTGTGCCATCCTATTCAATCAGACAAAACCAACTCACTTCACTCTCTCTAAATTCCTCATGATCATTTTCAAGAGCCACTTGATCTCCAAATCCCACTTAGTGATAAGAAACTGCATGCTACCAATGATCACATTTGATAGGCCACCTACAATCCACTTTCACTGGTAATGAAGGGTCTTAAGGGTCTTTTCTTGGAACCCCTTCCAGTTCTATATATTTTGCTAGTTAAAGTTTACTATAAGAAACAAAAACTACTTGAGATATTTCCAATACAGAGTAACTTAATATTGAAATTTGAATTCAAGTTCTAGGGATTTATTTTTGTCTACACATGAACATCCTTTAATTTGGAACTCTAAGAAGAGCATTGATTTCCTGTATTTGCTGATAGGTCATCCTTATAATCAGCCCAACAAATGCATTATGAATTCCAAAACAAAGCAATATATCACATTAAAATTTATGGACTGTAAGTTTTCAGTTTTTATATTTGCTGGTTTTATAATATCTTCCTGGATATTTGTTTTCATGGGGATATAGATGTGGATGAATAAGTTCTTCCCTCTCTTACATTTGATCGTAATATTTAAAGGTGTCAGTTCAAAGTCTTCTATACTTGGTCATTAATACCAGGTTTGCCAGATATTTGCTGTTTGACATTAGAGAAGTTATTTAAATTCCTTCATTATCAAAACTACTCATTAATATTGACAAAATATTGATACCTATTTTCAAGTTTGATATAAATATTAAATAAGATATTTTGCTCATTTTTAAGGATAGACATTTATCCAAACAAGACCTAAAGATGGCCAAAAGGCACATAAAAAAAGATGCTCAGCCTCACTACTTGGCAGATAGTTGCAAATAAATCAAAGCTATTTTGAGGTGTCATCTCACATCTATCAAAAGTCATCGTTAAAAAGTCTATAAATAATAAATACTGGATGTGATGTGAAGAGAAAGGAGCTACACTGTTGGTGGGAATGTAAATTGGTAAAACCACTATAGAGAACAGTATAGAGATTCTTTAAAAAAAAACTAAAAATGGGGGGCTACCATATGATCATACAATCCTACTCCTGGGCATATATGCAGAGAAGATTGCAATTTGAGAAGATACATGCACCCTAATATTCATTGTGTCACTATTTACAGTAGCCAAGACATGGATCTAAATGTCCATTGGCAGATGAATGCATAAAGAAGATAAGGTATATTTATACGATGAATATTACTCAGCCATAAAAGAATAAAATAATGCCATTTGCAGTAACAAGAATGGACCTACAGATTATCACACTAAATGAAATATGCCACACAGAGAAAGACAAATAATATATGATATCACTTGTATGTGGAACCTAAGAAAAAGAGAAATATGAGTTTATATACAAAACAGAAATAGACCCACAGACCTAGAAAACAAATATACGGTCGTCAAAGGTGAGGGGTGGGTGGTGGATAAATTAAGAGGTTGGGATTAATCATTACACAGTACAATAAATAAAATAGGTAACCAAGAATCTACTTATAGAACAGGGAGCTATACTCAATATTTTGTAATAACCTGTAGGGGAAAAGAACCTGGAAAAAATTAGATATGTTGTATGTATAACTGAATAACATTGCTGTATATCTGAGACTAATACCACATTGTAAATCAACTATACCTCTCAAAAATAGATAAATAAACATATTTTAGCACCATGTCTGACACATGCATGCTAGTTATTAAGTTTATATATGTATTAAATTTTACATATGTTTTTTCAGATGCAAGGGAAAATATTTTATATAATTTTGTTGTTGTTGTTGTTGATTTATGGTTTTTATTGACAAGGTTTATAGGAACAAATCAAGTATTTAAAACCAAAGGCCAGTTCTCAAGTCTCATTTAATTGTTTATTTCAACCTTTCTTTAATATCTTAATAAGTTTATCAAGAAACAAGTCAAACCTGTGAAAATACCTGTTAGCAGTCAACATATTTTTATAAATTTTTGTACTATGATGCAAAGATATTTTAAACACTCAGTGGTTCATCAAGGGCCTAATTCTCACATAAGCAGCAGTTTTAAAATTCAGAGATTATTTAATAAATTTATTAACACAATCAAAAGACAAAATTAGTCTCATTCAGGAGTGGTCCATGTGTTGATCACCTAGAATCCTGATTGGCCAAAATTTAACACCCTTGATTCTGTGAATATGTTACATTTCTTTAACGTTAGATGTAAGTCCATCACCTTTGAAAAATACTTTGTCAGATACCCACAACTGTCTATACATTATCATCTTCTGGCATTACACTTGATACTTTCAACCATAATTATAAAGGTGGCCAGGTTTCCAGTAAATACCAGTTTTTTATGTGGGCAAAAACAGTTAAAAATCAGTATATTTATTTGAAACCAAATGTGCTTCTACTTGATCCAGATCCCCCCAACTTTTGAAGTTTTGATGTGTTGATTTTGGTCTACCCTTAATATAAAATGTATCTACAGACACTTGCATATACACTTCTTAATACATGGTTTCTTTGAGTCTATCACCTGTCAGAGAAAAGGTAGAAAGACTAGAAAGGAATTGGGCAATTCTCTTACATGCTCCTGTTTCCTAATCCTACCACACTACAAGAAGCTGCTTGTAGTGAAAAGAGAAGCTGCTTTCCCATGAGATAGTCCATGAGGAGCTGCTACTCTCTAGAGAAGTTACTTATTTGTCCCAGTGCCAGACCAGTGTGGCATGAGGGTGACTATTGGAAAGAGCATAAATTAATGAGCCTGAGACAGTGCTTTCAGTGCCTGATCACCTACAGGAGAATGTAGAAGTCTCTCCAGTTTCTTCATATCCCTGAGGAGAACAACAGATATACTGACTAGACTGATAAACTGATAAGATGGTTATAGTGCATAGAGATTTTGTGACCGAAAAGAGAAAAGTTGGAATTCATCATCAAGTACTATCTTAACACTAATTAAGACTTGAAGCATCTCAAAAGACACTAATCCAAGGACTGAACAATGTTAGACTTGGTAGGTTAAACACTCTGCTTGGGAAAACAGAACAAGGATCTATATGGAAGAGCCTTGAATCTTCTTTGGCCTCCTTGCCACTTGCCACTTCATGAGGTCTCAAGATTCTTATTAAGATTCAAAAGTCATATTAATGGGCATATGGGAAAGGAAATTACATGTGAAAGACTGAGCATTTACCCAAACTGAAATCAATTAAGAAATTATTTGAAACCAAAAGGAATTAAGGATATTAAGTGGAAAGTTTAATTTAAAAAAATAAATTTATCACTATGTAGCGTTTGTGACAACAATTAGATCAGTTTTAAAAAATGAAATAAGCTATGTTTACATGATTTCTCTGCACATCTGAGTGTGCCTAAATATGTGAATGTGATATGATGTCATAGGTACAGCATTTCTTTATAAATTAAGACATTTTCTTTATTGCCATTTGTGTGAACTGGAATTGTGCAGAGGAAGACAATATTCTCATAAAAGCAGAGGCTAGACTCAAAGCACAGATGTACGTATATATGCTTTAGGAAGTACATCAAATACATGCCATTTAATTTAACTATGTATATTCAATCAGGGGAATAAAACCAAATAGAACCATTTATGCATTTACTATAGAAACTGACTAAAATATTTCTTAGAGGCATAATACTTTACAGAGCTTTCTTTGAAGAATCCAAGTTTTCTTAGAGATTCCAGAGTTTCATTGTCTTCAATAACTTCTCATTGTAAACTTCTGCAACCTTCAACTTTAATTTATTCATGTTTGCTCTTTTTGGGTCTTAAAATAGGCTTTGGTTAAGCCAGCTGTTCATAAAACTGAGCGGGGCAGGGGGGAAGCAAACTCAGGAAAGCACAGTGTGTGTGGCTTAGATTTTGCATAGTTGCTATACTAATCAATATCACTGTAATTAAAATCACCCATGATTAATGGGTTAGCATTTTTATAGGACTTTTCTGTCTACAAAAGCACTTCATAGTCTATTTTGTCTAACTGCCCAGTAGGAGCAAACCCAAATCACTAGGCTACCTTTTGTCCTTAATTTCCCTCTGAACTATGCCTGTCTATGGAAATACCTTGCTTTGGAATGCGGTTGTGGGTTTCCCCTATCTGTCTGTGAGGAAAAAGTCTTTTTTCTCTCAAAATCAGAAACTGAAGCTGAAAACTAGAAATTGCCATTTTACTCACCATTCATTGAATTTGCTTTCTCTCTGTACACAGAGCCCTCTGGGATAGGAGGACTCTGACAGATCAAATATATATTGTTTTGTTACCCTGAGGCTGCATCTATTTGCATTATTTCTCTTTGTAAGACAAAGTAGTCGATGCTATTATTCTTCTCTTGTCTAATCAACTTTAGGCTGAGACTCTAAATCTTGCTTCTAAATCTTGGCACTTAAATTAATGTAATCATGGAAAATTGACATTTTTAACCACACACTAAAAATTAGCTTATATTTTAAGGAGACAATTCCCTTAAGGAGGTAGTAAGACAAGCCATTATTTTCAGTTATTTAAAAAGGGCAAAAATGCTTGAAATAAATATTCTTTCGATATGAGATTGTGTTTCTCATACCTCTTTATCCTGCATGAATTTCAACACTGACTGTCTACACTTCATCAGGAAACACTTCATAAAGAATCTACCTTTGTAATCCTAGATACAGTGTATCTCATCAGGTATCAAGGGATAGTCAAATTGGTCAATTTTAATTCCATTTTTTGTGTGCAACTGATTTGCCCACTTCTTCCTATGTTGTATGTACTTCTCCTTTCAGAATTATTTGAATTCTTTGAAATACTCTTTAAGAAGACAACAGAAATAATGCAGAATTGGTATAGCATTAAGAGCTTTATGAACATAGTGCTTGATAATTCTTGATAGTACTTGGAAATCTATAGCAAATTATTGAGAACTATATTCATAAAGCTCTTAATGCTATACCAATTCCACATTATTTCTGTTGTCTTCTTAAAGAGTATTTCAAAGAATCAAATAATTCTGAAAGAAGTACATATAACATGGAAAGAAATGGGCAAATCAGTTGCAGACAAAGAATGGAATTAAAATTGACCAATTTGACTATCCTTTAATACCTGATGAGAAACGCTGTACCTAGGATTTTTATAGCTCAAGTATGGAAACTACGCTGGCTTCCCTAGTGGCTCAGATGGAAAGGATCTGCTTGTAACGCAGGAGACCCTGGATTGGTCCTGGGTGAGGAAGATCTCCTGGTGAAGGGAATGGCTACCCACTCCAGTATTCTTACCTGGAGAATTCCATGGAGAGAGGAGCCTGGTGGGCTACAGTCCATGGGGTTGCAGAGTCAGACATGACTTAGAGGCTTTCATTATCACGTAGAACTATGAACTGATCTATTCTGATCTGAATGACCCTGTAATTCATTTGCCTATTCATTTAGCAATATATGCAGGCACTCCATGTTAGAATTGTAGTGGTTAAACTCTCTTACAGCTAATGAATTCTGACTTCAGGAAAATGTCACCAAAACTACTTTTTAAGACAAAGCAGGTAAGAGAGATGACTACCTTGATTGAGTGTTAGTAGCATCTCCAAATGGGGGCGGTAAATTCAGGATAGTTATAAGATTTTAGAGTTTAGTTTCAGGCGGATCTCTCAGAGGAGTGGCTTGATTAGGATTGGGTAAGTATAATGATATTATAGATGAGGATGAGTAGAGAAAGCAAAGTAGGAGTTTGGGGTCAAGAGTGTGAACAGTCTTGGAATCTTACAGAGTAAACAGTTTTTGATGATGCTTGCTGAAAAGCTGAAAATTTTATTGTTCATTAAATTATTTCCTGGAAACTTTCTGACATGAGCAGTAGAACAATGAGCAATATGAACAATATATGCAACTATTATCTTTCTGGGTAAGAGTTCTCTGGAAAAGACATGTAAAGGAAGATAGTTCATTGTAAATCCAGATCATCATCGATTATAATCTATGTGAGTGTAGATGGCAAAACACAGAGCAAGAAACAAAAAAAAAAAAAAAAGAGAGAGAGAGAGAGAGAAAAAACTAAGTACATAGGTAATTTACAGAGAATAAATAATACTAGAAAGAAAGACTAAGAAATAACAATTTGAACTATTCATTTAAATAGCATAAAACACATTATAGCTATGTGAAATTTTGAAGAGCTTTAAGTCAATTATTACTTTCAAAATTTTCTCAATAAAGCTAGAAACCTAAGCATTCTAATGCTATTAACCTCATTCTACATTTCAAATAATTAAATTCTATATATATTTTATCAAATATAAATTTATTCAAATTATTAAATTCTATATTTTTTAAGCACCACTTCAGCACAGCTTCTTAGCTCTTCTGTTCTGTTCTATGTCATTTATGGATTTGGAAATACACAATGTTTTCATATGAACAGGTGGCACAGAACATGGGTGTCACTTCAATGCATTTGCCTTCTTTCTGAGATTCTGGAAGAATAGAAATAGAAAACTATTGTCAGGATAGATTCTTTGTCTCTTACCTCATCAATCTAATGTGCATGAAACCTAAAGACATTTTCTTGATTATTTAGGGCTGTTTCCAGTGCATAGCACAGTGTCCAACTCATAAACAGTGGTCAATAAAATTTGGCTGAATAAATCCATAATTCTTCTATCTAATCTCAATTAAGTCTAATTTGAGAAATTGTACTCAGAATTTTCTGTCCTTTTCTCCTACTCTTGTTTATGTGCTTTGTGTTACTAGAGGTGCAGAACATCATTGAACTTTAGTCAATGTATTCCATTCATTGGGCAATTGTATCTATTAAGAGTTCAAGGATGAACGTGGAATCCAACTTGAGCCCTTGATATCCCTAGGTTCTTGGTTTAAGCTAGTATTTTTCTCACATTGTGAGCTGACAATATGTTAGGCAGGGTCTGCAACAGTGATCATATCACTTTGATGGGAAGCACCATTATGAAAATGAAGGTAAGCTGCAGAAGAACTGTGTTAACTGATCAGTACAGCCTGGAACTTCAAGCTGTTTTGTTAGACACTGAATCATCCATGCCTAAAGGGCTTTTCAATGGTATAAGCTAATAAATACACTTGGATGCTTATGTCACTTTTGATGGAATATTTATGAGAATAAAATGGAATAATGTGACTAAGAATGCTTTAAACAATATATAATATAAACTAGGGGCATAATATACATTAACTTCCTTTTTAAAATCCCTTCCTTAATATCGCCCTTCAGGCTACTCCCAGAACACTGATATTTCTTAAATATTAACTTAGACCACAGAAACTATCACACAGACAGCATAAATTTTGTTTTCTATAGGGAGTTAAATCATTGGGCACAACTTGAAATACATTTCCCCTTTCTTACTTACGTGAAATAAGCTGAAGATCAGGCAATAAATGGATAATAAAAATAATTGCAACTGACCCAGAAATTGAATCTTGCTCTTCTGTCTAGTTGAATGATGGTCCTTTCCACTCTATCACACCACTTCTGTTGCTATATATTTTGTACACATATTGATACTTTTTTTATTTTCCAGAATTAAAAAAAAAATCCCTCATAGTAGACCAAGATTAAATTTAATTCCATATGATACCCTTCGTACAATAACAATCTATCAGAAATGATTTTTTAAACATTTCTTGAGGACTTGCACTGTGTTAGACCCTGAGAAGGAGAATGCTGCTGCTGCTGCTAAGTCACTTCAGTCCTGTCTGACTCTATGCGATCCCATAGACGGCAGCCCACCAGGCTCCCCCATCCCTGGGATTCTCCAGGCAAGAACACTGGAGTGGGTTGCCATTTCCTTCTTCAATGCATGAAAGTGAAAAGTGAAAGGGAAGTCGGTCAGTTGCGTCCGACTCTTAGCAACCCCATGGACTACATGCAGCCTACGAGAAGGAGCATAGAATATTCCAATTAAGCCACAGAATCAATACCTTAAAAAAAATAATAACAATAGTAACAAGCAAAAATGCATTATGAGTTAGATCTTAGATCTTTGTGCAGTAGCGTAGTATTCATGATAAATTTTGCCTCTTAACATGGATCGACTAAAAATATAGTCAAAACTTGAAAGTAGAGAGTTATTTTATTTGGTGAGAATGTTTGGGACTCTGAGCCCAGGAGACAGAATCTCTGTAACTCTGAGAAAACTGCTCCAGGAAAGAGGAAGGAGAGTCAGGCTAAACATAAGTTTGCAATAAAGGGAGCAGGCATTCTGAACATCAAATCAGATGTCAAATTAAGGAATTTATCATTCTATAATTAGAAAGATGCAAGCCTCTGGGCTCACCAAATTCAGTCCTTTCATATGCACCTCAGCCAAAGAAGTGAAATGAAGTGAAAGTCACTCAGTTGTTTCTGACTCTTTCCACCCCTTGGACTACATAGTCCATGGAATTCTCCAGGCCAGAATACTGGAAAGGGTGGCCTTTCCCTTCTCTAGATCTTTCCAACTCAGGGATCGAACCCAGGCCTCCCGCCTTGCAGGCGGATTCTTTCTCAGCTATCTGGGGCCAAATCCTGTTTTATTGTTCACCTTAAAGAGGGGCAGATGGCTGCTTCTTACATTCCCCCAGCTCCTCAGCAGTCATCGTGGGGATGGCAGCATCTGCTGGATCTTGGTTTTCAGGAGCCCTCATTCACATTTGGAGGCCAGAAATCACTGATGGCTGTGATATTTTCTGTTTATTGATATGGCAAGATACATTTTCATTTCACACATGTATTCTTTTAAGTACCCACATTAAAGACTTTGGGGAAGGTGAAATGACTGAAATGACCATACTGGAGTACCAAGTAATCTCAGCTTCTTATCCACAGCTCATTGAACCAGGAGTGTTCATCTTATGCAAACTGAGCCAGTCACATTCTCTCTTTCTCAGGGAATTAAACCTAAGGATATTCAGAGACTGAGCTATTTTAACGATCAGAAGCTGATCACCAAATTTTTTTGTTGTTGAGGCACTTAGCAATTCAGGAGTGTTTCTTTCTTCTGGTAATATACTCAAAACACTTACATATTAACTTTTCACTGACAACATGTCTTAGAATCTATCTGGGCTTCAAATAGTTGTAACAAATTAAAAATTAACATCTGTGATATATGAATTGGACTAAGAAGTCTTGCCCTTTGTGATCCGCTAAATCGACCAAAACCTTTGGCTTCTCCACTATTTGATTGACTGAAGACATTGTTATATTTTAGCTCAGTTGAATATTGGAAGTAGTTAGCTCAAATACAATGCAATTTTGTGGAGCAGGGCTTCATCTTACATGAGAAGAGGGTTCACAATTAGAGCCAATGTTAATAAATTTATTGATGTAGATGATGTTTAATAATTATCACACAAACATATCAATTTTGGATTATGTTGTGGATTTTTGATGGGCTGAGTAAACTCATTTTTATTTGGAAAAACAAAGGACCATTTGTTGCTTTTATTTTCAGAACTCTAAGTGTTAAAAACTGACCTACTTTATGTGAGAGGGAATTCTTTGCATTAAATGTTGAAGCTTTAGGTGAAGGAAGAATCAGGGAACTTCTTTCATCGCTGAGAAGGTGCCTTAACCAGGAAAACGATTATTTACTTTGTCTAAATGCACTTCTTAATCAAAATTCTGGAAAAAGTTGCCAGTGGTCTCCAGTGTTTGCCTCCAATTCTGATGGAAATGAAATAGTCTCGGGTAATCTTTGTATCTCAACAGAAGAGTCTAAAATATTACAAGGGTGCCTGTCATGTTAAAGCTTCATGTAAACCAAAGTTATAATAGAGTCAAGATGTGATATACAGGCATCAAAAGCAGATCTACAAAGATAAGGATGAATATTCTGACACCAACTTGTATACTGCACTTCAATCCCAGCAATATTCACTTGGAGTTAGAACAAATCCTGTGAGTTAAGGGCTCAGTTCTCCGCAAGACTGCCCTCCTTTCAGACTGCCCTCTTTCCAGCTGGTTGTAGAGGTCTCCAGACCACCCACATGTTTTACCAACAGGCTACAAATTTGAGAGTACTCAAGACCTCTTCAGATTCAATAATACACTAGAAAACCTTATGGGAGTCACAGAACTATTATAATTACAATGGTATCCTTATTATAAAAGATACAAATTAGGATCAGTCAAATGAAGAGACATACAGGGCAAGATTTGCAAAGGTTCAGAATTCAAACCTCTGGTTCTCTCTCCATATGGAATCAGAATGTGTCATCCTTCTGGCATTTCAGTTTGTTCATCAACTAGAAACCTCCACCAAGCTTGGTATATAACGTTTTTATTGGGGTTTCACCATGTGGGATAATTGATTGAATCTTTGGCCATGTGATTGAAGTCAGCCTCTAGTCCCCTATCCTCACCACATGTTGGAAGGTTAGGCTGATATTAAGTGGCTCAAAGCCCCAACCCTATAATTGTTTGATTCATTTTTCTGGCATAATCAGTAGCTCTCATCCTGAATCATCTCTTTAGCATAAACTCAAGTGTAGTCCAAGGGCTAGCCATGAATAGCAAAGACATTCACATCACTAGAGAAATTCTAAGGATTTAGATATTACCTCCCAGGAACCAGACACAAAGACCAGACATATTCTGGATTATATAACAAGGGGGCTGGGTAGGTGTTTCAAAGAAATAAGGGGAAAAATCAATTATATAAGAAGCAAGTAGCCTTAAAGGACTCAATTGTTTATTTATTTTTATACTAGATATTTATGAGGTCTAAAATTCCTTTTACTTTGCTTGCTTTCCATTCCATGCACTCAAGCTATCCCATTCATTTAGTAGAGAGGTATAGGGGAAAAATAAACAGTAAGCAGGGCCATTTTGACACTCAAATAATGTGTTAGGCTTTTATTTGATATTTAGAAGTTCCAGGAACATAGCAGATAGAGGAAAACAGAATGAATATCCATAATAAGAATTCAATAGTCAGGAAATGTGTAACCAGTTTCAGGAGTATTTTTTTGATAGTAATATCTCTTTAGAGTACTGGGAAACTAAGGGGGAAAAAAATTAACCTAACTCAAAGAATTTGGATGATTTTATGAAGCTCTTTTGGATGTTATGAGAATTGGATTTTTTTTTCATATCTGTGGACTAGCACCAAGGTGAAATAGTATGACTAAGATTTACAAGAAAAGGGTTTTATAAGAAAGCAAAAATAAAAACTTTCTTCTAATGCAAATTTCCACAGTATTTTTCTAAACTTAACACTATTTTTAACTTAGCAGACCACACTGTGTGTGTGTGTTCAGCCTCTCAGTCACGTCCAGCTTGCTGCAACCCCATGGGCTGTTGCTTGCCAGGCTCCTCTGTCCGTGGAATTTTCCAGGCAAGAATACTGAAGTGAATTGCCTTTTCCTACTTTGGAGGATCTTCCCGACCCAGGAATTGAACCCGAGTCTCTTGAGTCTCCTGTGTTGGCAGATGGATTGTTTACCACTGTGCCATCTTTCTGGTCAGAATTACAGAAATAATTATCAGGAAAAATAGGAGAATTAGGCTTAACCCCACAATAACTTAACCCACTTTGACTTTAAATTATTTGTCCTGGGATACTCCCTCCTTTTAAACGTTCATCTCCTTGTGAAATTCAGCTCAAAATCTTGACACATGCATAATTTGTTGCTCATATTCCTATTGAACATCAATATTTCACTTGAATATGTAAATTATATTGATACTGAAAAGCAATGACAAAAAGTGAAGTGAAGGCTCTTCAAGACAAATGAAAAGCAGGTTATCCAGGTCTCTGTGTTTCAAGGATAAGGACTAGCAAAATGACATGATGACACTATAATTCAGTAGCAAAATGGGGGAAAACTATTATCAAAGACTAATTTGACATTAGATTCCTAACTAAGCAGAGGATCCTGAATATTTCTCCAGTGCACCTGAAGTCAACTCCTTAGAATTTGGAAACTATATATTAAGCAAAGCCTTAAGTAGAATGATGAAAGGAAGGCATTTCAGAGAACGGTAAACAAAACAGATAGGAATGTTGGGTGGAGCAGATGTTAGGGTCTTTGAAAGCCAACCAGATGTTTTGAACTTAATATGATACATACATTATGGTTTGCCCCCTGGAATAATGAAAGACAGTAATTTTAGGATCAACCTGGAATGACTAAGAAGGATTGATTAAAAAGGAAGAGAGAGGACAGCAATACTTTAAATTGTTGTGGGAGATGGGCAGAATTGTGGAAATGTATTCCAAGACACAGGAAATGATGAAGTTCAGAACATAAGAGAAGGAAGTGATTTTAATAAAGAATGGCTTTTTTCTCTGACTAGTAATTGCTATAATTATTAGTAACAATTATTTCCACATAAATCTAGTTTCCTCTAGATACTTCTGCCTGCTGAGAGTCCTCTGGTTCCCTAATGATCCTTCTTCAGGGAAAATTATGTATGCAGTAGCTAAAAGGCTTTTTCAGCATGTTCAGATTATAGGGCAAGTACAAGCAGTCTGTGAAGGCAACTAGGCCTGATAGACATATTCCAATATATTTTTCTTCAGTAATTTGCAATTTTGTTTTGCATTTACACCTGTTCTTTTGGCTCTCCATTTTTTATTTCAAGACAAACTCAAAGATAGGGGATTTCAGGGTTGTTCAAATTATATTCCTTAAGGTATAAGATAACCTGGATGCACCAATGTGGGGAGAAGGCAGATGACTTTTTTAACTCCAAGATTGTGGGAATTTTAATGGGCACCCTTTAATATAGTATGAATGCCCAATGTAAGAAGTTTTTACACTCATTAAATGAACTACTAATCAAAATGACTACAGTCCCAACTTCAGGGAGACTGACTATTGTAAATCAGGTTGCAAATATAGTGTAATAAGAGATGAATTTACTTTGACCTTTTGTCCCCTCCATTAATTTTTAAAATTTTTGTCATTTCTTTCTGTAACATTAGAATGTTGTTATGTTCTCCCTTCTAATTGGCACTATCATTGAATGTTATCTGGAATTCTAGAACCATGGACTAAAGTTATAAGTATGCATATAGATAAAAACATTAGACCAGTAGATATAACTTTATATTTTACTTTAGATTGATGAAAAAACATACATCTACTTATTAGGTATATGTAATATTTTATCTGTTCTTATATTATTGCACTAGTTCCATACTTTTTCTAACAATCGTCTCTTCAGTATGTGTGTGCATGTGTGTGTGTGTGTGTGTGTGTGTGTGTGTGTGTGTGAAGATTATTTCTAGATTGCCCTTAGAATTTAACTGTAGAATATGGAATGTTTTTATCATGAAAGTAGCCTATGTTCAAAATTCATGTACTCAAGATTAATTTGTCTCAACCAATAATCTTTAGAGAGTTTGTATTGTACCCCCTGGAAACATCTTAGGAATTTTGGGAGGTAGAGGGTTTGGACATTCTTGGCAGGGACACTTTGATTGAGAGAATTGTTAGTGGTTAAGTCATGAAAGCTAACCATAACATGTAGACAATTCCAAAATGAAGAATATTTCAAAGTTCTTCACAAGTTATAGGTTTGCCTCTAAATATGTGAAAATCTTGTTTATTACTATCTAATTCTTAAACCAAACTCTTCGTTATTTTTCCAGTACATTTTTTGCACATTTTTTATGTACACTGAATTTTAAGAAATGCAACAACAATGTCATTTGAGGAAAGGTTACCATTTTTTCCTTCAGATTTTCTGAAGATTTAGTCACATTTTAGAAAATCATATCTCTTATGGCAGCATCATGGTATTTGAATCTCTACATCAAACATCTATATTAGCCTCTAGCAGTAACTGTCATATTCATTATAATTTCATGAATAGGTTCAAATGTCTGAATGTTTTATTTTTCTTTTTTCAAGTGCAGTTGTACTTGAGAATTTATATATTAAAGTTGTGCTATTTTATTATATTTTCTTCTTACAATGGTTGCTGCTCTGCCTGTCATTTCTTTAGCTGTCCTATATCCTTACATCCTAGCTGCTAACTGCTGAGGTGGTGGTTTGGTCACTAAGCTGTGTCCACTCTTTGTGACCCCATGGATTGCAACCCACTAGCATCTTCTGTGGATTTCCCAGGCAAGAATATTGGAGTGGGTAGCCATTCCCTTCTCTAGGGAATTTTCCTCACCCAGGGATTGAACCTGGTCTTCTGCATTGCAGGCAGCTTCTTTATAACTGAGCCACCAGGCTAACTGCTGCGATGTTCCTTCAAGAATTATCTTCGGATGGAATGAGAGATCCCTCAACCTCTGCTATGCTCTGTGTTCCCTAAATTTATACGCTGAAATTCTAAAACCATGTGATGATATTAGAAGCTGGGGCCTTTGGGAGTTCTTAGATTCTGTTGGGGAGGGGGGAGTTTCCTCCATTAGCCCTCCTGAGTTCTAGTGGCTTGAATAACAATAAAGTTGACACCAGACAAATCAACAGGAGAAAAAGAAACACATTTTAATTCATGTGCACAAAGTCCTCATAGAAATGGGACCTCAAAGATGGAGAAAGCAAGCAGCTTTGATATATTTTAGACAATAAATTTGTGAGGAATTGACAGGGGAAAGAAACTTAGGTTTTGGGTGCCCAATTAATGAAGAATCTAAACAGAGTTTGGATTTGGTAGTAAACAAGAGAAGTAATAAAGTTTATTTATACAGGTTTCTTGGTCCCAAATTCCCTATCTTTGGTAACAAGGTTGTCCTTATACCTCTAGATACAGAGAGTATGCCTTTCATGTAAGATTTATTTCCTGTTTTTAGAGAGACAGAAGAGTCAGGGTGTTATTCTCGTACTGGCCATTTCTTAAACAACTGTGTGTGCTAAGTTGCTTCAGTCATGTTTGACTCTTTGTGACCCCATGGACTGTAACCCACCAAGCTCCTCTGTTCACGGGATTCTCCAGGCAATAACAGTGGATTGGGTTGTCATTTCCTTCTCCAGGGGAACTTCCTGACCCAGGGACTGAACCCAAATCACTTACATCTCCTGCATTGGCAGGAGGGTTCTTTTCCACTAACGCCACTTGGGAATTCAAAACAACAAAATGTCATTGAAACATATTTTGGGGTAACATACCCTGTTTCCTAACAATTCTGAAGAGACCTCAGGAAGCTCTGTACAACTTATACTATGTAATGATTCAAAGGAGAACTTTGCTTCTGGGGAGGATGACATGACATTAATTTTTTTATTCATCTTATAATTAATGGGTTACATTATTTTTATACATGTCTGCATTTTACACTAGCTATAGATTTCAGTTCAAGATATAAAAGGGAATTTCAAAATACTTTTCTTAGAAGAAGGCATGAGGTTTGACAATCTAAGAGACACTTTATGACAAATTTAAATGTGAGTTTATATGCTTATATTTTTGTTTTAGTCTATTTTACCTGAAAAGCATCTCAATCAGGACATTTTCAGGTATTTACAGAAAGATAAATATTATTATGATGATAAATATAAAATTGTTAGCAGTAATATTTTGCTAGTGTAAGAAGCATTAAATATACAATGGCAGTGCTGATCACATTTCTTAGCAATCAGACTGCAAGTTAATTCAAATAATCAAAAATAAGAATTTGGCATTATTTTGTTCTCCCTCCACTAACAAACTCAGAATCGAATCATATCAATACTTGAGGTGGCATTTCATGAGCAATTGCAATAACTGAAAATAGGGTATTTTTTATTGTTGTGTTATCCATCACAAAAATGCCTATGAACAGAAGAGAAAAAGAAAAGGGCAAATATAAATCAGGTTATATAAAAACAAAACCTGAGCCATTTGGGAAAAAGTAGAATCAGCTCTGACTTGAGCTAGAGTAGTCCTAGCACTAGACAAGCCCACTTCTGGCTTCTTGAATGCTATTACCCACAATCATTTTCTTATTTTCTAACATATCATAAGGAAAAAGTGAGAGTACAGTAACGTGAACAAGGGTTTTAAAATCAATTAACTACCTAAACCTGTCTGAACCTCAGTCTTACATTTAAAAGGAGATAATAATTAGTTGTTACACAGGTTTTTTTTTTTTCTTTTTGTTTTGTATGTGAGAATTAAATATGACAGTTTATTTTAAATTCTATCTACATTGTTATCTAGAAGATTCTCTGAGGAATAAAATAGGAAAAGTGAATACTTGGGAATTCAAGAGAAAAAGCTCTACCAACAAGGGACAGAGATTATAATAAGTTGGCAAGATTTCTGAAAAACCTGTAGCTTTCTCTGACTCAGAGGGAGGAAAACCTTGGGAAAGAAAGTTGCCTGGTATGACTCTTACAAAGAACATAATGGGAAACAAGGTATTGCAGACCAGAGTAGTCTGCTCACCATATGGACCTCTTTGAGGTTCTCGGGAAGGAATTGCTCTAGGGAAAGAGAAGGTGTTGCTCAGAAGTGTGCATTGGGAAGGAGTGTTGAAGTGACTGATTCTGTATTTGAATTCAGAAGCTGATGCTTTTATGCTAAGTTGCTTCAGTTGTGTCTGACACTTTTGTGACACCATGAACTACAGCGGTCGAGGCTTTCCTGTACAAGGAATTCTCCAGGCAAGAATATTGGACTGGGTTGACATTTCCTCCCCCAGGGAATCTTCCCCATCCAGGGATTGAACTCAGGTCTCCTGCATTGGCAGGTAGATTCTTTACCACTAGTGCCACCTAGCCATTTAAATGAAAACGTTGATCCAGAGGGAGTTGATAGATACTAGCGATGATTACAACTCTCAACTTCCTCACCTTAAGAGCAAAATTCAGTTGCCTGTGACCTTCATGAAAATATTGTACCTTGGAGCTCATCTGAACTTACCTATGAGTTATGCTCTCACAGTCAAAAAGACTGCCTGACCTTCCTGTAGGTGTAAATTCCTGAGCAACCATTTAGCCACTGCCAAAAGAGGCTGTGTCAACAAAGCATTTTGCAATAATGGGATGTTGCAAATTCAGTCAGGATGTGTAGTCATATGGGCAGAACAGGCATACTCCAGCAGTGGGGTACATTGGCCACTTGACTCTGGGAACATAGTGAAGACATTGATGGGCACATGCAGATCTAGAATGGGTGGATTCTACAAACAAGGGAATATTTTATGTGATAGGATTTTTATTTACATTTTATTGAAAATTTCATGGTTAAAAAAACAGCTGGATAAAATCCACTAGCCATAAGTCTACAAAAATATTTACCAATCACTACTTAGGAAATTCCATTGATTCTTCTTCCTTGACTCTTATTTTTAATCAGAAATTATATAATCTTAGAAGAAAATTTCTTTTATATTGCCAGTATTTTCAAAACTGAGTAGTAATTATTTTGACATCTTATTTTCAGGTATTTAATAATGTCACAATACTGCATGGATGCTGCAATTTTAAAGCTGATAGAGCACCACTATTCTATTCTGTCTGTCACTCAGTCGTGTCTGACTCTTTGTGACCCCATGGACTGTAGCCTGACAGGTTCCTCTGTCTGTGGAATTCTCCAGGTGAGAATACGGGAGTGGGTTGCCATTTCTTCCTCCAGAGGATATTCCCAACTCAGGGATCAAATCCCGGTCTCCTGCATTTCAGGCAGATTACTGAAGAGCAAAAAAGGCTCTGCTTTTGTCTGCATAAGAATTTACAATTTTTCTAATAGTAATTAGGTTTGTTGAAAGCATTATGATAAATGACCTTATGTAGTAACTCAATCCTCATAACAAAGAAGGCTAGAACACAGTCTTTGTAGTCAAACCCTTTGGCTTCAAATCATGGAGGGTTTGCATTTTCTCTTCTCTTTTACTGATTCTCTTCTCCAAGAATGCATGTGGTCTGCTTTCTTCCATCATCAGATTTTCACTCAAGCCTCACTATCAACATAGTCTTCCCCCATTACCCTGTATAAAATCACACCTCAGCACCCTCTCTCCTCATCTGTTTCATTTTTATTCCTGCATTTGTCATAATTTAATAGACTTTATTTTTGTGTTTGTTTGACCATTGTCTGTCTCCATCTAACAAACAGTCAGTTCCGTGTGGCCAATGACTTTGTTTTGATGACTCTTCTATCTCTAGTACCTGAAATTGTACCTAGCAGACAACAACAACAACAACAAAAATGTTGAAAAATAATGAATAAATAGATTTTTTCCAGCATCGAAAAATTATTTTTGGATTATCTACTTTTATTATTTTATTATAATAAATACAGTGCTATTTCAATTGGGGCTATAGAGATATGTGGTTTGATTTAATAGGGATAAAAGCAATCTATGGAAAAATCAAGTTATTTTTTCTAAGCATTTGAATAAACTGCCATAACATGAAAATGTGCCATTCTGATTTTAATCTCTGATCCTTCTAATGTAGAGACCTGACAACCTCCTGTTGTTTACAGGTGATTGAATCAATATTTCTTTTTTCTTCATAGTTCTCATATTTTAGTTGCAGAAAATTTGCATGCATCCATTTGTTAAATAATTAATATTGTAAAGTAATTAACCTCCAATTAAAATAAATAAATTTATATTAAAAAAGCGTCTCTGCCCTCTCTGAAAAACATTTCCTGATTCTTCCTGCTGCCGTTGTCCCTCTTGTCAGAATCATTCTCTTCAATGCACTTACTGAATGATGTGTTTGCTGTCTCCCTTTTCAACTTTGTACCATTGTGGATCACTTTATAATGTTCCCCAGAATCAATTGTTCACATTTGTTTACTAGTTTTGGTTCATGGACATGTACTCTCAGCTTCAATAAGCCTCTATTTTTCAGTCTATACTAACTGACTGAAACAATAGGAGAGAAACTCATGCAAGGTGAACTGTGAAGTTCATATTTGACTTAAGTGTTTGAGCACATGAATAACTAAAACTAGAATCACGTACAGTTGAGCTTGGGAACATATTAGAAGGAGTAATTAAACAATTATACTTGGGTTTGGAGATGGAAGAAGGTATTATAGGATGTAGATTTACAAAAATCCCAAGTAACGACATTTGATTTGCCCCTGAAGTTTAGATAATGGAATATGCATATGAGAGAGTAAAAGTGGAAAAATGCAGAAGATAAAGAAAACATGAACAAAGCATGCTTATATATTATAGATAATATTTATAAGTCAGCTATTGTGGTGCTTGGCACATAATAATATAGGTAATTTTATTAATACAATCATATGACAAAACTGGACTCTTAATGCAGAGCGTAAGTTCAGGCTGTGTTATGACTTCATATCCTGTGGCTTTTGGCTATCATGCCATGTTACCTCCTAACCCTAGCTATATATAACACTATTAATATCCTTTTTTGGATTATTGATAAACTTTGACTGTTTGTCAAGATCCTAATTGAATGGACCCCTCATAATCTCTGCATAGTGATGTTCAAAGGAGTTCAGTCAGGACTTTAAAATGGCAAGAGATTGTTTGTTTGTTTGTTTGTTTCAGAACAATGGTTACTATGATTGATAAACTGATTTGATGATATTATGGAAAGAAGGAGTGGGTGGGATGTATGGAGAGAGTAACATGGAAACATACATTATCATATGTAAAATAGGTGGCCAATGGGAATTTGCTGTGTGACTTAGGGAACTCAAACAGGGGTTCTGTAATAACCTAGAGGGGTGGGATGGGGAGGGAGTTGGGAGGGAGTTCAAGAAGGAGGGACATATGTATACCTATGGCTGATTCATGTTGAGGTTTGGCAGAAACCAGCACAATACAGTAAACCAATTATCTTTCAACTAGAAGTAAATAAATTAACAAAATGATTATTTCCCTGATCTGAGCAATTCTTGCTTGTTTTATCATTTGGCAATGTATTGTCCTAAGTAATAGGATATTTCACTCCTTTCTGTGAAGAAGAAGTTCCTGTTAGGTGTCATGTTAACAATTGATTCCTTTTTAAAAGAATGATACCTTCCTTGCTGCTGCTGCTAAGAATGATACCTTCCTTTCTGTGGCAGCCCATCAGGCTCCCCAGTCCCTGGGATTCTCCAGGCAAGAACACTGGACTGGGTTGCCATTTCATTCTCCGATGCATGAAAGTGAAAAGTGAAAGTGAAGTCCGTCAGTTGTGTCCGACTCCTAGCGATCCCATGGACTGCTGCCCACCTGGCTCCTCCGTTCATGGGATTTTCCAGACAAGAGTACTGGAGTGGGTTGCCATTGCCTTCTCCAATACCTTCCTTATAATACCTTTAATATTTCATTAATAAATCAGAAATATTGTTTCATGTTTCATGTTGTGTTTTCACAACTGTGCAAATATTTGTGAGGGGATATCTCAAATTGATTCCATTCAGTCCACTCAGATATAAGGTTAGATGTTCATGGAACTCTTCTTTCTTGGAGAGAACTTAATCTTTGCTAAAGGAGAAAACTGAGAGCACAGTTGGTTGAACAGATAGACTCCACGGATAGACTTTGCTCTTCCTGGACAAATAAAACCATGATATATTGATTAGTTTCCATGAGAGGTATTTGCAGGACACAAACAAGTATGACAGCTAGTAAAGGAACTCTTCTGAGTGGACTCTGGGTACTCTGCGGCTCTTTGCAGTTCTTTGGTCATTGAGACACCCAGTGTTCACTCAGGTTGGATAAAGGCAGTCTAACAAAACTGCCTTCATTCCTGTTTACATGGCCTCTTAAAACCCGGGCTCCTCTGACCTCTCTCTTTGTGAAGCCTTTTCTTACCTTCCTTCTCCAGACTCCTGATTGCTTACTGTGAATGATGTTGGATTCGTGATCTCCAAAGATTTAGCTTCAGGACGAGGCACTAGGCTTGATCACTCAAGAGCTTTTGTGTAGCAGTTTTATTAAAGTATGAAAAGGGACAGAGAAACTTCTGACATAAACATCAGAAGGGGGGCAGAGAGTGCCACCTGGCTAGTGTTAGCAAGGGAGTTATACAAGTTTTAAATTAGTTATTACAATAAATCAAAAGAATGTCTCAAGGTTGTAAAATTTTACTAGACTCACTCCCAGAATTTACTTTTTAAGGTAACAGAATTAGAACTTAACTAAAGAAAGCTCTTACCAGACCCATTCCTATAATATACATTTTAAGGTAATAGGATTAGTCAGAAGGTTTTCAGGAAGGAAAAGTGAAAGTAAAGTCATTCAGTCCTGTCCAACTCTTTGTGACCCCATGGACTATAGCCTACCATGCTCCTCCATCCATGGGATTTTCCAGGCAAGAGTACTGGAGTGGGTTGCCATCAACTCTCCTCAAGCAGGATATATTGTTGTTATATAATCCTTAGTGCAGAGTTTAAACTGAGTTGTTTGTTGTGAAATCATCAGTTCCTGGCTTTAAGGAAAAAAAAAAAAAAGTTTTATGTGACTAAGACTTAGGAATGTGGTGGTGGTGGTGGGGGGGGGTGGTGAGACGTTCATCCTTTCCGCCTCCTTGAGAATTCCAGAGCCCTTTTTCCTCTTTGAGAGACCCAGATCCCTCCTTGGGAACCCTGGATTTCTTATCAACCTGCCTAGGAATTGACTCTCCCACTATTGGAAATACAAAGTTCAAAAGCAGCCTTTTTATTGACATATTCAGTATAGTACTATTTCAATAAGGTAAGAGAGAGAACAATTGATTATATTTTAATAGGAGATATACAAGTCCAAAATCTTTTCCTTTCGGTTATTTTTGTGGTTTTCATACTATAAAATAGTTCTGTTGGTCTTTATTATCCATATCAATATAGACACTGTAAAAATATTTTTTTCCTATATGTTATTCAAACATATTGGTCTTTTTTTTTTCTTTCCAGTGTAAAAATTGATGGGGCCAAATAAATGTGAGGATTGGGAGAGAAACTGACACTGATCAGGGGAATGTGATGGAATTATATTTTCTGAAAGATTGGAATGGTGAAGAAAGAAGCAATAAAGGGAGAAAAAATGTGTTTTTCAACTGTCCTTTCAAGCATTCATCTACTTGCATTTTTAAAATCAAAAGCTCTTTTTCAGTTATTTTTGTTTTTATCAAATTATCAAGGAGTAAAATATACCTAGAAATTTTCATTAATTTTTGCTCAGTGTGTTAAAGAAGTATACTTTAGTTTGAAAATGATTGTAGACAGATTTAATATGTAAAAAAATGAACAGAGAGTTGAGGAAAAGCTTTTTATCAATGCATTTACTAAGATGCTGATAAAATTTAGTTCATACCAAATAGAGTTAAAAATTCTGATAAACCTTAGAAGGAAAAAATAAAGAATTCTGTAACAGTAGCAAATGAATTTGGGAATTATTACAAAACTATTCCTCATGGCTTGAAATTCATCATAATTCTATATTGTAAAAAGCAAGCTGAATTCTAGGAAAATAAAGTATAAACCAAAAAGATGGTCTTATTCTATATAAAGTAGCAAGACTTTAACTGTAGTACTATAAAATACAGTGCACATGATATCTCAAGAAAGATGTAATTGTCTATAAAGGTATAACACAAGGTAGACTGGATTCTAAAGATACCTGTGTGAGGAACAGGGGAGTATATATTTATAATGGCCAAAGGAGAAATTTCAGCTGATACACAGGACGTATTTCAATTGTAGTCAGCAATTAATTGAATTGAGTCCAAATAGTCGTGTTTCATTGATCTTGATATGGAAGCTAGTTTCTAAAGAGGTGAGATTTTTTATTTTCTTTTCCCTTTTATGTCAATAATAAAAAAAAGAGTTTGATTTGGAACCTTTCACCAAGGCATTTCAGAGAGCTTATGTTTGACTGCATCACTTCTGTCAATCTTTTTGTATGATTTAGCCTGAGTATACCTGAGTCCTACTCACTCTATGAATCAATTCTATTATTTTGCATGTCCTTCTGCTCACTTCAATCAAAACCTCATTCAAAAAAGCTTCACAAGTGTGAAAACCATTTTTGTGGTAGGTTGGGAGGACATTACTACTGAACAATTCTATTAGGTAATAAAATGTACTGATAATGAAATAGAACATATTGCAATAAATCTGGAGTAGATTTAAAGCACAGTCATTTGTCTTGATTTTGTTAAACCAGCTCACCTGCTGCAAATACAGCAAAGTAATTTACATGTTAATTTCCCTTCTCTGTCCCAAGATTCTTTGCCATAACTGCAGTTAATGCTTGTCAATAAAATTTTGGTGTCATAAATATTTTTAAAATAAGTAAATTTTAATATTATTTGATACATTTGGAGAATTTTTCTGAGTGGTTTCATCCTCTGACATTACTTCTCAATATGTAGAGACATACAGCTTTCTTCGAAAGACAAGGTAGAGGTTGAAAATGAAACTTGATTTCCAAATGACTATAGCAGTCTGAGGGAAGCAGTGACCATATATAATCTTTCTTCATGAAGCACTCACTTCTGTGGAGAGAAGGCACTTAGTCATGTAGATGCTTTCAGAAACAAGGTTCCATATATAACAAAACTTTGGGAGTCAATCAGATTGCACAGGCAAAATTTGTGTGAAATTTCTCCATAGAAAATCCCTTTACTCTTAATATTTGTAGGAAAATAGAGCAGAATTTTTCCATGGGCATTTGATGTAGTCACCTAAAAAAGCAAAAGGGAAAGGTATTGCTGCAATTTCCTTTAATATTTAATCATATTCACGTTTCCTGGAGGATTACACCTCAATCACAATATTAATTGGAAAGCGAAATTGCCTGCTGAGATAGGCAGAGTAATGGCCCCTCCCCTAAAGACTTATTTTTCAGTCTCTCAGTCGTGTCCAGCTCTTTGCGACCCCATGGATTGTAGCACACCAGATTTCCCTATCCTTCACCATCTCCTGGAGTTTGGTCAAACTAATCTCCATTGAGTCAGTGATGCCACCCAACCATATAATCCTCTGTCATCCCCGTCTTCTCCTGCTTTCAATCTTGCTCAGGGTCTCTTCTAATGAGTCAGCTTTTCCCATAAAGTGGCCAAAGTTTTGGAGTTTCAGCTTCAACATTAGTCTTTTCAATGACTATTCAGGGTTGATTTCCTTTAGGATTGACTGGTTGAATCTCCTTACAACCCAAGGGACTCTCAAGAGTCTTCTCAAGTAACACAATTAGAAAGTATCAATTCTTTGGCTCTCAGACTTCTTTATGATCCAACTCTCACACCCATACATGACTACTGGAAAAACCACAGCTTTGACTAGATGGATCTTTGTCGATAAAGTTGTGTCTCTGTTTTTTTAATACACTATCTAGATTTCTTCCAAGGAGCAAGCATCTTTTAATTTCATGGCTGCAGTCACCATCTGCAGTGATTTTGGAGCTCAAGAAAATAAAGTTTGTCACTGTTTCCATTGTTTTCCCATCTATTTGCCACGAAGTGATAGGACTGGATGGGACGAAAGCAAAAGTGAAAGTCGCTCAATCATATCTGACTTGTGAACCCGGGGACTATACAGTTCATGGAATTCTCCAGGCCAGAATTCTAGAGTGGGTAGCTTTTCCCTTCTCCAGAGGATCTTCCCAACCCAGGGATTGAACTGGGGTCTCCCATATTGCAGGCAGATTCTTTACCAGCTGAGCCACCAGAATGCCATGATCTTAGGTTTTTGATTGAGTTTTAAGTCAGCTTTTTCACTTTCCTCTTTCATCTTCATCAAGAGTCTCTTTAGCTCCTCTTCACTTTCTGCCATAAGGGTGGTATCATCTGCATATCTGAGGTTATTGATATTTCTCCCAGCAATCTTGATTCCAGCTGTGCTTCATCCAGCACAGTATTTACCATGATGTACTCTGCATATCAGTTAAATAGGCAGGGTGATGGGCTATATCCTAATTCCCAGAACCAGTGAATATGTAAGGTTGTTTAGCCCATGGAAAATAAAGTTGCAGATGAAATTAAGGATGACAATCAGCTGACCTTAAAAGAGGGCAAGTATCCTAGATTATGCAGGAGGCCCCAATGTGATAAAAATGGGTCCTTAAAAGTTGAAAAAGAACTCAAAAAAAAGTTGTTAAGATGGCAAAATGAGAAGGTGTTTCTGGCTTAGAAAATTCAGAAGAGGCAAGGCTCAGAGAAAAGAGGATTGTGAGATGCTAGACAGGATAATCCAATGAATTCTGCTCTAAAGCCTCCAGAAAGGAGTGAAGCCCTGATACTGCCTTGAGATTAGTCCATTAAGATCTATGTTAGATTTCTGAACAACAAAAGTGTAAGATAATACATTTTTATTAAGACACTAAATTTTTGATACACTGGTACAGCAGTAATAGAAAACTAACATACCACCCTGGGCTTCCCAGGTTGCACTAATGTTAAAGAACCTGGAAAGAGATGTAAAAGACCCTGGTTCAATCCCTAGGTTGGGAAGATCCCCTTGAAAAAGGCTTGGCACCATTCCAGTATTCTTGCCTGGAGAATCTCATGGACAAAGGATCCTGGCAGGTGACAATCCAGAAGGTTGAAATGTGTTGGACGTGAGTGAAGCGAAAAAGTCAGACATGACTGAAGTGACTTAGCACAGACACATGCATACCTACCCTAGCTCATTTTTGTTCTAATCACTCCTATAAGATTAACTTACTTAATTGATTTAAGACCTATCTCCATGAACCTTTTGTAATTTCAGCCATCAGAATAAAATATCTACTTTGTTATTATTTTAATTTTTTAATATTTCTGATATAGTACTTTCACAGTCAGTCTTATATATGGTGGAGCAATTTACTCTACAAACATCCCCAAAATAGTAATAAATGGAACACAGCATGCAGAGGGAAGAATGAAATATGCATGAATGATCAAGTGATGCGTGGCTAAACTGCATAAAATGCTGACTCCCAAATCCTGGTAATTCACAAATGACAAGATTTATTTATCACTCATGCTAAATATTCATCATGAAATCATGACTCACATTTCTGACAGAAGAAGTAGTGAGTGGTATATATTTATAAGGGAATACTACTCAGCCATAAAAAGAATAAAATAATGCCATTTGCAGCAACTTGGGTGCAACTAGAGATTATCATACTAAGTGAAGAAAGTCAAAGAGAGAAAGGCAAATGATATCACATATGATATCAGTCAGATGTGGAATCTGAAATATGGCACAAATGAAACTATCTACAAAACAGAAGCATACTCATACACATAGAGACCAGACTTGTGGCTGCCACATGGTGTGGGGCTGGAGAAGAAGAACTGGGATTTTGGTGTTAGTGGATGGAAGCTACTATGTTTAGAGTGAATAAACAACAAAGTCCTAGTGTATAGCACAGGGAAGTATATTCAACCTCCTGGGATAAAATATAATCAAAAAGAATGTATGTATATGTATTCCCAGGTGGCTCTAGAGGTAAAGAACCTGCCTGCCAATGCAGGAGACATAAAAGACAAGAGTTTGATCTCTGGATCAGGAATATCCCCTGGGTGAGGGCGTGGCGCCCATTCCAGTTTTCTTCCCTGAAGAATCCCATGGACAAAGGAACCTGGCCAATCCCATATACAAAGGAGCATGGCGAGGTACAGTCCATAGAGTCACAGGAAGTCAGACATGACTGAAGCAACTTAGCACATGTGCATGCATGCTTGTGTATAAAGGAGTAACTTTTCTGTACAGTAGAGATTAGCACAACATTGTAAATCAACTATATATCAATAATAATAATTTAAAAAGCTTGTTGTTGTTCAGTTGCTAGTCATGTCCAACTCTTTGCAACCCCATGGAATACAGCATGCCAAGGTTTCTTGTCCTTCCCCATCTCCTGGAGTTTGATCAAATTCATGTCCATTGAATAGGTGATGCCATCCAACCATCTCATCCTCTCTTATCCCCATCTCTTCCTGTCTTCAATCTTTTCCAGCATCAGGCTCTTTTCAATTGAGTCAACTCTTTGCATCAGGTGACCAAAATATTGGAGCTTCAGCTTCAGCATCAGTCTTTCCAATGAATAGTCAGGACTGATTTCCTTTAGGATTGACTGGTTTGATCTCCTTGCAGTTCAAGGGACTCTCAGGAGTATTATCCAGCACCAGTTTGAAGGCCTCAATTCTTCAGCAGTCAGCCTTCTTTATGGTCCAGCTCTCACATTTGTACATGACTACTGGAAAGCCATATCTTTGAGTAGGTGTATTGTTATTGGCAAAGTAATGTCTCTGCTTTTTAATATGCTGTTTAGGTTGGTCATGGCTTTTCTTCCAAGGAGCAATTTGTCTTAATTTCTTAAAACAAAATGTCTTAATTTCTTAATTTCATGACTGCAGTCACCATCTGCAGTGATTTTGGAGCCCAAGAAAGTGAAGTCTGTCACTGTTTCTGTTGTTTCCCCATCTATTTGCCATGGAGTGATGGGACTGGAGGTCATCTTCTTAGTTTTTGAGTTTTAAGCCAGCTTTTTCACTCTCCTCTTTTACCTTCATCAATAGGCTCTTTAGTTCTTCACTTTCTGCCATTAGAGTGGCATCATCTGCATATCTGAGGTTATTAATATTTTTCCTGACAATCTGGATTCCAGCTTGTGATTCATCCAGCCTGATATTTTACATGATGTACTATGCACATAAGTTAAATAAGCAGGGTGACAATATACAGCCTTAACATACTCCTTTCCCAATTTTGAGCCAGTGTTTTGTTTGATATCTGGTTCTAACTGTTGCTTCTTGACCTACATGCAGATTTTTCAGGAGGCAGGTTGAGTGGTCTGGTATTCCTATCTCTTGAAGAATTTTCCACAGTTTGTTGTGATCCACACAGTCAAAGACTTAGCCTAGTCAATGAAGCTGACTTGGATGTTTTTTCTAGAATTCTCATGCTTTTTTTTTTATAATCCAATGGATGTTGGCAATTGGGTCTCTGGTTCCTGTACCTTTTCTAAATCCAGCTTGTACATCTGGAAGTTCTTGGTTCGTATGTTGCTGAATCCTAGCTTGAAGGATTTTGAGCATTACCTTGCTAGCGCATGAAATGAGTGCAATTGTGTGGCAGTTTGAACATTCTTTGGCATTGCCCTTCTTTGTGGTTGAGATGAAAACTGACCTTTTCCAGTCCTGTGGCCCACTGCTGAGTTTTGTAATTTGCTGGCATATTGATTGCAGCAATTTAACCGCATCATCTCTTAGGATTTGAAATAGTTCAACTGGAATTCCATCACCTCCACTAGATTTTTTCATAGTCATGCTTCCTAAGACCCACTTGACTTCATACTTCAGAATGTCTGGCTCTAGATGAATGATCACACCACTGTGGTTATCTGGGTCATTAAGACTTTTTTGTATAGTTCTTTTGTGTATTCTTGCACCTCATGTTTTATCTTCTGCTTCTGTTAGGACTCAACATTCAGTGTTATCTTAACAAAAGATAAATCCAAATTTAAAAAAAGGAAAAATATTGAGCATGGTGAACCACTCCTTCTGATGGATTTGTAACTTGCTACCTTACAATGACACACAGCATGTTTGCAAATATTTCAGTGGCTAAGAGAAATCATATTACCAAGCCCATGTGCAAAACTGTTAGGGAAATACAATCTCACGTTCGAGAGAAGTAACAAATATCTAGAAACTATGACTTAATTATCCACAGTGAACTAGATTTGCCCAGGAGGCTTTATAATATGTGATTTTTCTGTGAAAACATCTGGAAATAGTGTGTTTGGGTAGTTCAATGGGGTATGAAAAATGGAACAGAAGAACAATGTGATTCAAAGGTATTTGCTGTGTGGTATTGATGTGTCTGTGTATGAGAGGTGGGATAGGGAGCCTGTGGAGGCAGAGAGAGAAAGACTGAAAGGGAATTTTTAGCAGGTTCTGTGTGGTGATTTTCAGGGAAAGAAGGAGAGATGTCTAAAATAAAATTTATGAAGTTGGCCAAGGGACTGGTTGTAAACTCACAGTGATACCACTTTAAAGAAACTAGTTGCAAGGAGACTAATTATTTTTCAATGCATATGTAGTTAGAGTGTTTTATTTGAGTGTGTTGGGACCCGAGAAAGACCACCCCAAACTATGCCTCAATGACATATTGATTAGTTTTAATTAAAGTTACTTAAGAAATGGCAGATGCAGGAGGAATGCTTTGATCTTCCTCTCTGTCTCTCTAAGAGCAGAAAATAAATCTGCCATGTGAAAGGCGCCCTCTCTGAACTGAGTGGTAGAAAGACTTTTATCACCAGAGACAAGGAACTCCACCTGAGACGACTATATAAACAAAGCTTATTACTTCTTAACTATTCCCCAAGCCAAAACTTTGCTTAAATTCCTTATTAATTAAGAACCAAAGCCTGTTATTTTGTTCTGTCAATTCCTCTCAAATTTATTGCTTGTCTAAAATGTATAAACATTGTCTGCTTTGACTACCTCTTAGGTTCTATTTCCATAAGACCTCTATGTGCACCAATTACATCTGTTTCCTTTTCTCCTGTTAATCTGTGTGCATCAATTTTATTATGAGCCCAGTCATAAGAATTCAGGAGGGGTTGAGGGAGATTTCCCTCTCATTGACAAATGTATAGCCTGGGCCAAAAATGGATCCAATATGTCCACCCATGGCTCAATACGTCCACCTATGGTTCAATATATACACCTATGGTTCAAAATATACACATACAACATGTGTACAACTCTGGTTGATTCATGATGATGTTTGACAGAAAACAGCAAAATTCTGTGAAGCAATTAGGCTTCAATTAAAAAATAAATTAAAAAATACCTTTGATGTCTATGCATTTTTGGAGGTTGGTTTTTTTGCAGATACTTAGCTTTGCATTGAATTTTGAATGTCTGGAGAATATGAAAACAAATGAATCAAGTACTATAAGTGGACAATATAAAATAAATCTTATGATAAGATTTAAGTGGCAAAATAAATCTTATGATAGCAGTAATTATACACTGGAAGATAAATTTTCTAAATAAAAGAAATAACATTTCTGTCTGTGAATGGAGATATCTAGGTGGTGCAGTGGCAAAGAATCAACCTGCTATTGCAAGAGACAACAGAGATGTGGGTTTGATTTCTGGGTTGGGGAGATCCCCTGGAATAGGAAACGGTAACCCACTCCGGTATTCTTGCCTGGAAAACTCCATGAACAGAAGAGCCTGGTGGTTTAGAGTCCCTGGGTCCGCAAAATGTCAGATATCACTGAGCAACTGAGCACACTCACACACTGTAAATATTTATTATTTTAATAAATGGCCAACAACTTATATGAGACAAGAAAAAAGTCTCAGAGAAACTGAATGCTAAAAACTAGATACCTCTTGATGAAGTATGAGGTATGATGGTGAAAGAGGAGAGTAACAAGCTGGCTTAAGACTCAGCTTTCAAAAAGCTAAGATCATGGCCCCATCACTTCAGGGCTAATAGTTAGGGAAAAAGTGGAATCAGTAACAGATTTTATTTTCTTGGGCTCCAAAATCACTGCAGATGGTGTCTGCAGCCATGAAATTAAGATCCTTGTTCCCTGGAAGAAAAGCTATAATCAACCCAGACAGTATATTAGAAAGCAGAGACATCACTTTGCCAACAAAGGTCTGTCTATTCAAAGCTATGTTTTTTTCAGTAGTCATGTACAAATGTGACAATTGGACCATAAAGAAAGCTGAGCACTGAAGAATGGATGCTTTCAAATTGTGGGGCTGGAGAAGACTTTTGAGGCTTCTTTGGATTGTAAGGAGATCAAGCCAGTGAATCCTAAAGGAAATCAACACTGAATATTTATTGGAAGTATTGGTGCTGAAGCTCCAATACTTTGGCCACCTTATGGAAGAATTGGCTCATTGGAAAAGATCCTGATGCTGAGAAAGTTAGAGAGCTGGAAGAGAAGGGGGTGACAGAGGATGAGATGGTTATAAAACATCATGAGTTTGAGCAAACTCTGGGAGATAGAGAAGGACAGGGAAGCATGGCTTGCTGCAGTCCATGGGGTTGCGAAAAGTCAGACCTGACTTAAGATTGAAAAACAACAGCAAAGCAAGAAGAAACACCAAGAATATATGAAACAAATACATATCAAAAGAAGGAGTTGAAAACACAAATTCCACACTATACAAGGGCAATTGGGAAAGAGCTAGTTATCTGATTTTGGTGAATAAATGGAAAATAAAGCAGGAGGAGAATAAATCTCTATTTGCAGCTGAATGAATCAATGTTAGTAAGTATTACAGTTCAACTCATTCAGCACACCTCTTTGCCAAAGCCCAGGTGCTCGAGAATATGCTCTAATCTTGACCTTCAAAATTCACCAAAATTTTTAAGATTTGCTTATCTCACTGTTTTTTTTTTAATATTACGTGTATTGAAAGCAGTGATAAGATTTGTTAGTTTTTCCATCAGAAGGAGATGAAACAGGGAGACATGATTTTGACTTAATTACCAAGGCTCAGACATGAGACAATAGGATCATGAAGGATACCTTTGGCAATTAAAATAGAAAGAGATTAAATTCAGAGACTGGAAATTAAATCAATAGATTACAGTGATAGTCCTGATATTTGTGACAAATACTTGGATTAGATACCGATTATTTGTAGAATATAAAATTAAAGAAATTTAAAGTCATGGAGAAAATTTTGGGTACACTGACAATACAAATACTGTTTCAAGTAGTACAAAGAAAAAACAAAAGTCAGTGACAACAACAAAAGCATGAGTCAATCCAAGTTCTAACTAAGGACTTTTAATAGAAGAACTATCCAGATAATAGGCCTTCTCTATAGTTCAGAGCTTCAGGTACTTATTGGTTTGGTACTTTTTGATAAGAAAAAAAGTGGCAACTATATTCTTCCATTTTTCCATCAGGTTCAATATAGATCTGCTTTTCTTAATGTACCAGAGAGATACAGGTGTTAAGAAGGTGCTATTGAGAATATTGTCATAATAATTGAAAAGAAATGAGTACAGGCTGTATAACTGCCTTTTCTCTTATATATTCTAGATGTTAAAGTTTTGAGATTTATCTGTGGGGAAGGTGACTAATAGAGCATTGTGATATGAAATTCAACTTATCTAAACAGTGATTTCTTCAAGGTCATTCCCTGTTGTTTGCATTTAGGAGAAGCTCTGAAAATTATTCAAAGCCTGGTGTTTGGATTTATTACTTGTTTAGAAGATGATGTTCTGAGAGAATATATTTTTCTTGAGTTTAAAACTCTTCTGAATAACTGCTTCCTTGTATCTTAAAATAATAAAATTGCCTTATGACTTTCTAAAAAATATATTTTTATATAAAGATTGGCTTCTATCAAAGTCACATGTTTACAAAGCAGAGAGACCTTGATGATTTTCTATTGCATTGATTTTAAAATAGCTTTGTGAAAACACTGTTGAACTCTGCAAGGATGATCTGAAGTCTGTACTATGAGCTGGCTTTTCATCCATGTTTTTGAGGGCAGTTGGGGGGCAGGTCTCATTGTGACTCCCTGGTTTTTATAAGCGTAGCAGTGAGTGAAATTCACAACAAGAAATATCCTTGGCTTACTCACAAGTATCAGTGAAATAAACAATTCACAGTGAAGCAGTCAAAGGAAGCAGTAATGGATGACGGACTAGCTGCAGCCTTTGTCTATCCAGGGTCCTTTTATTCTGAAGTACAGATCTTCACAAAGCAAAATTTAATGTGTACGAAAGAGATGTGCGCAAGTGTGTGTGTGTGTGTGTGTGTGTGTGTGTGTGTGTGTGACTGAAGTGAATGATTTGAAATAATTGGGCTGCCCTTATAAAAAAGGAAAGTTAAGTAGTAATGGGTAAAGTTATGAAAACCACTCAGTTTTTAATATTTGCCAGTTATTTTCCACTCAGTGCCTACCTAACTTTCATGTCTATTGTTGAAAGAGGATAATAGGAGCTGCTAGCTAATAGATTTAACATTCTCTAAGGACTTAGTATACTTGTCATGTACTCAATAATGTTAATGCTTTTAAAACACAATTTGATATGTTTAACATTTGACTTGGAGAGTACTTCAACCTTACAGTAAAGATTCAAGAATAAGTACAGTGTGAAGAATACTTTAATCTCTTTTATACAGATACCCTTGTGGCTCAGATGGTAAAGAATCTGCCTGCAATGCAGGAGAACTGGGTTTGATTCCTGGGTCAGGAAGCTCTCCTGGAGGAGGTCATGGCAACCCACTCCAGTATTCTTGCCTAGAGAATTCCATGAACAGAGGAGCCTGGTGGACTACAGTCCATGGGATCATAAGAGTTGGACACAACTGAGCGACTAACACACAAACATACAAACTGTTAACCTTTTACCCCATTTGAATAAATAAAATATGGCTCTTTACTACAAGATTTTTCCATGTATTTCCTACAAATAGGATTATTATTTTATATAACTGGAGAATAGCCATTAGCTAATAATTTAGCAATGATTCAATAATTCAGTTTAATTTACAATCTATAATTCAGTTTTTACACTTGAATAAATAACTTCCTGTATAGCATTTTTTCATCAATGCAGGATATAAACATTATATTGTCTCATTTATTTGGTCCTTTACAAATTCAGAATATGACAACAGCATTTCTTCTATAACATTGATATTTTAACAATATAGTTATTTCCTACTTGTATTTAATAGAAGACTCATAAATCTCTTTTTTCCTGATATTTCCTCAATATTAGGTACCCACTATGTATTTCTGGCTGTTGTGATGTGTTGCTGTCTGAAAATCACACCAGAAAGCACTTGATGCCCATTTGTTCCCATTGGTGATTCAAATGTTGAATACACAGACAAGATCATCCCTCATTTCTCCACTGTTTAACATATAATTTTTCCCTTGCAACTGATGAGCAATTTGTAAAAGAAGCATTTAAGGCATGAGAATATTCTATAACCATCTCCCCGCAGCAAAGTTTGTCATCTGTTGAGTCTTCACAACACTTTACCATATGGTTGCAAATGACAATTTTCCAGGTCTAATACCTGCTCCATATTCACTAGCTGACACTTGGTATTCTATTGTAAGCAACAGCCTCCTCCCCTTTATAAATGTATTTATGTGTGTTTATATATGTATGTATTATTTACCTGTTGATTTTTCATACAGATTGATAGGTTTCTATTTTTCCAATTGTTTATAATTTATTATCATACTTAATTACCTTGGTAGTCAGATTAATCCAGATTTGACCAGTGGATCCCCTTAAGCTAGTACCTGTGCCCTGTGACATATCCCCATAATTTTTTGAAAACTTCTTATTTATGACTTCATAGATTTGGAAAGAAGCTTTTCCTTTTAGTAGGAAATGCTGTCAGAGACCAAGATCTTAGTGTTAGGTGTCCTTATTTTTACTTGAATACATTTGTTTCTAGGCTCTTTCAGTGGTCAGAGGTAGGGGAAACATGCTATGTATATATTTCGATGTATTTTTGTATCTGTTTATCTATATATGCATATCAGTTAAGTTCAGTTTAGTCACTCAGTCATGTTTGATTCTTTGCCACTCTGTGAACTACAGCACGTCAGGCATCCCTGTCCATCACCAACTCCCAGAGTCCACACAAACCCATGTCCATTGAATCAGTGATGCCATCCAACCATCTCATCCTCTGTCATCCCCTTCTCCTCCTGCCCTCAATCTTTCCCAGCATTAAGGTCTTTTCAAATGAATCAGCTCTTGGCATCAGGTGGCCAAAGTATTGGAGTTTCAGCTTCAACATCAGTCCTTCCAATGAACCCCCAGGACTGTATAGTATACATATATACATGTGTATATACACATGTTACTTAACTATAGACATATAAACACATATTTTAGAAATTATGAATTCATACCTACAACTCCATATCTAACATTTCCACAAATTTGTATTTTTTATCTTTCTCCTTCAACTTTGAAAATTCTTACTTTCAAAATTTACAGATTTACTAATTTTCTCAATCTTATAGCACACCTAAGATAATTTCAGAATTGCTTTGTTCATAAAAATTAAAAGTGAAATGACCTAAAAAGAGTTCAGGACTTGTTTATAGATTCCCTTCCCATCATCTGACTTCCCTGGTGCCCTAGATAGTAAAGAATCTGTCTGCAATGCAGGAGACCCAGGTTTGATCCTTGGGTTGGCAAGATCCCCTGGAGAAAAGAATGGTTGTGTGCTCCAGTATTCTTGCTTGGAGAATTTCATGGACAGAGGAGCCTGGTGAGCTACAGTCCATGGGGATGCAAAGAATCAGACACAACTAAATGACTAACACTAGCACTTTCCCCTCACCAACTCATTCCACTCAAGACTGAATGCAAGTAATGTGTTCATAAGCTACTCAGATTAGTTCCTTTTTCTCCTTCAGTGTGTTTGTAGTATTCCTTTGAAAATAATTGGATTCGTTTGTTATCATTGTCTATATTTTATGTTCCCTTCCTTACCATTATTGTAAGCCTTTTTTTTAGCTTTGTTCATATTGAGGTTTTTTTAACTTTTATTTTTTATTATTTTTTAAAATATAACTTTATTTATTTTATTTTTTCTTCAAAATATATTTATTGAGTAAATATATCAGTTAAGCCACAATCAGTACAGAAATTACAGATCCTTTCCCTAAATCTAATGACCTTCATGTCTCAATCCTTTCATTCTTTTTTTTTTTTTTTTTTACTTTACAATATTGTATTGGTTTTGCCATACATCAACAATTGGAGGCTGGAACACGTGTATACCTGTGGCGGATTCATGCTGATGTATGGCAAAACCAATACAATATTGTAAAGTTATTGTAAGCCTTTTAAAAATTATTTATTTATTTTAACTGAGGATAATTACAATATTGTGATGGCTTTTGTCACACATCGACAGGAAACAGCCATAGGCATACATGTGTCCCCTCTCTTCTGAACCCCCTTCCCACCTCCCTCCCCACCCCATCTCTCCAGGTAGTCACAGAGCACTGGGTTTGTGTTCGCTGTGTCATACATTAAACTCCCACTGGCTATTATACATGTGGTAATGTATATGTTTCAATGCTATTCTATCATTCTCCCACTGTGTCCAAAATCTGTTCTTTATGCCTATGTCTCCTTATCTGCCCTGCATGTAAAATTGTCAGTACCATCTTTCTAGATTCCATATATATGCATTAATATACCATATTTGTCTTTCACTTTCTGACTTAACTCCGTATAATGGACTCTCGGTTCATCCACCCCATTAGAACTGATTAAAATGCACTCTTTTTTAAAGCTGAGTAACATTCCATGGTGCATATGGAAAACAACTTTCTTATCCATTCATCATTTGCTGTGCAGAAACATTTAAGTTTGATGAGGTCCCACTCATTGAATTTTGCTTTCTTTGTGTTTTTGATGTCACATCCAAAAAGTCATTGCTGAGTCCAATGACCTAGTCATTTCTTCCCTATGTTTTGTCTTAGGATTTTATGGTATCATGTTTTATATTTAAATTTTTGATCCATTTGAAGTTAATTCTGTGAGTGGTGTAAAATAAGGATCCAAATTCATTTTTCTTCATTTTCATCCAGCTTTCCCAGCACCATTTGGTGAAGAGACTGTTCTTTCCCTATTGCATGCTTTGGCTTTCTTGTCAAATATTATTTGACTGTACACATTGGTGTTTAATTCTGGGCTCTCTATTCTGCTCTATTGATCTATATGTCTATTTTTATGTTGGTACCATACTAGTGTGATTCTTGTGACTTTGTCCTTTTACAGAATTGCTTGGCTTTTAGGGGTAATTTGTGAGTTCATAAGCTTTTTAGGGTTTTTTATTTTATTTCTGTAAAGTATACAATTGGAATTTTGGCAGAAATTTCATTAAATCTATAGATGACTTTGGGTAATGTGGACATGTTAACAATATTAATTCTTCCAATCAATGAACACAATATATCTTTTCACTTGTTTTTGTCTTTAGCTTTTTTCAAAGTTCTTGTTGTTTTCAATGTATAGATATTTCACTTTCTTGGTTAAATGTATTCTTGGATATTTTGTTTATTTTTTACTTCTATTGAGACTATGATAGATATTTTTCCTTTCTTTTATATTTTTTAGCTTATTTTTTCTTTCTTTTCTTTTTTAGCTTCTCCCTTATCCAGCAGATCTTCCCAACCCAAAAATCAAACTGGGGTCTCCTGCATTGGAGGTAAATTCTTTAACAACTGAGCTATCAGAGAAGTCCCCTTCTTTTTTTCAGATGAATGAATTGTATAGAAATCATTAGTAAACAAAAATGTAACATTTCTATATGTTGCTTTCATATGTTACAAATTTAATGAATGTATTCATTATCCAACAGATAGTCTTTGGGGATTTTCTGTTTACAAAATCATTTTTATGCAAATTGTACAATTTTACTTCTTCCTTTATGATTTGTATGCCTTCATTTCTTAGTGTTGACTAATTGCTCTAGCTAAGGCTCAGAGTACTAAAATGAATAAGAGGGAGGAAAATAGGAATCCTTGTCTTTTTCTTGATCTTAAATAAGAAGTTCTCATATTTTCATGTTAGCTGGGTTTTGTCATTTATGGCCTTTATAATGTGAGATGTGCTCTTTCTATACCAAATTTATTGAGAGTTTCTATCATGAATGCATACTATATTTTTTCCAATGCTTTTTGGTGGCATGTGATTTTTTATCTTTTGTTCTACCAATATAATATTTTACATGTCTTGATTTGCAGGTATGAATCATCCTTGCATCGCATATATAAATCCCACTTGGTCATGGTGTATAATTCTGTTGGTGTTTTATTGAATTTGGTTTGCTATTGTTCTTTTGAGAATTTTTACATACATGCTCATTAGGCATATTACTCTATAGTATTTTTTTTTTTCTTATAGTGGTCCTCATATGACTTTCATATAAAGGGAATGCTGGCTTCATAGAATGAGTTTGGAAATGTTTACTCCTCTTCAATTTTTTGGAAGAGTTTGAGAAAGAACGGCATTTTTTTTTTAATTGGTAGAAAAGAAAGTTTATTAGAACTTTTTCCTTATTAAATCTTGATAGGTATTGTTTCTACCAATGGATAAAATATTTCATCCATCAATTTTAACTTATCTAATTTGTTAGTGTATAATCTATTCATAATAGCCCCTTATGGTCTTATGTATTTCTGTAGTATCAGGGAGAATAACTTAGTTTGAAAAGTGTTAGTTTCTCAGTCGTGTCTGACTCATTGTGACCCCATGAACTGTAGACTGCCAGTCTCCTCTGTCCATGGGATTCTCCAGACAAGAATACTGGAGTGGGTAGCCATTCCATTCTCCAGAGGATCTTTCTGATCCAGGGATCAAATGGAAAGCCATTCTCTTCTCCAGGGGGTCTTTCTAACCCAGGGATTGAACCCTGGGTCTACTGCATTACAGATGGATTTTTTACCATCTGAGCCACCAGGGAATATCAGAGAGAATGACTTAGTTTAGCTGATGGGAAATAGACAGGGAAACAGTGGAAACAGTGTCAGACTTTATTTTGGGGGGCTCCAAAATCACTGCAGATGGTGACTACAGCCATGAAATTAAAAGATGCTTACTCCTTGGAAGAAAAGTTATGACCAACCTAGATAGCATATTCAAAAGCAGGGACATTACTTTGCCGACTAAGGTCCGTCTAGTCAAGGCTATAGTTTTTCCTGTGGTCATGTATGGATGTGAGAGTTGGACTGTGAAGAAGGCTGAGCGCCGAAGAATTGATGCTTTTGAACTGTGGTGTTGGAGAAGACTCTTGAGAGTCCCTTGGACTGCAAGGAGATCCAACCATTCTGAAGGAGGTCAACCCTGGGATTTCTTTGGAGGGACTGATGCTAAAGCTGAAACTCCAGTACTTTGGCCACCTCATGCGAAGAGCTGACTCATTGGAAAAGACTCTGATGCTGGGAGGGATTGGGTGCAGTAGGAGAAAGGGATGACCGAGGATGAGATGGCTGGATGGCATCATGGACTCGATGGACATGAGTCTGAGTGAACTCCGGGAGATGGTGATGAACAGGGAGGCCTGGTGTGCTGCGATTCATGGGGTCGCAAAGAGTCGGACACGACTGAGCCACTGAACTGACTGAACTGAACACTACTTATATAATAATGATATATTTCTTTTAAAAAAAAAAAAAGATTAGTTTTCTTTTCTGGACCCTTCCAAAAGCTTTTATAGTTTCCTTTGTTTCTGCACTAATCAATATTATTTCCTTATTCCACAGACTGGGCTTAAATTTTTCCTCTTCTGGTACCTTGAGATATAAAGTTAGGTTGGTTATTTGAGATTGCCTTGCATCGCTTTGGGTAGTATGGATATTTTAACAATATTAATAATTATAATCTATAAATGTAGAATATCTTTCCATTTATTTGTGTCTTCTTCAATGTTTTATTAATGTTTTAAAGTTTTCAAAACTTTGAAAAGAAATTTTGAAAAAAGATACAGATCTTTTATATCCTTGGTTAAATAAGTATGTTCCTAAATATTATTCTTTTTAGTGCAATTTGATATATGGCAAAACCAATACAATATTGTAAAGTAATTAACCTCCAATTAAAATAAATAAATTTATATTAAAAAAAAGAGAAGAAGAGCAAACCCATAGAAAGAAGGTCATTGACAAACATAAAACTTATAAAATATGCCAGTAAACTTAATTAACTAATAACTTTTATTAAAAAACTGATAGTTTATTGATAGCTTTTTATTAGTGTATAGAAACACAACAGAATTTTGTATATTGATTTTGTATTCTTTAACTTTGATTAGTTCAGTAGGCCTTTCGTTTTTGTTGTTGTTGTTGGTTTGGTTTTTTGTGGACTCTTCAGGGGTTTCTATATGTAGGATTACATCATTTGGAAATAGTGTCATTTTAGTTTATTCCCTTACAATTTAGTTGTCTTTTATTCTTTTCTTTCTCCTTGTCTGATTGCTGTGGCTGAGACTTGCAATACTATACTGAATAAAAGTAGCAAGAGTGGGTATCTTTGTTTTGCTTCTGATTTTAGAGCAAATATTTCAGCATTTCACTATTGAGTATGATGTTAACATTGTTATATATTGCCTGTACTATGGTAAAGTATATTTTCTCTATACTCACTTCATTGATATTTTTTATCGTAAATGGGTGTTAAATTTTGTCAAATGCTTTTTCATTGTCTGTTAAGAAGGTCATATAATTTTTAACTTTTATTTTGTTAGTGTAGTATATCATGTTGACTGATTTATTGATGTAGAACCATCTATCCCTGGAATAAATCTCAGTGATCATGGAGTATGTTCCTTTCACATATTGCTGAGTTCAGTTTGCTAATATTTTCCTGAATATTCTTGCTTGTATGTTCATCAGGTATAATAGCATATAATTTTAATTTATTGTGGTATTGTCTGAATTTGGTATCAGGGTAATGCTGACCTCATAAAATGAGTTTGGACGTTTCCCTTCTTGCAATTTTTTTTGAAAAATGTGAAAAACTATTATTAATTATCTTTGAATGGATTGTAGAATTCATTAGTAAGACTATCTAATCTTGGATTTATTTTTGTTGGGACATATTTGACTACTTATTCAATCTCCTTATCTAATCATGGTTGTATTCAGATTTCTAAATCTTCATGACTCAGTCTTGGGAGGTTGCATGGTTCTAGGAATGTATTCAATTTGTCTAGATTGTCCAATTTATTGGTGTATAACTTTTCATAGTATCTTCTATGAATCTTTGTATTTCTGTGATATCAGGTTCATTCTCTCCTCTTTTATTTCAGATTTTATTTATTTGAGTCCTCTCTCTTTTATTCTTAGTGAATTCAGATAAAAATTTTAAAACCTTGTTTTATCTTTTCAAAGAAAAAACTTTTAGCTTCATTGATCTTTTATTTTTTTTAGCCTGTATTTTATTTGTGTCTGCTCCAATTTTTGCTGTTTCCTTCCTTTTGTTTACATTGAACTTTGTTTTTGTTTCTTTTCTAGCTCTTTGAGGTATAAATTAGTTTGTTTGAGAATGTTCTTATTTCTGGAGGTAGGCGTGAGTTTCTGTGGAGGAGCTGTTCAGCTAATTTCAGGTCTTTGTTAAGAGGGAATTTTTCCATATGTAGTTGTAGATTTGGTGTGTCCATTTGAGGAGGTGAATGCAAGATATTCCTATGTAAACATTTTGAACTGACTTTCTGAGGTTTATATTCTCATCTGGAGAATCTGTCATTCCGCACAAGGGCACATTCAATTAAAGAAAGAGAGTTAATTCTTAGCTGCTAATTTGCAATCACAAAATATGTTTCTAACCCACTCTGTTAGCACTGAGGATCGAAGCATGTTGTTGGCACCATGGAAGAAGATAGATGAGCAGGCATGTGTGTCCTTAGAAAGTACTGTCTGGAAAGGCAGGCAAGAACCATCTTTTATGTTCTCTTTTGAAGATGTATATGCATTAATAAATAATGATAATTATAGTTACTTTTAATACTCATGTATTGGCTAAGTGTTTCTAATATAGAGTTACAGTTTTCTAATTATATTTTTCACTTTTCTCCTTTTTCAGTTGTTTTATATGCCTTAGTATCCCTGATTGTCATTATTCCCTTTCAACCTAAGCTCCTCAGAATCTCTTTAAAGACAGTATAGTGGTGGTGAACTCTCTCAGCTTTTGTCTTGGAAAGCCTTATTTCATCTCCATATACGATGGGTAATTTTGCTGGACAAAGTATTCTTGCTTGGCAATTTTTATCTTTCAACATTTTGAATATGGCATTCTATTCCTTCCTGGCCTGTAGACTTTTTTTCTGAGAAATTGCTGATAGCCTCATGGGGGTTCTTTTGTAGGCTACTTTCTATTCTTTCCCTGACTAGCTTTAAGGTTCTTTATCATTGTTTGGTCATTTCATTATAATGTGTCTCGGAGAAAGTCTTTTTGTACAGATAAAACAGAGAATTTTACTAGCTTTCTGGACCTGTATATTCCAATTTTCTCCCCAGGATTGGTAAAGTCTTGCTATTATTTCCTTAAATAAACTCTCTGCCTCCTTATTCCTTTCCTCTTATGCTACATCAATTATTACATTAAATATAATAGACTGTAGTAGCTCTCATTTCACCACTTTTGAAAAATCTTAGTTTTCTCTCCTCCTCTAACAGAATTATTTGTATATCCCTATGTCCAAGTCATTAATTCTTTGTTCCATCTGATCAGCCCTGTCACTAATGTTTTCTATAGCATTCTTCATCTCATTCATTGAATCTTCAGTGTTACCTTTTTTTTGGGGGGGGGGTTCAATTTTATGTGTGTGTACGTATAAAGTTTTAATTTTATTAGTAAAGAACTCACTAATTTTAATTTTATTGGTAAAGAACTCACTAATTTTCACTAATTTTACTCTTGAGTATGGAAAAGCCTCTTCTTGTAGCTCATTGTTTTCCTGCATATGAGCATTTTGCATTCTTTATGAATTAGATCCTAATAGCCCATGCTTTTGAGTTTGATTGCTGAAGAATCATCATGTTTTGTGTGTGTGTGTGTGTGTGTGTGTGTGTGTGATACCATAGTTCCTTGGTTTTGTGTGTGTATGTGTTTGTAGATAAGTACTTCTGCTTTGGCATTTGAAGTAGTAGACATCTCCTTAACTGTATTCTATGTCTTCTTTCAATTCAATAGGCTATGAAAAATCTTTTGTCTTCCAGAAAGTGGCACTCTAGCTCAAGTTTGCCCTGTTTGTCTGCTGTAGCTGGACCTCATGGATTCACTCAGGAGCACACACAAAGAACTGGCAGTAGAATAGGGGAAAGTATAGGCTCGGCACGTGGGACTTTGGGGTGATTGCCCCAGGACAGTGGAGATACTCTAGTGGGGGTATTCTTGGGGGTTTGCAGGTGGACTTCTTGCTGAATTTCTGAAGCAGCCAGCAGGAAACACGCTTTTAATGCATCCAAACTGATCTCTATCCCATTATGATGGTGCACTGGAATCTCTCTTCAGGCAGGGTGGACTTTCACAAATTCTCTTTTACACATGTGTATCTACCACGTTTGTAGCCAGCGGGTTCTTTTCATTACTAGTCATGGTGAATGGTGTTGGGCAATTTTGATATGGATTCATAGCCCTTATTGACATCTGTTTGTTTATTTTCAGGTGCACAGAAACTTCTTGGACCACTTGGTGTAATGTACAGAGGCACTTTTGTTTAATTATGGATATCTAATTAGTTTTTAAAGGAGAGAGAAAAGAGGAAGACTTTGTGCTACCACAATTCTGATGGCCTTCCTCTCAGAATACTAACTTTTGAAGTTGATACTGATACTTTTTCAGCAAAATTATGTCTTTGACTAGTCAAGTGATCAGTGATTTATAGTAGTCTTCATAGTAGACAGTGGATTGCAACAAATGTGAGTGAAACACACATTTTTATTATCAAATTTTTGAGAAATAACAATTTGGTAGCTAATTTTCCATTATAAAAGATTTTTTAAGTTAATTTATGCCATAAGAATTTCCTGCAAATGAGTATGGTTTAAAATGCTAAAACATAGTTAAGTATTTAAAATGTAATACAATATAAGGCAAGAACATTTGTAGCAAGGATATTAAAACTGTTCTTTTGCAGCAAAGTCTAAGGTAGAGCTCTTCAACCTCTATGTCCTGCTCATATTTCACTTAGAACTAGGTGATAATTTACTACAGTTTTCACTGACACAGCCATCTAGTGGCTTTGCAAAATTGCACAGGATATGGCACAACTGATTAATACAGGAAGTGAGTGGCAGGTGCTACCGCACTGAATACTTTTCCCCTAATGCCAAAGACTAGGTGCAGTCAGCTGTTCCACCTGCTTCTACTTGAGGATACTTTGTTTTATTCACTAATAGTCTCCATTTGTTCTTGAGTAAATGTATCAGTATGTAATATGTGGCTGAAGGTATTAAAGGTTTCATTCATCATTTAAGCAGGTGTTAAAGAGGAACTCAGGTGGCTCAGATGGTAAGGAATCTGCCCACAATGCAGGAGTCCCGGGTTTGATCCCGGAGTTGAAAAATCCTTTCAAGAAGGGAATGGCAACCCACTTCAGTATTCTTTCCTGGAGAATCCATGGACAAGGGAGCCTGGTGAGTGACAGTCCATGGGATGGTAAAGAGTCAGACAGAACTTAGTGACTAACTCATACACACACACACACACAGACACACGCACACACACACACTTCTTAACTATACATTTCTCTTACAAATTCCAGAACAAAACCATAGCAGGATTGAAACTAAAGAATGGAGTTCTATCAAATAAATCCTATTTAATGTCAGTGTCAGAGTTGATACCAATAGCTCTTCACTTAACAAAAAATCCAGGACAGTTATTAAATGACATGGGAAGTTGAGACAATATGAAATTAATTAGAATTGTTTTGGGAAAATTGGGATGTGGGGCGACTCAAAATTCATGTTAATATTCCCTCCTTTAGGATTTCTAGAGACTATAGAGGGTATTAAAAATAAATCCACAAGAACAATTTATTTATGAATTCATGCATCTACTCATTTTTATTCAAAATTTACAAGTCACTATAACATGATTTTATGGATATTAATTTGTATATTATTCTTGGGTGGTCTTAAAATATATCTACAAATTATTTGTTATACATCTTTCCAAATATTAGAATCTAATTTTCCTCCACTTGACTTTGAATTGTTCTCAAGTCATTTATAACAAAAATGAAAAATGGGACAGAATTCATATTGTGTGACTTTTGGGACCTTTTCAGAAAAGGCACTGTGGCCTCTCCCTCTCAAATCACTCATTCTGAGGGAGGCTGCTTGTAAGAACACTCAAATGGTTTGACAAGTAGCTGAGGAGGAACTGTAACCTCCTGTCAGCAGTCATGTGAGGGAACCAACTGGTAAGCAGTGCTTGTAGCTTTAGCTAAGCCTTCAAATGACTGAGGCTCTGGGCAAATCGTGGCTGCAAACTTATGGAACACTGAGGGGAAAAAAAATAATCTCGCTAAGCTACCCCTAATTCCTGACAAACAACTGTTTCTTTTAAGCTACTATATTCAGAGTAATTTTGTTACACAGCAATATTAGTAAAGCACTCATTTTAGAAAATTAAAATCTGGCAGGAGCAATCATATATAAACATAAATGATTAAAATGTAAAACAAAATGTAAACAAAGGACTGCAACTTAATAGGGAGAAAGGCATTCTCAATGGAAGATCAGTGAAAGCTTTGTGAAAGAATTATAAACGCTGAAAGTTGAAACTTAGGCTGTTGAGAGGTAAAGGAAATGGCAACCTACTCCAGTACTCTTGCCTGTGAAATCCCACTGACAGAAGAGCCTGATAGGTTACAGTCCATGACGTCCCTAAGAGGTGGACATGATTGAGTGACTTCGCATGGTCACTTTCCCAACTGGAGAGGTAGAGACATTGAGAAAGTTAATTACAGGGGATTCAAATGCTTAATCTCTTCCAAAATTAAGAAGAGGTGAGAAGATACACAGAAGAACTATACAAAAAAAATGTCTTAATGACCCAGATAGCCATGATGGTGTAGTCACTCACCAAGAGCAAGACATCCTGAAGTGTGAAGTCAAGTAGACCTTACGAAGCATTACTACAAACAAAGCTAGTTGAGGTGATGGGATTCCAGCTGAGCTATTTCAGATCCTGAAAGATGATGCTGTTAAAATGATGCACGCAACATGTCAGCAAATTTGGAAAAGTCAACAATGGCCACAGGAGTGGAAAAAGCCAGTTTTCATTCCAGTCACAAAGAAGGGCAATGCCAAAGAATATTCAAACTACCATACAACTGTGTTCATTTCATATGCTAGCAAAGTAATTCTCAAATCCTTCAAGCTAGGCTTGAGCAGTATGTGAGCTGAGAATTTCCAGATGTATAAGCTGATTTTAAAAAGGCAGAGGAACCAGAGATCATAGAAAAAGCAAGGGAATTCCAAAACACACAGACACACACACAGGCACACACAGACACACACAGACACACACACACACACACCTACTCTTGCTTCATTGACTAACATTAAAGTCTTTGACTGCGTGGTTCACAACAAGCTGTGGGAAACTTTTAAAGAGATGAGAATAACAGACTACCTTACCTGTCCCTAAGAAACCTGTATGCAGGCAAAGAAGCAATAGGTAGAACTGAAAATGGAAAAGTGGACTGGTTGAAAATTGGAAAAGGAGTATGTCAAGGCCCTATTTTGTCACACTGCTTATTTAACTTGTATGCAGAGTGCATCATGTGAAATTCCAGGCTGGATGAATCACGAGCGTGAATCAAAATTGCTAGAAGAAATATCAACCTGAGATATGCAGATGATACCACAATAATGTCAGAGTGAAGAGGAACTAAAGAACTTCTTGATTAAAGTGAAAAAGGAGAATGAAAAAGCTGGCTTAAAACTCAACATTCAAAAAATGTAGATCATGACATCTGGTCCCATCACCTCATGGCAAATAGATGGGGAAATTGGAAACAATGGCAAATTTTTATTATCTTGGGCTCCAAAATCACCATGGATGGGGACTGCAGCCATAAAATTAAAAGATGCATGCTCCTTGGAAAAAAAGTTATGACAAACGTTGACAGTATGTTAAAAAGCCGAGACATCACTTTACTAGCAAAGGTCCATATAGTCAAAGCTATGGTTTTTCCATTAGTCATATATGGATGTGAGAGTTGGACCATAAAGAAAGCTGAGTGCCAAATAATTGGTGCTTTTGAATTATGGTGCTGGAGACAATCTTAAGATTCCCTTGTACAGCAAGGATATCAAACCAGCCATCCTAAAGAAAATCAAGCCTGAATATTCATTGGAAGAACTGATGTTAAGCTGAAGTTACAATAATTTGGCAACCTGATGTGAAGAGTCAACTCATTGTATAAAACTCTGATCCTGGGAAAGATTGAGTACAGAAAGAGAAAGGGATGACAGAGGATGAAGTAATTGGATGGTGTCACTGACTCAATGATATGTGTCTGAGACAAATCCCTGGAGATAGGAAAGGAGAGGACAGACTGTCATTCTGGAATCCTTGGGATTGCGAAGTTTCAGATATGACTTAGTAACTGAACAAAAACAACAGCAAAGGATTCAAAGTCAGAGGCCGAAAAGTGTGGGACTAAATTTAGACAACCATAACAATTTTACTTTGATTGTGATTTACTATACACACACATACACACAAAGTGGGAAAAGTGAAAGTGTTATTCGCTGAGTTGTGTCTGACTCTTTGCAACCCGTTGGACTATAGCCCACCGGACTCATTAATTCATTAATGGAATTCTCCAGGCAAGAATTCTGGGTAGCCATTCACCTTTCCTGGGGATCTTTCTAACCAGCATCAAACATAAGTCCCCTACACTGCAGACAGATTCTTTGCCTTCTGAGCCACCAGGGAAGCCCATGTATATATATTGAAACAATACTATTGTTGTAGGTTGGAATCAGTTTTTATACAGCCTTGATTCTAAAGACATTTGAATATTATTTAATATGAAATTTATGCATATCAAAGAGTAATAATTATAGGTAATGCAATTTATAAGGAAAGAAATCTTGGATATGTTAGTATTTGATTTCAGATACAGAGTTTCTAAGTGTTTCCCTGATATGCCTTCATCAAATCAGCAGAATTTATTTGACTGTGGCATCATTAGTGATTATTAATCTTCTGTTTCTGTAAAAGTTAAGAAGAGCTGATAATCTTGACCTGAGCATCACTGAATTTAAGAATAAAAAATTTCAATCAAGTTCTAAGGAAACTATGGACTAAACAGAAGGAGAAGATACTAAGAAAATGTGGCAAGAATACACAGAAGAACTAAACAAAAAGATCTTAATGACCCAGACAACCATAATGGTGTGCTCACTCACCTAGAGCCAGACATTCTGGAGTCTGAAGTCAAGTGGGCCTTAGGAAGCAGCACTTCGAACGAAGCTAGTGGAGATGATGGAATTCCAACTGAATTCCAACTATTTCAAGTCCTAAAAGATGATGCTGTCAAAGTGTTGCACTCAATATACCAGCAAAATTGGAAAATTCAGCAGTGACAACAAGGACTGGAAAAAGTCAGTTTTCATTCCAATCTCCCAAAAAGGCAATACCAAAGAATATTCAAACTACTGAAAAATTATACTCATCTCACACACTAGCAAAGTAATGCTCAAAATTCTCCAAACCAGGCTTCAATAGTAGGTGAACCAAGAACTTCCATATCTTCAGCTGAAATTGGAAAAGACAGAGGAACCATAGATCAAATTGCTAACATCTGTTGGATCATAGAAAAAGCGAGAGAGTTTCAGAAAAATATCTACTTCTGCTTTATTGACTACTCCAAGACCTTTGATCGTGTGGATCACAACAAACTGTGGAAAATTCTTCAAGAGATGGAAATACCTGACCACCTTACCTGCCTCCTGAGAAATTTATGTGCAGGTCAAGAAGCAACAGTTAGAACTGGACATAGAACAATAGACTGGTTCTAAATTGGGAAAGGGGTATGTCAAGGCTCTTTATTGTCATCCTGTTATTTAACTTATATACACACTACATCATGCAAAATGCTGGGCTGGATGAAGCACAAGCTGGAATCAACATTGCTGGGAGAAACACCAATAACCTCAGATATGCAGATGACATCACCTTTATGGCAGAAAGTGAAAAGGAACTGAGGAGCCTCTTGATGAAAGTAAAAGAGAAGAGTGAAAAAGCTGCCTTAAAACACAACTTTCAAAAACTAAGATCATGACATTTGGCCCCATCACTTCATGGCAAATAGATGAGGAATCAATGGAAACACCGAGAGACTTTATTTGTTTGTTTGTTTGTAGGTGGGGTGGGGGGGGGGGGGGGCTCTAGAATCACTGCAGATGGTGACTGCAGCCATGAAATTAAAAGACGCTTGCTCCATGGAAGAAAGTTATGACCAGCCTAGACAGCATATTAAAAAGCAAAGACATTGCCAAAAAAAGTCCATCTAGTTAAAGCTACGGTTTTTCCAGTAGTCATGTATGGGTATGAGAGTAGGATCATAAAGAAAACTGAGCACTAAAGAAGTGATGCTTTTGAGCTGTGATGTTGGAGAAGACTGTTAAGAGTCCCTTGGACTACAAGAAGATCAAACTAGTAAATCCTAAAGAAAATCCACCCTAAATATTCATTGGAAGGACTGATGCTGAAGCTGAAGCTCCAATAATTTAGCCACCTGATGTAAAAAACTGATTCACTGGAAACGACCATGATGCTGGGAAAGACTGAAGGCAGGAGGAGAAGGAGAAGAGGGAGGATGAGATGGTTGGATGGCATCACCAACTCAATAGAAATGAGTTTGAGTAGGCTCTCGGAGTTGGTGATGGACAGGGAAGACTGGCCTGCTGCAGTCCAGGGGGTCACAAAGAGTCAGACATGACTGAGTGGCTGAAATTAACTGATGAGACACTTACCAAAATTGACCATATGCTAAATCATAAAATAATCCTTATTGAAATTCAGTTTCTTCTTTGTCTGAAATGGAATTAAGATAGAAATCATGAACATACATATGAATAGAAAATCTCTAACTCTTATCACATTAGCTCCAGGTAGGGAACAAAATCAAAATTAAAAGGAGAAAAAAGTTTTAACTTTTTTTCTGGCTAATGAAGGCTAATAATGGCTAATGATGATTGGGTACTTCAAAATGAGGGAAATGTAGCAACAGCAGTACTTAGAAAAAAAAATGTGGTATTTCACACATATAAAATACAAAGGGAAAAACTGAAAATTAACTAGGTAAAATTCTACCTCCTAAAGGTAGAAAAACAACAGCAAAATGACACCAAGTTACTAAAGTAGAAAATAAGAAAATTAGGGGAAAAAACTTTAAAAACTGTTAATGAATATAAGCAGAGCTTAAAAAGCCCCAAATTGGCTCTTTAAAAAGATTAATAAAATTAAATAAAATTTGGCAAAATTGATGGAGGGGTAAAAATAAAGCAATATAAAAATGACCACTATCAGAAATCAAAAGGAAAAATTTCAAAAGAAAGTATAGGCTTTAAATAGATAATAAGAGAATGTGATGAATAACTTTAAGCTAATGGTTTTGATTAATTTTAATTTTTGTGTAGATAGAAAAACTGAAACAATTTTGTAACGTTGAAGTGAGAAGGTAAGGTTATTGCAGTAAAACAAAATTGTATGCCTGTGTTTCTCAGTAACATTTGTGTTAAATTATTCAACAAAATATTAGCAAGTCAAATTCTATAATATATAAAGAAGTTACTACAGAATTTCATGGTTTTGATCCAGAAAATGAAACATCATTTTACACTGGAAAATCTATACTGTGTTTCACCACATTAACATGAAAAGAATGATATGATCTTATAGATGTACACTGAGCACACATTAAAAAGATTCAAGTCATTCATGTAAAAGAAAAAATAGCAAACTATGAATAGAATATAATTTCCTTAATCTGATGTATAGTTTACACAAAAAATCCAAATAAATCATAGTTAATGGTGAATGATTGCAAATATTTGCGTTAAGTACAGTCTCTTGCCTGTCCATACCAGTCCTCATGAATTCATCAACTAGTTTAGCTGAACTTTTCAGTGTTTGGTTTTGTCCTGTAAAGAAATCCTGCAGTCACCTGTCTTTCTCCAAATTTGGGGTTGTTTAGTTATCTTAATACCTCAGTTATTTGATGGTTTCAAAAAAAGTTGTGAACTTTAAATTTTATGTTGCTTTTTCTTGCTTTAAATTTGAGAGTGATGGTTTATCAGCTCTTTCAATCCCCACACAGAAACGGGTCTTAAAAGCATTTATTAGAACATGCTATTCAACATGACAGTAAGTATGTTAAAAAATGCTCTATATCAATGTCTTTTCTTCTGACCTCATTTTTATTTATTTATTTAATAATAAAATAATGGCTATCATTTTTTGTTTGTTTGTTTTAATTAATTTATTAATTTACTTTACAATGGTGTATTGGTTTTGCCATACATTGACTTGAATCTGCCATGAGTGTATATGTGTTCCCTATCCTGAGCCCATCCCTCTGGATCATCCCAGTGCACCAGCCCCTAGCCCTTGTTTCCTGCATGAAACCTGGACTGGCAATTAGTTTCACATGTGATATATTACATGTTTCAATGCCATGCTCCCATATCATCCTGCCCTCACCCTCTCCCACAGAGTCCAAAAGAATGTTCTATACATCTGTGTCTCTTTGCTGTCTCACATACAGGGTTATTGTTACCTTCTTTCTAAATCCCATATATATGCATTAGTATACTGTATTGGTGTTTTTCTTTCTGGCTTACTTCACTCTGTATAATAGGCTCCAGTTTCATCCATCTCATGATTCAAATGTATTCTTTTTAATGGCTGAATAATATTCCATTGTGTATATATACCACAGCTTTCTTATGTATTCATCTGCTGATGGACATCTAGGTTGCTTCCATGTCCTGGCTATTATAAACAGTGCTGCGATGAACACTGAGGATAGTTGTGTCACTTTCAATTCTGGTTTCCTCAGTGTGTATGCCCAGCAGTGGAATTGCTGGGTCGTATGGCAGTTCTATTTCCAGGTTTTTAAGGAATCTCCACACTATTCTCCATAGTGGCTATACTAGTTTGCATTCTCACCAACAGTGTAAGAGGGTTCCCTTTACTGCACACCCTCTCCAGAATTTATTGCTTGTAGACTTTTGGACAACATTCCTTCTGACTGGTGTGGAATGGTACCAAACTGTGGATTTGATTTGCATTTTTCTGATAATGAGTGATGTTGAGAATCTTTTCATGTGTTTGTTATCCATCTGTATGTCTTCTTTGGAGAAATGTCTGTTTAGATCTTTGGCCCAATTTTGGTTGGGTTATTTTTCTGGAATTAAGCTGCAGGAGTTGCTTGTATATTTTTGAGATTAATTCTTTGTCAGTTGTTTCATTTGCTGTTATTTTCTCCCATTCTGAAGACTGGCTTTTTACCTTGCTTATAGTTTCCTTTGTTGTGCAAAAGCTTTTAATTTTAATTAGGTCCCATTTGTTTATTTTTGCTTTTATTTCCAATATTCTGGGAGGTGAGTCATAGAGGATCTTGCTGTGGTTTGTGTCAGAGAGTTTTTTGCCTATGTTCTCCTCTAGGAGTTTAACAGTTTCTGGTCTTAAGTTTAGATCTTTAATCCATTTTGAGCTTATTTTTGTGTATGGTGTTTGAAAGTGTTCTAGTTTCATTCTTTTACAAGTGGTTGATCAGTTTTCCTAGCACCACTTGTTAAAGAGATTGTCTTTTCTCCATTGTACACTCTTGCCTCCCTTGTCAAAGATAAGGTGTCCATATGTGTGTGGATTTATCTCTGGGCTTTCTATTTTGTTCCATTGATCTATATTTCTGTCTTTGTGCCAGGATCATACTGTCTTGATGACTGTAGCTTTGTTGCAGAGACTGAAGTCAGGCAGGTTGATTCCTCCAGGTCCATTCTTCTATCTCAAGATTGCTTTGGCTAGTCGAGTTTTTTTTGTATTTCCATACAAATTGTGAAATTATTTGTTCTAGGTCTCTGAAAAATACCATTGGTAGCTTGGTAGGATTTGCATTGAATCTATAGATTGCTTTGGGTAACTCATTTTCACTATATTGATTATTCTAATCCTTGAACACGATATATTTCTCCATCTATTTGTGTCCTCTTTGATTTCTTTCATCAGTGTTTTATAGTTTTCTATATATAGGTCTTTTGTTTCTTTAGGTAGATATATTCTTAAGTATTTTATTCTTTTCATTGCAATGGTGAATGGAATTTTTCTTTAATTTCTCTTTTTGTTTTCTCATTGTTAGTGTATAAGAATGCAAGGGATTTCTGTGTGTAGATTTTATATCCTGAAATTTTACTATATTCATTGATTAGCTCTAGTAATTTTCTGGTGGAGTCTTTAGGGTTTTCTATGTAGAGGATCATGTCATTTGCAAACAGTGAGAGTTCACTATGTGCAAATGAATTGGACAACTTGGAAGAAATGGACAAATTCTTAGAAAAGTACAACTTTCCCAAATTGAACCAGGAAGAAATAGAAAATCTTAACAGACCCATTACAAGCACAGAAATTGAAACTGTAATCAGAAATCTTCCAGCAAACAGAAGCCCAAGACCAGATGGCTTCACAGATGAAGTTTACCAAAAATTTAGAGAAGAACTAATGCCTATCCTACTCAAACTCTACCAGAAAATTGCAGAGGAAGGTAAACTTCCAAACTCATTCTGTGAGGCCACCATCACCCTAATACCAAAACCTGACAAAGATGCTACAAAGAAGAAAACTACAGGCCAATATGACTGATGAACATAGATGCAAAAACCCTTAACAAAATTCTAACAAACAGAATCCAACAACATATTAAAAAGATCATACATCATGACCAAGTGGGCTTTATCCCAGGGATGCAAGGATTCTTCAATATCTGCAAATCAATAAATGTAATACATCACATTTTTAAAGATAAAAAACATAAGATTATCTCAATAGATGCAGAGAAATCTTTTGACAAAATTCAACATCCATTTATGCTAAAAACCCTCCAGAAAGCAGGAATAGAAGGAACATACCTCAACATAAAAGCTATATATGACAAACTCAGAGCAAACCTTATCCTCAATGGTGAAAAATTGAAAGCATTTCCCCTAAAGTCAGTAACAAGACAAGGGTGCCCTCTTTCACCACTACTATTCAACATAGTTTTGTAAGTTTTGGCCACAGCCATCAGAGCAGAAAAAGAAATAAAAGGAATCCAGTTTGCAAAAGAAGTAAAACTCTTACATCATGGTCTTCTGTACATTAATGTGTATAGGAATCAACTGGAGGTTTTTAAAAATGAGTTAATAGATTAGGGTGAAACCTGATATCTACATGTTTAACGACTTCCCAGATGATATAAATGTTGCTGCTTGCTGGGCCACATTTGGATTAGGTGTAATCTACATTGTTCTTCATCAAGGAAATGCAAATTATAACTGTGAAGTGATTCTATTCCAAACCTACTAGAATGGCTAAAAAATGACAGTAGTGGATGTTGACAAAGAGCAACAGGAATTTTCATATACCAATGGTAGGAGAAATATCATCACTTTGGTGCATGTTTTGTCAATATCCACTAAAGTTAAACAAATGCCCATCTAATAATCTAACAATTTCAGTCTGAGTTGTAAAATAAAAAAAGAAGAGTATATATAGTACATATGTTTGGCTTCCCTGATGGCTCACTGGTAAAGAATCTGCTTGCCAATGACCAAGATTGATCCAACCCCTGGAGAAGGAAATGACAACCCAATTCAGTATTCTTTCCTGGGAAATCCCATGGACAGAGGAGCCTGGTGGACTACAGTCTATAGGGTAGCAAAAGAGTCAGACATGACTTAATGACTAAACAACAGCAACAATGTATGCTTACCAAAGGATATATTGTATACAAGAATGATAGTATTAACACTATTGAATTAGCTCTAAACTAGAAAAATACATTGGTTTCCCTAATGGCTCAGCAGGTAAAAAAAATCTGCCTGCAGTGCAGGAGATGCAGGTCAACCCCTGGGTTGGGAAGATACCTTGAAGGAGGAAATTACAACCTACTATAGTATGCCAAAGCCTTTGACTGTGTGGATCACAATAAACTGTGGAAAATTCTGAAAGAGTTGGGAATACCAGACCACCTGACCTACCTCTTGAGAAACCTATATGCAGGTCAGGAAGCAACAGTTAAAACTGGACATGGAACAACAGACTGGTTCCAAATAGGAAAAGGAGTACGTCAAGGCTGTATATTGTCACCCTGCTTATTTAACTTATATACAGAGTACATCATGAGAAACGCTGGACTGGAAGAAACACAAGCTGGAATCAAGATTGCTGGGAGAAATATCAATAACCTCAGATATGCAGATGACACCACCCTTATGGCAGAAAGTGAAGAGGAACTAAAAAGCCTCTTGATGAAAGTGAAAGAGGAGACCAAAAAAGTTGGCTTAAAGCTCAACATTCAGAAAACAAAGATCATGGCATCTGGTCCCATCACTTCATGGGAAATAGATGGGTAAACAGTGGAAACCTTGTCAGACTTTATTTTTTTGGGCTCCAAAATCACTGCAGATGGTGACTGCAGCCATGAAATTAAAAGACACTTACCTTGGAAGAAAAGTTATGACGAACCTAAATAGTATATTCAAAGGCAGAGACATTACTTTGCTGACTAAGGTCCATAGTCAAGTCTATGGTTTTTCCAGTGGTCATGTATGGATGTGAGAGTTGGACTGTGAAGAAGGCTGAGCGCCGAAGAATTGATGCTTTTGAACTGTGATGTTGGAGAAGACTCTTGAGAGTACCTTGGATGACAAGGAGATCCAACCAGTCCATTTTGAAGGAGATCAACCCTGAGATTTCTTTGGAAGGAATGATGCTAAAGCTGAAACTCCAGTACTTTGGCCACCTCATGCGAAGAGTTGCCTCATTGGAAAAGACTTTGATTCTAGGAGGGATTGGGGGCAGGAGGAGAAGGAGACGACAGAGGATGAGATGGCTGGATGGCATCACGGACTCGATGGACGTGAATCTGAGTGAACTCCGAGTGTTGATGATGGACAGGGAGGCCTGGCGTGCTGCGATTCATGGGGTCGCAAAGAGTCAGATACGACTGAGCGACTGAACTGAACTGAACTGAACAGTATTCTAGCCTGAAAAATCCCATGGACAAGGGAGCCTGGAATTCTATAGTTCATAGGGTCACAGAATCAGACATGACTGAGCACACATGAGCACAGAACAACACAAATGTTTTTCAAGAGAAAAAAAGTGTATAATGTTTTTCAACAGAAAAAAAGTATATAAATCATCATATGCTCAAACAAAAACCTACTCTACAGCAATGGGATTGAATGAAGTACAATATCCAAAACAGTAAATGAAACCAGCTAGATTATACATATATGATTCCACACATATAAAGTTCAAAAATGGTGAAACTAATCCATAGTGTTAGAAATCGATTAATGTTTAACTTAAAAGGGGAAGGTTGTACCCTGCTTCCAAGGGGATAAAAGTTGACCTTTTGGATCTTTCTAATCCGGCAGTTGGCTACATATTTCTGGTTTGTTTGGTTTTGCTTTGTGAAAATTCATCCAGCTGAATGTGTATGAGTTGTGTTTTTCTTGGCAATTGTTTTATTTACTTAAGATCTTACTTAAAATTACCCAATTAATGGAAGTTTTAAAAACTACTGTGAAAAAGTGAATGTCGCTAATTTATGTCCCACTCTTTGTGATCTTATGGACTGTAACTTGCCTGGCTCCCCTGTACATGGATTTTCCAGCCAGGAATATTGGAGTGGGTAGCCATTCCCTTCTTCAAGGGGTTTTGCCCAAAACAGAGATCAAACTTGGGACTCTTGCATTGCAAGTGGATTCTTTACCATCTGAGCCACTGGGAAGCTGAAAACTTGTAAATCACTCTAAAGAAAAGCCTATGAAGCCTGAAATGAGAAATATTTCTGAAGGCATAATGGAGGGTTAGAATATGTGATTTTTAGTTTTTCTCTCTCATCTGGAAATGCAGCTTTTCAAGTTAAGTAAGTTTTTTGATTTACTGTTACATTATCTGTTGAACTCTTAATTCTCATCTTTATGAGAGATTGTAATGGTATTAGGTTCAATTTCTATAGCATTTCATACATTTGAAGCATGTTCTTACATATCATTTGTATATTTACAATTTAAAATGAATCTGTAGGGGGAAAGAACACTTATAACAGTTTTACTGGCTTGGAATTGTACCTTCTCTTGAAAATTGGGCTTCTTTTTCCACAAGAGAGACACAGGAAAAGAGCCAAGGTAGAATTGCATGTCCTTCTTTTAGCAATACTGCTCCTTTCCCTCATGCTTGCACTGTGAGGGAAACTTTCTGTAATTCTTCCTTTGTCTCCACTTTGATAGTGAACATTAGCAACATACTCTAATTGCTGTCTAAATGTTGGCTTTTATAGCCTCTGAAAACAACTCAGAAAAGACTAGAAAATTTAACAATGTAATCATTGCCATGACTTAAGAACAATATTTACAAACTTTAAAATATGCTTAAAGTGCATGTGAAATGTTAAGGCAGTGTGGTCTTACATTCCCAGGGAGAGTCCACATCTGTTCTGAAAAGGTAAACGTACTCTCTCTCCCTCAAAACATCCACAGATACCTTCCTTTCAAAGACACAACATAATCTTTGGGACACAGTGGCCATTAAACAAACGTTTCTTCTCTCTAGAATGACCTTGACACTCTCTTTTCCTTAGATAGATTTCACCCTTTCTTCAGATTGTTGCTTAAGTACTATTCCAGTCTGTCTTCTGTGTAAACTTTGAGTAGGGATCTTCCCTATATAAACTCACACAATACTTTTGGATGCAGCAGAGGGTTCAATGCATAGTAAGTGTACAATTAACTTTTTGAATTAATGAAAAAATTCAAATAATCAAAGCAACATTGAGAGGGGAAAACAGAGCTGGAAGAATCAGACTCCCTGACTTCAAACTATACTACAAAGCTACAGTAATCAAAATAATATGATACTGGCACAAAAGATAAATATACATCCTGCTCAATGGAGCAGTATATAAAGCTCAGAAATAAATCAACACGCCTACAGTCAATTAATCTATAACAAAGGAGACAAGACTCTACAATAGAGAAAAGAAAGTCTGTTCACTAAGTGGTACCAGGAAAACTGGACAGTTACCTGCAAAAGAATGATATTAGAAAATTCTCTAACAGCATATGCAAAAATAAGCCCAGAATGGATTAGAAACCTAAATGTAAGACCAGATACTATAAAATTCTTAGAGAAAAACACAGAACACTTTTTGACATATATCAAAGAAATATTTGTTTGGATCCTTCTCCCAGAGTACTGGAAATAAAAACCAAAATAAATATTTGGGACCTAATTAAAATCAAAAACTTGCACAACAAAGGAAACCACAAACAAATGAAGAAGACAATCTATGGAATGGGCAAAAAATGTTACAATTATACAATAAAAAAGGGATTAATTTCAAAAATATACTAATAGCTAATACAACTCTATATGTGTGTGTGTGTATGTGTGTGTGTGTATATGTGTGTGTGTGTATATGCATAGCAACCCAATTAAAAAATATGTATAAAATCTAAGCAGACATTTTTCCAAAGAAGACATACAGGTGGCCAATAATTAGGTGAATAAATACTCAATATGGCTAATTATTAGAGAAATGCAAATCAAAACTATAATGAAGTATCATCCCACTCCAGTCAGAATGTTTATCATCAAATAGTCTACAAATAATAAATGCTGGTGAGGGTATGAAAAAAAAGAGAACTCTCCTATACTCCTGGTGGGAAGGTAAGTTGGTACAGCCACTATGGAGAACAGTATGGGGATTTCTTAAATACTAAAAATTAGTTACCATATGCAATCCCATTCCTAGGCATATATCTGTGGAAAATTATAAATGGAAAAGATATATGCAACCCAATGTTCACTGCAACTATAATAGCTAAGACATGGAAGCACCTAAACATCAAAGACTTAGAGAACAAACTTATAGTTACCAGGGAGGAAGGGTTGGGAGGAGGGATACATTGGGAGTTTGCAACTGACGTGTACACAATAATATATTTTAAATATACAGCCAACAAGAACCTACAGTATAGCATAGGGAACTCTGCTCAATATTCAACAATAATTCAAATGGGAAAAAAATAATACATACATGTATATGTATAGCAATCACTTTGCTGTTCACCTGAAACTAACATACTACTGTTAATCAAGTATGCTTCAATATAAAATAATCTTAAAATGTGATATAATGAATGAGCACTATATTTTAAAAAGTTTACTTTTCTGTGTCATTAAATATCATTTGGAAACTTGTCTCTTTTTTATCGTTTTTTTAAAATTATTTTTAAACTGAAGGATAATTGCTTTAACCTGTCTTTTAATGGCCATGCTGCTTATCATGGATGTATCATACTTATTGGCTTTAACAATCTACTTTCTCAGACTTTAAAACGATATGCTAGAGAAATACCTTCATTAATACACAAGGTTGCTTCTTACATCATGAACTAGAAGTTTTGCCAAAGTAAGTTTGATATCAGCTTTAAGGTTCCATTACTTGTCTTTGTTTCATAGCAAAACAAAGAAGAAAAGATTATTTTCCAGAAGTGCCTTTCTCTTAAAAGATAATACCTTGGCAGTCTTCACTAAGACTTGGAAAGCAAGAAAATGGAGATGTATGTGGTTTTGTGACATGAGTCAGCCATGGATGTACATGTGTCGCCCATCCCAAAACCCCGTCCCAAACCCCTCCCCATCCCATTCTTCTGGAGTGTCCCAGTGCCCTGGCTTTGAGTGCCCTGTTTCATGCATCGAAGTTGGACTGGTGATCTATTTCACATATGGTAATATACATATTTCAATACTATTTTCTCAAATCATCCCACCCTCGCCTTCTCCCACAGAGTCCAAAAGTCTGTTCTTTATGTCTGTGTCTCTTTTGCTATCTTGCATATAGGGTCATCATTACCATCTTTCTAAATTCCATAATCATTTTTTAGAGCTACATCTCTGAACATCTTAAGAAAAGCCATCTAAGCCAATAGCCTTTGTTTCAGAGTTTATGGGGATAGTATCTTTCTTCAGAGTTGAGAGCAAAAAAGTTTTTGTTTCCAATTTTTTTTTTCTGTTTTTGACTGACTGATATATTACAGATAATATGTCCCTCAAGGGCAACGTCCTGTAGATTTGCCTGCAGCCATTATTATAACAAATGCAGGTTTCTTAAGCTTGACGTTCTTCAAACTTTGGTGAGCATCTATCTGGGCCCCTCTACTTTGCCACTATGGGACTGAGGAGACAAGGGGATGTGAAGTGAATGTGAATGTCATGCTGACCCTGCGTCATGATTAATATAGATTTTTCTCTGACCCAAGGTTTCTCCTGTCTTCTGTTAGCATTCATAAAATTGTGGCAAGCTAATTTATTAACCAGGAAGTAGTATAAAATCCAAAGCCCTTCACAGTTCTTAACTGTTGCCTTACAAAAGAAAATTATTTTCATGAAGAAGAGTAAGCTTCAAAGATAAAGGAAATTAAGGTTATTTGAAACAGTATTCTAAAAGAACACATGCTTGGACTAGAAGTAGTCATTTTGCACTGACTTTTGGAAATTATGGTCTTGCTGCTAAATATGATATTAAATTGTCAAAAAGTAGTGATTGTTCAGAACTGCCCAAATAATCTATGTAGGCTAGAAAACAGTTTCATTTTATATTATACATCCTGTACAAGTTATTACAGAGGCTCTATGGAGTTTTATTTTTTTGAAAGCAAGCCACATAAGAAAGGCCCATTAACTTTTAACAAATGGTCAACAAATTTAAAATTCAAAAATCAAAGTCTTTTTACATGCACAATTTCTTCAATTTTTTTAAAAGATGCTATTTTTGTTTTATTTTAAAATATTAAGGCTTTGCTTGAAAAACTTATCTCCTACCACATTAAAATATTAACATCCTTATTAAAAAGATGATTCTTAATATAAAGAAACTAAGTTCCCTGAATTAAATCTGTTTCTTTAATGTGTATCTCCATATTTATGCTATTGATTCCCTCCATTTATGCTATGCAAATATCTGTAAGTAATTGTTACAAGTTTCAAAACTTATTACATATGTATTAGTCGATTCCCTCCAGTATTTATGCTATTCAAATATCTGTAAGTAATTGTTACAAGTTTCAAAACGTATTACATATTTGTTAGTCGGTCAGACATATTCAACTGTTTGTGGCCCCCTCGACTGTAATCCACCAGGCTCCTCTCTCCATGGAATTCTCCAGGCAAGAATATTAGAGTGGATAGCCATTCCCTTCTCCAGAAGAGCTTCCTGACTCAGAGATGGAACCCCAGTCTTCCACACTGCGGGTAGATTGTTTACTGTCCGAGCCACAGGGGAAGCCCAAGTTATTACATATCTAGTTCCAATGGAATTAGGTTCTTACTTCTGTTCTCACTAGTTTAAAGATAAACTATCTCATACATAATTTTAAATTTCCACCATAATCCTAACTATGAAATACTTCCTTTGGAATTAGGCACATGTGGAATTTTATTCCTGTGACCTCACAATCCTGGGCCAGGACATTGATTCAGACATGCAGATAGGCTTATGGGTTCACTGTAGCAACCTATTTAGAGCTTGACTGAACTTTAAAGCCCTTATGTCCTGGTACCTTCAATGAAAGATAATGAAGCTGAATCTCTTGAACTTAAACGACTAGGCCAACACAAACGTGGACCATTTCAGGTATTTTCTACTAGAGAGCACCAATGATTGAGGGAAAGGGAATGTTCCAATGTTCAATGGCACATTCTTGAGAGAACTCAGGAAATTCAGCTCTGTAGAAACTCATAAAAAAGTGAACAATGAGTAACAAGTGTCATGATCATCACATTTGGAATTTAAGTGCATGTTAGTGACTTACAGACCCTTTTTAACCAAAACAAACAAGCAAACAAACAAACCACAACCAAGAACTAATGATGTAGTAACAGTTCATTAAACATAACTTATGAAACCACTAACTTACCCAGAAATTGCATTTTATTCTGATAAAATATCTTTCAACTACAAATTGTCACAGTAAAAGAGAATTTTATTCTTACAGATAAAATGTTTATTTGCATTACTTTTTTACATTTTTCATAAAAACATTTATTTAAAATGCTATACTTTAATAAAATATCATATTCTTTCCCTTGATTTAAAAAAATATTTATTTTAATTGGAGGATAATTGCTTTACAATATTGCGATGGTTTTATCCATATGTGAGTATGAATTGAACATAGATATACATGTGTCCCCTCCATCCTGAAACCCTCTCCCATGTCTTGCCCCACCCTATTCCTCCAGGTTCTTTGAGAGAATAGCATTAAAACTTATATATTACCTTCCCTTCACTTTAAAAAATACATTTGCAGATTTCAGAAGTCAAATCACACAGATCCCAACTTGTGAGATATAAGATGAGAGAGATCTATGCATGTGAAAACATGAAGGGCAATAATAGGTCACATCTACTGAAATGAAAGTCTATACAGGATGCCAAGAAAGAGCTGTCCATTCTAGCTGGAGTTGGGGAGATAGACAGGCTTAACAGAAAAGTCCATTCTTTTCTTTTTTTTTTAATTTAATTTTTTAAAATTATTTATTATTTTATTATTTTATTTTTTTTTAATTTTTAAATTGAATTTAATTTACATTATATTAGTTTAAAATATACAGCATAGTGATTCAATATTTTATAGGTTATACTTCAAAGTTATTATAAAATATTGGTTATGTTCCCTGTGTTGTACAATCTGTCCTTGTAGTTTTTTTTTTTTCTTTTTTAAATTTTAAAATCTTTAATTCTTACATGCATTCTCAAACATGAACCCCCCTCCCACCTCCCTCCCCATAACATCTTTCTGGGTCATCCCCATGCACCAGCCCCAAGCATGCTGCATCCTGCGTCAGACATAGACTGGTGATTCAATTCACATGATAGTATACATGTTAGAATGTCATTCTCCCAAATCATCCCACCCTCTCCCTCTCCCTCTGAGTCCAAAAGTCCGTTATACACATCTGTGTCTCTTTCCCTGTCTTGCATACAGGGTCGTCATTGCCATCTTCCTAAATTCCATATATATGTGTTAGTATACTGTATTGGTGTTTTTCTTTCTGGCTTACTTCACTCTGTATAATCGGCTCCAGTTTCATCCATCTCAACAGAACTGATTCAAATGAATTCTTTTTAACGGCTGAGTAATACTCCATTGTGTATATGTACCACAGCTTTCTTATCCATTCATCTGCTGATGGACATCTAGGTTAACAAACACATGAAAAGATGCTCAACATCACTCATTATTAGAGAAATGCAAATCAAAACCACAATGAGGTACCACTTCACACCAGTCAGAATGGCTGCAATCCAAAAATCTGCAAGCAATAAATGCTGGAGAGGGTGTGGAGAAAAGGGAACCCTCCTACACTGTTGGTGGGAATGCAAACTAGTACAGCCACTATGGAGAACAGTGTGGAGATTCCTTAAAAAATTGCAAATAGAACTACCTTATGACCCAGCAATCCCACTTCTGGGCATACACACCGAGGAAACCAGAATTGAAAGCGACACATGTACCCCAATGTTCATCGCAGCACTGTTTATAATAGCCAGGACATGGAAACAACCTAGATGTCCATCAGCAGATGAATGGATAATTTAATTTTTTAAACTAGGTTTTGAATGATGAGATGGTATTGCCAGAAAAACAGCATATTTGAATAGGAAAAATGCAGCATTAAAATAAGTATATAATGGCAAAAAGTCATAGAATAACAGTATGTTTAGTGAATTTCTGATGCTCCTGTTTGGCTAATGATAGGTGCTGAGCAGGAAAACATTAATGAAAAAGTAAGTCAAGAAGGAGGTAAAATAGATATAAATGACATTGAATTGGAAGTGAAAGCAGATATAAATAGTTCTAAAGGAAGTTCAGCCCACTGGATTCAGAGTGAGTACCTGCCCTGGTTTACTCAGTACTTAGGGGTTTCCAGGACACAAATAAAGATGACTGTTATCCTAATTAAAATTTAAACGAATACCTGCTTAGTTGTCATGGATGCTGTTTTCCCTAACCATGTTTTGTGTGCATGCTAAATTGTTTCAGCTGTGTCCAACTCATTGAGACCCTATGAAGCCCACTAGTCTCCTTTGTCCATAGAATTCTCCAGGCAAAAATACTAGAGTGGGTTGCCATGCCCTCCTCCTAACCATGTTTTAATCTGTACTATATTAAATTCTCTTTAATGGTATTCCTATTTCATACTTCTACTCTCACATTTGATTAATAGAGTATACTGAGATCTAAATTCTGTCATATTTATTATCACTAAAAAAAAAAATGAACAACAACAACACCTTTCAATTCAAAGTTGAAGTTCTCTTTTCCCACAATACTGGCAGAGCTGAACTGTATTTGGCTTCATAAATTGAGGGGCATTGGAAATCTCCTTTCAACAAACATCTCCAAATTCTCCCCTTTTAATGATTAACTCCTCTTAATTGGGCAAGGAGGAAAGGTAAGAGAAAAGAAAAGAAAAAAAAAAGTTGTACTTATTAGGCTTAGATTGAAATATTTCCCTTGGTGAGTGGTTTTATTGCCCATAACCTCCAACTTCTTATCCATCAAATATTTCCCTAAGTCAACTAGAGTAGTTTCTTCCTATGCATTATGCTCACTGGCTAGCTGCTGCTTCCAGCCATTTCTTCTAGATCACCAATAGTTGAACTATTTTCTTTTCTTTTTATATTTCAATATATTTATTGAAAATGAAATATATTTACTCATTATACTGAATGAAAACTTCAGTTCAGTTCAATAACTCAGTCGTGTCCAACTCTTTGTGACCCATGGACTGCAGCATGCCAGGCTTCCCTGTCCATGACCAAACTCATCTCCATTGACTCGGTGATGCCATCCAACCATCTCATCCTCTGTCATACCCATCTCCATTAGCCTACAATCTTTCTTAGCATCGGGGTCTTTTCCAATGAATCAGTTCTTCCCATCAGGTGGCCAAAGTATTGGAGGTTCAGCTTCAGCATCAGTCCTTCCAATGAATATTCAGGACTGATATCCTTTAGGATTGACTGGTTGGATCTCCTTGCAGTCCAAGGGACTCTCAAGAGTCTTCTCCAACACTATAGTTCACAAGTATGCTAACAACTTAGTTTGACACCACGCAAAACTGAGGCAGAAAGCATAGCAAAATAGTTGAAAAACAAACAAACAGTAGTCTCTGGCTAGATGGCATGGATTCAAAACTCATTAGGATAATCAGCAGTTGAGGAATTTTAAAAATTCTGTGCTTCAGTTTCCTTTGCCATAATATAGATATAATATTATAGTAGTCTAAAATGCCAATCAAATAGATCTACGTATGTAAGAGCTCTAACAAAATAAAAGTCCATTTGTTTCACTTGTCATCCAGGGCAGAGATAAAGATTGTGAATGACATTTATCATTGTGATGACTGGGAAAACTTGTTTCTTCCAATATGCAACTCTGCCCATCCCATAGACCTTATCAGGGAAATGCTTATCCTTGACATACCAGCTGGCCAAAGGGAAAAGTGGTAGAGAATGCATGCCTGTTTCTTCAAGGCTTTGGCCAAGAAGCAGCATATATCCTTTCCTCTCAAATTCCAGAGACAAAAATTTGTTGCAAGGCTACAACAATTTTTACATCTAGCTGGGAAATGACGCATATAGAGTTGCTTAGAGGATTAAATACTGTAATATATGCAAAGGGCTTTGAAAAAATGCCTGGCTCAAGGGAATTATTCAATAAATAATAGGTATTATTATTATTAGCTGTGACTTAGCTGTTCTAAGATCTTTTTTTTTTTTTTGCAGATGAAAAATGTTAAATGTATTTGGCTTAAAATTTACATGAGATGAAACTTTGAACACATATGTTTGAACACATATGTTCAAAGTTGACAATTCTCACCAGTGCTGTGGAACAAACATAAATAAGTTACAGGCATACAAATTAGAACTGAGGAAATAGTGTCTCTACTTTCAGATAATATAATCATTCATGTGGAAAAACCCAGTAAATCAGGCCAATTATTATAAATGTGGGGAGAGGATTAAAAAGTTCAGTTCAGTTCAGTCACTCAGTCGTATTCAACTCTTTGCGACCCCGTGGACTGCAGCATGCCAGGCTCCCTGTCCTTCACCAACTCCTGGAACTCGCTCAAATTCGTGTCCATCAATTTTGTGATACCATCCAGCCATCTCATCCTCTGTCATCCCCTTCTCTTCCTGCCCTCAATCTTTCCCAGCATCAAGGTTTTTTCAAATGAGTCTGCTCTTCCCATCAGCTGGCCAAAGTATTGGAGTTTCAGCTTCAACATCAGTCCTTCCAATGAACACTTAGGACTGATCTCCTTTAGGATGGACTGGTTTGATCTCCTTGCTTTATCCCAGGGATGCAAGGATTCTTCAATATCCGCAAATCAATCAATGTAATTCACCACATTAACAAATTGAAAAATAAAAACCATATGATTATCTCAATAGATGCAGAGAAGGCCTTTGACAAAATTCAACATCCATTTATGATAAAAACTCTCCAGAAAGCAGGAATAGAAGGAACATATCTCAACATAATAAAAGCTATCTATGACAAACCCACAGCAAACATTATCCTCAATGGTGAAAAATTGAAAGCATTTCCCCTAAAGTCAGGAACAAGACAAGGGTGTCCACTTTCACCGCTACTATTCAACATAGTTCTGGAAGTTTTGGCCACAGCAATCAGAGCAGAAAAAGAAATAAAAGGAATCCAAATTGGAAAAGAAGAAGTAAAATTCTAAGATCTTAAAGACCCTTTTTCCTACTAATGCACTTTGAAATCTCAGCAGCAGGAATGAATTGAGAGAAGATGGAATGAATCTAGAGAAGAAAAAATGATGTGCCTTTGCAGTATGAATTCTAAAAACAATTTTAAAGAACTTGAGAAGTTTAATATTCATGTAGTCATAGTCTAAAGTAACTTCAGCATCTTCTAAAATAAAGTTTTGTTAGTAATTTAAAGAATCCATGCAAGTTATCCTCCTTAAGGCAGTGGCAATTTCCCCTTGGAACCTGTGCATCAAGATGCAGTCTTGGATTTAGACCATGTGAATGACTGTTTTTTCCTGGCTCCACAAGATTAATTGACAGTGATCATTTCCCCTTAACAGTGAACTAAAGTGATTTGGGGATAACACTGTTGTGCTTTCTACCCTTTTTCAATGACCTTCAACAGAATTGAAGCCAACTTCTCTGAAACTCTTTCATTAATGAGCTGATACTTCCATTTTGAGTGTATTTCTGCAAACTCATCAAGAAACTTCCACCTGACAGTTTTAGAAGTTAATGGACTCCAAATTGCTATTCAGCAAGGTGTATACATTTACAAATCACCAGGTAGCCAACATTATAGCTTATATTTGATTAATAAAATTATATTATCAAATAAACAAAGCATGTAAGCATGTTAATTATATTACTTGTTAGCTGAAGCTAGTAATTGACTCCCCACTTGGCAACTCCCCACTTTTATTTTAATAATATATTTTTTTTCCTCTGTAAGGGGAACATAATCCCTTTCAAAATTCCCAGGTAGTATATAACACCTACAAAGCTAAATTCACACAATTCACTTGAACCGTTTTTTCTGATTCCATCATTTTCAAATAACTAAGCTAAATGAAACTTTTTTTTGGAGGTTTATTTTCTATGTCATAACTTTTAATTGCTCAGATACACATGTTATTTTTCAAGATCCATATAGCAGATATCAAATTAAAAGCTTCTCTTGCCTCACTAAAAATTATTTTATCCTAAACGTGTCTTTATTAGATAATAATTTAGCATTCTTCAAGTTCTTTGGCAAATTTGACATTTTAATTTTTTTTTCTAACTACTTAGTTCAGTTCAGTTGCTCAGTCGTGTCAGACTCTTTGTGACTCCATGCATCGCAGCATGCCAGGCCTCCCTGTCCATCACCATCTCCCGGAATTCACTCAGACTCATGTCCATCGAGTCAGTGATGCCATCCAGCCATCTCATCCTCGGTCGTCCCCTTCCCCTCCTGGTCCCAATCCCTCCCAGCATCAGAGTCTTTTCCAATGAGTCAACTCTTTGCATCAGGTGGCCAAAGTACTGGAGTTTCAGCTTCAGCATCATTCCCTCCAAAGAAATCCCAGGGCTGACCTCCTTCAGAATGGACTGGTTGGATCTCCTTGCAGTCCAAGGGACTCTCAAGAGTCTTCTCCAACACCACAGTTCAAAAGCATCAATTCTTCGGCACTCAGCCTTCTTCATGTCCAACTCTCACATCCATACATGACCACTGGAAAACCATAGCCTTGACTAGACAGACTTTAGTTAGCAAAGCAATGTCTCTGCTTTTGAATATGCTATCTAGGTTGGTCATAACTTTTCTTCCAAGGAGTAAGTATCTTTTAATTTCATGACTGCAATCACCATCTGCAGTGATTTTGGAGCCCCCCAAAATAAAGTCTGACAAGGTTTCCACTGTTTCCCCATCTATTTCCCATGATGTGATGGGACCAGATGCCATGATCTTAGTTTTCTGAATGTTGAGATTTAAGCCAACTTTTTCAGTGTCCTCTTTCACTTTCATCAAGAGGCTTTTTATTTTATTTTTTTTTTACTTCCTGTTTATTTTATTATTATTATTTTTTTAATTTTAAAAACTTTAATTCTTACATGCATTCCCAAACATGAACCCCCTCCCACCTCCCTCCCCATAACATCCTTCTGGGTCATCCCCATGCACCAGCCCCGAGCATGCTGCATCCTGCGTCAGACATAGACTGGCAATTCAATTCACATGATAGTATACATGTTAGAATGTCATTCTCCCAAATCATCCCACCCTCTCCCTCTCCCTCTGAGTCCAAAAGTCCGTTATACATATCTGTGTCTCTTTCCCTGTCTTGCATACAGGGTCGTCATTGCCATCTTCCTAAATTCCATATATATGTGTTAGTATACTGTATTGGTGTTTTTCTTTCTGGCTTACTTCACTCTGTATAATCGGCTCCAGATTCATCCATCTCATCAGAACTGATTCAAATGAATTCTTTTTAACAGCTGAGTAATACTCCATTGTGTATATGTACCACAGCTTTCTTATCCATTCATCTGCTGATGGACATCTAGGTTGTTTCCATGTCCTGGCTATTATAAACAGTGCTGCGATGAACATTGGGGTACATGTGTCTCTTTCAATTCTGGTTTCCTCGGTGTGTATGCCCAGCAGTGGGATTGCTGGGTCATAAGGTAGTTCTATTTGCAATTTTTTAAGGAATCTCCACACTGTTCTCCATAGTGGCTGTACTAGTTTGCATTCCCACCAACAGTGTAGGAGGGTTCCCTTTTCTCCACACCCTCTCCAGCATTTATTGCTTGCAGATTTTTGGATTGCAGCCATTCTGACTGGTGTGAAGTGGTACCTCATTGTGGTTTTGATTTGCATTTCTCTAATAATGAGTGATGTTGAGCATCTTTTCATGTGTTTGTTAGCCATCCGTATGTCTTCTTTGGAGAAATGTCTATTTAGTTCTTTGGCCCATTTTTTGATAGGGTCGTTTATTTTTCTGGAGTTGAGCTGCAGAAGTTGCTTGTATATTTTTGAGATTAGTTGTTTGTCAGTTGCTTCATTTGCTATTATTTTCTCCCATTCAGAAGGCTGTCTTTTCACCTTGCTTATATTTTCCTTTGTTGTGCAGAGGCTTTTTAGTTCCTCTTCACTTTCTGCCATAAGGGTGGTGTCATCTGCATATCTGAGGTTATTGATATTTCTCCCGGCAATCTTGATTCCAGCTTGTGTTTCTTCCAGTCCAGCATTTCTCATGATGTACTCTGCATATAAGTTAAATAAGCAGGGTGACAATATACAGCCTTGACGTACTCCTTTTCCTATTTGGAACCAGTCTGTTGTTCCATGTCCAGTTCTAACTGTTGCTTCCTGACCTGCATATAGATTTCTCAAGGGGCAGGTTAGGTGGTCTGGTATTCCCATCTCTTTCAGAATGTTCCACAGTTTATTGTGATCCACACAGTCAAAGGCTTTGCCATAGTCAATAAAGCAGAAATAGATGTTTTTCTGGAACTGTCTTGCTTTTTCCATGATCCAGCAGATGTTGGCAATTTGATCTCTGGTTCCTCTGCCTTTTCTAAAACCAGCTTGAACATCAGGGAGTTCACAGTTCATGTATTGCTGAAGCCTGGCTTGCAGAATTTTGAGCATTACTTTACTAGCATGTGAGATGAGTGCAATTGTGTGGTAGTTTGAGCATTCTTTGGCATTGCCTTTCTTTGGGATTGGAATGAAAACTGACCTTTTCCAGTCCTGTGGCCACTGCTGAGTTTTCCAAATTTGCTGGCATATTGAGTGCAGCACTTTCACAGCATCATCTTTCAGGATTTGAAACAGCTCCACTGGAATTCCGTCAGCTCCACTGGAATTCCGTCACCTCCACTAGCTTTGTTCGTGGTGATGCTTTCTAAGGCCCACTTGACTTCACTTTCCAAGATGTCTGGATCTAGATGAGTGATCACATCATCATGATTATCTGGGTCATGAAGATCTTTTTTGTACAGTTCTCTGTGTATTCTTGCCACCTCTTCTTAATATCTTCTGCTTCCGTTAGGTCCATACCATTTCTGTCCTTTATCAAGCCCATCCTTGCATGAAATGTTCCCTTGGTATCTCTAAATTTCTTAAAGAGATCTCTCGTGTTTCCCATTCTGTTCTTTTCCTCTATTTCTTTGCATTGATCACTGAAGAAGGCTTTCTTATATCTTCTTGCTATTCTTTGGAACTTTACATTCAGACGCTTATATCTTTCCTTTTCTCCTTTGCTTTTTGCCTCTTCTTTTCACAGCTACTTATAAGGCCTCCCCAGACAGCCATTTTGCTTTTTTGCATTTCTTTTCCATGGGGATGGTCTTGATCCCTGTCTCCTGTACAATGTCATGAACCTCATTCCATAGTTCATCAGGCACTCTATCTATCAGATCTAGGCCCTTAAATCTATTTCTCACTTTCACTGTATAATCATAAGGGATTTGATTTAGGTCATACCTGAATGGTCCAGCGGTTTTCCCTACTTTCTTCAATTTAAGTCTGAATTTGGCAATAAGGAGTTCATGATCTGAGCCACAGTCAGCTCCTGGTCTTGTTTTTGTTGACTGTATAGAGCTTCTCCATCTTTGGCTGCAAAGAATATAATCAATCTGATTTTGGTGTTGACCATCTGGTGATGTCCATGTGTAGAGTCTTCTCTTGTGTTGTTGGAAAAGGGTGTTTGCTATGACCAATGCATTCTCTTGGCAAAACTCTTTTAGCCTTTGCCCTGCTTCATTCCATATTCCAAGGCCAAATTTGCCTGTTACTACAGGTGTTTCTTGACTTCCTACTTTTGCATTCCAGTCCCCTATAATGAAAAGGACATCTTTTTTGAGTGTTAGTTCTAAAAGTTCTTGTAGGTCTTCATAAAACGGTTCAACTTCAGCTTCTTCAGCGTTACTGGTTGGGGCATAGACTTGGATAACTGTGATATTGAATGGTTTGCCTTGGAGACGAACAGAGATCATTCTGTTGTTTTTGAGATTAAATCCAAGTACTGCATCTTGGACTCTTTTGTTGACCATGATGGCTACTCCATTTCTTCTGAGGGATTCCTGCCCAAAGTAATAGATATAATGGTCATCTGAGTTAAATTCACCCATTCCAGTCCATTTTAGTTCACTGATTCCTAGAATGTAGACGTTCACCCTTGCCATCTCTTGTCTGACCACTTCCAGTTTGCCTTGAATCATGGCTAGTTTCTTATAGCAATCTCTTATGATTCTTTGTATTTCTGTGGTGTCCATTGAACTTCTCCTTTTTATTTCTAATTTTACTGATTTGGGCCATCTCCCACTTTTTTTCTTGATGAGTCTGGTTAAGGGTTTATCTATTTTGTTTATCTTTACAAAAACAAGCTTATCACCAGTCTAGGTTCGATACAGGATGCTTGGGGCTGGTGCACTGGGATGACCCAGAGAGATGATATCGGGAGGGAGGTGGGAGGGGGGTTCAGGGTTGGGAACTCATGTACACCTATGGTAGATTCATATCAATGTATGGCAAAAGGAGTACAGTATTGTAAACTAAAAAAAAAAGAAAGAAAAAGAAAGAAAACAAAAGAAAAAAAAGAAAAAAAAACACTAGCTTTTATTTTCATTGATCTTTGCTGTTTTCTTTATTTCTATTTCATTCTATTTTTCTTTTACTTTTTTAGCAGTCCTTCAGGGGCCAGCTTGCTTGCCAATGGACCAGACCCAGCAGCAGCAACTGGACCCTTTTGTCCCTAGTCTCCTCCTGATGTGGACAATTGGCCAGAGTGCCCTGACAGGTAAGGAACAAGAGACTTTATTGAACTCTCTCCTCTTCCCTCTATCTTTCCTCTCCTTAACTCTTCCTATCCTTCCCTGTTTTTCTAGTCCCCTGGTCTTGGATGCAGGAATCTGGTCGAAGGGCCCTCAGCCTGAACTGACGATTGGAGACTGATCACCTCCTCTTGGCAGAGAACTTGAATTCTGGTTCTGGTCTAGTCTGATTTCTGGTAGGGCTGAGTTCCAGTCCTCCCTTCTCTGGAGGCCTAGGGAAAAGTCCCATAACACCTTGTATCTCTAGGTGGCAGGAGACATCTGTAAGGCCACCCCTTTTGCCCCCTCTCTCCTGCCTCCTCCCCTTTCTTCTTTTAACCTGGCTTCCTTTCCTCCCTGAAATCTTTGATGTTATTACTTGGATTCTTGTATTTAAGGGCTTCCCTGGTGGTACAAAGGTTAAAGTGTCTGCCTGCAATTTGGGAGACCTGGGTTTGATCCCTGGCTTGGGAAGGTTCCCCTGGAGAAGGAAATGGCAACCCATTCCAGTATTCTTGCCTGGAGAATCCCATGGATGGAGGAGCTTGGTGGGCTAAAGTCCACAGGTCACAAAGAGTTGGACACAACTGAGCGACTTCATTTTCAGTTCACTTTGGTTGTTTCAATTCAGTTATGTACAACTCTTTGCAACCCCATGAATTGCAGCATGGCAGGCCTCCCTGTCCATCACCATCTCCCAGAATTCACTCAGACTCACATCCATCGAGTCAGTGATGCCATCCAGCCATCTCATCCTTTGTCATCCCCTTCTCCTCCTGTCCCCAATCCCTCCCAGCATCAGAGTCTTTTCCAATGAGTCAACTGTTCGCATGAGGTGGCCAAAGTACTGGAGTTTCAGCTTTAGCATCATTCCTTTCAAATAAATCCCAGGGCTAATCTCCTTCAGAATGGACTGGTTGGATCTCCTTGCAGTCCAAGGGACTCTCAAGAGTCTTCTCCAACACCACAGTTCAAAAGCATCAATTCTTCGGCGCTCAGCCATCTTCACAGTCCAACTCTCACACCCATACATGACCACAGGAAAAACTATAGCCTTGACTAGATGGACCTTTGTTGGCAAAGTAATGTCTCTGCTTTTGAATATGCTATCTAGGTTGGTCATAACTTTTCTTTGGAGGAGTAAGTGTCTTTTAATTTCATGGCTGCAGTCATCATCTGCAGTGATTTTGGAGCGCCCCAAAATAAAGTCCGACACTGTTTCCTCTGCTTCCCCATCTATTTCCCATGAAGTGATTGGACTGGATGCCATGATCTTCGTTTTCTGAATGTTAAGCTTTAAGCCAACTTTTTCACTCTCCACTTTCACTTTGGTTGTTTAGTAGCATATTTTTAGCTTCCATGTGTTTTGGTATCTTCTCAATCGGTGCCTCCATTCTTTTTCGGAGATATTGGATCATCTTCACCATCATTACTCTGAATTCTTTTTCTGGTGGATTGGCTATCTCCACCTAGTTGTTTTTCTGGGGGTTTATTTTGTTCCTTCATCTGGAATATATTCATCTGCTGTCTTATCTTATCTAACTTTCTGTGATCGCAGTTTCCATTACACAGGCTACAGTGTTATAGTGTTTTTTGTTTGTTTTGCTTCTTCTGTCTGTCCTCTGGTACATGAGGTTATCTATGAGGCTTGTAAAGTCTTCTTGGTGGAAGGGCCTTATTCCTGCCTGCTGGAGAGTAGAGCTGGATCTTGCTCCTCTGGTGGGCAGGGCTGTGCTCAGGAAGATTTTAAACAGGCTGTCAGTTGATGGGTAGGGCTGTGTTCCCCACTGTTAGATATTTGCCCTCTGGTGTCTCAAACGCTGGACTCTAGGTGGGGCTAGGCCTTGAAGGGGATATGTTGACCTCCAGGAGGGCTCATGTTAATGAGGACTTGCCAGGCATGCTGCTACAAGTGTTTTTGTTCCTGCAAAGACACTTGAGCCACAGCATCTCCACCCACCTCCATAGGAGGTGATTCTAGCAGATAAGTCTGGCCTAGTCTTTTATGTGTGTGTATTCAGTTGCTCAGTCATTACTAACTCTTTGTGATGCCATGTGCTGTAGCCTGCCAGGCTCCTCTGTCCACGAGATTTTCCAGGCAAGAATACTGAAGTGGGTTGCTACTTTCTTCTCCAGGGGATCTTCCCAACCTAGGGATCAAACCCACATCTCTTGTGTCTCGTGCATTGGCAGGTGGATTCTTTACCACTAGTACCACCCAGGAAGCCCCGGTCTCTTATGAGAGCACTGCTTTTTTGGGGGACATCTTGCTGTGCATTATACCTGTGTGTCCTCTCCAATAGTGGAGTTTCTGTTTTCACCAGCCCCAAGGAATTCCTGCAATCTAATTCTGATGATCTTCAAAGCTAGGTTATCTGGGGGCTCCTCTGCCCCATTACAAAAATCCCAGGACTTCCATTTCTGTGGGAGAACTTATGTGGCTTAATTAGCTTCCAGTTTGCATCCACCTGCAAGTGTGGATTTTACTTTATAGTAATCGTGCCCCTCCTACTGTCTCATTGTGGTTTCTTTGTCTTTAGGAGTAGGGCATTTTGGGGGATAGGTTCTAGCTTTTTCTTTTTTGTCAACAGTTGTTTAGTAGTTAGTTATGATTTCAGTGTTTTTGTAAGAGAGGGTGAGCTTACATCCTTCTACTCCACCATCTTATTCAGTTCAGTTCAGTAGCTCAGCCGAGTCCAACTTTTTGTGACCCCATGAACCGTAGCATGCCAGGCCTCCCTGTCCATCCCCAGCTCCCAGAGTCCACCCAAACCCATGTCTATTGAGTAGGTGATGCCATCCAACCCTCTTACCTCTGTCGTCCCCTTCTCCTCCTACCCTAAGTCTTTCCCAGCATCAGGGTCTTTTCCAATAAGTCAGTTCTTTGCATCAGGTGGCCAAAGTATTGGCATTTCAGCTTCAACATCAGCCCTTCCAATGAACACCCAGAACTGATCTCTTTTACGATGGACTGGTTGGATCTCCTTGCAGTCCAAGGGACTCTCAAGAGTCTTCTCCAACACCACAGTTCAAAAGCATCAATTCTTCGGCACTCAGCCTTCTATATAGTCCAACTTTCACATCCATACACGACCACGGGAAAAACCATAGCCTGACTAGATGGAACTTTGTTGGCAAAGTAATATCTCTGCTTTCTAGTATGCTGTCTGGGTTGATCATAACTTTCCTTCCAAGGAGTAAGTGTCTTTTAATTTCATGGCTGCAATCACCATCTGCAGTGATTTTGGAGCCCTGAAAAATAAAGTTAGTCACTGTTTGTAATGTTTCCCATCTATTTTCCATGAAATGTTGGGACCGGATGCCATGATCTTAGTTTTCTGAATGTTGAGCTTTAAGCCAACTTTTTCACTCTCCTCTTTCACTTCATCAAAAGACTCTTTAGTTCTTCTTCACTTTCTGCCATAAGGGTGGTGTCATCTACATATCTGAGGTTATTGATATTTCTCCTGGCAATCTTGATTCCAGCTTGTGTTTCTTCCAGTACAGCATTTCTCATGATGTACTCTGCATATAAGTTAAATAAGCAGGGTGGCAATATACAGCCTTGACATACTCCTTTTCCTATTTGGAACCAATCTGTTCTTCCATGTTTTAGTTCTAACTGTTGCTTCCTCACCTGCATATAGGTTTCTCAAGAGGCAGGTCAGGTGGTCTGGTATTCTTATTGGCAAGTCTCAAAAAATGATCTTAGAATATTAGAACATTAGTACAGTGGAATACAAAGTACAATATGTACTCTATGTTTCAATTTTGTAATAGCTTCAAGTTTACATCTGTTTGCACATATACATGTGAGTGCACAGGCATAAAAGGTTATACACCAATAATTTAAAAGTAGGCAATTCAAGTGGTAAAATGAGCAATATTTTCCTTTCTGTATGCTTAAATATTTCCTAAGTTTTCTATAGCTAGTGCATTATTTTGTTTATAGCTATAAAACAATAAATTTATTTTAAAATCAGTTTGAGATGGAACACAGATTCTATTCAATCAATCACCCCTATTGTATAGTTGAGGGAAGTAATGTGTAATGACTTGGCCAAGCTTGCACAATATATTCAGTCTATAGTTGGACTGATTGCAGTTCTCTTGCTTCCGGTGCAGGGAGTTTTCAATTAGTACACTCATACATCCTTTCATTGTACTCTGTTGTGTCTATATCCTAGGGACATTTTATATTTATCTTTGGAGTTGAGTTTTACTTATGGCTTTAAAGATCTTTGATATTTGAACATTTATAAATCTGACAGTAAAGCTGTGGAAGCAGAAGGATGCATGGTGCTGTATTTTGCACAGAATAACCTAGACATCTCTGACAGAGAGAAGTACCTAGAAAGTCTGACTGGAGCTTCCAAGGCACCTGAGGAGACCAGGATACAGATGACAAAAAGAAAGATTTAAAAACTGGCTTCTCAATGGATAGCAGATGGGACTCTTAAAGGGTGCTGATGCAAGTTAGAAAATTGATAGACTAGAAATAATGGGTTTAATTTGGAGTAACATAAAAATCACTTAGAAAGCAGCAGGGGAGAAACCTTTTAAGAAGAGCTGGTTTTCAGAACCATCAGGGAACAGAATAATCAAAAAGGCTGTAGAAACAAATAGCAAAAATACTTCAACTCTTGATCAAATCAGAGATTAACAGAAATGTATTAAAAGTGATTTAGGAACACATGAATCATTGAAAACCCTGTTGAAAGTAGGGAGATGAGTTGAATTATAAGCTGATCTAAGTCAGTCTATATATTTATGAATTATATGGATGCCAAATCATTTCCCTAAAATATTGTTTTTGTTTTTTCCAAATGCTAACACAAAATTTTTCAAATGTAAAGGAAAAAATAACATAAAATCTTTTGTATAACCAATCAGATTTAAAAATTAAATATTAAAATACATTTTAAATTTAAAATTCTAGCTTTAAAAATGAAAATATAAATCCTAGATTTTAAATTATATATATTTTTTCATATTTATTTGCTTGTTTGTTGTTTTTCCTATTTGCAATATATTAGACATCTTAACACTTCATCTCTAAGTACTGAATCATGCATTTCCTAAAAATTGGCACAGCTACGAAGGTTTATAATAATAAGGGTGCTAAAAACCACCCTTTTTATTTTATTAGTTTTCTTTTATTATTTGATCAGTCTACCATTAATAAAAACATTTGGTTACACTTACACTAAAGGAAAACATATAATAATTTCTCTATTCTGTAGTATTTCCTCTTTCCTGCGGATTATAAGTGCTGTAGATAAATTATTCACAGGAATGTCAAAGGATCTCTAGGCCTGCAAGCTTATTAGTCCATAATGATGCCATGCTCTACCATGGCTATTGAATGGACTTTACTACGAGCTTTGTAGAACTTGGAGCAGGACTCTTGTCTTTTTTCATCCTGTGTATGTGAAAAACACAAATTTCTGCAGTCACTCTGGAAAATGATGCAACTTTCCAAGCTTTGATTATAATGACAAGATTCATCACATTATCATTATTTTCTAGCTATTGTAAAAGGTGAATATATCTTCAGTTTTCACATTTTGGCAATCTATAACATGATTTCCTGGTTGTTGAACTTTTTAGCCATCTTTTCTTGTTCTAATGGTGTCTATTAATAACTTTCTGAGACTTGCTGGAGCCAACAATCAGTGAATAGCTTGAATTTTACTGGAGCAGGTTTTCAACTGGTCTGAACTTGGAGACTGCAAGAGTGGCACAGAGCCCCATGATCTCCCTTTCTTCCTTTCCTTCCTTCCATTCCTCCCTCCCTGTCTCCTTCCTTTCTTCTTTCATTCTTCCTTTCTCATTTCTCTTCTCATCCTTCTTAATATTTTATTAAAATATTAAAGCTACAAGAAAGCTGAAAGAACATATAATGAGTGATTATATGGCCTCCATCTAGGTTCCCAAGTGTTTATAATTTGCCACATTTGTTTTCTCTTGATATACATGTTCACAGATAGCTGCGTACTCTTCTTGGCAAGTCTGTTTAAGGCATGCTAAACCTTCCTGAACTGAGCACATAATAATCCATTATGATTCCATTATGACTGTATAATCCTCATCTAGTTACATATTTCAAAGAAATAATTGCATAGGACCAATTTTGATATAAATTTTCTTGAATTTCTTAAAAGGTAACTTTTCTTGAATTTCTCATAAGGCAAATTTTTGTCTACAATTTATTAAATACATAGTAAAAAGAAGTTAATATACAAAACAGCCAGTATTACACACTTCAGAAGTATAGCATGCATTAAAGAATAAGATAAAATATACAGTTGATATAATTTTTGTTAGTATTATTTCTGAATGTACTTTAATGGCAAAGTATAATCTGGCCTTTCCCTAGACTTAAATCTTGGGCCTGCTTATCATGCAGATCAGCTGATTATCAAGCTCTGACTTAGTAACCTCTAATAGCTTTAGAATATTCACTGATGTTACCTCTCACTCTTTACATCCATTGATCTTATTATGGAGTTCTGGCTCTCTAGGGCCATTGAGTCTCTTGAAATTCAACTAGCACCTCAATTTTCCATAAGCCTTTCTTTCTGAGAATTGCATGTAAAAATTAGATATGCTCTGAGGCTACTCTCTAGTTTTAAAAGGAACAAAACATATAGGGTGCTTCTGCAAACTATAACTTCATTGTTATATTAAGGAACAAAGGAAAACATAGCGAGAGAAAAAAATAGAATGAAAGGACTGGAATACAAGTAAGAATCGATCTTGAAAATACACTTAGGAGAGTTGAAAATGTGTTCTAGATTTGGGTTAAAATTAAAAAAAATAGATAGAGCTTAAGGAAGATGGTAGGAAGGAAGTAACGAGGTAGAATGTGAAAACAGACATTCTTCAGCAGTCAGAAGCTGAGAGGCTAAGATTCATGAACATCAGGCAATGAATAAGTGGTTCATTGGAAGAAAGAGCTAATACAATTTGATTTACATCTGGCATCAAGATCTTTGCTCTAAAATAGAAATTTTTCATACATAGCTTTACTTCTGTCAGAGTTTGATGTGGGCAGATCATAATTATTTATAATAATGAGATTGTCCAAACATTTATAAGCGTTTTTACATATGAAATAGAAGTGAAGTTGAACCAGGAATCAATTGTGTAGAAACTTCAGTGGTTTTCCAAGTATTTTATATCTTCTGCTGCCTCTTGGATACCACTGTATACTTACTAACATTGAAGAAAGTGAGGATTAAAAATCACAAAAGTCAAACTGGATTGATTTGTCTTTTGTTTCTGATTTGACATTCACTTATAAACTATCTTGGCTTATGCCTTTTTTTTTTTTCCATTCCCAGAAGTCTTATTTTCTCCAGTGGACACTAAGTTCCTTGAGAATAGTAATTAAATATTTTGTATCCTTTTCTATCTTTGATTGTATCCACAGTATTCTCTCAATAAATATTTTCTGAAAGAATAAAATACAACAGAAATTTAAGAGGGCAGGTATTTTTCAGATACAAATAAACCTGAGAGACATTGGAACATGGGGATTTGGTGACTCTCCTGTTGTATATAGGAAATATTTTTAACTTATTATAATTGTTTCCACAATCACAGAATGTTTTACCATTCTCTAGCCCACCATTCACCCCATAGCCTCAAACTAGGTGTAATTCCAAAATATGCCATGGAATTTCTTCTCATGATCCCTCTGGAATACTTTAGCACCACAATTTTTCTGCCACTCCCAAACCTACTTATCTTTCAAGTCCCCTCTTTCCTTTCTGGGCACTTCACCATCAAAGTCCATCTCTCCTTTATAATGTATAACCATATTGTTATTGTTTACTTGCTAAGTCATTTCTGACTCTTTTGCAACCTCATGAACTGTAGTCCACCAGTCTTCTCTGTCCATGGAATTTCCCAGGGAAGAATACTAGAGAGGGTTGTCATTTCCTTCTCCAGGGGATGTTCCTGCTCCAGTGTCAAACTCATATCTCTTACATTGCAAGTAGATTCTTTACCACTGAGGCACCTATATTTGTATTCACAATGTAAAAAGTTAGAAAGTTAGCTGTTAACTAACCTGGTAGATGAAGGATACCAGTCAGGTTCTGGGTTTATTCAAGATTTTATCTCACATGCATATTTTCTTCATGGCAGGCACAGGATAGAAATATCAGTTGGGTCCATTAGGGCTACTTTTTCTCATTTTTCTCCAGTGCAAACATCTTCAGCACTTTCTATAAAAATACAGTAAAGGAAGGCTGCTTGAGAAGAGGAGCAGGCATATATCTTTTCAAACTATTCCCTTTTTGGTTTTGATTTTGCAGGGGCAATGCAATATAACTCCAGAATCACCCATTTATATTCAACAAGAGGACTGTATCCTTACTGATTATCTTGCAACAGCATGCAGCCTGAGCGCCAATCCATTAAGTTTCAAGATCTGTTTAGTTTAAACATCAAACTTTATGGAATGGCACATAGGAACTTCACTTACTGAAACAGTGATGATTGTAACAAACCTGAACTGATTTTGAAAGCATTATCTAGTTTCAAAGACATCAATATTTGTGTTTTAAATCAAATACTACTTCAGTTATTCTTATTGATGTTTGCCTTTTGACTATGCTAGTTCCTATAGGTATATGTTTATATAAAATATATACAAATTAATAAAATGTATATTGAGAAATGTACATGGCAAGTATTTAAAGATATTTAATGTGACTTTTCAACACATATTTTGCTACTTGCATTACTGATTTCAAAAAACAATTTATTATCAGAAACTTAGTTTTTAATATAACTTAGATTTAGAACTGTTTCATCAACACTTGGCTTCCCAGGTGGCAATAGTAAAGAACCCGCCTACCAAAGCAGGAGGCATAAGAAATGTGTGTTTGATCCATGGGTGAGGAAGATCCCCTGGAGAAGGAAATAGCAAACAATTCTAGTATTCTTGCCTGGAAAATCCTATGGACAGAGGAACGTGGAGGGTACAGTCCATAGGGCCAGAAATAGTCCAACACGACTGAAGCAACTTAGCACTGGCACCATTAATACTGAAATTCTTTCCTACTCTACAGACATTTAATATTTTATGGTATTTTTAGCCTCTAATTTCCCAAGTTTTAAGCTTATACTTGAAAACACTAATGTAGAATAAATTAATGATGAAGATTTAAACTTGCTGGTGCCAAAATTTAATCAAGCCACTTTTAGAGGATCTACTCATCCCAGAGAATAGATGGATTGGTGTTTATTTCCTGTTTCTAGTGATACAGGAATGGAAGTTCTTATCTCATTGAGGAAGAAATCACAGATGAGACAGAGAGTTCAAGAAGGTAAAGCAAGGATTTATGAAGTAATAGTAGGCTGTCAATGGAAGAGCAGGTAGACTCAGATAAGTAACGTAAGTAACTGCCCTGAGTTTCCTTGGCAGACCAGTTATGTGGGGTATAGAAATGAAGGGATAGAATATTCATTAGGGTGGGAGGAATTTGGGGTTGTATTCTCTTATTTTCACTTCAGCTCTGCCTTCCCTAGGGGAGGAGGGATTTTTGTTCTTTAGTCATAGCATCAGTGCATGATGGGTACTTCTTATCTGTAAAGGCCAATTTTATTGTAATGAAAGCGTAATGAGCAAAAGTTTATACATTTCAATGCTGGAGACACCTGTCTTTTCCCACCTTTCTTTGTCTGCCTCCAGGACACTTAGCATCTCAAAATGTGAGGTTTCTTGTCACTCTGGAGGTTCTTACTCTTCGTCTGCCTAAAGACCTGTTTGTTTGTTTGTTTGTTTGTTTTTAACAAGATGTGTGGTTTGATTTCATGGCAATAAGTCTCTGTTCCCCTTTCTCTGTGCATATCTAGCAACCTTCCTGCTTTAACAATGGTTGTTGTTCTGTCTCTCAGTTATGTCTGACTCTTTACAACCCCATGGACTGCAGGACTCCGGGCTTCCCTTTCCTTCATCATCTCCCAGAGCTTGCTCAAACTCATGTCTATTGAGTCTGTGATGCCATTTAACTATCTCATCCTCTGTTTTCCCCTTCTCTCCCTGCCTTCAATCTTTCCCACTATCAAGGTCTTTTGGAATGAGTCAGCTCTTTGCCTCCGGTAGCCAAAGTATTGGAATTTCAACTTCAACATCAGTCCTTCCAATGAATATTCAGGATTGGTTTCCTTTAAGATAGGATCCTAATTTTATTGATTTTTTCTATTTTTTTTTCCCCGAACAGACACTTTATTTGTAACTTAGAAGTATATAGCTTTGCTACATGCTCTTTTAGGGAAAACGCCTGGGAATATTGTTTCTCTGTAAAAGTGAAAACTAAGATGATTTATCTATGTAAGAGATTAGCATATTGACAAGACTTTGACTTCCTTATTTACTTGCATTATTTTTGTGTGGTGTACACAGTTTGAAAGCAAACAACAACAACAGAAAACAACCAAACAAAAAAATAAAGTATGAAAAATGTGGACTCAAGACCACATCAGAATAGTTCTTGTCTATTCCCACCGGATGTTTGCACTTTCCTTACTTTCACAGCACTATATCTTCTCTTTGTTTGTCTTATAATCATCTTGACCATATAGAATAAAGCAAGGATTTTACAACTCCATTTCCAATGAACACATAGAGTTTTGAATTAGATGTTTTGTTGTCTTGTGTTTTTCCATGCTTAGTGGGAGCTCTCAGGGTTATAAATGGGATAAGACAATTTCCAGTGGAACTGTATTTTACAGCTCATGGAGGTGTGTAAGCTTCAGTTCAACAAAGGTTGTTGCAGAGGGCCGAACCTGGGAGAATAATCTTTCATGATGAAATACACCAGTTTAAATTAATTTATATGACCTTCATCTTCCCTCTTATCATCCAGCACACAATCTTGCAATCACCATCTTAGAGAATTGCTTAATTATTATTTACTTCTTTTTCTTTACATTTTACTATTGAAGGACTAAACTGATTTTCTGAAGAAGTAAACTGATTTTCTGAAAATTATCAGCTGGATTAAAGAGCTAGGAATAGACTTTAATTCTCCTATTACTCTGAATGTTTTACTCTACAGCCTCCTTCTGTTGGAGGGTAAATAACTTAAATGCCATCCCTAAAATCATACCCTTCTGTTCATATCTTAAATATCTAGGGATAGAAAGGCAATGTACAGAGAGTATAAGGGCAAAGGTTCCATCCAGAATGCCTGGATTTGAATATAGCCTCTTGGAAAACTATGGAATACCTATAATATCATAAAATAGAGATGTACTTTACATAAAATAGAGATGTACTTAGGGTTCTGCAGAGAAATAAACAACAGGATATCTGTACATCACTATCACTATTTCTCTCTCTACCTCTCTATGATTCTCTCTCTCAGCCTAGAAAGGGATTTATTATAAAGGACAAGAACATATGGTTATTGAGACTGAGATGATCCATATGCTGCAGATGCAGGAAAGCCAGTGATTTACTTCAAAGACTTGATAGTGTAGATTTTATTCTGAAACTAAATATCTGAGAACCAGAAGCACCAAAATAAGGAGAATATCTATGCGTCAGCTCAGTCAGGTAGGCAGAGAAGAAATTCAACCTTCCTCCAAAATTTTGTTCTATCCAGGTCCTCAGTTGATTGGATGATGCTCATGTACATGGGGGAATTGACTTGGGTTATTAATTCAAACTCTAATTTCCCAGAAAGCCTATCACATACACACCCAGAATTAATGTTTAAGTGAATATCTGGACATCCTCTGGTGCAGCCAAGTTGACACATATCATGCCAACAAAGGTCCGTCTAGTCAAGGCTATGGTTTTTCCTGTGATCATATATGGATGTGAGAATTGGACTATGAAGAAGGCTGAGCACTGAAGAATTGATGTGTTTTAACTGTCATCTTGGAGAAGACTCTTGACAGTCCCTTGGACTGCAAGGAGATCCAACCAGTCCATTCTGAAGGAGATCAGCCCTGGGATTTGTTTGGAAGGAATGATGCTAAAGCTGAAACTCCAGTACTTTGGCCACCTCCTGCAAAGAATTGACTCATTGGAAAAGACTCTGATGCTGGGAGGGATTGGGGGCGGGAGGAGAAGGAGATGACAGAGGATGAATTGGTTGGATGGCATCACTGACTCGATGGACATGAGTTTGAGTAAACTCCAGGACTTGGTGATGGACAGGGAGGCCTGGCATGCTGTGTGTTCATGGGGTCGCAAAGAGTTGGACATGACTGAGCGACTGAACTGAACTGACTGAAGATGGTAAGAATGTTAACCACCTCAGAGTAGTTTCATTAAGAGTAAATGAGTTAATGTATATATATATATATGTGTGTGTGTGTGTGTATATGTGTGTATATATAAAGAATATAAATATAAATATAAATATAAAATTAAGCCTGGCACCTGTAAGACAATATACACAATATAGATATTACCTATTAATATTAGGAGTATCAGTTCAATTCAATTCAGTCACTCAGTCACGTCCGAATCTTTGCAACCCCTTGGACTGCAGCACACCAGGCTTCCTGGTCCATCACCAACTCCCGGAATTTACTCAAACTCAAGTCCATTGAGTTGGTGATGCCATCCAACCATCTCATCGTCTGTCATCCCCTTCTCCTCCTGCCCTCAATCTTTCTCAGTATCAGGGTCTTTTCCAATGAGTTAGTTCTTTGCATCGGGTGGCCAGAGTATTAGAGCCTCAGCTTTGGCATCAGTACTTCCAATGTATATTCAGGACTGATTTATTTTAGGATGGACTTGTTTGATCGCCTTGCAGTCCAAGGGACTCTCAAGAGTCTTCTCCATCACCACAGTTCAAAAACATCAATTCTTCAGAGCTCAAAGTTCTATATAATCCAACTTTCACATCCATATATAACTATTGAAAAAACCATAGGTTTGACTAGACAGACCTTTGTAGGCAAAGTAATGTTTTGTTTTTAGTGTGCTCTCCAGGACATGAGTCTGAGTGAACTCGGGGAGATGGTGATGGACACGGAGGCCTGGCGTGCTGCTATTCATGGGGTCGCAAGGAGTCGGACACGACTGAGCGACTGAACTGAACTGAACTGAACTAGGTTAATCATAGATTTTCTTCCAAGGAGCAAGTGTCTATTAATTGCTTGGCTGAAGTCACCATCTGCAATGATTGTGGAGCCCCCCAAAATAAAGTCTGTCACTGTTTCCATTATTTCCCAATCTACTTGCCATGAAGTGATGGAAACAGGTGCCATGATCTTAGTTTTTTTTTTTTTTTGAGTGTTGAGTTTTAAGACAGCTTTTTCACTCTCCTCTTTCATTTTCATCAAGAGGTTCTCTAGTTCTTTGCTTTTTGCCATAAAGTTGGTGTCATCTGCATATCTGAGGCTATTGATATTTCTCCTTGCAATCTTGATTCCAGCTTGTGCTTCATTCAGCATTTTGCATGATGTATTCTGCATATAAGTTAAATAAGCAGGGTGACAATATACAACCTTGACGTACTCTGTTTCTGATTTGGAACCAGTCTTTTGTTCCACGTCTGGTTCTTACTGCTGCTTCTTGACCTGTATACAGATGTCTCAGGAGGCAGGTATCTTAAAGATATGATATTCCCATATCTTTAAGAATTTTCCACAGCTTCTTGTGATCCACATGATCCAAGTCAATAAAGCTGAAGTAGATGATTTTCTGGAATTCTCTTGCTTTTTCAATGATCCAATGGATGTTGGCCATTTTATCTCTGATTTCTCTGCCTTTTCTAAATCCAGCTTGAACATCTGGAAGTTCATGGTTCACAGACTGTTGAAGCCTCACTTGGAGAATTTTGAGCATTACTTTGCTAACATGTGAGATGAGTGCAATTGTGCAGTAGTTTGAACATTCATTGGCATTGTTTTTCTTTCGGATTGGAGTGAAAACTGATTTTTGCAGTCCTCTGGTCAATGATCAGTTTTACAAATTTGCTGGCATGTTGAGTGCTGCAATTTCACAGCATCATCTTTTAGGATTTGAAATAGCTCAACTGGAATTCCATCACCTCCATTAGCTTTGTTCATAGTGATGCTTTCTAAGTTCCACTTGACTTCTCATTCCAGGATTTCTGGCTCTAGGTGAGTGATCACACCATCATGGCTATCTGGGTCATGAAGAACTTTTTATATAGTTCTGTTTATTCTTGCCACATCTTCTTAATATCTTCTTCTTCTGTTACGTCCATCCTATTTCTGTCCTTTATTGTGCCTATCTTTTTGTCCTTCATCCTCCATCTAGTAGCTGCAAGTCTTTGAAGAGGAGTCACCCTGAGCTTAAATTTTATGAAATCTGTAAAGCAGAAATATTTATTTTCCCCCCACAAGCTTGTTTATAGGATCAGCTTAGTGATTTCTGGAAAATCTTTCTTCAAGCTTATTCACCAAGAGTTTTTATTTTCAACTGGGATTAATTCTTACCTGTCAGGATAGAAATGTAGACATATATAAAGTATAGATGGAAATTGTCAATGAAGTCTTCCTGTGCAGTGTTGAAATGAAATGAGAAAATGAATCTCTTTTACTGCAGAGTGTAATCAGAGTTGAGTAAATGTAAAAGTAAAGGTTTAAGTGGCTTATCAATATGTAAATTTCTAAATTTATTTACTAATATATGGGGAAAGATTGAAAGCAGAAGGAGAAGGAGACGACAGAGGATAAGATGGTTGGATGGCATCATCAACTCAATGGACATGAGTTTGACAAACTCTGGGAGATGGTGAGGGCTTCCCTGGTGGCTCAGAGGTTAAAACGTCTGCCTCCAATGTGGGAGACCTGGGTTCGATCCCTGGGTTGGGAAGATCCCCTGGAGAAGGAAATGGTATCCCACTCCAGTATTCTTGCCTGAAGAATCCCATGGACAGAGAAACCTGGTAGGCTACCGTCCACTGGTAGCAGAGTCAGACACGACTGAGCGAGAAAGACAGGGAAGCTGGCAGGCTGCAGTCCATGGGGTTGCAAAGAGTTGGACATGACTGAGTGACTTAACAACAAGAAATCTTGGGTTCTATGTCTTCTTCATAGTAGGCATGAATTAGATTCATAATACGCACTTCATTAGATTTTTTTTTTCATTTTATTATTGTGGAGAAACTTTGCAAACTTGATAGTGTATCATCTTCAGAATATCTGTTCAAGGTCATCAATTCAAATGTAAGGAAAAAAGTCTTAACAATGATAAGGTGTTTGCTTAATGTCATCTACCAGACATTAAACCAAAATGAAAAAGTCAAAATTTGAACTCAAGTCTTACCTTCTGTGGCACAAATGAATGGGAATTTAAGGAAGATTATTTAGTATCTCTGAGTTTACAGTGATTAGTATGACATTCAGATAGGCTGCTTTCCCTGGCCAACTATACCATTGTTCCACATATAGAAACTTTGGTAAATAAGGCTCTCCACAGCCATGTTGTTACCACTAAATTATGTTATATAGGCTTTTCTTTATTGCAATTTCTCAAACTAAGAAACAAAAAGTAGTGAGTTCGCTCACCTTCTAAATAGAGCTGCTTGATGATCCCTCACAAGGAGATGACCAAGCTGTTCTTTTGAGGTTTGTCACCAATAAATGTTCTTTCAGTCTATGAGGAGAAAGCACAAAGAAGGCAGTCCTGGAAGAGTGGCTCGAAAGTCTAGAGAGGACGTTCTTTGTTAGACTTCTTTTGCAAGCAAATAGGATAGCTTTTAGAGATTAGCATCACTTGTCTGAGAGACTAAAATTATATTCTCAAAGTGGATGCTTGCTGAGGTATAGAAACTCAGTGGAATTCAATGAAAGCCCTTTGAAAATTTTCACATATGCTGGAAACATACAAAAATGTACAATGTAGGTTGTACCTAAAGACACAGAATGGTGTCTGTTCACTGCCTGAAGTGTTTTGAAGGTGGAAGCTAGCTGGAGTAGGTTAAGCAAACCATATACTACCTTCATTCTAAAGTAAATACTTTGATTGAATTCAAGATGGAAAGCAGTAGATTCTTTTTTTAATTTTCTGAGAAAGGTGACAAGATTTGTCTTCAGATTATTCTGGCCTCTGAATGGAGGTGAGTAATACAGACAAGATTATCTTCAGGAAATTATTGCAATAAATGGTGTGTATTGATCTAGGGTGTAGGAACTAAAATTTATGTTTCTCCCTCTCCCTATTTTTTAACATTCTCTTAGGAAATAGATGAAAATGATTAGCTCCTTTACAGTGAGAATAATCAACAGATATAACAGAAGGGAAAAATGAGCTCTATGTCTTCATTTCTAATGGGTGAGGTGCTTTTGATTTGAATGACCTTGGTAATGTACATAACTTCTTCACTTTCCACCAACATAAATGTAGGCATTTGTCATAGCATTGACCTTCCATGCTTTCAACGAGAATAGGAAGAGAATTGTGGTTGTCTTGAGCAGACTGTGAATTTGCCCTTTCCACCCCCTCCCATAGAGTCAGACACAACCAAGCCCACTTTTAATACAAAATCATCATTTGTTTTTCATTATTTCTTAAGCTAAAAAATAAGAACTATTAGAGGAGTAAAAGAGGCCATTTTTAGTGATAATTCTCTACCTCTTCTCTGTAATTAAGGAAAACCAGTCAGATCTCAGGAAAACACTTTTCTTTTTTCTTTTTAGAAAGCAGATTCTTTAACTAAAATTGTTTTACTAGAAGGTAAAACAATCATTGATCTCACCTCACATTTCAAGTTCTTACTTTCCATCCATAATTTTACTCTAATCTTAAACGATCCCTCCTTTTTTTCCTGTGATTTGAAATCACTTGTAATGTGTTCAAGTCCTTAGGTGTTAGGGATCAGAGAATATGACCTGTTGCCTTGCCCTTTAATCTATATTGTCAAATAGTTTGCTATTTTTTTAGGCTATTTGTTTATTATTTTTGTACTTAAGAAACATGAACCTTGTACCATTTGATCAACTGGTAAGTATGGACTACAATAATCCAAGTCTAGAATGAGATAATGGCCCTTCAGAAAGTCAGTCCTTCTGGCATGTTCAATGGCAAAAGTAGTTGAGCTATCACTTAGAGTATGTTTGTTTATTTAATCATCAAATGAGACAAGTGCAACAAAGATTTCAAACAAACATTTCATAAAATCCATCAAAAAATCAGTATTACCACTTTTCCTGAACACGATAGTTTGAAACAAAAAATCATATTCTTTGTTATTGAGTATGTGCTGTGTATGGGGCTTCTGTTCTAGGCCAGTGGTTAAGAACCCATCTGCAATACAGGAGCCGCAGAGACGTAGGTTCAATCCCTGAGTGAGGAAAAACCAAGGGAATGGCTACCCACTCAGGTATTTTCACCTGAAGAATCTGCATGGACAGAGAAGCATGGTAGGCTCTAGTCAATAGGGTCACAGAGAGTCGGACATGACTAAAGTGAGTTCATGCACATACACACACACACACACGTGCTATATACAGGATACTAGGTACATTCAGATACATAAATTAGATAATATGGAACATTTCCAGTTGAACACCCGCACCCTCAGCCATCGTCTGCACTTGAGACCTGTTGTCAATTTGAAACTATACAGAAATTAAGGATGCCAAGGAGGGTCTTGCCAGTTAGCCTTTATACATGACCCGAAGGAAAGAGCCAAAGAAAATAAAGAGTTCATCAATTTTTTTACTGTGTCTCGAAGTCACCTCTTCAGAACATGAGAGCTCAGATAAGAATTAGGAAATATGGGAAACCTCACATATAGGTTTGCTAATGAAAAAACTTAGGGGAAAGGGAACATTACACATTCATTACTGAATGTCTGAATATTGCCAAATTTTATGGTGGAGGAAGCTATATCCTTTCCTTTAAAATACCTGGCCTTTAAACAGAATAAAAAGTAACATTGCTCTCTCTTACACCCTGAGTGAAACTATTTATGTTGTGTTTATAAAAAGAGAAATAGAATAGCTGTGAGCATGAACTTCAGAGTCAGATAGATCAGTCTACACTCTTGAATCTGTTATGTATTGAATGGTAAAGTTGCTTAAATTTACTGAGACTCATTTTTCTCATCTGCAAAGTAAGGATAATGATACATAATCATATTGTCATTTTGAGACCAGGTGAGCTTTCCAGAGAATAGCAAGAATAGATAAGAAAGCCTTCTTTAGTGATCAATGCAAAGAAATAGAGGAAAAGAACAGAATGGGAAAGACTAGAGATCTCTTCAAGAAAATTAGAGATACCAAGGGAACATTTCATGCAAAGATGGGCTCAATAAAGGACAGAAATGGTATGGACCTAACAGAAGCAGAAGATATTAAAAGAGGTGGCAAAAATACACAGAAGAACTGTACAGAAAAGATATTCAAAACCCAGATAATCAAAATGGTGTGATCACTAATTTAGAGCCAGACATCCTGGAATAAGAAGTCAAGTGGGCCTTAGAAAGCATCACTACAAACAAAGCTAGTGGAGGTGATGGAATTCCAGTGGAGCTGTTTCAAATCCTGAAAGATGATGCTGTGAAAGTGCTGCACTCAATATGCCAGTAAGTTTGGAAAACTCAGCAGTGGCCACAGGACTGGAAAAGGTCAGTTTTCATTTCAATCCCAAAGAAAGGCAATGCCAAAGAATGTTCAAAGTACCACACAATTGCACCCATCTCACATGCTAGTAAAGTAATGCTCAAAATTCTGCAAGCCAAGCTTCAGCAATACGTGAACTGTGAACTCCCTGATGTTCAAGCTGGTTTTAGAAAAGGCAGAGGAACCAGAGATCAAATTGCCAACATCCGCTAGATCGTGGAAAAAGCAAGAGAGTTCCAGAAAAACATCTATTTCTGCTTTATTGACTATGCCAAAGCATTTGACTGTGTGAATCACAATAAACTGTGGAAAATTCTGAAAGAGATGGGAATACCAGACCACCTGACCTGCCTCTTGAGAAATCTGTATGCAGGTCAGGAAGCAACAGTTAGAACTGGACATGGAACAACAGACTGCTTCCAAATAGGAGACAAAGTGCGTCAAGGCCTGTATATTGTTACCCTGCTTATTGAATTTATATGCAGAGTACATCATGAGAAACTCTGGACTGGAAGAAACACAAGCTGGAATCAAGATTGGTGGGAGAAATATCAATAACTTCAGATATGCAGATGACATCACCGTTATGGCAGAAAGTGAAGAGGAACTAAAAAGCCTCTTGATGAAAATGAAAGAGGCTCTGGTTTTTCCAGTGGTCATGTATGGATGTGAGTGTTGGACTGTGAAGAAGGCAGAGAGCTGAAGAATTGATGCTTTTGAACTGTGGTGTTGGAGAAGACTCTTGAGAGTCCCTTGGACTGCAAGGAGATCCAACCAGTCCATTCTGAAGGAGATCAGCCCTAGGATTTCTTTGGAAGGAATGATGCTAAAGCTGAAACTCCAATACTTTGGCCACCTCACGCGAAGACTTGACTCATTGTAAAAGACTGATGCTGGGAGGGATTGGGGGCAGGAGGAGAAGGGGATGACAGAGGATGAGATGGCTGGATGGCATCACTGACTCGATGGCCATGAGTCTGAGTGAACTCCGGGAGGTGGTGATGGACAGGGAGGCCTGGCGTGCTGCGATTCATGGGGTTGCAAAGAGTCGGACACGACTGAGTGACTGAACTGAACTGAGATGATATTTATAAGTTGCTTCCCACAATGAGTGGATGTTCTGTTACAGGCATTAGGCTGATCCAACAACCATGGGATGAGAACTTACTTCTTGGGGCTGGTGCATGGGGATGACCCAGAAAGTTGTTATGGGGAGGGAGGTGGGAGGGGGGTTCATGTTTGGGAATGCATGTAAGAATTAAAGATTTTAAAATTTAAAAAATAAAAAACTAAAATAAAAAAAAAAAAAGAATCCTTCAGTTCTCAAGAGTCTTCTCGAACACCACAGTTCAAAAGCATCAGTCCTTTGGTGCTCATCTTTCTTCACAGTCCAACTCTCACATCCATACATGACCACTGGTAAAACCATAGCCTTGATTAGATGGACCTTTGTTGGCAAAGTAATATCTCTGCTTTTCAATATGCTAACTAGGTTTGTCATAAGTTTTCTTTCGAGGAATAAGCGTCTTTTAATTTCATGACTGCCATCACCAATTGCAGTGATTTTGGAGACCCAAAAAATAAAGTCTTACACTGTTTCCATTGTTTCCCCATCTATTTGTCATGAAGTGATGGGACCATATGCCATAATCTTTGTTTTCTGAATGTTGAGCTTTAAGCCAGCTTTTTTTAATCAATCTGTCCTTCCACCTCAGCAGTTATTATCTCTTGGTATACCCTGCAATCACTTGGGAGGTCTTAGAAGACACTGATGGCAGCACATTCTGATTAATTAACCCACAATGTTAGGTGATTCTTTAACAGCAGTGTTTAAGAATCACCTCTTAAACACACCAGGACTTATTTCTCACAACATCTAAAGACTTTTTGTACTATGCTAGAATTACTTTTCCTGTGAAATTTCTCAGCAGGGTTGCAAGTGTAGGTTGAACAATTAAATTTTCAGATGTTAAATATTTAAACTGGTAATGTTATCTATTCTGAAGAGCAAATGAGAGAACTGTTTCTAAGGCTCCTGTATACTCAATTCTACTGTAATAATAAATCTTGCATATCTTCCTTTTCTCTCTTTGACTTTAGAAATTTAAATGAGCACACCCTATTTGCCAGTGTCAAAATTTAGTCAGTGAAATAGACAAATGAGAAACTATAAGATTATATATTGTGATAAAGATATGCTCTGCAGCCAACACAAATAGAGGCATTTAAATCCAATGAAGGCTTTTTAGAATATATTATACTGAAGGTCATTTATTCATTCATTAATTAAAAAGAAATTCTGGTATACTCTAATAGGAAAACAACCAAGAAGAAAAATTTGGTCGTTGAAATCATGGAATGTGTAATTTAGAAATCTTGATTGGTGTTTGGAATTAGTTAAAAAATCCATCTTTATGAGTAATTCTACTCATAAAGAACAGCCTGTGGGCTAGTGCACACACATAAGAGAGTGACAGTAAGTTTGAAAAAGATTAATGTTGATTTAAGTGTATTCAGAAGTTGAAATATAAAGGACTTGATAAATGTCTGAAACTAATGGCTACCTGTAAACATAGATAACTTTAAGGTTTCCATTTGTAACTTGAGAATAAATAGTGTTTACCATTAATAGCAATAAATAATCCCGAATTATGAGCCAAATTGAGAGAAACTGATGAATTGAATGGGAAATTCTTGCAGAGAAATAACAAGGTAGTATCATTTGATGCTGATTTTTGAAATAAAGAGAGGTGCATGGTCAGGAAAGTGATAAAAATTTATCTAAATTATCTTCTTTGTTAGATATATAAATACTACCTGTGAATATTCACAGATGTCAATAAAACATATACTGTTTTGTATTTTGTGTGCAGGAACCCTGGTTATGTTACTCTAAGAAGCTTCGTTTGGATACAAACCATGTAGTACATGTGTCAAATATTAAGCAGGTAAACTCTACATGGGCAAAGTGAATTCTTGAGAAACCTTAAATTTTGTGTATCCATATACTAATAAAAAATCAACAAAGATGGCTTTTTTCGTGGCTTCACAGGAAGTCTTGACCAGATCACTTCCTCTTTATTCTTCCTTGCAGTTTTCCCAGAATAGGATTGAGCTTCAGTCTTCTCCAAATACCACGCTATTTTTATTCATTTCTAGGCAGCTCTTCTTCTAATTACTATTATCATTTTTCCTTGTTAGGATTCTATATCATCATCAGTTCACTTCAGCCCAGTTCAGTCACCTAGTCATGTCCGACTCTGTGATCCCATGGTCTGCAGCATGCCAGACTTCACTGTTCCTCAACAACCACCTGGAGCTTGCTCAAACTCATGTTCATCAAGTCAGTGATGCCATCCAATCATCTCATCCTCTGTCATCCCTTTCTCTTCCTGCCTTCAATCTTTCCCAGCAACAGGGTCTTTTCCAAAGAGTCAGTTCTTTGCATCAGGTCGCCAAAGTACTGGAACTTTAACATCAGTCCTTCCAATGAAACTTCAGGACTGATTTCTTTTAGGATGGACTGGTTTGATCTCCTTGCAGTCCAAGGGACTATCAACAGTCTTCTCCAACACCATAATTCAATAGCATCAGTTCTTCAGTGCTCAGCTTTCTTTATGGTCCAACTCTCACATCCATATATGATTACTGGTAAAACCTGCTTTTCAGTATGCTGTCTAGGTTTATCATAGATTTTCTTCCAAGGAGCAAGCATTTTTAAATTTCATGTCTGCAGTCACCATCTGCAGTGATTTTCGAGCTCCAAAAAAATAAAGTCTGTCACTCTTTCCATTGTTTCCTCATGTATTTGTCATGAAATGATGGGACCAGATGCCATGATCTTCGTTTTTTGAACGTTGAGTTTTAAGTCGGCTTTTTCACTCTCCTCTTTCACTTTATCAAAATGCTCTCTAGTTCGTCTTCACTCTCTGCCATTAAGCTGGTGTCATCTGCATATATGAGGTTATCTATATTTCTCCTGGCAATCTTGATTCCAGCTTGTGCTTCATCCAGCCCAGCATTTTGTATGATGTACTCTACATATAAATTTAATAACCAGGGTGACAGTATACAGCCTTGACTTACTTCTTACCCAATCTGAAACCAATGTGTTTTTCCACGTCCAGTTCTAACTGCTGCTTTTTGACCTGAACACAGGTTTCTCAGGAGGCAGGTAAGGTGGCCTGATATTCCCATTTCTCTAAGAATTTCCCACAGTTTGTTGTGATTTACACAGTCAAAGGCTTTAGTGTAGTCAATGAAGCAGAAGTAGTTTCTTTTTTTTTTTTTAATTATGGAATTCTCTTGCTTTTTCAATGATCCAAAGGATGTTGGCAGTTTGATCTCTTGTTCCTCTGTCTTTTCTAAATCCAGCTTGAACATCTGCAAGTTCATGTACTGTTGAAACCTGGCTCAGAGAATTTTGAGCATTACTTTGGTAATGTGTGAGATGAGTGCAGTTGCTCAGCAGTTTGAACATTCTTTGCATTGCCTTTCTTTGGGATTGGAATGAAAATGGACCTTTTCCAGTCCTGTGGCAATTAATGAGTTTTCCATATTTGCTGGCATATTGAGTGCAGCACATTCACAACATCATCTTTTCAGATTTGAAATGGCTCACTTCAGCTCTCATCATTAGCACAAATTCAGTGTTGTATGTTGTTGAAACAAGTAGAAGACATTCTGAGCGGCATGCGAGGTCTTTGACATTTCTCCCTGGTGTAGTTGATTACTTGATATTCTTGTTTTCACTTATTCTAGGTAGCAATTTGGAATTAAAAAAAATATTACCCTGGCCATAAGTTTGAACAGAAGTATTAAACCTGGCTAGAACTACTCATTATGACAGGTTAAATGTGAATGCATTCACGTTTGCCCTGGTCACTTTTCTTTTAGGGAATTCCAGAGAGATTTACTCTTCTTTCCTTTTACAAATATTGAACTGTGCTTTTTAGTATGCATATACTTATATAGGTCATGCATATAAGTGTATTTATGTATCACTATATAGTAGAAATAGTGATGTTGACTCCGTATTGTTGTCACATACTGATCATATATTATAAAAGTGAATATGTTAGTTGCTCAGGCATGTCAGACTTCTTTAACCCCATGGAATATAATCCACCAGTCTCCTCTCTTCCGGAAAATCTCCAAGCAAGAATACTGGAGTAGAGAGGCATTTCCCTTTCCAGGGCCTCTTCCTAACTCAGGGATCAAGCCCAGTCTCCAGCATTGTAGGCAGATTCTTTACTGTCTGAGCCACCAGGGAGAATCTATATACTATGTACATTTTATATGCATGTTATTTATTTAACCAATAAATTCTCCTTGAGATAGATGGCATTTTGATAATACAATAGCATCTTTCTATACATATTTCTGTGTATTGAAAAATATATTTTTAAAAATATATAATTGTGGAGGACAAAAATATGTGGGCAACATGGACAATTCTTATGGATTAATTAAGTATATAATTCAGTGGTGAGAACACCAGGATTTAAACAAGAATTCACTCACAATTCTTTCGAAATGGAAAAGTCTTTATAGGAGCTGGAGGTTATGGAAGGGGAAATAGCTATTAAAAAATAATCAGTAATATCAGTAATATCACAGATAAGTGACACCTCAGAATACTGGTCCTTGAAATTTTATAGAAAATAATAATTATTAAGTGTATAGAGAGCTTGTACATTCTATAATCAAGAATAATGCATGCATAAATAGTACCAGTAGATAATGAATTTGGTATTTTTCTTTTTGTTATTATTTTCAGAGATTCATGGTTCATATATGATATTTATAGCAAACCAAAAGAAGTCTTAAAAAAATAAAGGTTCCAGTCTAGAAAGAACCTCACAAAATATTTATATTGATAGATTAACCATACACCTTAATCTGTCTGTTCCATAGGAACCTGACATTGCTGGGATACTGAGAGGGTATGCAAAATTCATGTCAACTAAGGAGGCTGAAAGAATTTTCAACTTCTATAACCTGTCTTCTTAACCTCAGGCACATAAGTGGAATTTAGGAGAAATATAACCTTTCTGGAACAGGGTATATTTCTGAAGTCGTAGTCAAATTCTCAAATGGGTTTGTGAAACAAAAGAAAGAAAAAAAACTTATCAATTTAGAAATAGCTCAGCCAAGAAAACTGCAATATTTTCAACCTAGACTATCCTTTCCAGGAAGAAGTCTTATAATATTTGCTTCTCTATTAGCTTTTCTCTCAAACTCTGTCATTTTTCCACTCTGTTTTTATCAGTCTTCCTTTCTTTTTTCTTAACATTTTTATCGTCCCTAATAACATTTATTGTTTTTATTTTTTAATATAAATTTATTTTAATTGGAGGCTAATTACTTTACAATATTGTATCAGTTTTGCCATACATCAATATGAATCTGCCACAGATGTACACGTGTTCCCCAAACTGAACCCCTGTTCCCACTTCCCTCCCCATATCATCACTCTGGGTCATCCCAGAACAACAGCCCCGAGCATCCTGTATCATGCATAGAACCTGGACTGTCAATTCATGTCACATATGATATTATACATGTTTCAATGCCATTCTCCAAAATCATCCCACATTGCCCTCTCCCGCAGAGTCCAAAAGACAGTTCTATACATCTGTGTCTCTTTTGCTGTCTCGCATAGAGGGTTATTGTTACCATCTTTCAAAATTCCATATATATGTGTTAACACACTGTATTGGTGTTATTCTTACTGGCTTACTTCACTTTGTATAATAGGCTCCAGTTTCATCCACCTCATTAGAACTGATTAAAATGTATTTTTAATGGCTGAGTAATACTCAATTGCACAGAATGATCTCTGTTCATTTCCAAGGCAAACCATTCAATATCACAGTAATCCAAGTCTATGCCCCAACCAGTAATGCTGAAGAAGCTGAAGTTGATGGTTCTATGAAGACCTACAAGACCTTTTAGAATTAACACCCAAAAAGATGTCCTTTTCATTCTAGGGGACTGGAATGCAAAAGTAGAAAGTTAAGAAACACCTGGAGTAACAGGCAAATTTGGCCTTGGAATGCGGAATGAAGCAGGGCAAAGACTGATAGAATTTTGCCAAGAAAATGCACTGGTCATAGCAAACACCCTCTTCCAACAACACAAGAGAAGACTCTACACATGGACATCACCAGATGGTCAACACCGAAATCAGACTGATTATATTCTTTGCAGCCAAAGACGGAGAAGCTCTATACAGTCAAGAAACACAAGACCAGGAGCTGACTGTGGCTCAGATCATGAACTCCTTATTACCAAATTCATACTCAAATTGAAGAAAGTAAGTAAAACTGCTAGACCATTCAGGTATGACCTCAATCAAATCCCTTATGATTATACAATAGAAGTGAGAAATAGATTTAAGGGACTAGATCTGATAGATAGAGTGCCTGATGAACTATGGACTGAGATTCGTGACATTGTACAGGAGACAGGGATCAAGACCATCCCCATGGGAAAGAAATGCAAAAAAGTAAAATGGCTGTCTGTGGAGGCCTTACAAATAGCTGTGAAAAGAAAAGAAGCAAAAAGCAAAGGAGAATAGGAAAGATATAAGCATCTGAATGCAGAGTTCCAAAGAATAGCAAGAAGATATAAGAAAGCCTTCTTCATTGATCAATGCAAAGAAATAGAGGAAAACAACATAATGGGAAAGACTAGAGATCTCTTGAAGAAAATTTGAGATACCAAGGGAACATTTCATGCAAGGATGGGCTCGATAAAGGACAGAAATTGTATGGACATAACAGAAGCAAAAGATACTAAGAAGAGGTGGCAAAAATACACGAAAGAACTGTACAAAAAAGATCTTCACGACCCAGATAATCACGATGGTGTGATCACTCATCTAGAGCCAGACATCCTGGAATGTGAAGGCAAGTGGGCCTTAGAAAGCATCACTACGAACAAAGCTAGTGAAGGTGATGGAATTCCAGTGGAGCTATTTCAAATCCTGAAGGATAATGCTGTGAAAGTGCTGCACTCAATATGCCAGCAAATTTGGAAAACTCAGCAGTGGCCACAGGACTGGAAAAGGTCATTTTTCATTCCAACCCCCCAAAAAGTCAATGCCAAAGAACGCTCAAACTACTGCACAAGTGCTCTCATCTCACATGCTGGTAAAGTAATGCTCAAAATTCTCCAAGCCAGGCTTTAGCAATACATGAACCGTGAACTTCCTGATGTTCAAGCTGGTTTTAGAAAAGGCAGAGGAACCAGAGATCAAATTGCCAACATCCACTGGATCATGGAAAAAGCAAGGGAGTTCCAGAAAAACATCTATTTCTGCTTTATTGACTATGCCAAAGCCTTTGACTGTGTGGATCACAATAAACTGTGGAAAATTCTGAAAGAGATGGGAATACCAGACCACCTGACCTGCCTCTTGAGAAATCTGTATGCAAGTCAGGAAGCAACGGTTAGAACTGGACACGGAACAACAGACTGGTTCCAAATAGGAAAAGGAGTACGTCAAGGCTGTATATTGTCACCCTGCTTATTTAACTTAGATGCAGAGTACCTCATGGGAAAAGCTGGACTGGAAGAAGCACAAGCTGGAGATTGGCGAGAGAAATATCAATAACCTCAGGTATGCAGATGACACCACCCTTATGGCAGAAAGTGAAGAGGAACTAAATAGCCTCTTGATGAAAGTGTGAAAGAGGAGAGTGAAAAAGTTGGCTTAAAGTTCAACATTCAGAAAATGAAGATCGTGGCAACCAGTCCCATCACTTCATGGGAAATAGATGGGGAAACAGTGGAAACAGTGTCAGACTTTATTTTTGGGGGCTCCAAAATCACTGAACATGGTGAGTGCAACCATGGAATTAAAAGACGCTTACTCCTTGGAAGGAAAGTTATGACCAACCTAGATAGCATATTCAAAAGCAGAGCCATCACTTTGTCGACTAAGGTCCGTCTAGTCAAGGCTATGGTTTTTCTCACATCATGTATGGACGTGAGATTTGGACTGTGAAGAAGGCTGAGTGCCGAAGAATTGATTGTTTTGAACTGTGGTGTTGGACAAGAGTCTTGAGAATCCCTTGGACTGCAAAGAGATCCAACCAGTCCTTTCTGAAGGAGATCAGCCCTGGGATTTCTTTGGAAGGAATGATTTTAAAGCTGAAACTCCATTACTTTGGCCACCTCATGTGAAGAGTTGACTCATTGGAAAAGACTCTGATGCTGGGAGGGCTTGGGGGCAGAAGGAGAAGGGGACAACAAAGGATGAGATGGCTGGATTGCATCACGGACTTGATGGATGTGAATCTGAGTGAACTCCGGGAGTTGGTGATGGACAGAGAAGCCTGGGATGCTGCTATTCATGGGGTCGCAAAGAGTCGGACACCACTGAGTGAGTGAACTGAACTGCACTTATGGAGGGGTTTGATGAGCTCCTGTTGAATAATATTTTCTGGAGTCAGGAGTTCTCTGGTGTTTTCAGCGTTTGGACTTAAGCGTCCTGCTTCTGATTTTCAGTCTTATTTTTACAGTAGCCTCAAGACTTCTCCATCTATACAGCACCATGATAAAACATCTAGGTTAAAGATGAATAGTTTCTCTACATTGTGGACACCCAGAGAGGTTCACAGAGCTACATGTAGAAGAGAAGAGGGAGGAGGGAGATAGAGGTGACCAGGATGAGATGAGGTGGAATCAAAAGAGGAGACAGCAAGTTAGCTAGTAATCACTTCCTTTTGTGCTTTCCACACTCTGGACTGCTTAGAGATGTTTACGGAGTTATAGACAGAAGAGAAGAGGGAGCAATGAGACAGAGGTGGCCAGGAGGATAAAGGAGGGAATCAAAAGAAGAGAGACAGATCCAGCCAGTAATCAGTTCCCTAAGTGTTCTCCAACATCTGGAACACACAAAGAGATTCACAGAGTTGGGTAGAGAAGAGAAGGGGGAGGGAGGAAATAGAGGCAACCCGGTGGAAAAAAGGGAGGGTCCAAAGGGGGAGAGAGCAGTCAAACCTATAATCTCACTCCCAAGTAAAAATGGGTACTGAAGATTGGGTTCTTAAAGGTACAAAATTGATAACAAATACCAAGGAAAAGATTAAAAATCTAGAATAGAGTTTGGATTTTCAAAAATACAATATTAAAGAAAAAGAAAACAAAAGCCCTAAAAATTATAATATATATATGAAGTTTGCTTTAAAAAATAGGGTCTTTTTTTCTGCAAAATAATGGTTATAAAAATGAAAATTAAAGGAGTAATAGAGGAGTTAAAATATTAAAAAATTAAAAATGATAGTAGAAATATATCTAGGACTTTCTCTGGTGTTGTTGTGGGCAGTGTGGGGTCAGTTCATTTTCGAATAGTTCCTTGATCCAGCTTATATTTCTCAAGATCCCCGTCCTATGTAGTTGGTACTAACTATAAGGTTTTAATCTATTGCACCTGTCACTTCCAACGAGGTTCCCTCTTGTTTAGCTTCTGTTTGTTGGTCTCTTCAGTGTCTAATTTCCTCCCTGGCACAAGAGGGCGGTGGTGGACACTTTCTTAGGCTCAATTGTTAAGTCGTGCTGTGGGGAGGGAGGGACGCTGCAAACAAATAACACTGGCGTGTGCTTGCAGTGTCTCAGCCACACTGGGTTTGCCCCTGCTCATGGAGTGTGTGCTTTCCCTGTATACACTGCTGAGGCTCTAGGTTGCTCTGCCAGGAACTGTCTGAGGCCGGCCCTGGGTTGTATGCACTTCCCGGGTCTAAGCCACTCAGGTTCAGGTACTCGGGTAATCCTCAGAGGAGCAGACTCCGTTGGAGCTGCGTTTTGTGCCATTCACAGGTCTGAGCAGCTCAGGTGACCACGTGTTTGGCAAGTGTGGTCACTGCGATTTATTGCCTCCCCCATACCTGCCACTCAGTTTTCTGGGCATATAACTGGCTTACCTTCTCAGGCAGATGTTTACTGTCAAGAATCCCAAGAAGTTTTGGTTAGCAATGAAGCCTGCTTGTAGTTTGGTAGATAATGCCTCTCTGGGACCATGATTGCCCCCTTCTGGCTCTGGCTGCCCTCGTCTGCCTGTCACCAGATGGTAATGAGCTGGTCTGAAGCCGGCTAGCTCTGCTCAGTCATTTGTTAGTGGGCCTGCTGGTGTCTTAGGTCAGGGCTTTTCGTGTAGCTCTAGTCAGTTCTTTGTTCTGTAAGTGGTCCTGGCACTGTCTTAGGTTAGAGCTTTTCATGTGGTAGTTATCCCACAATCTGGTTTGCTATCCCAAATTAGTTCTTTCAGATTGCCCTTGGGGCATTCAGGCCTGGTCCTTACTCTAAGCAATGCAGCCCACGCCTTCCTGCCCTGCCCCCGGTTGCTAGTGGTGAATATAGGCGTCTGCACTGCTTCTCCACTGGGGGAGTTACCGTTGGGCATGTAATCTGTGGGTTTTAATTATTTATTTATTTTTCTTCCCAGTTATGTTGCCCTTTGTGGTTCCAAGGCTCGCCACAAACCTGGCAGTGAGAGTGTCTCCTGGTGTTTGGAAACTTCTCTTTTTTTTAAGACTCCCTTCCTGGGATGGAGCTCCATCCCTACCTCTTTTGTTTCTCTTTATCTTTTATATTTTTTCCTACTTCCTTTCGAAGACAATGGGCTGCTTTTCTGGGTGCCTGACGTCCTCTGCTGGCATTCAGAAGTAGTTTTTGGAATTTTCTCAGTGTTCAAATGTTCTTTTGATGAATTTGTGGGGGAGAAAGTGGTCTCCTTATCCTATTTCTCCACCATCTTCCCCTAATAACATTTAATTCAATTGGTTAGATTCTCCTCCATTAAGTTATCATACTTTAAATAATCAACACTGAAATTACTTACAGATTACCTGGGTTGTAATTTCAAAGTGCACTCACTTACATGCTAGCAAGGTAATGCTCAAAATTCTTCAAGCTAGACTTCAACAGTATGTGAACATGAACTTCCAGATGTTCAAGCTGGATTTAGAAAAGGCAGAGGAACCAGAGATCAAATTGCCAACATATGTTGGATCATTGAAAAAGCAAGAGAATTCCAGGAAAACATCTAATTCTGCTTTATTGACTATGCCAAAGCCTTTGACTATGTGGATCACAACAAACTGCACCATTCCTCAAGAGATGGGAATATCAGACCACCTGACCTGCCTCTTGAGAAATCTGTATGCAGGTTAAGAAGCAACAGTTAGAACTGGACATGGAACAACAGACTGGTTCCAAATCAGGAAAGGATATGTCAAGGCTGTATATTGTCACCCTGCTTATTTAACTTCTATGCAGACAGAGTACATCATGCAAAATGCCAGGCTGGATGAAGCACAAGCCAGAATCAAGATTGATGGGAGAAATAGCAATAACCTCAGATATACAGATGACAGCACCCTTATGGCAGAAAATGAAGAAGAAATAAAGAGCCTCCTGATGAAAGTGAAAGAAGAGAATGAAAAAGCTGGCTTAAAACTCAACATTCAGAAAAACTAAGATCATGGCATCCAGTCCCATCACTTCATGGCAAATAGGACAAGGAAACAATGGGAACAGTGACATATGGATGTGAGCTGGACCGTAATAAAACCTGAGCACTGAAGAACTGATGCTTTTGAACTGTTGTGTTGGAGAAGACTCTTGAGAGTCCCTTGGACTGCAAGGAGATCCAACCAGACAATCATAGAAGAGATAAGTCCTGAATCTTCATTCAAAGGACTGATGCTAAAGCTGAAATTCCAATACTTTGGCCACCTGATGAGAAGAACTGACTCATTAGAAAAGACCTTGATGTTGGGAAAGATTAAAGGCAGGAGGAAAAGGGGACGACAGAGGATGAGATTGTTGGATGGCATCACCAACTCAATGGACAGGAGTTTGAGCAAGTTTCAGGAGTTGGTGATGGACAGGGAAGCCTGGTGTGCTGCAGTCCATGGGGCGGAAAAGACTCAGACACAACTGAGTGACTGAACTGAACTGGCCTGGGTTGTTATTTTGAGTGTTCCTAAACTTCTTATCTATTTGCAGATTATTTTGGTTTATTAAAACAGATGGCACTGTATCCAGTACAGAGTGATTTTACTATTTTAAATATATGGATAACCTTGATTCTGTTCATTTGGATGCATCTCTATGCTAGTTGTCATGTAGGTTAAAATTTAGTTTTGACACACACCTGGTTTTCTCCCTTTTAACATAAAATGAATTATGATGTTAAGTAAAATTTTACAGCATTTGTGCTAACTACAAAGATTAAAGTTTTCATATTGAATTACATATTAGTTTAGCTCTAGATAGGGATGTCATGATTTAAGTCTTCATGTTAAATATCAAGTCAGATAAAAGTAAGGAATTGCAATGTATATCATCTAAAATCTAATTGGGAACTTTCTTATTGTTAATTTATAGACACTGTTAAATAAGCCACATTTGCACAGTATTTGCTGATGTATTTTGGTGGGGTAAGTCACAGTTATAACTTATTAATCTGATACTTTTTTGTCAGATTTGGAAGCTAAACATCCTATCATTATAGTATACATCTATGGCTCAGAACCAGTATTCATTTAAAATTCAGAAAATCTTATTCTTATAAAAAATTTAAGTGAACTTTGATATATCATACTTGTGTGGATAAACTAGCAAAATTTCTGATATTGATATGTTCAAGGTAACTACAGTTTTAGTATCATAATGAATAACAACAGTATACTAACATGGCAGTGGAGATCTTTATCTTATCCTTGCTGAAGTTATTATTAGAATATATTGATTGCACTTATAGCATTTATAACAGTCATCCTCTGTATTTATGTTGTATCTATATTTTCTTGATCCTGAGCTCCTAGAGGGCCAGGTTAGTATCTCTATATCTTCATAGTACTGTGCAAAATTATATCATACAGCTACTATCTTTAAATGTGTGTTGCTAACGTCACATCAGTCATGTCCAACTCTGTGCGACCCCATAAATGGCAGCCCACTAGGCTCCTCTGTCCCTGGGATTCTCCAGGAAAGAATATTGGAGTGGGTTGCCATTTCCTTCTCCAATGCATAACAGTGAAATTGAAGTCTCTCAGTCATGTCCAACTCTTAGTGACCCCATGGACTGCAGCTTATCAGGCTCCTCCGTCCATGGGATTTTCCAGGCAAGAGTACTGGAGTGGGTTGCCGTTGCCTTCTCCGTGTTGAACAGAATATAAATGATTACTCCATTTCTACAAGACTGTCCTTTTTAATGCCATGAGGCATAGGTAAGTTTAGTATAATACTTAGAGGTAGGATTTTGCAAGTGTATACTTCTTGGAGGGCAATGTAGAGAAATGGTTAAGAAATAGAAAACCTAGGATTAAAGAAAACAACAACAAAAACTGGAATTCTTATATAACATTGAAAAAACTTCTTAAACTACCAGCGTTTTGGTATCTGTAAAATGGAGACAATATTATTAATGTGGGTCACAGTTCATAGACTTAGCTCATTCACAAGCTCAGCACCCTTCACAATGTCCTCCAAGATTCCCTGCTATGTTGAGTACTCCTGCTGTCTAGTTCGGAGACCTCCAGAATCACTTGAAGTCACTCATAACTTCCCTCCAAATTGAGCTTAGATTGCTACTCTAGCTTTAAGTAAATGTCACATACTGACCAAGATTTCTTTCTTATGTTTGGAAAGAAAGTGTATGGGACTATATAAACAAAGATAATTAATAGTTGTTCTCCTTTCTATAGTATTTTGAGGAAAATACAACTGTGATTATCAAAATCCTGAACATATTATCAGTCGAGACTTATAAAAGTATGTATATAAAATAAACATGCATGAAAACCTTTACCTTCATGTTATTCTAATCTAGAAATTAATGCTTCCTAAGAGTGTTTTAAGAATTAAATGAGAGAAGTCCAAAGCATTTTACATACTGCCCAGTCCAAGGTAAATGGCCAAGAATGGTGGTTAATGTGGCTATATTTTAGATAATACCTAAAGTGAAAAGACTTTTTCAACAAAATGAGTAGTTATGTGTTATATATAGATTGGAATACCATCTGAGCAAATAAAGGCACAAAAAGTTAAGTATCTCATTTACACTCACACAGATTATAAGTAGTAGAACAAGTATTTGAACCCAGGAAGGTTGACTTCAGAGCCCATACTCCTTTTCTGTAAAGGATCAGATAACAAATACTTCTGCTTTTTAGATCATATGGTCTCTGTTACAAGTATCAACTCTCTACTGTGATAGCAGCCTTGAATAATATGAAAACTAATGGACATATCTGTCTTTCAATAAAACTTTATTCACAAAAATAGGTGGCATGCCTGCTTTGGCTCATGAGCTATAGCTTGTTGATACCTGCTCTAAAATAAAGTTTGCAAAGTTTTGGAATATCATGAAACATTTTCCACAAAATAAGAATGAGATTATTATTATTATTTGAAGTTTAAAATCTTTATACTTATGAAAGTATGATGACTTATTTACAGGAGTGTTTGAAAATACAGAACAAAGTTACATAAAGTTCCACTATGTATTACAACTATTTTTAGTTGTAGTTTCAATATCAAACTCTCAAAAATTAATTGAATGAATAGACAGAAAAGTAGAAGGATATTGTAGGTCTTAAAAGTACTATGAACCAATTCAACATAATTAAGATTTATACAATTTTCATACAACAGCAGTATACAAATCCTATCCAAGTTTCCAGGAAATAATGGAACATATCTAGGGACATAAAACAAGGTGTAAAAATTTCATAATTAAATAATTCAGTTCAAATCCTAGGAACTTATCCCTAGGCTACCTGATTTATATCAATTAATCCTTTTTTTTTTTTTTTTTGACCCCAGGGATGCCAGAACATGAATTGAAAAGATCAAATGGGTCCAATTTCAGGGATACTGAAAAATAATGACAATTTATACCTTAGACTGCACTAAGGCTCAGAGGGCAAGAAAAGTGGTCTTGCAATCCCTCAAGGGTTTCTTGTCAAATTTGAATGAACTTTGATTAAATTGTGTGAACATATAAAAGATGGTTCTTTTTTAGATTTTAGAAGTTGTCTTATGACCTTTAAAGGGTTAGACCTTTGACTTGAAATTCTCACATCATCTGCTCTGTCCAATCTATTGGTAACTTGGGTCAAAACTAGAAATGGCTAACTAAGTTAGAAAATAATAAGAGAAAGATAGAATGGTAAATTACCACCCTATAGGAATTGCAGCCTTTAACTGAGCTTTAAGAAGAGATTCTTTAAATATAAGAGACATACAATCCATATCAAACTTATGATAATTAAAAGGTCAAAGAGAGAACTCCTGTTGCTTGGACAGCAGATAATGAAAACTAAAGAGCAATGGAAAACAAACAAACTCTCCACCTTTGGCCAGGAGAAAGGAGGCCAAAGTATTGGAGCTTCAGCTTCAACATTAGTCCTTCCAATGAGTATTGAATTTACTGGTTTGATCTCCTTGCTGTCCCAGGGATTCTCAAGAGTCTTCTTGAGCACCACAATTCAAAACCATCAATTCTTCATTGTTGGCAAGGTTGGCTCTTACCTGGAGGCCCGGGGCAGGGGGGTGGGGGGGGGGGGGGTAGCGGGGGGGTGCTGTTTTTAACTCATTCAGGTTATAGGCTCAATTCAGTTCCTGTGATTTTAGTACAGAGATCTCTATTTCCTTGCTGGCTGTCAGCTGAGTACTGTTCTCAGAGCTTAAGACTACTTGAAGTTCCTAGTCACAGATCTTTTCCATCTCAGCAGTGCAAAAACATAGTTGTGTTGACTCCCTCACAGGCTTCATATCTCTTTGACTTTCTCTTCTACTTGCTGGAGAAAACTAATTTTATGGGTTTGTGTGTTTGTATTATACATGCAAATGCTCTCCTTTCTGCCATATAATGTAACTTAGTGACAGTAATGATATTTTGTCATATTTATCACATTGCATTAATGGACCACCTACATTCAGGGCAGAAGAGATTATAAAATGGCAAAGTAATTGCTTGATATTCTTAGAATTCTGTCTGGAGTATCCAAGAAGCCCTTCAGTATAGAATGAAATGGCCTGTATTCCAAATCCAGTCAAATGACTTTTTCTAAAAAAAAAAAAAAAAAAAGATTTACTGGAATACAGCTATGCCACTTGTTTAGATATTGTATGGCTACTTTCACATTACAATAGCAGAGTTGAGTGATTTCAACAAAGATTATATTCATTGACTATCCCAATATATATCCAAAGAATATTAATTGGAAGGACTAGTGCTGAATCTCCTATACTTTGGTCACCTTATGTGAAAGGCAACTCATTGGAAAAAACTGGAGAAGACAGAGGGCAAGAAGAAAAATTGTTGGCACAGGAGGAGATGGTTGGATGGCATCCCCAACTCAAGGGACATGGGTTTAAGCAGGCTCTGGGAGATAGTGAAGGGCAGGGAAGCCTGATTAGCTGCATTTCATGGGGTTACTAAGAGTTGAACATGACTTTGTGACTGAGCAACAACAACAACATCAACAGAGGCTATATGCCCCTCAAAGGCTAAAATATGTACTATAGAAAAGTATGTCAGCCCATGGCTTAGTATGTTGCATTTAATTTAAATAGGTCGATTTTTCATATCTTATATTTTATTTGCTAAAAATAACAGCAAAAACATCCAATAGACTATGGTATTCTTTGTTCCATATCTTTAGGCCATAAAGTAAATTGTCATCCTTTGCTTCCTCATCATTTCATACCCAGTACCATTCTCTTTTCCTCTCCACCTGGTGCTATTTATTTCACTGTAGTTCACATAAGTTCAGCTGCCTTTAAAAACCCTAATCACTCGATAGCCAATATGTTTTTACTTATATGGGAGAGTCAGTAATACATCTGGACAATTATGTCCCAATATTTCACTGAAATACATATATTTTTCTCAAAAGTCTTAAACCAAAATTTAAAGAATAAATCCTTCTTATTCAAACATTACTTAATATGCTGAAATTTTACTCTTGTAGTCAATGACTGACACTGGCCCCTAGAATAACTTCTTGCTTATAGTACCCAGCTTGGCACAAAGGGCTTCTCAAAGTACTACCAGGCCTACAGTAAGCAAGAAAAATATATGTCCAACATACACCTAATGCTCTATTCATATTTGCCAGACCAGATTATAGCAGAAACAGATAATGATTTTGGGGTTAATTTAGATAAATTCATCATTTGAAAAAAATATTTATTGGATTAGATGGCAGAATTTTGCCACAGTATACCTACGATGTCTGATTTTAGAGTCCTGAGTTGTGCTATGGTTAAAGGAAAATCAACCAGACAGATAATAGCATAAGAATCATAAAAATATATTACCGTGTGCTCAGTGGCTCAGTTATGTCCAACTCTTGGCAGCCCCATGGCCGCTAGTCCTGCAGGCCTCTCTGCCCATGTAATTTTCCAGGCAAGAATACTGGATCGGGTTGCCATTTCCTACTGCAGGTGATCTTCCTGACCCTGGGATCAAACCTTTATATATTGAGTCTCCTATAGTGGCAGGCAGACTTTTTCCCACTGGTGCCACCTGGGAAACCTGAAACATTCTGTTGTTCTGTGTTTAGTCGCTCAGTCATGCCTGACTCTTAGCGACCCTGTGGACTTTAGCCCACCAGTCTAGCCAAAAACAAAACAAAACAAAACAAAATCAATCTGGAATAAGCTCAAGCAATATTTTAGCCTGTATTTATGGGACCTATGAAGTCCTAAGTGAGGATTCCTGTTCTTACATCCCTAGAAATTTGTCCAAGATTTTTTTTTTTAATATCACCAAAATCATTTGGGAGTCAAATGTAAAAATTAGAAAGCTTGATATAGTACTAGAAAAATTTTACCTTATTAAAAGAGCTGGAGAATCTTCTGAGAGGTGATGATTTCTTTGCCAAACCTTAGAGTTCTCATATTATGGTTCAGAGGAATGTATAGACTGCCAGTAATTATTTCCTTCTTTCTGCTTCCCTTAAGCCTGTTATGCATCTGCACACCAAAGTGCTGCTTTTGAACTGTGGTGTTGGAGAAGACTCTTGAGAGTCCCTTGGACTGCAAGGAAATCCAATCAGTCAATCCTAAAGGAAATCAGTCCTGAATATATATTGGAAGGACTGATGTTGAAGTTGAAACTCTAATACTTTGGCAACCTGATGTGAAGAACTGACTAATTGGAAAAGACTCTGATGCTGGGAAAGATTGAAGGCAGGAGGAGAAGGGACGGCAGAGGATGAGATTGTTGAATGGCATCACCAACTCTATGGACATGAGTTTGAGCAATTTGGGGAGTTAGTGATAGACAGGGAAGACTGGTGAGTTGCAGTCCATGGGGTTGTAAAGAGTCCGACATGACTGACTGAACTGTCCATCAGCTCATTAAATAGATGATAATTCAAATAATTCTATAACATAAAGCATCCCTAAACTCCTCATAATCCAGGTAAAGACTAAAGATACTATGATTTGACATGGATTCTAAATAGCATAGACCTGGACATAGCCAATAAGGGAAAGGTTTCCTTTAGATTAAAAGGAAAGGCTGTAAAATATTTTGATTTCTGTAGTACCTTAGTGATTAGGAGTTCCTGTCTGTAACTGATTCTTGTCAGTTAGTCACAGTCTTGATCCCAAACCACTTGAAAGAGGCTTTATACTTCTGCAAACTAAGAATAGCTATTTATTTGGGCTAAACATGTGTTTCACATTCCTTATATTTATTTTTATACCCTTTTACTACAACCAACTCATAAAATCTCTGATAACTACCACAAGAAAGCCTGCTTACTTCTCATAGGTCTTTTCTCTCTCTAAGAAATGCTTGCAAATCCTTAAAATGACTGCCTAAACATTAGCTTCTCTGTGCAGTGTTTTCTTATATAATATGAAGTTTAAAACTCCATCATTATACTTAACTTCATTCCAAATACATAAACTGTAATATTTTGACAAGTTACTTAATCTAAATGTGTTGGCTTTAATTCTGTATATTTATAAACATGATAATGTTCATAATATAAAACTTCCTAAAGGTAAATTTTACATATTTGATGAAAAGAATAAGAATTCCACTTTTTATGTATTTGTTGAAAAGTAGAGTAAGGGTCATCTGCTGATGCTTTCTGACCTCTATTTGCCAGGAAATAATGTCTATTTTATATGTAAGTCATGAGACTGAGATGTGACTCAACACATTATTCATAAATGGAAGACAAATATCAGAATCCACTTTTAAAGGATCCAGATTATACCAATTGCCTCTCCTCAATTTGTTAAGGTGAATTTATCTGGTGTCATTAATATTATACCTGCAGTTTATGATTTCTTTGTCTATTTCATTTTTTTTTGAAGTGTTGGGACGATTGGATTTTTAAGGCTCTTGGCAATAGATTTTAGTTGCAGTCATGCATAAAAATATGCATTAGGCATATGCAGTCCAATAGATGTCTATCTCAGGTGATATAAATACAAGGTAAAATATAAACCTTGCCAGTGTGGCCCCAAGTCCTTCTAAAGTGCTTATGATATGAGAGCAGAGGATTTACTAGTTTGTGTAATGATCTGTTATAGGTTACTGTTGATCATTATAATTCTAAAATAAAAAATATATCACAATTCAAAAGATTTGTTTCCCTTTAGATCTCATTTGTAACTCTATTTGTTGTATAGGATTTAAATATACATTTGTGATATATGCTGCTACAAATATGCAACAACTTTGAAACAGTATTCTTCAGATGAAGGTTCTTTCCCCTTTTAATGAAAGTTTAAAAATATTAATGAGAATTAATGCATATAATACACTATTTTAAGTGTGTACCGGCTGTTCTTCACACTGAGTATCTATAAATACATATTTTCAGCCTGCTTTCAAACACCTAATTCTGTCTGAAAAAAACATTAAGAAAAAGATTTAGACAGAACAAGATGGCAGAGGAGTAGGTAGATGTGGAGAACATCTCTCTCCATGGATACATCAGGAATACACCTTCAGACACAGAAGTGCAGGCAGAACACCTGCTGAGAGTGGACATGAGTACCTGACAAGTGGAAAAGAATATATAGAACCATGTAAAATTCAGTAGGGCAAAGGAATTAGGGGAAAAAACAGGAGGGTTAGTAGGACTAGACCTGCCCTTGGATGGGGGGAACTGAAGCAGGGTTCTGATAGCCACATCAGGCACTGTCTGAGTAACAGGAGAAACGTTTAAGGCTGAGAGTGAAACAGCTGATCTGTGGCAGCCTAAATGGAATGAGAATCAGACAGTCCTTACCACAGCAATACACACCATGGACAGGGATGCAGGTCCTCTGGAAGGTGCAGAGGCTAGGGCATGGAGTTCAGGAGGTGGAGCAATCCCAGGGTGAGGGCTGCTGTCCAGTGTGGAGAGATGGATTGAGGGGATGTGAGGGAGGAGATTGTGGTGGGAAATGCCTGTGGAAGAAAGTCAGGCAGCCATAGAAGCAAGGAGATACTGCTGAGTCACACGTAGGGAGTGGAGTCATTACCATAGCCTCTCTCCCCCAACAGGCCAGCATTGGCAGCTGAACAATAGAGAGGATGGCCCATCAAATGCCTGAGGCATTAACTACAGAGGAGGATCCCAGACAGTGAGGCCTCTCTTTGTGCCTAATGTGAGGAACAACAGAGAAGGACCCCAGGCAAGGGAGCCCTCTAACTGCCTGAATGGGTGGAGCTACAGAGAAAGATTGGTCAAAGAGGCCTTCTGATTGCCAGCTACAAGAGGCTTGAAAAAAACTGTGATAGGGCTATAATTCCTGTGGTGGAGGCAGTCCATGTCCTTGCACACTTGGAGCCACCAGGGTCCCTGCAAGCCAAGCAGCTGTGCCACCTACATGCTCAACTCTTAATGAGGCAGAACTGCCACAGGCCAAAAAAAAGTCTTGCATTTACCTATGCAGGGTCACTTCAGTAGTGTCTGACTCTTTGTGACCCTGTAGACTGTGGCCTGCCAGGCTTCTCTGTCAGGGAGGGGGGGTTCTCCAGATAAGAATACTGGAGTGTCTTGGCCAATACTGGTTGTCATACCCTTTTAGAGCACTGTATTTCCTGCTTCCCTAGCTCCCAACTCCCCTGAGTACCTAGTGCTGCCAGAACTCCTGGAACCAAAGCAGCTGCACCACCTCCACACCTGGCCCTCACAGGGGCAACACGAGTCCTCCAAGAAACCTCAGGAGCAAACGCCAGTGGATGATCCACATGCAGAGGTGGAAATAAAACCACAATTGAAACTCAGGGGCAGTGTGAATAAAGAAGACAACAAAACATTTCCACCTGTTGTACAAGCTTCAGATTAAATCCACGCAGTCAGCTAGGCAGACTCTGTTTCTATGGAATATATAAAAGGTCACTGAGTGCTCCCACAAAAGAAAACACACTAGTTCTGATAGTTGTGGACACTTGAGGCAAGAACACACAGGAGTAGGACCATAGTAGAACCTCATCTGTTCCCACGATAGGTCCAGTGTTGGAAAGCATCCTAGGGAGGTGAGGTGGACTGTGACTTTCATCAAGGGAAAGGACTCTGACAACAGTGGCTCAAGAAAAACATATATTATTCTTATGTTTTGACTTGTTCAAGTTGTTGATTTTATTGGCACTATGAAATCTAATTAAGCTTTTGAGTTTGTTTTTTTTTTTTTTTTCCTCTCAGTCACATTTTTTTTTTTTTAATTGTTGTTATAAACCTCTACCTCTACGTTGGGCTTTTGCAGTTCAATGGAGTTTTCCTTTTTCCTTATTTTCTCTTTTTTTTTAAAATTTTAATTTTTTAAGCCTATCGTTATTTTTCTCTACATTTATTCCTTTGTTTGCTTTTCTTACTGTTCTTTTTCCCTTGCAGTTAATCTTTAATGTATATAAATATTCTTCATCTACCTCTGTTTAACTTTGAATATCAATTATTTCTTTCTTTTCTTCCTTTCCTCTCAAAATACTTGTTAGTTTTATTTTAATTGCTCTATTCTCCACTTGGCATCTTGTTTTATTTTGTTTTCACTTTGTGCTTTAGTTAGTTTTGTTCTTAACTGGTAAATAAAAATTTTGATTTTCTTTGTTTGCCAAGTCAATCTATTGTACTTTGTTTTTGTTGGGCTGTTTTGACTTTGCTGATGGCTGTATATGTATATGGGTTTATTCCATTATTTTAATTATTACCTGCCTGATTTTGTAGCTGCCAGTTGTCTGGGGTTCATCTTTGGCTTCTCTACTTTGGATATTTGTTTTAATCTCACTTAATGCCTTAACAAACCACTAGTGGAATCTCTGTTCCTGAACCAAGTTCAAGCCCTGAGACTTTGGAGTGGGGACACTGACTCCAAGACCTTAGACTTCCAGGTAAGTAACTCTAGGTAGTATCAAATAGTGAGAACTCACACAAAGGAAATCACTTGAATACAAGAGCCGGCATCACCCAACCACCAGCAGCACCCTGTGCAGAGGACATTTCATCTAAACAACAAACTGAATGAAAATACAAACCCAATCATCAGCAGACAAGATTACCACCTCACTCAGCCATGCCCATCAAAAGAAAAACAAAACAAAACAAACAATCAAACAAACAAACAATAAGCAAGCAAAAACTCAGCACAAATCTCATCATATACAAAGCCTACACAAACCATCAGACAAACCTTAGGAGGACAGAAACCAAAAGGAAGAAAGAAACCAACCTTGAAGCCTGGGAAAAAGAGATCTCAAACACAGTAAGTTGTATATTATCATGTAAGAAACGAATCGCCAATCTATGTTTGATGCAGGATGCAGGATGCTTGGGGCTGGTGCACAGGGATGATCCAGAGAGATGATATGGGGTGGGAGGTGGCGGGGGCGGGAGGGGGGGGGTTCATGTTTGGGAACTCATGTACACCCGTGGTGGATTCATGTCAATGTATGGCAAAACCAATACAGTATTGTAAAGTAAAATAAAGTAAAAATAAAAATTAAAAAACAAATACTGAAAAGGCAGAGAAATACTACACAAATGAAGGAATAAACTAGAAACACAGGAGTCCAAATAAATGAAGAGGAAATAGGTAAACTACCTGGAAAAGAATTCAGAATAAAGATAGTAAAGATGATCAAAAACCTTGAAAACTAAATGGAGAAAATGCAAGAATTAATTTTAAAAATCCTAAAAGAATTAAAGAATAAACATACAGAGACAAACAACATAGTTGCTAAAATTAAAAATACTCTAGAAGGAGTCAATAGCAGAATATGTGAATCAGAAGAATGAATCAGTGAGCTGGAAGATACAATGGTAGAACTAAAATCTGAAGAGCATAAGGTAAAAAAAATGAAAATAACGGCATAGTCTCAAAGACCTCTGGGACAATATCAAATGCCCCATCATTTGAATTATTGGAGTCCCAGAAGAAAGGGAAAAGAAAGGGTATGAGAAAATTTTTGAAGAGATTGAAGTTTAAAATTTTCCCAATATAGAAAAGGAAATAGTCGATCAAGTCCAAGAGGCACAAAAAGTCCCATACAGGATAAACCCAAGGAGAAACACACCAAGACATATACTAAAAATTAACAAGACTAAACACAAAGAATATTAAAAGCAGCAAGGGAGAAACAGCAAGTAACATTCAAGGGAAACCTCATATGCTTAAGAGCTGATCTTTCAGCAGAAACTGCAGGCCAGAAGGGTATGGCAGGATATATTTAAACCACTGAAAGGGAAAACTCTACAAATAAGATTACTCTACCCGGCAAGGATCTCATTCAAAATTGATGGAGAAATAAAAAGTATTTCAGACAAGCAAAAGTTAAGAGAATTTAGTACCACGAAACCTGCTTTACAACTAATGTTAAAGGGACTTATGTAGTCAAGAAATACAATAGAAGAAAAAAATCTACAAAATCAACCACAAACAATTAAGAAAATGGCAATAGGAACATATATATCAATAACTGTTTTAAATGTAAATGGATTAAATGCTCCAACTAAAAGACACAAACTGGCTGAATGGGTACAAACCCAAGACCCATATATATGCACCTATGGGTACCTTATTTTCGACTAAGGAGACAAGAATATACAATGGGGCAAAGACGACCTCTTCAATAAATGGTTCTGGGAACACTGGACACTTACATGTAAAAGAATGAAATTAGAACACTTCCTAACACCATGCACAAAGATAAACTCAAAATAGATTAAAGACCTAAATATAAGACCAGAAACTATAGAACTTTTAGGGGAAAACATAGAACACTCTGACATAAATCAAAGCAAAATTCTCTTTGACCCACCTCCTAGCGTAATGGAAATAAAGACAAAAGTAAACAAGTGGGACCTGATTAATCTTTAAAAGCTTTTACACAGCAAAGGAAACTGTAAGCAAGGTGAAAAGACAACCCTCAGAATGGGAGAAAGTAATAGCAAATGAAACAACTGACAAAGGATTCATTTCCAAAATATACAAGCAGCTCATACAACTCATTGCCCTAAAAACAAACAACCCAATCAAAAGGTGGGAAAAAGAACTAAACAGACATATCTCCAAAGAAGACATACAGATGGCTAGCAAACATATGCTCAACATTGCTCAGTACTATGGAAATGGAAATCAAAACTACAACAAGATATCATCTCACACCAATCAGAATGGCATCATCAAAAAATCTACAAAACTTAAATGCTGGAGTGGGTTTGGAGAAAAGGGAATGTAAACTGTTTTTGGGAATGTAAACTGATACAGCCAATATGGAAGACAGTATGGAGATTAAAAAAAATAAAAATAAAAACCTAGGAGTAAAACCACCATATGACCCAGCAATCCCACTCCTAGGAATATATCCCAAAGAAACCAAAATTGAGAAAACACATGTATCCCATTGTTCATTGCAGCACTGTTTACAATAGCTGGGATATGGAAGCAACCTAGATAGATGAATGGATAAAGAAGTTGTGGTTCATATACACAATGAAATATTACTCAGCCCTAGAAAGGAATGCATTTGAGTCAGTTCTGATGAGGTGGATGTACTTAGAACCTATTATACAAAGGTAAGTGAGTCAGAGAAATATAAATATCATATTCATATATAAATATATATATATGGAATCTAGAAGAATGATACTAAAGAACTTATTTACAGGGCAGAAACAGACATAGAGAATAGACTTATGGACATTGGGAGAGGGGAGGAGAGGGTGCGATACATGGAAAGAGTAAAATGGAAACCTATATTACTGTATATAAAATAGATAGCCAATGGGAATTTGATGTATGGCTCAGGAAACTCAAACAGGGGCTCTGTATCAACCTAGAGGGGTGGAATGAGGAGAGAGATGGGAGGGAAGTTCAACAGGGAGAGGATATATGCATACCTATGGCTGATTTATGTTGCTGTTTGACAGAAAAAAGCAAAATTCTATAAAGCAATTATCCATCAATAAAAATGTAAATTAAAAATAAAAAAAGAAGATGATTTAAGAATTTGGTTTAGAGTAGAGACAAGTAGATTGGGTGGTGAGTTTAATATGTCACATTCAGTAATCACTAAAATTTGAACTTATGAGATCCTCCACTAAATAAATGAGAGACAAAATTGATAAAATTATTTCTAGGTTGGTGTCTATGTTACTTATTTATCTTTACATATTATGGATACTTAAATTTAATACAATGTTTTCACAGATCTCATACAACCTCCATATAAGCATGTGGCTGACCCAGTACTACTTTCCATTCTATCACTTTCCATCTCATCTTTTCACTCCTATTCTGCTGTTAATTGAGCTACAGTCATATATATTTTCTATACTGTGCTATATAGCACTTTAAATACCTTGACATTGACTATATAATTAAATGCATATTATATATAATTATAAATAAAATATAGTATTAATATTATTTAAAGGGGTTTTCCCCAAATATGATATCAGTCTTTCATAAACTTACATTTATAGGCTAAGTTTATAATGTAAGATAACTTGTTTTAAACTAGAGTGGTCACTTACAAATCATACAAAATATGTGTGGAATCTTTGTACAGAAAACTAAAAACCAGTGAAGGAAGTCAAAATTCTAAATAAAGCAATAAATATTACATGTTCATGGATTTAAAGATGAAATATGTCAGTTCTTTTAAACTTGATCTATAAATTCAATGAAATACCTTTACGTTTCCAGAGAGTTATATATTTAGTTATATAATAAACTGATTATAAAGTTTATATGAAGGCAAGAGACCTAGAGTAATCAATATAATACTTAAAAAAAAAGGAAAACAAATTTGGAATTCACATTACTCTATTCTAAGGCTTACTAAAATTTACAGTAATCAAAACTGTGTAGTATTAATAAGAGAATAGGCAAGTAGCTTAATGAGACAATGAAGAGAACACAAAAATAGACTCACATGTATATACTCAACTGGTATTTGTCAAAAGCACAAAGGCAATCCAATGAAGAAAATATAGTCTTTGAAGGAACAGGGCTGTATTTTATACAATATGAAAAACAAAAATGAAAAAAAATTATTTAGATACAGATTTAATAACTTTCCAAAGTTAACTCAAAATGAATCATAGATCTGAATTTAAAATTCAGAACCATAAAACTTCTGGATGGAAACATAGGAGATAACTATACATCCTTGGATTTGTTAATAAGAATTAGAAATAACACCAAAGCAGAATCCATGAAAGAAAAATTTGATAAATTGGATTTTATTAAATTAAAAGTTCTTCTCTGTGAGAGACAGAATTAAGAAAATGAAAACACAAGAGAAAGTTTAAGACAAACTATTTTAAAAATATGAGAGGACATATATCAACACACACACACACACACACAGACACACACACGAGTTTTTAGAATTCAAGAAAACAAAACATTTTCAAACAGAAACTTATATGCGTATATTTATGACAGATTTATCTATAATGTATATCTGTATGTATAATGGTAGATAATGATAGATAAAGCTATCATATAGTTTTATCTGTAATGTATATCTATATATAGAAGTGTGCCGGCTGCGAGGGATACTGCAGAAGCACTCCAGCTGCGATGGACCGCACAGAAGCATGGCCGAGGGAAGCTACCCCTGCCCAAGGTAAGGGGCGGTGGCCGGAAGGAGCTACCTCACGTCCTAGGTCAGGGGCAGTGTCTGAGAGCGCCAGGCTGCAACAGTGCAGGAAGAGCCGAGAGGAGCTACCTCATGCCTGAAGTCAGGGTGGGGGTCGAGAAGAGCAACCCCACATCCAAGGAGCGGTAGCTGCAGGCATAGAGGAGCTACTCCGTGTTTGTTAGGAGAGATAGCTGTGAGGAGATACCCCTTGTCCAAGGTAAGGAGCAGCAGCTGCACTTTGCTGGAACAGCTGTGAAGAAATACCCCATGCCCAAGGTAAGAAAATCCAAGTAAGACGGTAGGTGTTGCAAGAGAGCATCAGAGGGCAGACACACCGAAACCATAATCACAGAAAACTAGTCAATCTAATCACATGGACCACAGCCTTGTCTAACTCAGTGAAACTAAGCCATGGCCTGTGGGGCCACCCAAGACAGGTGGGTGGTGGTGGAGAGGTCTGAAAGAATGTGGTCCACTGGAGAAGGGAATGGCAAGCCACTTCAGTATTCTTACCTTCCATACCCCATGAACAGTACGAAAAGGCAAAATGATAGGATACTGAAAGAGGAACTCCCCAGGTCGGTAGGTGCCCAATATGCTACTGGAGATCAGTGGAGAAATAACTCGAGAAAGAATGAAGGGATGGAGCCAAAGCAAAAACAATATTTAGCTGTGGATGTGAATGGGATAGAAGCAAGGTCTGATGCTGTAAAAGCAATATTGCACAGGAGCCTGGAATGTCAGGTCCATGAATCAAGGCAAAATGGAAGTGGTCAAACAGGAGATGGCAAGAGACATTCTAGGAATCAGCGAACTAAAATGGACTGGAATGGGTGAATTTAACTCAGATGACCCTTATATCTACTATGGTGGGCAGGAATCCCTTAGAAAACATGGAGTAGCCATCATGGTCAACAAAAGAGTCCGAAATACAGTACCAGGATACAATCTCAAAAATGACAGAATGATCTCTGTTCATTACAAGACAAACTTCAATATCACAGTAATCCAAGCCTATGCCCCAACCAGCAACGCTGAAGAAGCTGAAGTTGAATGGTTCTATGAAGACTTACAAGACCTTTTATAACACCCCAAAAAGATGTCCTTTTCATTATAGAGGAATGGAATGCAAAAGTAGGAAGTCAAGAAACACCTGGAGTAACAGGCAAATTTGGCCTTGGAATATGGAATGAAGCAGGGCAAAGGCTAACAGAGTTTTGCCAAGAGAATGCACTGGTCATAGCAAACACCCTCTTCTAACAACACAAGAGAAGACTACATGTGGACATCCCTATATGCTCAATACCGAAATCAGATTGATTATATTCTTTGCAGCCATAGATGGAGAAGCTCTATACAGTCAGAAAAAAAAAAAAAAAAAAAAACTGGGAGCTGACTGTGGCTCAGATCATGAACTCCTTATTGCCAAATCCAGACTGAAATTGAAGAAACTAGGGAAAACTACTAGACCATTCAGGTATGACCTAAATCAAATCCCTTATGATTATACAGTGAAAGCGAGAAATAGATTTAAGGGCCTAGATCTGATAGATAGAGTGTCTGATGAACTATGGAATGAGGTTTGTGACACTGAACAGGAGACAGGGATCAAGACCATCCCCATGGAAAAGAAATGCAAAAAAGCAAAATGGCTCTCTGGGGAGGCCTTACAAATAGCTGTGAAAAGAAGAGAAGTGAAAAGCAAAGGAGAAAAGGAAAGATATAAGCATCTGAATGAGGAGTTCTAAAGAATAGCAAGAAGAGATAAGAAAGCCTTCCTTAGTGATCAATGCAAAGAAATAGAGGAAAACAACAGAATGGGAAAGACTAGAGATCTCCTCAAGAAAATTAGAGATGCCAAGGGAATATTTCATGCAAAGATGGGCTCAATAAAGGACAGAAATGGTATAGGCCTAACAGAAAAAGAAGATATTAAGAAGAGGTGGCAAGGATACACAGACAACTGTACAAAAAGATCTTCACAACCCAGATAATCATGATGGTGTGATCACTCACCTAGAGCCAGACATTCTGGAATGTGAACTCAAGTGGGCCTTAGAAAGCATCACTTCGAACAAAGCTAGTGGAGCTGACAAAATTCCAGTTGAGCTATTTCAAATCCTGAAAAATGATGCTGTTAAAGTGCTGTACTCAATATGCGAGCGAATTTGGAGAACTCAGCAGTGGCCACAGGACTGGAAAAAGTCAGTTTTCATTCCAATTCCAAAGAAAGGCAATGCCAAAGAATGCTCAAACTACCCCACAATTACAATCATCTCACACGCTAGTAAAGTAATGTTCAAAATTCTCCAAGACAGGCTTAAGCCATATGTGAACCATGAACTTCCAGATGTTCAAGCTGGTTTCAGAAAAGGCAGAGGAACCAGAGATCAAATTGCCAACATCCACTGGATCATGGAAAAGCAAGAGTGTTCCAGAAAAACATCTATTTCTGCTTTATTGACTATACCAAAGCATTTGACTCTGTGGATCACAAAAAACTGTGGAACATTCTGAAAGAGATGGGAATACCAGACCACCTGACCTGCCTCTTGAGAAACCTCTATGCAGGTAAGGAAGTAACTGTTAGAACTGGACATGGAACAACAGACTGGTTCCAAATAGGAGAAGGCGTATGTTAAGGCTGTATATTGTCACCCTGCTTATTTAACTTATATGCAGAGTACATCATGAGAAATGCTAGGCTGTAAGAAGCGCAACCTGGAATCAAGATTGTTGGGAGAAATATCAATAACCTCAGATGTGCAGATGATACCACCCTTATGACAGAAAGTGAAGAGGAACTAAAAAGCCTCTTGATGAAAGTGAAAGAGGAGAGTGAAAAAGTTGGCTTAAAGCTCAACATTCAGAAAACGAAGATCATGGCATCTGGTCCCATCACTTCATGGGAAATAGATGTGGAAACAGTGGACACAGTGTCGGACTTTATTTTTGGAGGCTCCAAAATCACTGCAGATGGTGACTGCAGCCATAAAATTAAAAAACGCTTACTCCTTGTAAGAAAAGTTATGACCAACCTAGATAGCATATTCAAAGGCAGAGACGTTACTTTGCCAACAAAGGACCGCCTAGTCAGGGCTATGGTTTTTCCAGTGGTCATGTATGGATGTGAGAGTTGGACTGTGAAGAACGCTGAGCACAGAAGAATTGATGCTTCTGAACTGTGTTGGAGAAGACTCTTGAGAGTCCCTTGGACTGCAAGGAGATACAACCAGTCTATTCTGAAGGAGATCAGACCTGGGATTTCTTTGGAGGGAATGATGCTGAAGCTGAAACTCCAGCACTTTAGCCACTAAGAGTTGACTTATTGGTATAGACTCTGATCCTGGGAGGGATTGGGGGCAGGGGAAGGGGACGACAGAGAATGAGATGGATGGATTGCATCACTGACTTGATGGACGTGAGTCTGAGTGAACTCCGGAAGTTGGTGATGGACAGGGAAGCCTGGTGTGCTATGATTCATGAGGTTGCAGAGTCTGACATGACTGAGCAACTGAAGTGAACTGAAATCTATTATTAATAGTACAATCTGAAAAGACCAATAAGTAAATAGTATCACATTACAAGTTAGAAAATAAGTATCCAAAAGTCCATGTTGAGATATAAATGATTAAATAAATAAATCAATGGAAGAATATAAAAATTTTCTATACAGAATAATGCCACAATTTATGTAACCATTCATTCCTTAAGAATGGGTGCAATAATGACTTCATTCCAAAGAGTGCAACATGAAACAAGGAGAAAGTAATTACATTGAAATAAACTGATAAATACTATCTTAGTCAGGTGTTCAAAATTAACATCAATAATGATACTATTCATCAATATCATGATGAATATTTACATTTGAGATAATGTGATGAAAATGGTACTTTTACCTTTGTGATCTTCCTCTTAAAATCCAGAATAATCATGACAAAAATGTTAGACAAATTATAATTGAAATAAATTTGTTCAATACTTGAGCAATCATTATCAAACTGTCAAAGTCATCAAAAAGAAGGGAAGTCTTGAGAAGCTCTCACAGCCAAGAAGAGCCTAAGGGGACATTACTACTAAATGTTATGCGATATCCTGAATGGAATCATGGAATAAAAAAAGACATTAGGAGAAAACTGGGTAAAATATGAACTATGTTTGAAAGTTGTTTAGTCTTGTCTGACTCTGTGACCCCATGGATTGTTGCCTGCCAGGCTCCTCAGTCCATGAAGTTCTCCAGGCCAGGAAACTTTGAGTGGGTCACTATTACATTCTCCAGGTGATCTTCTCAACCCAGGGATTAAATCTAGGTCTCCCACATTGCAGACAAATTCTTTATTGTCTGAGCCACCAGGCAAACCCATAGTTAATAATAAGGTATCAAATATTGTTATGAACAGAACTTGGATACACTCCTGTACAGCAAAGCCAATCTACAGACATTTGTTGCAGGGCATTAAGCAAGAAGAACGGGCAGCTCATGCTCAAGCCCAAACTTCCCCACTGCTTTCAGGGAAAGGGTTTTAAAGGCAGTGTGAAGGAGGGGACAATTCTTAGATTGGTTGATGTCAAGGTGAAATTTCAACATCTCTCACTCTCTGTTTTCAACTTTAGGGTCTCTGTTCTTGCAGTCAGTAGTTTTCATCTGGTGGGGGTCTGCTTCCTAAAACAAAAAACTTTCACTTCAAAGTACAGGGACATAAGTTCCTGTATATGGTTTCAATATTGGTTCATTAATTGTTAGATGTCTACCATATTAATATAAGCTGTAAATAGTAGGGGAAATTGGGCATATGTGGACACTATGTATTATGGTCATGGTTTTTCTATAATCTAAAGGCATTTCAAAATCCAGTTTAAAAAAAAAAAAAACCAGACTGTTTTCAAGGGAAAATATAATTATTGCTACTATTTATGCATATTATAAAATTACTGATAAAAAGAAACCTGGGGACATTCCTAGTAGTCATAATCAATTCCTAAGATTATGTGCTCTCAATGCAAAGGGCTGAGGTTTGATCTATGGTCAAGAAACTATATCCCACATGACACAACTAAAGAACCCTCATACCCACAATGAAGAGTGGAGATGCTCAGTGCCACAACTAAGACTTGTTGCAGTCAAATAAATAAATAAGTATTGAATAAGAGATGTGTACAAATTTGGTTTGGCCAAAGGAAAGTGATATAAACATAGTGATTTCCATATGCTTTGATATTTATGTATCCACCTAATTGTTAGGCACAGCAGTCTTTATGAAATTACAATGACATATATTAACTTTTTAATATAAATTTGTCTATTTAGTTTTATATTCTCAATATGATTATCTTCTAACAATTTGTAATAAATTTAGATGATTATACCCATTAATACTGGTCTTTCCCTTGAAAATAAGTAATGTTTTTACCTAATCAATATGTTTTTGACTTTGTCATGATTTTGCAAGTTGCAACAGTGTATATATTTTTTTCAACTACATTTACCTGGTGGCTCAAATGATAAAGAATCTGCTTGCAGTATAGGAGACCAGGTTCAATACCTGGTTTAGGAAGATCTCCTGGAGAAGGGAACGGCCAACCATTCTAGTGTTTTTGCCTGGAGAACTCCATGGAGAGAGGCTACAGTCCATGGATGGGGTTGTAAAGAGTCAGACATGACTGAGCAACTAATACAGCAGTAGCTCAACAGTTTATTAAAAGAGGACAAGTGGGCATGAGTAATCCTGAGTAGTAGTCTTTACTAAATAGGTATAAGGCAAGACATTGGAAAAACAAACAAACAAATAAACAAACAAATACAAAAAAATGAGTGATTAATACTTATTTGGAGAGTATAACTTTATAATAAATCATTCATCCACTTCATAAACATTACCTGAGTATCTTTTCTATACCAGGCCTATATCCATATTATCCACCAGGAACCAGACACTAATAAAGCAGATATACCTACTTGCTTGCATGGATTGAAGCAAAATATTTAAGTAAATAACTTCAGGGCATCATAAATGTTTTAGAAAACTGTGAGACCGGGAAGGTTGATAGGATGTTGGCAGCTGCAATTTTCAATAGAATAGTGAGAGAAGGCCTTACTGAGAAGGTGGCATTTGCATAAGGACATGAATGCTGTGAGGAAATGGATCTTGAGGATATACTGGGGGAAGGCGTCCAAGCAGAAGGAACAAAAGTTACAAAGACCTTGAAGCTGAGAGATAGATGTGCATTTGACAAATAGTGTGGCTGAAGTAGAGGAAGGAATTAGGACTGAGTTGGGATGAGATCAGCTATATAATAATGGTAATGGTATGGGGGAGTGTACAGATCAAATAGGGATAGTTGACCATTGTAGAGACTTTCAATTTTACAATTTGTAAGATAAAAAGGACTTTGAGGAGACAAGTAGTAGGGAAAGAATTGATGTAGAAAGGTTGGTAAGAAATCTGATATAATAATCTAAGCAAAAGATCATGATGGCTTGGATGAGGATGTGGCAGTCAGTGTACGTGCTGGAAGCTGTCAGACACAGTTTATATTTAGATGGCAAGTGACTATGATTTTCTGATAAATTCGATGTGAAATGTAAGAGAAAGGATGATTCCAAAACTTGGGAGTTCCATATCTGAGAGTGTGAAGCTTCCATTAAGAGTGAGAGGACTTTAGGGGGAATATATGGAGGTGAGTCATGGATAGAGCAGGAGTTCAGTTTTTGACATGCTCAGTTTTCGATATCTTGTAAATATCCAGGTGGAGATGCCTAATGGAAAGATATGTAAATCTGAATTCAGGGGAGATAACATGTGGTGCATTCATGCTCAGTCTTGTTCAAATCTTTATGATGCCATGAAGCCATGGACTGTAGTCCACCAGGCTCCTCTGTCCATGGAATTTTCCAGGCAAGAGTACTGGAGTGGGTAGCCATTTCCTACGTCGGATGATCTTCCTGACCCAATGATCAAACCTGAGTGTCTGGCCTCTCCTGAATTGGCAGACATATTTGTTACCAATGAGCCAACTGGAAAGCCCTCAGGGGAGATTGCTTGATTTTAAATAAATCTTTAGGAATCTTTAGCATTCAGATGAAATTTAAAATTATACGTTTGAATGAGGTCCCCTCAAAAGTTAAGTTTAGGTAAAGCAAAATATATAAGATTGGACTTCAGCTTTAAAAAATCAGAGATACGTGGAGATAAAAGCAAGAGTTATTGATAAAAAATAATAACTAGATGGATATAGAGAAGGCCAAACTATTTCAAGGAGGGAGAGATAAATGATGACAAGGGCTTTAAATAGATGTAGGAGGAGAAAAATTGAAATTTGACTATGTTAACAGCAGTAAAACTCATAATAATAGCTCCTTCTGAGCTGTATATTATAGTTCACAAATAATTTTAAAAGATTCCTAAATTTCTTTACATAGAAAGCCTCGGTTGTAGACATTGTGAAACTTGGATTTTTTAGTTGAGATAACAAACAGAAAAGTGAAATTGTTTTCGAAATTTATTTTGCTCACAAATGACATATTCCAGGCTTAAACATGTTTCAGTTCAGTAACTCAGTCATGTCCAGTTCTTCGTGACCCCATGAACTGCAGCTCCCCAGGCTTCCCTGTCCATCACCAACTCCTGGAGTTTATTCAAACTCATGTCCATCAAGTCAGTGATGCCATCCAACCATCTCATTCCCTGTGGTCCCTTTCTCCTTCAGTCTTCAATCTTTCCCAACATCAGGGGCTTTTCCAGTGAGTCAGTTCTTCACAAAGTTTTGGAGTTTCAGCTTCAGCATCAGTTCTTCCAATGAATATTCAGGACTGATTTCCTTTAGGATTGACTGGTTTGATCTCCTTGAAGTCCAAGGGACTCTCAAGAGTCTTCTCCAACACCGCAGTTCAAAAGCATCAATTCTGCAGTGCTCAGATTTCCTTACAGTCCAGCTCTCAGGTACACATGTGACTAATGGGAAAAACATAGTCTTGATTATATGGACCATTGCCAGGAAAGTCATGTCTTTGCTTTTTAATATGCCTTTTAGTTTGGTCATACCTTTTCTTCCAAAGACAAGAGTCTTTTAATTTTATGGCTAAAGTCACCATCTGCGGTGATTTTGGAGCCCAAGAAAATAGTCTGTCACTGCTTCCATTGTTTCCTCATCTATTTGCTATGGAGAGATGGGAACAGATGCCATGATCTTAGTCTTTTGAGTGTTGAGCTTTAAGCCAGCTTTTCACTCTCCTCTTTCACTGCCATCAAGAAGCTCTTTAGTTCTTCTTTGCTTTCTGCCATAAGGGTGGAGTCATCTGCATATCTGAGGTTATTGATATTTCTCCTGGCAATCTTGATTTCAGCTTGAGCTCCATCCAGCCCAGCATTTCACATGATGCACTCTGCATATAAGTTAAATAAGCAGGGTGATAATATACAGCCTTGATGTACTCATTTCCCAATTTGGAACCAGTCTGTTATTCTATGTCCAGTTCTAACTGTTGCTTCTTGACCTGCACACAGATTTCCCAGGAGTCAGGTAGGGTGGTCTGGAATTCCCATCTCTTGAGGAATTTTCCAGTTTATTGTGATCCACACAGTCAAAGTCTTTCATGTAGTTAATAAAACAAAAGTAGATGTTTTCCTGGATCTCTTGATTTTTCTAAGATCCAACAGATCTTGGCAATCTGATCTCTGGTTCCTCTGCCTCTTCTAAATCCAGCTTGAAAACCTGAAAGTTCATGGTTCATGTACCATTGAAGCCTTGGAGAATTGTGAGCATTACTTTGCTAGCATGTGAGATGAGTGCAATTGTGTGGTATTTTGAATATTTTTTGGTATTGTCTTTCTTTGGAATTGAATTTAAAACTGACATTTTTCCAGTCCTGTGGGTACTGCTGAGTTTTCCATATTTGTTGGCATGTTGAGTGCATCACTTTAACAGCATCATCTTTTAGGATTTGAAACAGCTCAACTGGAATTCCATCATCTCCACTAGCTTTGTTCATGGTTTTAAATCTAGTATGATAATATGTTTTCTAATATGTTTTATCACACAATTTACTCAATAAATTGTTTTTCAGACTTTCTTTTTTAAAGAATATTATTATTCTATCATATATACCAAGTTCGATAAAGCAGAACAATTATTTAATTAACATATCTATTATGTATTAATCAATTTTTCATGGCAGTCAGTAAGCTTATGTAATGGAAACAAAATTAAGTAAGGTATAATCCAATACATTGAAGATATTTTGTTAGAGTAGGAGAGACAGAAAAATATTTATAATATATTGTGCTAAGGAATATGATAGGAAAAGGATTATGGGAACACCAAGAAGAAATAATTTAGCTTGAGTGGTTGTACTGAAGGCCCATGTTGTACGTGAAAGTCAAAATGATTGAAAACAGAAGGATAAATACAATGGTCTCAGTTTAGGCTTTCTGGGCATTCAAGCCTTGAAGTAGTTATAACTGCTCACATATCCATCAGAGGTTTTATCTGAGCACCAAACACACAGCACCAAACACACCAAGGGTGGGATACAAAAAATAGCACACATCGAAGCAAGCATCAAAGCTGATGGATGACTTAACTATCTTATTCCTCTGATGAATGAATAGTGTAACCATTTCCAGAAGACATTTTTCACTCCCCAAGTTGACAATGACTTAGTTAAGTGGCATATTACAACCATGATCTGATAAGATAAAAACATTTCAAAAACTTCAAAGCTTCAATGATTTGCAAAGCCACAGCTCTACTGTGGGCTTGACAATGTAATAGTGACATAACAAGACAGCCAGCTTATGAATAGATGCCACTGGTATTCACCTGGGTATGCTTTCAAAAAAGACATGTTATTCAGTTGTTACAGCAGATATTTTGTCAGACAAGTTTAGCAAACTGATTAATTGAATGCCTAATTTAAACCACACACACACACACACACACACACACACACACACACACACACACATACCCATCACACCCACACAGATATAGAGTATCAATATTTCAATCAAACTGGTGAATTTAAAAAATCAAACAATGTTAATGTCAATTAGTTATTTGCAACTTTCTTTTTTTAATTGAAGGATAATTGCTTTACAGAATTTTGTCATTTTCTGTCAAACATCAACAAGAATTAGCCATAGAGTCACACATGTCTCTTCCCTCCCAACATCCCCGCCCATCTCCCTCCCCACCCCATCCTTCTAGATTATCACAGAGCCCCTCTTTGAGTTTCCTGAGTCCTACAGAAAATTCCCATTGGCTATTTTACATATGGAATTGTAAGTTTCCATGTTACTCTCTCCATATATCTCATCTTCTTCCCCACCCCACCACCCTCATGTCTATAGGGCTGTTCTCTATGTCTGTTTCTCCATGGTTGCCCTGCAAATAAATTCATCAATATCATTTTCTAGATTTAATACATATGCATCAGCATACAATATTTCTCTTTTTCTTTCTGACTTCATGCTGAATAATAGGCTCTAGCTTTATACACTTCATTATAACTGAGTCAAATGCAATCATCTTAATGGCTGAGTAACATTCTATTGTATATATGTACCATAGTTTTTTACCCATTCCTTTGTCAGTGGATGTCTAGGTTGCTTCCATGATCTACTTTTTTTTTTTTTGTAAATAGTGATGAAATGAAAATTGGGGTACATGTGCCTTTTTCAATTTTGGTTTCCTTAAGGTATATGCCTAGGAGGGGGATTGCTGGGTCATATGGTTTGTTTGTTTTTTTTTTTTTTAAGAAATCTCCATACTGTTTTCCTTAGTGGCTGTATCAATTTATATTTTCACAAACAGTGCAAGAATGTTCCCTTTTCTCTACTCCTGCTGTACCATTTATTGTTTGGAGACTTTTTGATAATGGCAATTCTGACCAGTGTGAGGTGATATCTCTTTGTGGTTTTGATTTGCATTTCTCTAATAATGAGCAATGTTGAGCATCTTTTCACGTTTGTTAGCCATCTATATGTCTTCTTTGGAGAAATGTCCGTTTAGGTCTTTTTTTCCCATGTTTTTATCAGGCTGTTTGTTTTTCTGGCATTAGTTGTGTGAGCTGGTTGTATATTTTGGAGATGAATCCTTTGTCAGTTGTTTCATTTGCTGTTACTTTCTCCCATTCTGAAGGTTGTTTTTTTTACCTTGCTTAGAGTTTCTTTTGCTGTGCAAAAGCTTTTAAGTTTAATCAGATCCCACTTGTTTACTCTTGTTTTTATTTCTGTTACACTAGGAGGTGGGTCATAGAGGATCTTGTTTTGACTTATGTCATTGAGTGTCCTGCCTATGTTTTCCTCTAAAAGTTTTATAGTTTCTGGTCTTATATTTAAGTCTTTACTTCACTTTGACTTTATCTTTGTGTGGTGTTAGGAAGTGTTCTAATTTCATTCTTTTACATGTAGGTGTACAGTTTTCCCAGAACCATTTATTGAAGAAGCCATCTTTGCCCCATTGTGTATTCTTATCTCCTTTGTCAAAAATATGGTACCCATAGGTGTATGGGTTTATTTCTGGGCTTTCTATATTGTTCCATTGGTTTATATATCTGTTTACGTGCCAGTAACATACTGTCTTGATGAATATAGCTTTGTAGAATAATCTGAAGTCAGGAAGGTTGATTCCTCCAGCTTCTTTCTTCTTTCCCAAGACTGCTTTGGCTATTTGTGGTCTTTTTTGTTTCCATATGAAGTGTGAAAGTTTTTGTCATAGTTCTGTGAAAAATGCCACTGGTAATTTGATAGGGATCACATTGAATCTGCAGATTGCATTTGCTAGTATGGTCATTTTCACAATATTCATTCTTCCTACCCAGGAACATGGAATATCTTTCCATCTGTTTATGTCATTTTTGATTTCTTTCATGAATGTCTTATAGTTTTATGTGTACAGTTTTTTCATCTCCTTAGGTATGTTTATTCCTATTTAATTATTTTTGTTGCAGTGTTGCATGGGATTTATTCTTTAATTTCTCTTTCTGATTTTTCAATCAGTATATAGAAACACAAGTGATTTCTGTGTATTTATTTTGTATCCTGCGATTTTGCTAAATTCATCGATTAGCTCTAGTAATTTTCTGATACTATCTTTAGGGTTTTCTATATACAGTATCTCTAGCGAAGACTATGGTTTTTCCAGTAGTCATGTATGGATGTGAGGGTTGGACTATAAGAAAGCTGAGTGTCAAAGAATTGATGCTTTTAGATGATGGTTTTGGAGAAGACTCTTGAGAGTCCCTTGGACTGCAAGGAGATCCAACCAGTCCATCCTAAAGGAAATCAGTCCTGAATACTCATTGGAAGGACTGGTGTTGAGGTTGAAACTCCAATACGTTGGCTACCTGATACGAAGAGTTGACTCATTTGTAAAGACCCTTGTGCTAGGAAAGATTGAGGACAGGAAGAGAAGGGGATGACAGAGGATGAGATGGTTGGATGGCATCACCGTCTCAATGGACATGAGTTTGGATAAACTCCAGGAGTGGTAATGGACAGAGAGGCCTGGCGTCCTGTGGACCGTAATGTAAACAGTCAGACACAACCGAGTGACTGAACTGAACTGAACTGAACTGATGTATAGTATCATTTCATCTGCAAACAGTGAGAGCTTTACTTCTTTTCTGATCTGGATCACTTTTATTTCTTTTTCTTCTCTGATTGCTCTAGCTAGGACACCCAAAATTATGTTGAATATTAGAGGTAAATGTGAACACCCTTGTCTTGTTCCTAATCTTAAGGGGAATACTTTCAGATTTTCACCATTGAAAATAAAGTTTCCTGTAGGCTTATCATATGTGGCCTTTACTAGGTTGAGGTAGGCACCTTCTATGCCCATTTTTTGAAGAGTTTTAATCATAAATGGGTGCTGAAATTTGTCAAAGTCTTTTTCTGTATCTATTGAGATTATCATATGATTTTTTTGTCTTTCAATTTGTTAACATGGTATATCATATTGATTGATTTGCATATATTGAAGAATCCTTGCATCCCTGGAATAAACACAACTTGCTCATGGTGTATAAGCATTCTGGAGTGTAGTTGAATTCTGTTTGCTAAAATTTTGTTGAAGACTTTTGCATCTATGTTCATCAGTGATATTGGCCTGTCATTTTCTTTCTTTTTTTGTGCTGTCTTTGTCTGGTTTTGGTATCGGGGTAATGGTGGCCTCATAGAATGAGTTTGGAAATTTTGAAAAAGTTTTGGAAGGATAGGTGTTATCTCTTCTCTAAATGTTTCACACAGTTCTCCTGTGAAGCCATCTGGTCCTATGCTTTTTTCTTTTTTCTTTTTTTGTAAGATTTTGTATCACAGCTTCAATTTCAGTGGTTTTAATTGCGTTGTTCATAGTTTCTATTTCTTCCTGGTTCAGTCTTGAAAGATTGAACTTATCTAAGAATCTTCCAATTTCTTTCATGTTATCCATTTTATCACCATATAATTGTTCATAGTTGATTCTTATAATCCTTTGTATTCCTGCATTGCTTGTTGTAACCTCTCCTTTTTCATTTCTAATCTTGTTGATCTGATTCTTCTCTCTTTTTTGTTTTTGAGTCTGGTAAAGGTTTGCCAATTTTATTATTATTATTATTTTTAATCTTCTCATAGAAACAACTTTTAGTTTTATTAATCTTTCTTTTTTTTTTCATTTATTTCTGCTCGGATCTTTTGTTCTCCTTCTACTAATTTTTTTTTTCCTGTTCTTTTTCCAACTGTTTTAAATGTAAAATTAGTGTTTCTATTTGATGTTTTTCTTGTTCCTTGAGATAGGATTGTATTGCTATAAACTTTCCTCTTAGAACTTCTTTTGCTGCATCCCACAGGTTTTGAGTTCTCATGTTTTCATTGCTATTTGTTTCTAGAATTTTTAAAATTTCCCTTTTGATTTCTTCAGTAGCCTCTTGGTTATTTAGAAACATGTTGTTTAATCTACATGTGTTTTTGTTTCTTACAGGTTTATGTGTGTGTGTGCGTGTGTGTGATTGTTGTCTAGTCTCATAGCATTGTGGTCAGAGAAGATGCTTGATATGATATCAGTTTTCTTAAGCTTAGTGAGGTTTGATTTGTGACCCAAGATGTGATCTATCCTGGATAATTTTTCATGTGCACTTGAGAAGAAGGTGCATTCTTCTGCATTTGGATGGAATGTCTTGAAGACATCAATGAGATCCATCTCATGTAATGTGTCATTTAAGACTTGTGTTTCCTTATTAATCTTCTGTTTGATGATCTGTCTATTGGTTTGAGTGGGAAATTAAAGTCTCCTACTAATAGTGTGCTACTGTCAATTTCTCCTTTTATGTCTGTTAGTGTTTGTCTTATGTTTTGAGGTGCTCCTATATTGGGTGCATAGATATTTACAATTGTTAGGTCTTCCTCTTGGATTTATTCCTTGATCATTATGTAGTGTTCTTCCTTATCTCTTGTAATCTTTATTTTAAGGTCTATTTTGTCTGATATGAGGATTGCTACTCCAGCTTTCTTTTGCTTCCCATTTGCATGGAATATATTTTTCCATCCTCTCACTTTCAGTCCAGATGTGTCTTTAGGTCTGAAGTGTGTTTCTTGTAGACACCATATATATGGGTCTTATTTTTTTTTATCCATTCAGCCAATCTGTGTCCTTTGGATGGAACATTTAATCAACTTCCATTTAAAACAGTTACTGATGTATATGTCCCTATTGACATTTTCTTCACTGTTTGGGGCTGATTTTGTCAATCTTTTTTCTTTTATTGTATTTCTTGACTATATAAGTCTCTTTAACATTAGTTGTAAAGCTGGTTTGATGGTACTGAATTCTCTTAACTTTTACTTGTCTGAAAGCTTTTTATTACTGCATCAATTTTGAATGAAATCCTTGCCAGTTCAGTAATCTTGGTTTTAGGGTTTTCCCTTTCAGTACTTTAAGTATATTCTGCCATTCCTTTCTGGCCTGCAGTGTTTCTGCTGAAAGATCAGCTGTTAAATGTATGGGGTTTCCCTTGTATGTTACTTGTTGCTTCTCCCTTGTTGCTTTTAATATTTATTCTTTGTGTTTAGTCTTTGTTAGTTTGATAGTATGTGTCTTGGTGTGTTTCTCCTTGGGTTTATCCAGTATGGGACTCTGTGCCTCTTGGACTTGAGTGACTATTTTCTTTTCCATGTTGAGGAAATTTTGGACTATAATCTCTTCAAGAATTTTCTCATATCCTTTCTTTTTCACTTCTTCTGGGACCCCTATAATTTAAATGATGGTGCATTTGAAATTGTCCCAGAGGTCTGAGACTATCTTCAGTTATTTTTATCCTTTTTATTTTATTCTGCTCTTCAGATGTTATATCCATCATTTTATCTTCCAGCTCACTGCTTCATTCTTCTGCTTCACATATTCTGCTATTGATTCTTTGTAGAGTATTTTTCATTGCAGCAATTGTATTCTTTTACTGTGCATGTTTATTCTTCAATTCTTCTAGATCCTTTTTAATTGATCCTTGCATTTTCTCCATTTTGTTTCCAAGGTAGTTAATCATCTTTACTATCATTATTCTGAATTCTTTTTCAGGTAGTTTGTCTATTTCCTCTTCACTTATTTGGACTCCTCTGTTTCTAGTTTGTTCCCTCATTTGTGTAGTATTGCTCTGACTTTTCATTTTTTAAAAAAATATTGTGTTTGAGGTCCCCTTTCCCAGGCTTCAAGTTTGAATTCTTTCTTCCTTTTGGCTTCTCTTCTCCTAAGGTTTGTCCAGTGGTTTGTATAAGCTTCTATACAGTGAGATTTGTGCTGAGACTTTGTTTTTGTTGTTGTTGTTGTTGTTTGTTTGTTTCCTCTGATGGACATGGCTTAATGAGGTGGTAATCTTATCTGCTGATGATTGTGTTTGTATTTTCCTTTTGTTTGTTGTTTAGATGAGGCATCTTGCACAGTGTGCTACTGGTGGTTGGCTGATGTCGGGTCTTATATTCAACTGGTTTCCTCTGTATGAGTTCTCATTATTTGATACTCCCTAGGTTAAATTCCTTGGTAGTCTATGGTCGTGGAGTCAGTGTTTCCACTCCAAAGTCTTAGGGCATAATAGCTATTCAGGATCAAAGATTCCACAAGTGATTTGTTATGGTGTTAAGTGAGATTAAAGCAAATGTCCAAAATGAGAAACCAAAGATAAACCTCAGACAAGTGGCAGCTACAAAATCAGGCAAATAATAAAGTAATGAAATATGCGCATACACTTATACACCCATGAGCAAAGTCAAAACAGTCTGACAAAAATAAAGTACAGTAGACTGACCCAGAGAACAAAGGAAGTCAGAAATTCTATTTACTATTTAAGTAGAAAACTGACTAAAGCACAAAGTGGAAAATAAAATAAAACAGGGTGCCAAGGCGGTGGAAAAAAAACAATGAAGAAGAAAACAAAAAAAACAAAACCTAACAAATATGTTGAGAGGAACAAAAATAAAGAAATTATGTATATGCAAAGTTAATGGAGGTAGATGAAGAAGATTTATACACATTCAAAATGAGCTGCAAGGGGAAAAGATCTATAGGAAAGGCAAACAAAGGAATAAACATAGAAAAAAAATAATAGGTTTAAAAAATTAAAAGCTAAAATTATAAAATAGAGAAAAGAAAAAAAAAATGGAAGAAGAAAAAAGTGGGAAAAAAGAAAAGGAAAACTCCACAGAACTGCAAAAGCACAATGTAGATGCAGCAGTTTATAAGAACAAAAGAATGTGACTGAATATGCACATATACATGTACACTCATAAGCAAAATTGAAACAGTCCAACAAATATAAAGTATAATAGATTGACCCAGTGAACAAAGGAAGCCAAAAATAATGTCTACCAGGACAATACTGACTAAAGCACAAACTGGAAAAAAAAACTAAATCAAGGTGCCAGTTGGGGAATATAGCAATGAAAATAAAACTAACAAATAATTTGAGAGAAAAGAAAAGAAAGAAAGAAGAGATATGCAAAATTAATAGAGGCATATAAAGAAGATTTATATACATTTAATATTAACTGCACAGGAAAATGAACAGTAGGAAAAGGAAAGAAATGAATAAATGTAGACAAAATAATTATAGGTTTAAAAAATTAAAATCAAAAAAAGAGAGAGAAAAAAAGGAAATCTCCACAGAACTACAAAAGCCCAACATAGAGGCAGGGGTTTATAACAACAATAAAAAATTGACTGAGAAAAAAATAAAGAAAAAAAAAAAAAAAGCTCAAAGCTTAATTAGCTTTCATAGTGCCAAAAAAATTGACAGGTACAACAGAGGGGGAAAATAAGAAAATAAAAAATCCAAAAGAATCTACAAAACAAGTCAAAGCATAAGAGTAATATATATTTTTTCTTGAGTCACTGCTGTCAGAGTCCTTTCCCTCGCTGGGAGTCACAGTCCACCTTACCTCCCTAGGGTGCCCTCCAACACTGTGCTGATCTCTGGACCTGTTGTGGGAACAGCTCAGATTCTAATCTGGTCCAACTCCTGTGTATTCTTGTCTCCAATGTCCACAGCTATCAGAACTAGCATGTTTTATTTTGTGGGAGCTCTGAGTTACCTATTATATATTCGGTAGACACAGTCTGCCTAGATGGTCATGTGGATTTAATCTGCAGCTTATACAGCTGGTGGTAAGGTTTGGGGTCTTCTTCCTTAGTCACACTGCCCCTGAGTTTCAACTGTGATTTTATTTCCAACTCTGCATGTGGGTCGTGCACTGGGGTTTTCTCCTGAGGCTGCCCTGGAGGACTTGGGTTTGCCCCTGTGAGGGCCAAGTGCGGAGATGATGCACCTGCTTGGGCTGCAGGGATTTTAGCCACACCACATACTCAGGGGAAATCGGCGGCTTGGACAGCAGGAGATATAGTGCTCTAGAAGGCCATGGCAACCAGTATTGGCCAATATGCTCCAGTATTCTTGCCTGGAGAAACCCCTCCCTTACAGAGAAGCCTGGCTGGCCACAGTCTACAGGGTCACAAAGGGTCAGACACTACTGAAGTGACCTTGCTTGCATTGATGCAAAACTCTTTTTGCATGTGGCAGCTCTGCCCCAGAGAGAATTGATTGTGAAGGTAGTACAGCTGTTTGGCTCACAAGGAACCTTGTGGCACCAAGTGTGGAGGGACATGGACTGTGTCTGATGCAGGCGTTAAGGCCCTATCAGTCTTTTTTTTTTTTTTTTTTTTTTGAGCTTCTTGTGGTGGTCAGAATGCCTTTTTGACCAATCTTACTCCGTAGCTCCACCCGTTCAGGCATTTGGAAGGCTCCTTTGCCTGGGGTCCTTCTCTGTTGTTTGGTAAGTCAGGCACATAGAGGGGCCCCCTTGGCTGGAGTTCTACTCTATAGTTCAGCACATCAGTCACTTAAAGGGGCATCCTGGATTGGATCCTACTCTGTAGTTCAGTGCCTCAGGCATTTGATGGGCCAGACTCTATTGTTCGGCTAGCAATGCTGGCCTGTGGGGGGAGAGAGGCTATGGTGATGGCTCCATCCCTTACATGTGACTCAGCAGTATCCCCTTTCTTCCATGGCTGCCTGGCTTTCCTCCACAGGCATTTCCCACCACAGTCTCCTCCCTTACATCTCCTTGATCCATCTCTCGACAGTCAACAGCAGCCCTCACCCTGGGATTTCTCCACAATCCCTTAACTCCAGCTCCCAGCCACTGCACCTTCCAGGGATCTGTGTCCTTATCCAGGGTACGTATGGCTGCTGTGAATACTGTCTGTTTCTCATTCAATTTAAGCTGCAACAAATCAGCTGTTTCACTCTCAGCCTTAAATGTTTCTCTTCTGACTCAGACACTTGCCCCAGTGTGGGAAATAGGACCCCTGCTTCATTTCTCCCACCCACCAAGGGCAGATCCAGCCCTACTAACACTCCTGTTTTTCCCCCTAGTTCCTTCATCCTGCCAAGTTTTGTGTGGGTGTATATATTCTTTTCCGCTGGTCAGGTACTCCTGTCTGCTTGCAGCTGGTGTTGGGCATGCACTTTTGTGTCTGAAGGTGTATTCCTGATGTATCCATGGAGAGAGATGTACTACACATCCACCTACTCTATCATCTAGTTCTCCAATCAATTAGTTTTTAATAAAAGGAAACCACATTGTTTAGAAATTGAGAAAGATCTACAGAATAACTCAGGTAAGGAGTATTTATATGGTATATCAAGAAAAGATTTTTATGTTCAATTTCAGTCAAGGCTTTTAAAATATTTGTACAATTGCAATAATTAACCATGAGTCTTTTTAAAATATATTGCTTGCCTTTTATACGGAGGGTAGGTGAAGACAGAGTTATGAGATTTTTAAACAAATACATTTCTTTCCAAGTAAAAACTCAAGAGATAATCTTTTGCTGAGTAGAAGATACAGTTTATAGTAGATACTTTGAACATACATAATCAGTGAATTTAGAAAATTCACCTTTACAAAATATGCTTAACCCCAAACGTATCTCTCTCATGATAACTGTAACCTCTCCTGAACATGGAAGCTTCACTCAAATGGAAGCTGACCATGAGCCTAAATAACAGCATCTAGACTATAATTCACTAATTTAACATCAGCTTCATGCTGGCTCACTTATGCATATTTTATTTTGTGACAAATCCCTATCCAACTTTTGTTCTTTTTTTTTTTTTTGAATGTTTCTAATCCTGCAGATAAATTGATCAAGGTCAAATCTTGTTTAACAATTTATAAGCTGCATTTTCAGTATCATACTTAAGTCCTTGATTCTGTTTTATTTTAATTAAAATATATTTGACATATAACATTGGTAAATTTAAGGTATGCAACATGTTAAACATGTTCATTTAATGCATTCATATGTTGTAATATGATTGCATCATAGCAATCAGCATGTTGTATGACTGTCATTTCTTTTTAGGGTTGAAATACTTAACGTCCAGGTTTTAATGAGTGTGATGATTATAATACAATGTTGTTGTCAATGTTCATTCTACTGTGCATTAGAACTCTAAGATTTACTCATTTCAAGTTTATACTCCTAAACAACACCTGTCCTGTTTTCTCACCATCCCACCCATGGTAATAATTATAATACTCTAATTTTTATGAATCTGGCTGTTTTAGATTCCAAATATGGGTGGTATCACACAGTATTTGTCTTTCTGTATATGACTTACATCACTTAGCATGATGTCCACAAAGTCCACCATGTTACCACAAATCGGAAGATGAAGTTCTTTCTTATGACTGAATGGTTATATCACATCTTTATCCATTCATGCATTGGTAGACAGTTAGGTTGTTTTATGCCTTTGCAATTACAGTAATGCTGCCATAATCTTGGAATATCTCTTTAATATCCTGTTTTCATTTTCTTTGAGTTTAATCCAGAAGTGATAATTGGTAGATGGCATGGTGTTGGTGATCAGCCGCTAAGTCATGTTTGACTCTTTGTAACCCCATAGAGTGCAGCATATCAGGCCTCCCTGTCCTTCACTATGTCCTGGAATTTCCTTAAACTCATGTCCATTGAGTTGATGATGCCATCCAATCATTTAATCCTCTGTCACCCACTTATCTGCTTTTTCTTTATCTTTTCCAGCATCAGGGTCTTTTCCAATGAGTTGGCTTTTCAATTAGGCAAAGTATTAGAGCTTCAGCTTGCATAAGTCCTTCAAATGAATGATCAGGGTTGATTTACTTTAGGATTGGCTGGTTTGATCTCCTTCCTGTCCAAGGGACTCTCAAGAGTCTTCTCCAACACCACAGTTTAAAAGCATCAATTCTTTAGCACTCAGCTTTCTTTATAGTCCAACTCTCACATCCATACACGACTACTAGAAAAACAATAGCCTTGACTAGATAGACATTTGTTGGCAAAATAATGTCTCTGCTTTTTAATATGCTGTCTAGGTTGGTCATGACTTTCCTTCCAAGAGGCAAGTGTCTTTTAATTTCATGGCTTCAGTCACTATCTGCAGTGATTTTGGAGCCCAGGAAAATAAAACCTGCTATTGTTTACACTTTGTCCCCACTTTGTCATGACATGATGGAACTGACTCATTAGAAAATACCCTGATGCTGGGAAAGATTGAAGGCAAGAGGAGAAATGGGCAGTAGAAGATGAGATGGTTTGATGGCATCACATACACGATAGACATGAGTTTGAGCAAGCTCTGGGAGTTGGTGAAGGAAAGGAATTCTGGCATGCTGCAGTCCATGGGGTTACAAAGAGTCAGACATGATTGTGTGACTGAACTTAACTGATGGGACCAGATGCCATGATCTTTGTTTTTGAATGCTAAGTTTTAAGCCAGCTTTTTCACCCTCTTCTTTCACTCTCATTAAGAGGCTCTGTAGTTTCTCTTCTCTTTCTGCCATTAAAGTGGTGTCATCTTCATATCTGAGGTTGTTGATATTTCTCCCAGCAATCTTGTTGCCACCTTGTGATTCATCCAGTTTGGCATTTCACATGATATACTCTGAATATGTGTTAAATAAGCAGGGTGACAATATAGAGCCTTGACATACTCCTTTCCCAATTTCGAACCAATTCATTTTTCCATGTCCAGTTCTAACCACTGCTTCTTGTCGCATAAAGTTTTCTCAGGAGGCAGGTCAGGTGGTCTGGTATTCCCATCTCTTTAAGAATGTTCCATAGTTTGTTGTGATTCACACAGTCAAGGCTTTAGCATAGTCAATGAAGCAGCAGTAGATATTTTTATGGATTTCTTTCTTTTTCTATGATCCAATGAATATTGGCAGTTTGATTTCTGGTTCCTCTGCCTTTTCTAAATCCAGCTTGTACTTCTGGAAGTTCTTGGTTCACATACTGCTGAAGCCTAGCTTGAAAGACTTCCAATATTGCCTTGCTAGCATGTTAAATAAGTGTACTTGTACAGTTGTTGAATATTCTTTGGCATTATCTTTCTTTGGGGGTAGAATGAAAACTGACATTTTCTCATATCGTCTGGGATATGAGTCTATAATTTTATTTACTCTTAGTGTTCTTAACTGAAATTGGTGTCAGTGTAATGTTGGCTCATTTAAAATTTTGGCAGTATTTCCTTCTCTTCAATTTTTGGAGAAGTTTAAGAAGAGTTGGTGTTATTTCTTCAAGTGTTACCTAGAATTTGCTATCTGGTCCTTGGTTTCTGTGTTGGGAAGTTTATACTGATTCATCTCTTTACATCATTGTTCTGTTCGGATTTTCTATTTATTCCTAATTTGGTCTCACTAAGCTATATCATTCTAGGAATGAATTTATCCATTTATTGGCATATATTTTTCATAGTATTTTCTTACTACTCATTATTTTTTGTAGTATTATTTGAAATATTTCTCTAATTTTAATTTTGAGTCTTTTTTCTTAGTATAGATAAAGGTTTGCCAATTTTGTTTAACTCTCTAATAAAGCAGCTCTTAATTTCATTTATGCATTCTACTGTTTTTCTAGACTTTACTTAATTTACTTCTGTTCAGATATTTACTATTTCCTTATTCTGCTAACTTTGGGAATAATTTGTTCTTCTTTTTAGTTCCTTGAGGTGCAAAATTACTTTTTTTTAATTTGAAATCTTTCTGACTTCTTAGCATATACATTTATCCCTGTAAACCTAGTTTTCCAGAATTACTTTCACAGCATTCCATAAGAGTTGATGTTATGTGTTTCCATTTTCATTTGTTTCAAGATAGCTTATTTCTTTTTGATTTCTTCTTTCAACTATTGGTTACTCAGGAGTATGTCATTGAGTTTCCACATATGTATATATTTTCAGCTTTCCTTTGGTTGATTACTAGTTTTATACCACTGAGGTCAGGAAAGTTATTTGGTATGAGCTCAATCACCTTAAATTTGCTAAGAAGTGTTTTATTATATGATCTATCCTGGAGAATGTACTGTGTGCTTTTGAGAAGAATGCATATTATGCTGCTGTTAGTGCGAATACTCTCTGTATGTCTGCTAAGTCTTTTTCATCGTAAGTATAGTTTAATTCCAATGTTTTCTTGTTGATTTTCTGTCTGGATGACATACTCATTGCTGATAGTGGGGTACTGAGGTCCCTACTAGTATTGTATAGCTATTCTTTTCTCCCTTCAGATCTCCTACTGACTGTTCATTTAGGTGCTCCAGTGTTTAGTGTATATTCATCTATGATTACTTATCTTCTTGAATAATCGACCTCTTTATCATTCTGTAATGACCTTCATTTTCTGCTACCTTTTTCATTGAAATCTATATCTAGTATAAATATGGTTAATCCCACTTTATTTTTGGCTTGCATCTGCAGGGAATATTTTGTTCCATGCACTCACTTTGAGGCTATATGTCTTTACAGGTGAAATGAGACTTTTGGTTAAAGTATATAGGTGGGTTTTTTTTTTTTTTTTTTTAGTATCTAACCACTCTGTGCCTTTTCATTGGTGAATCCAACCTGATTACCTTTAGAATGATTATTAGTATATAGTGACTTAATATTGACATCTTATTATTTGCTTTCTGGTTATTTTCTCTTCACATAGTTTCTTCTTGACCTCTGTATATGCTTTTCTTTGTACTTTCCCATGGTTATATGCTCTGTTCCTTTTTTATGTTTTGTGAAGCTACTCAATGGTTATAATAGGTATGGAACCTATGGTTATAAAGAGGTTTACATAGAATATATCATGTATAAAACAATCTGTTTTAGACTGAGAGCAACTTATTTTCATGTGCCTATAAAAGCTCCACTCTTTTTCTCTTGCTGTTTTATATTTTTGATGCCACCTCTTTTTATACTGAATTGAAAGTGAAAGTCAGTCAGTTATATCTGGCTCCTTGCAACCCCATGGACTATACAGTCCATGGAATTCTTCAGGCCAGAATACTGAAGTGGGGAAAACATCTACATCTGCTTCATTGACTACTCCAAAGCCTTTGACTGTGTGGATCACAACAAACTGGAAAATTCTTCAAGAGATGGGAATACCAGACCACCTTACCTGTCTTCTGAGAAATCTGTGTGCAGGTTAAGAAGCAACAGTTAGAACTAGACATGGGACAACAGAGTTGTTCCAAATTGGGAAGGATGTATGTCAAGGCCTTATATTGTCACCCTGATTATTTAACTTATATGCAGAGTACATCATGTGAAATGCTGGATGAAGCACAAGTTAGAATCAAGATTGCTGGGAGAAATATTAACTTCCTATATGCAGATGACATCACCCTTATGGCAAAAAGTGAGGAAGTAAAGAGCCTTTTGATGAAAGTGAAAGAGAAGAGGGAAAAAGTTGTCTTAAACTTAACATTCAGAAAGCTAAGATCATAGCATCCAGTCCCATCACATCATGGCAAATAGATGGGGAAACAATGAAAACTGTGATAGATTTTATTTGAGGAGCTCCAAAATCACTGCAGATGGTGATTGCAGCCATGAAATTAAAAGACGCTTGCTCTTTGGAATAAAAGCGATGACCAACCCAGACAACAAACTAAAAAGCAGAGGCACTGCTTTGCCAACAAAGATCCATCTACTCTAAGGTATGTTTTTTCCAATAGTTATGTATGGATTTGAGAGCTGGACTATACAGAAAGCTGAGTGTCGAAGAATTGATGCTTTTTAACTGTGGTGTTGAAGAAGACTCTTGAGAGTCCCTTGGGCTGCAAGGAGATTCAACCAGTCCATCCTAAAGGAGATCAGTCTTGGGTGTTCATTGGAAGGACTGATGTTGAAGCTGAAACTCCAATACTCTGGCTACCTGATGCAAATAACTGACTTACTGGAAAAGACTCTGATGCTGGGAATGATTGAAGGCAGGAGAAGAAGGGGACGACAGAGGTTGAGATGGTTGGATGCCATCACCAATTCAATGGACATGAATTTGAGCAAGCCCCGAGAGATGGTGATGGACAGGGAAGCCTGGCGTGCTGCAGTCCATGGAATAGCAGAGTCAGTCACGACTGAGTGACTGAACTAAACTGAAACCAGTAGCTGATCTGCAGAGCCTGTAAACCAAGTGTGGGGAATTCTTTTTGTTGATTCTTATTGTGGTCAGATTATCTCCACCGTTTTCCTGCTGTGGTGGTAATGGTTTGTGGTTTAGTCACTAAGTCATGTCCGACTCTTTTGACCCTATGGACTGAAGCCCGAAAGGATTTTCTGTCCATGGAATTTCCCAGGCAAGAATATTAGAGTGTTTTGCCGTTTTCTTCTCTAGGTGATCTTCCTGATCCAGGGATCGTACCTATATCTCCTCCATTTTCAGGTAGATTCTTTACCACTGAGCCACCAAGGAAACTTTTCTGCTATAATACTACTCAATTTAGATTTATTAATAGCAGTATAATTCTTCAGTTTTTTCTTCTTGAGAAATAATGTCTTATTTTTCAAAATTAATACAAACCTCTTGAAGTAGTTAGCAATCAGTAGTCAAGAAATACTTTTTGATAAATGGTTTGCACATATAATTTGTTGACAAGTACAAAGTAATAAATTTTCTTGATAGATACTGTTACAGCAATGTTAAAGTAGGTTGTGGATCTAAGACAGAATTTACAACACAAATAAATGGCATCTGGGACCTTCCAGCTTTTGGACTCTCTAATTTAATAGATACAAATGCATTCATTATAAGGAAAATGAATTGTTTTTATCATGATAAAAAGCAGATATGTTCAGTGATATGATACATCATCTCAGAAGAATCTCTTCTTATAGGTAATATGAGTTATTGTGAGTAATATTAATAATAGCAACATATTTTTCAGGTAAAGTACTATATTCATTATTTTGCTTGCTTTCTAAAAAATAAATATAAATTATTAATTTTTACTCCAATGCATCTTATGATCATAATATGAAGGGATCTTTTCCATTGATCTCCTTTTGTTTCTTTGTATATTTAACACTATCAATCTCTCTTCCATCTTAATTGCTTTTGTTTTGATACTTTTGATGTGGTTGAAAAAACTCAGGGTCTCATTCACTCTTTCAGCTTCTTTTACACATGCATACTCATTCATACACACTGCCAATGTCTTTGTTGTGTATTCAATATTTTCCCTATGAGGGCTGCCACATTAAGAATTTTATTCATAATAGTTTTACATTGTATTGGCATATGTTTGCATTAATATGACAAAAACCTCATTAGCAGAGGCTTCTACTAGCATTTTGTCATGGGAAATAGTTTCTTCTTTCCATATTAGCACTATAATATAACAAATGATAACTTAAAATCTTTGCAAATTCTTCATTTGAAAAATCGAACACATTTAGGACAGTGGGTAGGAGTATATTGTAGATGCTGTATCTGCCTTTGTTCCAAGAGATTTGCAAAGTAACAACAGCTATAGCAATAATAATTAAGCACTGCAGTTGTGTGCTGATTTTCTATGTTCCTTTTTCAACATTTCGAGAATGACCTATTTCAGACTCTTATACTTTGTTCCTAGATGTGACAATACCAAAAATTTAAAAATAATGTTTATATCTAGGCACTGACATGAATAATTATGCCTTTAAGAAGGTTGTCTCCGTTCCTGCTGTACCACTGAGAAAACAAATAGTCAAATGTCTTTCCACCAGTCTGTGTTGCCTACAAGTGATATTAAGGAAAAAATCAAAGGAAAAAGTTTTTCATGCTTATGGAATGGACTCTAGTTTCAGTAAAATAAGTCACCCATTGATAGAAGGGACATGTATGTGAATTATTTTAATAGTTTTCCCATGTCTTCAAAAGGCATAATTGTTTTTCAGTTCAGTCCAGTTCAGTCGCTCAGTCTTGTCTGACTCTGCGAATGCATGAATCGCAGCATGCCAGGCCTCCCTGTCCATCACCAACTCCCGGAGTTCACTCAAACTCATGTCCCTCTAGTCGATGATGCCATCCAGCCATCTCATCCTTTGTTGTCCCCTATTCCTCCTGCCCAAAATCCCTCCCAGCATCAGAGTCTTTTCCAATGAGTCAACTCTTCACATGAGGTGGCCAAAGTACTGGAGTTTTAGCTTTAGCATCATTCCTTCCAAAGAACACCCAGGACTGATCTCCTTTAGATTGGACTGGTTGGATCTCCTTGCAGTTCAAGGGACTCTCAAGAGTCTTCTCCAATACCACAGTTCAAAAACATCAGTTCTTCGGCGCTCAGCTTTCTTCACAGTTCAACTCTCACATCCGTACATGACTACTGGAAAACCATAGCCTTAAGTAGATGGACCTTTGTTGGCCAAGTAATGTCTCTGCTTTTGAATATGCTGTCTAGGTTGGTCATAACTTTCCTTCCAAGGAGTAAGCATCTTTTAATTTCATGGCTGCAATCACCATCTGGAGTAATAATTGTTTTTAGATAACTGAAATCAGAAGAGAAAAACAACTCAATTTAAAAACAGAAAAGGTATGAAAGAGGTACTAAAAATGCACTGTAAGATTAAAAACAGGCTTTGGAGTCAGATATAAATTAGATTCATTGCCATATTGGTCATTTAACTCCATTGTGACATTGGTCAATCGCTTCATCGTTCTCCACCTATGAAAAGTATACATAATTAACTCTGCACAGAGTTATTGTTAGAAGTAAATGAAGTTGTAAATGTTATACCATCCATTTGTTGCCTGATATATAGTAAACTCCATGTTTTAATTGCTAGACCAGAATGACCCATCATGCTGAGATGACCCATAGAGAGCTTCTAATTCTAGGTTCTAATCTCCTGCTAGATGCTTTATTCCTTTGGTCATTTACTTCATAGCAGATGTGTACTAGGAAAGAAACAATTTTCAGATCACTTGCTTATAGTTGAGGAAACTTAGATTTGCATTTATACAAGATCTATACTTAGAACTATTGCTGTAAAGGTATTTTTTAATATTCATGATTTATATAGGTGAATAAATAAAAGTGAATCCTCTTCCCAAATGTCACTTTCTTAATATCATTTTGTATCCAATATAAATGGCATTCATAAAGAAAAATATGCCTAAGAAAAGTAAAAGAAAAGAAAGATCTTGAGGTTAAATAATTTCATACGTAAAAGCAGCCAATATATGGAAAATACACACTTTAAAGAACATATAATGATCAAGCACATAACATTTTCATCACTTAATAAAAAATTTCTTTTTTTCCATTTGATAAGGGAAATGTTTTACATTATGATTAAATTTATATTTGCACAGGACTATATATTTATCAAAACCCTTCAGAAATTTTCAGTCAATATCTGTGCATTCACTGCCTGTAAAATTTAGCTGAATTAAACTAAGAGATCTAAGGTTGTGCTAGTATTATATCTTGATTATAAATAAGATGTTAAGTTCATTTTAGCATTCAGGATGGGAATGGCCATTAATTTTATATAGTCCAGCAAGAGTTACAAATGGGTAAGTAAAGATAAAGGGTTTAAGGTGAGGAGAAAGAAAACCAAAAGTGTTTTGTTTTAGATTTGTAAAAGTTACTGCTTGGCATTCCATCCTGTTCTTATTTTAAAAAGTTAGTTCAGTTGATCAGTCATGTCCGACTCTTTGCAACCACATAAACTACAGCACACCAGGCCTCCCTGTCCATCACCAAATCCCAGAGTATACCCAAACCCATGTCCATTGATTCAGTGATGCCATCCAACCATCTCATCCTCTGTCGTCCCCTTCTCCTCCTGCCCTCAATCTTTCCCAGCATCAGGGTCTTTTCAAATGAGGCAGCTCATCGCATCAGGTGGCCAAAGTATTGGAGTTTCAGCTTCAACATCTGTCCTTCCAATGAACACCCAGGAGTGATCTCCTTTAGGATGGACTGGTTGGACCTCCTTGCAATCCAAAGGGAATCTCAAGGGTCTTCTCCAACACCACAGTTCAAAAGCATCAATTCTTCAGTGCTCAGTTTTTTTATAGTCCAAATCTCACATCCATACATGACCACAGGAAAAACCATAACCTTGACTAGACAGATCTTTGTTGACAAAGTAGATGGCTCTGCTTTTTAATATGTTATCTAGGTTGGTCATAACTTTCCTTCCAAGGAATAAGCGTCTTTTAATTTCATGGCTGCAATCACCATCTGCAGTGATTCTGGAGCCCCCAAAATAAAGTCAGCCACTGTTCCCACTGTTTCCCCATCTATTTGTCATGAAGTGATGGGACCAGATGCCATGATCTTTGTTTTCTGAACTTTGAGCTTTAAGCCAACTTTTTCTCTTCCTTTTTCACTTTCATCAAGAGGCTCTTTAGTTAAAAAAGAAAACAATGTTATTTTCAATTTTCATTTATCTTTCTTTTTCTTTTTAGTACTTATTACAAATCACTAAGCATATTCTTGCTTATGGTTTCCAGATATCTAGAATGTTTATACTATAGAAAATTTTAGAATATTGACTCATCCTTAGTATTCATATGCATGGTTTAAGGCTTGGGTACATGTTCTTAACTATTACATATTTCCATTTTCATGCTGATTTAAGTGGAAATATTGGAATCTAGACTGGACAGAGTTTCCTTTTTGTTGTTGTTTTTCAAATTTTGCTTAGTATTCTTATTTTGTATTATTATTCTGTATTCTGTAGTCTAAGAATATATTTAGAATGCAACTGAAGACCTGGTCTAGTAATATATTGGATCTTCTATAAGTTAGTTTTAGCAATGTATTAATCAGGATTATCCAGATAAATGGGATTTTTGGATAAACTATATAGTATTTTATATAGGATATACTCATACTTTCCTATGAGCTATGTCTAATTATCTATCATCTACCATCTATTTGTCTGCAAGAAATAAAGAAACACACATACACACACACAGATCACCTATTGATTCCATCTGGGATATGTATATACCACAGAAACACAAGATTAAGAAGAGAGAGAGAAAAGGAGATATTCCATTTCTTTTCTGGAGAAAAGTATTTTCTGTATTATAGTATTGTCTGATACTATATATTCACTAGATTCCATAGATAGATAGATATCATGAAGAAATGATTGGCTCAAGTGATTATGGAGGCTGAGAAGACCCACGATCTGCCATTCGCAAGAGGGAAACCCTGGAAATCCAGTACTGTAATTAAGTCCAAGTCCAAAGACTTGAGAAGCATGGACATAAATGGTATAATTCCCTGTCCCAGGGCAGGAGAAGGCCAATGTCCCAGCTTAAGTATGCAGATGGGAAAAAGGAGGTAATTTCCTCTCTCCTTTTGTTGCATATAGGCTTTTCAGTGGTTTGGATGATGCCCATCCTCGCTGATGAGGGCAATCTATTTTACTGAGTCCACTGATTCAAATTCTAATCTCATCTGGAAAGACTTTTGCAGACATACTCACACATAATGTTTAAAACTTACAATATGTACAGACACGTTGACCTGTAAAATTAACCATCACTACAGAATTCCATTCTATTAAAATGTTTTGGAGCTCAGAGTAACACCATGATGCTCTGGAAAAGTGGATCGGATTTCCCAGAATGTAATTGGAATATGTTGGAGAATGAGGTTTGTTCTCATGGGCTAGCTGATATCGATTATATTTGATCCTATAAGGATTTATTTTTCTTGTTACAATGAATGTGCTCTGCACATAATACTCAAGTTCATAACTGAGGAAAAGAAGACAGTCATTTCCCTTTTCCATGAATGCAAGAAACTATAGAAGGATAAGTGTACCTTTAATCAAAGACGGATGGTGCATGTGAGACTGTGAACAAATTGAGTTTGTTGAATTTGAGCTCAGAATCATCTTCATGCATATTGTCACACACTATTTAAATTAAAAGCCAAGCACTTGGGATAAATATAAGTAAGTGTCACTGTTAGCTAAATAGAGTAGCATTAAGTTACCTAAACATCAAGCATTGCATTAATTGTGTTGTTTTAAAGTATGTTCATTTACATTATAAAACCCAGCACAAAATTTGATAATTGTGTAAGTGCTGCACAAAAATTAATAGGATATGCAAATATAAATGTCATATTGTCTCATTAGCCATGCATGGATCTTTATTACAATAAACCCCAAATCTAATTTGGAGTTTTTACATAATATATTTTCATTCATGGATGAAAGATTTGCATTGTAATTACAAAGCTTAGTTTAATTAAGTCATCCATCTGATAACATTTATGTAGGTTTATACATATCCATGGTTTCCCAGGTGGATCAGTAGTTAAAAAATCTGCCTATCTCGATGCATGATACTGGATGCTTGGGGCTGGTGCACTGGGTTGACCCAGAGGGATGGTACGGGGAGGGAGGAGGAAGGGGGCTTCAGGATGGGGAACATGTGTATACCTGTGGCAGATTCATGTTGATGTATGGCAAAACCAATACAATATTGTAAAGTAATTAACCTTCAATTAAAATAAATAAATTTATGTTTAAAAAATCTGCCTATCAATGCAGGAGACACAGATTTGATCCCTGGGTCAGGAAGATACCTTGGAGAATGAAACTGCAACCCACTCCAGTATTCTTGCTTGGGAAATCCCAAGGATAGAGAAGCCTGGTAAATTGCAAGAGAACGCAACTCAGAGATTAAACAAGAACAAAATACATGTTGAACTAATATCAAATCTGATGGTACTGGTTAGCTAAGTTTTATCTTAGTTTCCAACATTTTGTTATCAAAATGCAATTTTGATGTTACAGTGAAGATAAATAGTGATGCTCTGGAGTATACACTGCATAGTGGAAAAAACTCCTTAATCCCTCTTTCCATTTCTCAAAGTTGTTTAAATCTCACACTTTCTGAGATGTCTGTAAAGACAGTAATATTAAGCTGCGATATAACTTTCCAGTTTAAAAAAAACCACATCTCATATTACTACTGTAGGGAAGATAAAGATAATTATACTTAATTTAGAGAGGAAAAACTGAGAAAACTGAGACTGGTTTCTCCTGAAAGCACACAATTGATAAATTGAGAAGCTAGGTTCTGATTCTAGTCTTTATTGAGTTCCATCTTTCTTAAATGCCCAGAGCACATTCTGTACCACTCACACTGACTTTTGTTGATATGATGCCTTAGAATTATAAAATGATATCCAAAGAGCTGAGTCACTTATAGCATAAAAAGTGCTGGAAAAATCACCTCTTTGTTATCTATATTTACAACTTAACTCTGAAATTTCACTGAGCATTTATGACATAGGATAAAAAATTGTGAATCTTTTACGTACGTTATCACATGTAGTCTTTATAACAATCTTGTGAGGTAGATATTGTGTTTCTATCCCAATTTCTTCAAATGAGAAACTTAAGACACAAAGTTTTAAAATTTCCCAAGGTTACACAAGTAGTAGGTGGTAGAATCAAGATTCATCTTCTTTCATGCAGACTTATTTGACTCTATTCGGAAGACCTTCAAAATAGGGAGGAGTTTAAAATCCATCTAGACTAATCTGTGACATTTAGTATAACTGAAGGAAAATAAAAGTAAGACTTGTAATTGAAAGGGTTTAATAAACAACCATAGTGCTTCGTTTCCATGTGGAGTTTAAGTTAATGCACTCTCTTTACAACACTGCAGTATTTTAATAGATTGTGCTGCTTTAAAACTGTTGTTTGTTGATTAAAATGACTTAATGAGGGCAATGTATAAACATGAATGTTTCCATTCCAAATCTGATCCTATATAATAGGCTAAAAATAAAATTGACTTTTGTTTAAAGCAAAATCTCTATTTGACAGTTAAGCACTGTTCTCATTTCTTAGAACTTTATGGAAGTGGGAATTCAATAGAAATAACTGGACAAAATTCCACAAAAGCACTCCTTCATACACCGGAGGCATGAAACTCAGAGATAAGTGCTCTGAATTTCAAGCCAATTGCTCTAAAAGCCTTGCAAAGCGTCAATGTGTAGAAACAGGTCATTTGCACTGCACCACTGCCAACATATCAGAGTAAAACATATTTCTCATTGAAATGTAAATGATTGGAGCCTAAACTCTTTCATAATATATTTGGCATTATACAGGATTTGAGGTCACTGTTTGTCCTGTGCTAAAAATGCAAACCACGGACATTGGCTGACCCCAGATTGTTGCCTGGAAACCATTCAGCTATGGGAGAGAAATAACCTTAGAACTGGAAAATTTTAATTTCTAGTTTGAGTCTATATAGAGTAGAACTTGCCTACAAATTGTGAATTTAATATGTATACTGAATAAGTATATAACATCTACATGACAAGGACCTTTTATGTATAAATAATTTTATATTACAAATAAAGTTTGCATTGAATTATCTGCTTTATATTGAATCTTGGTAGTTAACTTATTCTGGATAAATGTTGTGTGTGCATGTGTGTTAGTCGCTCAGTCGTATCTGACTCTTTGAAACTCCATAGACTGTAGCCCACCAGGTGCCTCCATCTATGGAATTCTTCAGGCAAGAACACTGGAGTTGGTTGCTATTCCCTTCTTCAGAAGTTCTTCCCGACCCAGGTATTGAACCCAGATCTCCTGCATTGCAGGCAGATTCTTTACTATCTGAGCCACCAGGAAAAACCTGGATAAATGTTACTTTTTTTTCCCCAGTAAAATCAAGAGCTTACAAATTGGGAATATGGTTTATATCTCAGAAAATAACACGTTTATAGACAACTAAAAGTGTAAGTTCTTTTACTTCTCCTTGAATCCTCTCAGCACATTTCCATAATTCCCATGGAGATGGCTGTTCTGCTTGATTTATTTCTGTTGATAGAGGTAAAATCCTAATTTATCTGTATTAACTACTGCATGGTAACTGTGTTAATACACAATGCACATATATACTCTCTCTTCTTCCTTTCATAAAGTCAGGGTCTAAGTTTTTATCTGCATATTAAGAGACACAGTTATTTTCTGGTGGTTCTCTCAGAAAGAAAAGAAAATATATGGAAGTGAAAGTGAAGTCGCTCAGTCGTGTCCGACTCTTTGCGACCCGTGGACTCTAGCCCACCCAGCTCCTCCGTCCATGGGATTCTCCAGGCAAGAATACTGGAGTGGGTTGCCGTTTCCTTCTCCAGGGGATCTTCCCAACCCAGAGATAGAATCCAGGTCTCCCACATTGCAGGCAGACGTTTTAACCTCTGCAATGAATTCTCCATAATTGATAAGCTGACTCAGCCAGTTCTGGTACTCCTTTCATCCTCTTTCCATTGGTACAGTCAGAGGTGGCTAAACTCCTAAACTCAAATTTGTGCTTAAGGAATGAAAGGAGATCTCATAGGTAACCTCTCTAACTTTGAAAATTTAATAATCTGTTGGGGGATAAATCTGGATAAAATAATAATCTTTCCCTTTTATCACATTTTTCATACATTTACTTCTTGCCTGAAATTAAAACTAAAAGGGTAGCTGAGTTAAAGTATTATTTGTGCATTCCTGGGTATCATATTATCTAATAACTCTTTACTTTCATGATCATTTATGATCTCATCTACTATCTTCTATTAATAACATTTGGCTGAGCACTACGAGACATGAAGATATATTCAGTTCAGTCAATTCTAAATTTTATCTTAAAAAAAAAAACAACTTTATCTAGCTATTGTTCACATAATCCATGGGATAACCAGCTTTTGATATCTAGCTTGAAATTCTCCAGAGTGTATTAAATACAATTTACTGCATTTTCACAAAAAAATTATAACTTGCCTTTGTGTTAACCCTTTCTGTAGAAACGGTGAATTATTCCACTGGTTTGGACAAGAGGGAACATCTGAAGGAAGTAAGTGGTGAGACTGAAAGTAGTGCTCAGGCTTATTCATGCAAATAATCTCATAAAATAAGAGGAATCAATTCTCTAGTAAGCAGTCATTTGAATTTATGTCAACCACTTCTCCAAAAGCAAGTTTCTTATGCTACCAGATTTCAGACTAGTAGACAAGTAACAGTCCTACTTCATGACCAAGATAATCATGACGGTGTGATCACTTACCTAGAGCCAGACATCCTGGAATGTGAAGTCAAGCGGGCCTTAGAAAGCATCACTATGAACAAAGCTGGTGGAGGAGATGGAATTCCCATTGAGTTATTTCAAATCCTGAAAGATGATGCTGTGAATGAGCTGCATTCAATATGCCAGCAAATTTGGAAAACTCAGCAGTGGCCACAGGACTGGAAAAGGCCAGTTTTCATTCCAATCCCAAAGAAAGGCAATGCCGAAGAATGCTCAAAATACCACAAAATTGCACACAATTCACACGCTAGTAAAGTAATACTCAAAATTCTCCAAGCCAGGCTTCAGCAATACATGAACCATGAACTTCCTGATGTTCAAGCTGGTTTTAGAAAAGGCTAAAGAGGAACCAAAATGAAATTGCCAACATCCGCTGGATCACAGAAAAAGCAAGAGATTTTCACAAAAAAATCTATTTCTGCTTTATTGACTATGCCAAAACTTTGACTTGTGGATCACAATAAACTGTGAAAAATTCTGAAAGAGATGGGAATACCAGACCACCTGACCTGCCTCTTGAGAAACCTATATGCAGGTCAGGAAGCAACAGTTAGAACTGGACATGGAACAACAGACTGGTTCCAAATAGGAAAAGGAGTACGTCAAGGCTGTATATTGTCACCCTGCTTATTTAACTTCTAAGCAGAGTACCTCATGAGAAAAGCTGGGCTGGAAGAAGCACAAGCTGAAATCAAGATTGTTGGGAGGAAGATCAATAACTTCAGATATGCAGATGACACCACCCTTATAGCAGAAAGTGAAGAGGAACTAAAAGCCTCTTGATGAAAGTGAGAGAGGAGAGTGAGAGAGTTGGCTTAAAGCTCAACATTCAGAAAACAAAGATCATGGCATGGTCCCATCACTTCATGGGAAATAGATGGTGAAACAGTGGACACAGTGTCAGACTTTATTTTGGGGGCTCCAAAATCACTGCAGATGGTGACTGCAGCCATGAAATTAAAAGATGCTTACTCCTTGGAAGAAAAGTTATGACCAACCTAGATAGCATATTCAAAAGCAGAGACATTACTTTGCCAACAAAGGTCCATCTAATCAAGGCTATGTTTTTCCAGTGGTCATGTACGAATGTGGGAGCTGGACTGTGAAGAAAACTGAGTGCCAAAGAATTGATGGTTTTAAACTGTGGTGTTGAAGACTCTTGAGAGTCCCTTGGACTGCAAGGAGATTCAACCAGTCCATTATAAAGGAGATCAGTCCTGGGTGTTCTTTGGAAGGAATGATGCTAAAGCTGAAACTCCAGTACTTTGGCCACCTCATGGGAAGGGTTGGCTCATTGAAAATGACTCTGATGCTAGGAGAGATTGGGGGCAGGAGGAGAAGGGGATGACAGAGGATGAGATGGCTGGAAGGCATCACCGACTCGATGGACATGAGTTTGAGTGAACTCTGTGAGTTGGTGATGGACAGGGAGGCCTAGCGTATTGTGATTCATGGGGTCCCAAAGACTTGGACATGACTGAGTGACTGAACTGAACTGAGCCCTAATGTATCTTGAACCTAAGCTTAAATTCCCTATGGTGAATACTAACTTTTATTTCTCCTCCTGAAATATGGGTACCCTGGAATATGGGAGAAGCTGGTGGAAACTCAAAAAGGAAAGAATCAAGAAAGAATTACTCCAAAGGATCCTTGAACCAATGGCTGGATTAGAGTTTAGTTGCCTCAAGCACATGCCAGGTTTAGGATGCAGTTAAAGAATTATCAGAGCAAGCAAATTTTCTAGGTAGAATGGAGAAAACATTGTGCAAAAAGATACCTGCAAGCACTAAATTGCTATTGTCCATTTCTGCACTGTTACTTTTAATAGCTGAAATCAGCTATGCCCTGAGTCTCACCTACATTGAAAGGTCTTAGTTTTCAAGAAATACAAAATGTTAGTCTTATTATTTCTCTTTTCACTTACTTTATTCTACAGAATAAGTAAAGGAAAAGGTCACTTTAACAAAACTCCTTTAAGAAGCTAATTGGTACATTTCACATGCTTGAAATCCGACCTCTGTAGTTGATTCCTTCAGCTTGAGACTTTGATTTCTGTAGAAATATAATTCCCTATGGGAGAATTATGGCTTTAGTTTGAGTGTTTTTGATAATAGGTTTTTATATGGCACCACCATGAAGATCAGGAGCCCCAAAAGATGAAGAAAGAACTTTTAAAAAGTGGGGAAAAAGAGCCATGGGTCAGGGCCATCCTATTTGGATTTCCCTGTCAGAAATCTCTTCTTAATTATCCCCTCAAAAAAAGATGCAACTGCACATAAGCATTGCCTTCATTCATCACACTCCCTAAAAAGCTTTTTGTTTTTATTCCCGCTTCAAAAAAATTACAACCTCAGTGTCAGCTCAATAAACGGTATGCATGACTATAAAGCCATCTTATATGACAAAGATAAATCTTTCAAGCAAAACCTGCTTCCCATTCAAGATAGGGTTACAGCTGCAATAACATTTACAGGATTTAAGAGTTGAACGGTGGGAGAAAAGACTTCTTAAGGGAAAGATTTAGGCTTTATATTGGCCCGATCTAAACATCCTAAAACTCAGTGGTGGTAACTTTACCTGTTACTTTGCTATAGACATTAGAGAAAGTAAAATGGGGAAAAGTGAATGGGATTATTAATGTGAAAATGTCCACTCTGGGTGTGGAGGTGGGGAGAACTTATTTAAATGGGAAGTATATATTATTTTCTGTTTATATTTTAAGCACAGTAGATCAATCCTTCAAATGTATTTACTGGGGTCATTTAAGGTCTCTAGCATGGTTTTTCTCAACTATATCTCTGCTCTAACATATGAGATAGTAAAACATTGCACTTATCTTCCTTACTAGTAAGGATATACTCAAAATTCTCCAAGGTAGACTTCAGCATTACATGAACTGAGAAATTCCAGATGTTCAAGCTGGATTTAAAAAGGCAGAGGAACCAGGGTTCAAATTGCACACATTCCCTGGATCATATAGAAAGCAAGGGAATTCCAGGAAAGCCTCTACGTCTGTTTCATTGATTACACTAAAGCCTTTGACTGTGTGGATCATAACAAACTGTGGAAAACTCTTAAAGATATTGGAATACCAGACCATCTTACCTGTCTGCTGAGAAACTGTATGTGGGTCAAGAAGCAACAGTTAGAACCATGTAAGGAACAGCTGCCTGGTTCAGAATTGATTAAGTACAACAACACCCTCACCCAGCTATTTAATTCATATGCAGAGAACATCCTGTGAAATGCTGGGCTGGATGAGTTACAAGCTGGAATCAAGTTTGCCAGGAGAAATAGCAACAGCTTCAGATATAGGGATGATACCACTCTAATGGCAGAAAACATAGAGGAACTAAAGAGCCTCTTGATGAAAGGGAAGGAGAGTGAAAAAGCCAGCTTAAAACGAAAATGAAGATCAAAGCATCCAATCCCATCACTTCATGGTAAATAGAAAGGGAAAAACTTCAAGCAGTTCCATATTTCCTCTTCCTGGGCTCTAAAATTACTTTGGATGGTGACTGCAACCATGAAATTTGAACAGATTGTATACTACTTTAAATAAAAGAAAACTAACAATGTTAGTCACTCAGTCGTGTCCAACTCTTTGCAACCCCATGAACCATAGCCCACCAGGTTCCTCTGTCCATGGAGTTTTCCAGGCAAGAATATTGGAGTGGGCTGCCATTTCTTGCTCCAACGAGTACAAGCCTAAAATTGAGGATAACTATCTGTATCTTGACCTCCTGTAACAACTTTTCAGAACTATTTATGGAGAAGCAGTGGTTGATTACTACCCACATGACATATAGTAGAGGCTTCAGTTCAGTTCAGTTCAGTCTCTCAGTCCTGTCCATAGAGGCTTAGTGAACACTTACGGCATCAGTTAGTGGATGGACGTCTATCACGGCACAAACTGCATCAAAATATCAGTATGCTCAAAGAGTGTGGATTTAAGCAGATGCCAGATGAATAATAAAGAAGAGAAGCTTTTTTTAGTGTAAGATATATGTCAAGGGAAGAAAGATTCCTTTGTATTGGAGACTTTGTGTTCAAGATTATTTTCATTTATTCTTGTAACAAATACTTTTGAGTAATTAAAACAAACTATAATATATGATAAGCATCAACAGTACAAAAATGAGTAAGACACAGCTCTATCTTTGAGTTCTCATTCCCTTGGGAGTAATTTTTATGTAAACTAGGATTTGCTTAATTAAGTGGCTCTTTTTCTGTAAAGGTATAATACAGAGTGCGGCAGAGTAATTTTAAAATTAGAATAGCAGTTCTTTATCACACAACTGAATAGAGATACTGTTATTTTTGAATTTCTTAATCCTATAATCCATGACAAATATGTACCAAGAACAAAGAGACTTTGATAATTAAATGCTCGTAAATTTAATTGAGATTATATGCAGGGACTGATAAACTCCTTTCTTCAGAATTCTTTCAAAACAATAAAATGCAATATCATCTTTCTACCATGTAAACTGAACTCTTTATTCTTTGATCAAGATTTGAAAATACTCCTAGGAACTAGATAGATTTCATATCCTCACTCAGTAGATGATATGATATGGTTTCTGAATTCTGAGTAGCATGACTTTTTTTTTTTTGTTCTGTGGGACCCAAGATGAATTTTTGAATGTCAGTAAGGCATTTAACATTTGAGTATTATATCTGATGAGACTATTAGACCTTTACAAGTCCACTTCCTGGGTCCGTTTTCAAAGGAGAGCCATACATATTTTGCACTAGGCCAGGAGGAAGCATGAACTCTTTAAAAAGACAGAGTGGTTTAATTAAAGGCTTTAAATTGGATGGGATGGGAAAGTAATACAGTGAAAATGGCTTATCTTGGTAGTAACCTTGTGCTAAGAAGAGGAAGCTCTGTTGGAGTTATTGGTGAAAGGGCTAAAGAAATTACTAAAATGGAAGAAATCAGAGTTTTTAGATATGCGAGGTTTGATCAAAAAGCTTGTTTTCCTTACTGTTCTTCATACACAATTTTCCAAAGTGAAAAGACTAGAAAAAGTAATACTATATTACTTCAGTATTTTATGTACATTTATTTTATGAGTGTTTATTTATACAGAAATAACAAGACTCAAAACTATTCTTCCAAAATAACCACATTTCCACAATCACTATTTACAAGAACAAACAAACAAAAAACACTGAATAGATTCTTTTTTAATGGATTCTATTTTATTCTGTCCCATGGGAGCCATCACTCAAACTTGTCAGATGTGGGGATTCAGCAGGATATAAATGCAGCAAAGAAGAAAGGACCAGAAATTGAATAAAATGTATCCAAGAGGTAGGAAAGGTTCTGATAGAGCTACAGGTGTAGAGAATGAAATTTAGTTAGTTTGGCTGGTAAGCATAATGTACCAGAATTATTGTATTATCTTGTTATTTATTTTCAAAAGATAATGTTATCAACTGGGACTTTTGAGTGAAATTGTACTTTATGTAACAAAAGTGTTTGGGAAACTAGATGCATGTAATATTGGTATTAAGTGTTCAGGAAGATTAGGGGTGGTATAAACAGTACCAGGCTGTAAAATAATTACTCTTCAATTAAAAGTAAATAAATTTAAAAAAGATCAAGAAAAACAGCATAGGACTCCATCTACTATGTTGTTCCAAGATATATTCCTCAGAAGCACAGGGCATGCATGCCTTTGTCACTGAAGTTGCCTACAAAGTGTTTCTTCTGTAAATTAAAAGCCTGATTCTTAGCCCATGGCCACTAATAGTGCTATTCTGCTTCAGAATCTGTCATCCATGGACTTTGATGCCCTGTTGGAAAATACTTTATGGCTAAAAAGGCCTTCAGGGTCTTCTCACTTGGCCTAATAATGAAGCCACTGAAAAATTTATCCAGTCCAGCATTCTTCTGTATTCCATCATCATTAGCCCCATCAAAGAATAGATGATTCTGAAAGTGGACTCTGGAGACTCAGAAGTGGTTCGTGGGCTTATATTCGAGCATATCACTCTCCTCAGGTGCTTGACTTACAGGAACGTGTAGCTCAACACCTGCAACTGGAATTGGCAAAATCATGGTAAAAGGTTGTACTTCTAGGTGGAAGTAGAAATTTAAGCTGGTAATCGGAATAGGAACTTACCCTTTTATTATTACTCTGCATAATTATAGTATGGTATTTAGGGTAAAGTGTAGAGGTTAACAGTACAGACTTGGCAGTCAAAATGTTTTGGTTCATAGCTTAACTCTACCATGTTACTTCATCTATTTTCCTCATCTGCAAAACAGAAGTGATAGATAAATTAATGATTATCTTTCAGGCTTGTTTTAGTGAATAAATGAGTTGCTTTAAAACATGAAAAATGGTAAATACTAAAAAGATTAGCCTAAACTGGTTTGCCCCTTGTTGCCTATCATTTGGATCCTTATAATGGTCTTCTCTCTAGTTTCTCTAAGCTTTGGATCTCCCTACAGGCTAATATGAGCTTCCCTGGTGGCTCAGATGGTAAAGAATCTGCTTGTATTGCAGGGGAACTGGTTTCCATTCCTGGATCAGGAAGATATCCTGGAGGAAAGGAATGGCTACCCACTCCAGTATTCTAGCCTGGAAAATTCCATTGACAGAGGATCCTAGCAGTTTACAGTTCATGGATCAAAGACTCTGACATGGCAGAGACTAACACTTTCACTACTTTCACTTTCAGTGGCTAATATATTTTCCATATCTATCATGGACATTCTTAGAGTTTGCAAATCTGATCTTATTATCCCCTTCCTCAAAATTCTTTGAAGACTTCGTTTAGATAAATTCACTACTTTCTGGTATTCCTCATCACTCATCCTTTTCCACGGGGATTTTCCCAGGTATAACCTGCCTTTTCATGCTTTCATTGTATCTTGTACATCACATTCTCTCCAGCAGTAAAACCTCTCCTTGCCTTCTTTCTGCCCTTTTCACCATTCCCTCCCTTCTTCTCTTACTCCTTTCCTTTAGTTTTTCTTTGTTTGGTAAACCATTCTCAATCCATGTTGAAATACTTTCTGCAGTAACTCTACATTGCTTTTTTAGACCTTTTAAGTTGCTGACTTATGACTTCCCTGATAGCTCAGTTGATAACTAAGCTGCTTGCAATGCAGGAGACCCTGGTTTGATTCCTGGGTCAGCAAGATCTGCTGGAGAAGGGATAGGCTACCCACTCCAGTATTCTTGGGGTTCCCTTGTGGCTCAGCTGGTAAAGAATCAGCTTGCAATGTGGGATACCTGGGTTTGATCCCTGGGTTGGGAAGATTCCCTGGAAAAAGGAAAAGCTACCCTCTCCAATATTCTGGGCTGGAGAATTATATGGACTACAGTCCATGCGGTTGCAAAGAGTCAGACACTACTTAGCAACTTTCACTTTCTAACTTTCTGATTTATAGCTGTCATTTTATTCAATTAAAGTGTTTTGTTTGCATATCTGTGTTAACCCAAGATTCTAAATGCTAATAACTTCCTTCCTTGGCAGCTAGCACAAGGCCTGACACATAATAGCCACTAAATAAATATTTGTTGACTAGATGAATTGCATTCTACTTTATATTTCTCAATTTCTGGATGAGAAATCGAATTCCAGAGACTAGATTACAGCTATTTAGTGGAAGACCTGGGGCTATTGCTGCAATCCAGATGCACAATCTCATGTGTTACCTGTTAGTTGATGTCAGGAGCTCACAAATAATAGAGCAGAGTCTATAATGCTGAAAAGCCATTCCTGACATTTGTAAATTTTGTGCTGCCTGAACTACTTTAGAGTGAATTATTTTAGGCTTAACCATAGACAACAGGTTGTGTGTTCAGACTGTCCCTTATGAAAGTAGAACAGTATGACTAGTGGTTAGTAATTAATTTTCATCAAATACCAACGTCTGCTTTTACTAAACCATTATGGCCCATGACAATTTTACCGAATCCCTTTACTCAACAGTGCTTGCTTGAAAGCTGGTATTCTTTGCCTTTTTGTTGTTAATATCATAGGAGTTCTCAGACAAAATAAATGTTAATCATTTGAGCTACGTTTGATTATTTTCAGCATTTGGGGAATTTTCTCATAGCTTTCCCTGGGAAAGCACACTAAATTATTTTACAAATTTGTATCTAGATGTCCACTGAATAAAATGAAACACCTTGGTCCCCATCCCACATGGCCAGAATTTAGCTATCATTGCAAAATCAGAACTGACATGTACACAATGCTTTCTATTTATAAGACTCAGCATGAAAAGATTCCCATCTATTAACTCATGAAATGCAAACCTTTTCAGAGCTTACCTAATGTACATCTTCAAAGTGTCACTATTCATTACCTGGATTATCCTGACTGTCATACGTTCTCTACCTGTGAATGATATTTTTTGCTGCTGTAAAAATGGATGCAGGGGAAAGATAAATGCCTTAGTTGAGAATACTTGAATAAATGGTCCCACATAAATAAAGCCTAGGAACACAATAAGCCTTTGCATTGCAAAATATTATAGAAAAGAGAAAAGTATTTTGTAAAAGAAAAAAGAATAGATAGTAAGCAGTCTAAATGTTTACTCCTTAGCTATAGATTGAATTTGGAATAAAATTTTAAAAATTGTATTCACAGATACTCAGGCATTGAATTTTACCCAAGATCATGTATCTGTCATCAGATAGCCAATAGCTCTTTAAGGAAGAAATGAAGATCATATAGAAAATAAATTAGATTTCCACAGGTATAGAAAAATTAAATTTAAGCTAAAGCTTTAGTATCCCAAATGTACCTTTTCTAATGTAACATCATTCTGAGAATTCCATGATATGATCTCAAATCATCAAAAAGAAATATTTTGACTTTGAGATCTCTGTGTATTTGAAGTTTTCTGGATTTATATAACCTTCAAAAGTCATGCCATTTTTTTCAAAGCAAATAGTCAATCTATTTAAGAAAAAATCACTCAAGAAATTGACACTGGTAACAAATTTGAAGTGTTGTCATTTATTTCCATTTTCAAAGTATGAAATCTGTGAGAAGGGATGCAAAATTATGAGGTAACAATGCTAAAGAAATGTAACATCCATGAAGCAGTAAATGATTAAGTTTGGATTTTTTTCTTCCAGCATTTACCAGGACTAAATTTTTAGGTGAAATAGGTGTAGTAACATAAATTCTACATATACCCTATATTTCTGATATTTGGAATGATACATATGTAGCAACTTGGGGTAAAGGACTAAACACTATCCTGAGTAGCTCAAAGAAACTATTATTGGTCTAAAATATTTATAGAGGAAATAAAGATGAGAATACTTTTAGATTTCAAGTGATATGATATCCATGTATCCTTTCTCTAGTCTTTTACACTCTCACAAAGCTATGTCATTACCTATATTGCTCAAATTTCTTACCTGCACACCTTTCCTTTATTCATTTTAAAGATTTTTTTTCAAGCATACTAAGGATTGTATGAACAAACTACCATGTGGAGAGTATTTTTATACTTTCTTTAGACACATTATTAAAATTCATAGTTTCTATCATCAGGTAAAAGTCTAGACTATGGGACACCACAGGTAACATAACAAAGATATCTTTGTCTTCAGTAAGTTTATATTCTAGTTATTAAAGATCAGAAATGAGCAAGATAATAAAATATATCAAATATTCAGTTCAGTTCAGTTCAGTTGCTCAGTCGTGTCTGTGACCCCATGAATCGCAGCACACCAGGCCTCCCTGTTCATCACCAACTCCCGGAGTTCATTCAAATTCACGTCCATCGAGTTGATAATGCCATCCAGCCATCTCAGGCTCTGTCGTCGCCTTTTCCTCCTGCCCCCAATCCCTCCCAACATCAGTCTTTTCCAATGAGTCAACTCTTTGCGTGAGGTGGCCAAAGTACTGGAGTTTCAGCTTTAGCATCATTCCTTCCAAAAGAACACCCAGGGCTGATCTCCTTCAGAATGGACTGGTTGAATCTCCTTGCAGTCCAAGGGACTCTCAAGAGTCTTCTCCAACACCACAGTTCAAAACCATCAATTCTTTGGCACTCAGCTTTCTTCACAGTCCAACTCTCACATCCATACTTGACTACTGGGAAAACCATAGCCTTGACTAAATGGACCTTTGTTGGCAAAGTAATGTCTCTTCTTTTTAATATGCTACCTAGGTTGGTCATAAGTTTCCTTCCAAGGAGTAAGCGTCTTTAAATTTCATGGCTGCAATCACCATCTGCAGTGATTTTGGAGCCCCCAAAATAAAGTCTGACACTATTTCCACTGTTTCCCTGGCTATTTCCCATGAAGTGATGGGACTAGATACCATGATCTTAGTTTTCTGAATGTTGAGCTTTAAGCCAACTTTTTCATTCTCCTCTTTTACTTTCATCAAGAGGCTTTTTAGTTCCTCTTCACTTTCTGCCATAAGGGTGGTGTCATTTGCATATCTGAGGTTATTGATATTTCTCCTGGCAATGTTGATTCTAGCTTGTGCTTCTTCCAGCCCAGTGTTTCTCATGATGTACTCTGCATATAAATTAAATAAGCAGGGTGACAGTATACAGCCTTGAAGTACTCCTTTTCCTATTTGGAACCAGTCTGTTGTTGCACATCCAGTTCTAGCTGTTGCTTCCTGACCTGCATACAGATTTCTCAAGAGGCAGGTCAGTTGGTCTGGTATTCCCTTCTCTTTCAGAATAGTCCACAGTTTATTGTGATCCACTAGACAAATATTAAGTTCTATGAAAGGAAGAGCTTCTTTAGAGAGTTTTTATTTGATAGAGTGGTTGATGAAGACTGCACACAAAACAGGAACATTTAATTATTGACTAGAAAATGATGAGAGAATAAACCAAATGGATATCTTGAAGAAGAGTATTCCAAGTACTAGACACAGCAAGTACAAATGTCCTGGGGCAAAATGTGACTTTTGTGTATAAGGCAGCATATTTGGAGTGGGGTTAATGGGTGTAGGGTAGGAGACGAGGTAAAAGAGGCAGCAGGGATCAGTTTATATAGAATACAAACCACTGTAAGGCTTTTGACTTGTTTCCAGTAAAATGAGAAGTCTTCAGTTTTAACCAGAAAAGGTGACATGGCATTATTTCCTTTTTAGCTGGATTACTCTGATTGCTGCATTGAAAATAATATTTAGGTGAATGCCATGTCCAGTTAAAAGATGTTATCATTTATCAAATGAGAAATGTCAAGAGCTAGAAGAGTGGTATATTTAGAGGTGGTAGAAGTTGTTGCACTGGATCAGTTTGAAAACCAAAACAAAATAGACTGACATATTGCATGTGGAATGTGAAAGAAAAGCTTTTTCTAGGCAACTAGAATACTGGAGTTAGCTTTTACTTAGAAAAACTGAAGGAAGGAGCAGTTTTGAGGCAACTGCAGAAGCAGATGAAGAGTAGCAAAAAGAATTCCATTTCTGTACATATTAACTTTTAGATAGATGGTTAGAAATCCAAGGGGAGGTGTTGAACGAGCAGCTGGAAATATGGTTCTGGAGTTCAGGGGAGTGGTCTACGCTGAAAATAGTCATATATAATAGTCAATGTTTTGTGACCATTGATCATCTGTTATATTATATATAGCTCGAAGTCTTTCTCTTCTTTCCCCAGATGGTGGAAATACTAAAGAACTTTCTCTCGGTATGTGTTGACTATTTTCATAACATCATGTTTGTATTATCTTAATTACATTGCTTTGAGCAGTTTTCATTGAAAAAAACCAAGGTCAAGTCTGATTTAGGCAGGTCTAAGATAAGATGTGGCTCAGATGATAAATAATCTGCCTGCAATGCAGGAGCCCCAGGTTCAATCCCTGAGTTGGGAAGATTCCCTGGAGAAGGGAAAGGCAACCCATTCCAGTATTCTTGTCTGGAAAACTCCAAGACAGAGAAGCCTGGTGGGTTACAGCCCATGGGGTCGCACAGAGTCAGACACGACTGAGCACCCTCAGGACAAGATGTTCACAACAATCTAGGAAACACCATTTTGCTATGTTGGCAGGCCTCATTAGGAAACATGCCCATGGCAATGCAGAGAGTGATGTTGACTTAACTGTTCTTCAAACCATGCAAATTTCCCAGAAGTTCGCAAATAAAAACAAACAAGAGGACACAAATGGATCTGTCTTCTACCTGACCATTGTATCCCATATAGTAAATTAGTAATTTTCCAAATTTAGTTAATCTTGCACAAAGGGAAGCAGCTCAGAGGGTATATGGCGGCCTCAGAGCTCCCACTAGTCTGCGGGTCTCCTGCAAGATGGGTATAACACAAAGTCCCTTGTCAGTGTTCACACCAACCTGATGCTCTCTATCCTCAGATTTTAAATAAAACCAGTTTATTTTCTCTTCAATTTATTAATAGATTCTTATAATTGTATACATACACATACATGTATCAATACACACCCATACACATGCTACACACTCACATATTACAGGGATCCTGGCTTCTACAGTGGGAAATGACCACGATTCTAATGGAAATATGAACTGCTTTACAAATCTAGTACATCCTTTGTGTGGCATTTCGGGGAATGGGTGAAGAAAAGTTTAGCTTTGGAAGGAAGAGCAAAATATTATAAAAGCTATTTCAGTTATGAACAGAGAAATTTAAAAACAATTTTTAAAGCATGATATTCCAGTCAAAGGTGAAGATCAGTCAATAAAGGGAAGTATACACATATTTTTGAGTAACCCAACCATGGGACCATGGCTGTGACATTCAATGAAGAAACAGAAAACTGGAGATGATAAGACACCTGTGGCAGATACATGTTGATGTATGGCAAAACTAATACAATATTTAAAGTCATTAACCTCCAATTAAAATAAATAAATTTATATTAAAAAAGGAAAAAGTTATAGAAAACAGAAGTTAAGGAGTAAATTGAACAGAAATGAGCTTGAAATTTAGATATTTCATGGAGATAACAGCAAAAATATATAATTATATTAACAAAAAAAGCTGCTAATGTTCACACAGTGCTTTATGTTTTGCATTAATATCACATGACTTATTTAATATAATTTAACCCTATATGAAATTTTCTGAGACAGACAGGATTATAATATTTGTATGAAGATAAAAAAAAATAAGTCTAGAGTGGGTGTCTAATGGTCAAAGATGCTGCAGTCAACAAGAAAGGCAGTGACAACTGCAATTCTTCTGACTCCCCATCCTGTTTGTTTTTATTATCATCCTACTTATAATCATTATGTTTTTAAAAAATTGAGTATTTTCTATGACAAACATGTATGAAATTGTTTTCCAAGTTTGTTTATTATAAATAGTGAACCATTATATTCATTGTTATTATTACCCTTGGTCCTTACATTGAATTATTGCATATAAATATTCTATTATTGACTATCTACATTAGCCCTCACATCTACATAATTTTCTTTGTTGGTGATAGCTCAAAAGCAAAACAAGGAAAACTTGCTAAAACACTATCATTTCAGGAAGAGGATTTAGTAAAAGACTACCTTGATTGCTTATATTATTCAGTGAATTAATTCTTGAAATTGTTTCAAGAATTAATGTTTTTTTTTTTTATTAACTAAAATCAGAATCCACACAAGACCGAAGAGTCATGTGGTTCTAACTCCTGCTGGAAAGAGTACTGCAGTAAACTTAAAGAGCTACTCCTAAAACAGCCAAACAATCATAACTTGGAAGACCAGGGACCAGATTCCACGTCAAATATTAATACCTTTACCTCAGAACACAGAAAATTATATACTTGAGTTATTTATAGACTATTTCCAAAATCACTGTATCTTTTACAGATAATATAATGGTTCTTAGAAAACAAGAGGATACAAAGTTTAGATAAACCTTTCTAATGACATACATTAATGCTATAATATGAGTATACCTTGAGAAACTTAACACTACTTAGAAGACCACCTCCTCTCAAGTACCAGTAATGATGGATAACCACACATTCCAGCCCCCTGACAAATGGACAGTTATATAATTTTAAGCATATGATTCTTGCTACAGACTTGGATATATTTACAAAGAAATGATACACACATGAATTGGATGGCATTTAATGAACTAATCAATTGAGTAAACTATTCAAAGGTGATGGAGTTGAATAAGCTTTTTTTAATGTGGTATTTTATTTTTATTTTTTTCTTAAATGTCTCTTTCTTTATTGTTTGTTTTCACTTATTGTTTGCTTGTGTTTCTTTTTAAAAATATAAATTTATTTATGTTAATTGGAAGTTAATTACTTTACAATATTGTATTGGTTTTGCCATACATCAATATGAATTCGCCACAGGTATACAAGTGTTCCCCATCCTGAACCCCCTTCCCTCCTATCTCCCTGTACCATCCCTCTGGGTCATCTCAGTGCACCAGCCCCAAGCATCCAGTATCGTGCATCAAACCTGGACTGGCAATTCGTTTCATATACGATATTATACATGTTTCAATGTCATTCTCCCAAATCATCCCACCCTATCCCTCTCCCACAGAGTCCAAAAGACTGTTCCATACATCTTTGAACAATGTGGAGATTCCTTAAAAAACTGGAAATAGAACTGCCTTATGACCCAGCAATCCCACTGCTGGGTATACACACTGAGGAAACCAGAATTGAAAAAGACAAGTGTACCCTAATGTTCATCGCAACACTGTTTATAATAGCCTGGACATGAATAAGCTTTTTCATAAATCCAAAATATAAAGGTAAAAGAGAACACTGAAGTGCTGATTTAATGAAGCTTTCTGCTTAATGCATAACCATAACTAACCACAGCATGGGGGAGCCTCTGTTAATGAGGGAAATGCTCAGTTGATACAAGTGAGCAACTAATAATGTCTACCTTTAGGGTAGATGAATCTATTATTTCAGTCTTGGTGAACAACAAAGAGGAGAGATAAGGCAGAAAATGTAATATAACTGCCTCTCTGAAAGGAAAATCTGCTCTCCTTTGAGATACAGAATTTCTTCTTTGGCTCCACAGTAATCTTTTTCTTATGCAGCAGGACACCAGGTGTGTCACAAAATAAAACCAGCCTGTTTTCTTCTTTTTGGGTTATATTAACTGAATTAATAAGCTGAGCGAGTCCTCTACATCTCACTCTTAATACTAATTATTTCAATTTATGAAAAAAAATCCTATTACCTAGAGTTCCTTTTTTATGTGTAACCTAATCTGAACACAACAAGGATATAATATTGAATTCTGTGTTCATTGAATCTCAAAATACAAAACAGAATGAAACTCAAGAAAACTAAAGGATCCAACAAAATGATGGCTCCAAGACTGAGGTGGGAGATTATTTGAAAGAGATACACAACCTCGGATTTGAGGCACTATGTAGCAGTGGGAATGAATAGAAAGTTTGAGGCTCAAACCCTCCATTTTGTGGTTTAATGTGTAAGTCTTGTTAGCCATATTTCTTAAGCTCAGAGTCTCATTTCCTTTTATGTAACAGAGATGATAATATGAACCTTTGAAGACAATTTTCATGATTCATAGATAATGTATAAAGAAACTAATTTTTTCTTTTTTCATTTACTTGTTTATTAATTTATTTCCATTTTATTGCCTAAGTTATTTTGTGCTTTCATTGTTTGTGTTTGGCAGTTCTCATTTTGTGTCCTTGGGAAGACAAATTTTTAACATTCGTTTGCTCCCACTAATTTTGGTGAGCCTCGTAACAGTCTGTCATTGCTGTGCACAGAATTTATAAGCATAGGAGAAAATTAACCCAGTTTTGAAGCTATTTTGAATTCCTATGGACTCATTTATTTACCTTCTGAGCTAAAGTAATGAGGGAAACTAAGATGCATCTAATTCTAGATACCAGAATCCTCTCCTTGTGATTACTATTTAGTCTTAAAGATGTTCTAGCAGTCAGTTTGTGGTGAGAGTAAATAGAAATTTGGTAGTCTCTGATTCACACTTAATCTTTGTTCCCATTAAATGGGACTAGACATGAGTCCTCATTTAGCAGACTTGATATCAATGCAGGATAGTACCATTTTGGTTTTATTTGGTTATTTTCTTATTCTAAATTTTTAATTAAAAATAAATGAAAACTTAATGAAGATAGTAAGGCTCAGCTGCTACATTCAAAACCTAATGCAATTCAAATTACTGAATATGATAATTAAAATAATTTGAAAAAATTATGAATACTAATAGGCCATAACACATGTTGGAAGAGATAAGACTTAGATATATTAATCTATTGTGACTACTTTTATATGAAATCTTGATGATCTCAAACTTAGGTTTCAAATTTGGTAGAGCAAACATGTTGGCCTTTTCACTCTCATACCTATAAAACAATCACTACATTGGCCCTATGACATCAATGACAGGAGCTATGGCATGTGTTAATTCAAATTTTGGGATGAAATTTCACTAATGATTGCTTGAAATACCAGCTGGTAACAATCCTGGTGCTATTTGCATTTCAGGACAAGGAAACTTTGAAATTACATCTTGCACTACAAGGTTATGTTGGGACACAAAACTGGATGTAACAATCATCACAGGTTAATGATTCTAAAATTAGGCACAACTTATTAAGTTTCAGGCCTGTGCTTGGCTATAAGAAATCGCTATTTTATCATCTCTTCTAATGATTCCTCAAGGAATCCATGAAGAACATTTATATATTTTGCAAATGCATTCTGGGTGTTACTTGTTACCTCAGCTCACTGTCCAGTAAGCTCTAGACCACTGCCCTATTTGTTTTGTGGATCACTTTTTGCTAACCATAAATTTTAGGCAGCTTCTGCTTCTTTGGTTCTACTTTGCACCTTGTACATTATGAGACCCTTCTATATTTTTTCCCACATGATTTTTAAAAATGAGATTTACCATTTAACAGTATTTGCAAAAAAGCAAAATGGCTGTCTGGGAAGGCCTTACAAATAGCTGTGAAATGAAAAGAAGTGAAAACCAAAGGAGAAAAGGAAAGATATAAGCATCTGAATGCAGAGTTCCAAAGAATTGCAAGAAGAGATAAAAAGCCTTCTTCAGCGATCAATGCAAAGAAATAGAGGAAAAGAACAGAATGGGAAAGACTAGAGATCTCTTCAAGAAAATTAGATATACCAAAGAAATATTTCATGCAAAGATGGGCTTGATAAAGGACAGAAATGATATGGGCCTCATAGAAGCAGAAGATATTAAGAAGACGTGGCAAGAATACACAGAACAACTGTACAAAGAAGAACTTCATGACCCAGATAATCATGATGGTGAGATCACTCATCTAGAGCCAGACATCCTGGAATGTGAAGTCAAGGGGGCCTTAGAAAGCATCACTATGAACAAAGCTAGTGGAAGGGATGGAATTCCAGCTGAGCTATCTCATATCCTGAAAGATGATGCTGTGAAAGTGCTGCACTCAATATGACAGCATATTTGGAAAACTCAGCAGTGGCCACCGGACTGGAAAAGGTCAGTTTTCATTTCAATCCCAAAGAAAGGTAATGCCAAAGAATGCTCAAAATACCGCACAATTGCACTCATCTCACATGCTAGCAAAGTAATGCTAAAAATACTCCAAGCCAAGCTTCAGTAATACATGAACCGTGAACTTACTGATTTTCAAGCTGGTTTTAGAAAAGGCAGAGGAACCAGAGATCAAATCGCCAACATCCACTGGATCATGGAAAAAGCAAGAGAGTTCCAGAAAAACATCTATTTCTGCTTTGTTGACTATGCCAAAGCCTTTGACTGTGGATCACAATAAACTGTGGAACATTCTGAAAGAGATGGGAATACCAGACTACTTGACCTGCCTCTTGAGAAATCTGTATGCAGGTCAGGAAGCAACAGTTAGAACTGGACATGGAACAACAGACTGGTTCCAAATAGGAAAAGGAGTACGTCAAGGCTGTATATTGTCACCCTGCTTATTTAACTTCTAAGCAGAGTACCTCATGAGAAATGCTGGATTGGAAGAAGCACAAGCTGGAATCAAGATTGCCGGGAGAAATATCAATAACCTCAGATAAGCAGATGACAACACCCTTATGGCAGAAAGTGAAAAGGAACTAAAAACCTCTTGATGAAAGTGAAAGTGGAGAGTGAAAAAGTTGGCTTAAAGCTCCACATTTAGAAAATGAAGATCATGGCATCCGGTCCCATCACTTCATGGGAAATAGATGGGGAAACAGTGGAAACAGTGTCAGACTTTATTTTTTTGGTGCTCCAAAATCAATGCCAATGGTGGCTGTAGCCATGAGATTGAAAGATGCTTGCTCTTTGGAAGAAAAGTTGTGACCAACCTAGATAGTATATTCAAAATCCGAGACATTAGTTTGCCGACTAAGGTCCATCTATTCAAGGCTATCGTTTTTCCTGTAGTCATGAATGGATGTGAGAGTTGGCCTGTGAAGAAGGCTGAGCGCCGAAGACTTGATGCTTTTGAACTGTGGTGTTGGAGAAGACTCTTGAGAGTCCCTTGGACTGCAAGGAGATCCAACCAGTCCATTCTGAAGGAGATCAGCCCTAGGATTTCCTTGCAAGGAGTGATGCTGAAGCTGAAACTCCAGGATTTTGGCCACCTCATGCGAAGAGTTGACTCATCGGAAAAGACTCTGATGCTGGGAGGAATTGGGGGCAGGAGGAGAAGGGACGACAGAGGATGAGATGGCTGGATGGCATCACTGACTCGATGGACGTGAGTCTGAGTGAACTCTGGGAGTTGATGATGGACAGAGAGGCCTGGTGTGCTGCGATTAATGGGGTCACAAAGAGTCAGACACAACTGAGCAACTGAACTGAACTGATCTGAACTAACCTAAAGAGTCAGGAAAATTAAAAATAACTGATACAGAAAACTTTCAATTTAGTTCAGTTCAGTCGCTCAGTCATGTCCAGGTCTTTGTGACCCCATGAATTGCAGCACGCCAGGCCTCCCTGTCCATCACCAACTCCCGGAGTTCACGCAAACTCACGTCCATCGCATTGGTGATGCCATCCAGCCATCTCCTCCTCTGTCATCCCCTTCTCCTCCTGTCCCCAATCACTCCCAACATCAGAGTCTTTTCCAATGAATAAACTCTTTGCACGAGGTGGCCAAAGTACTGGAATTTCAGCTTCAGCATCATTCCTTCCAAAGATCACCCAGGACTGATCTCCTTTAGAATGGACTGGTTGGATCTCCTTGCAGTCCCAGGGACTCGCAAGAGTCTTCTCCAACACCACAGTTCAAAAGTATCAATTCTTCGGTGCTCAGCTTTCTTCACAGTCCAACTCTCACATCCATACAAAGAGCTGGGCAAATTAAAGATGACTCAAACAGCAAACTTCAAATCAGTATAATTAGTCCAGTCCAAGTTGCATCATAAAATTTTGCTCTTAGAGTATCTTTCTCCATCTTTTAGCCAGTTTCTGTGCTGCAGGGGCCGACCTATAAACATTTTGCTTCAAGGGGATGGGGTTGCTGTTTCCTCTTCTTTCTAGAGTACAAGTTCTAACCTTTGGGCAGTGGTGGCAGTGGAAGGAGACAGGAGGATTAGAAGATTGTTTTCATAAAAGACAAAATATAAACCGGAAAGCAATTCTACCAATAATGCTAAATTTCATTGTTTGGCTTTTCATTATCATAAAACATTCCTTCTCAGAATAGAAATCTGTTTTATAATTATATAACAAAATGTATGTGTGCCAGGGGCCAGTGTGAGGAACTCCTCCCATGGCAAAGGTCATGAGGAAGGAGGCTTGGTGTACGCAAAGGCGTGATCAAGCCTCAGGAAACCCCTGTTCCCGAGCATCTACCCCAAAACCAGAGTCTACTTTATGCTCTCACCTACACCTCTGACTTTACGGGGGGCTCTCCGCCATAACCATTTCTCTCGGAGATGCAGCTCCAAGGCAATAAAAATTCCTGGGGGTGAAGAGTGTTTCAGCTTATGGACTCCTCTGAAGGTCATCTATCCCGCCTGTATAGGTTCGTCCGGCCACATGTGATTGTTTACAGCCTCCAAATCTGAGAGGCATGAGATGTTTTAGACTTACTAAAGGTAAATTCTTTTGGGGAGTTAGAAATTATTAGTATAATGGGTTGGTTAGGAATTATACTGGTGAAGGGTTTTTCATTTGTTGTGTCAATAATTGCTGCTAATTCCCTGCTCTGGGTGAGACAAGGATGTTTCAGGTCAAACCTCTCTGCTGACAGACTAGCTTGTGTGACAGGATTATCCATACTCCTGCCACATGATTGTTTACTACCTCTCAACCGTAAACAGCACAGAGAGTTTTGGAGTATTTTGAGAGTCTTAATTAGCATAGGGCTTTTTCTTCTTGAGTCAATGATTGCCGCCAGGCCTCCATATCCTTAGGCACCTGGGAATATATTAATCAATGTATTTGGAATATAGAAAAGGAAATACAGTAGTTTTGATATTAGCAATACTAGACTTTTTGAGTTAATGGATTTTCTCTTTTGTAATAGATCACTGTACTTTGTTATAAATCACTGTGTCCTTGCTATGTGAAAATGTAACTTTATCATATCTTAAGACTAAATAGATCTTAAGGGGAGCATTGGTGAAAGGATTTTCATTTGTTGGGCTGATGTTTGCTGCTAAATCTCCATGTTCCCTACACTTATAATGAATATAACTAGCATATAGGAAGAAATAATATTAACCTTTAAGCATATAGGAGAAATAAATATTAACCTTTAAGATTAATCATGTTAACCTTGGGTTAAATAAATTCCTTTCTTGATTGTAACTCACTACACCCTCACCCTATAGGAATGCAACCTTATTTGGAGGGTGATGCCTGGTTTAAGAAAAAGCACCCTTGGAAGAAATAAGTTTTTGGTTATCAGAAAGAAAGGATCATATAATATCAGCAGGTCTCACTCATGACCAGAAGATGATGTAATATCCCTAAGACCTTTTTTTTATACATTTATGTGAAGCATCTGATTTTGATAAAGGTCAGGACTGCTGACCCCCACGTGACTGTATTCATCCCTATGTGTAACAAAAGGTATATAAGCAAACTCAAAAATAAAGAAATAGGATCAGTTTCCGGAAAGACTGATTCCCCCATGTCGCTTCTTTCTTGCTCCTGTTTTTCTGGGTGAATTCCCATCTGGAGCATGGATGCTATTCCACATAATCCAAGTTATTCAGCCTCTTTTTCTCCATGAATCTTCCTACTGCACTATCCATTTCCAATCTCTCTATATCTGTGATTAAATATGTATTTTTCCAAAGACGCCGACTCTGTCCCCCCACCTTCGAATCACCCTGGATCCACTGGGGCTGGACCCCGGCATATGTGCATGCATGCTCAGTTGCTTCCATCATGTCTGACTCTTCGTGACCCTATGGGCTGTAGCCTGAGAGCTCTTCTCCATGGGATTCTCTAGGCAAGAGTACTGGGGTAGGTTGCCATGCCCTCCTCCAGGGGATCTTACTGACCCAGGGATTGAACACCTATCTCATGCATTGCAGGTGGATTCTTTACTTTTGAGCTACTGAGAAGCCTATATAATAAAATAGTTTTATGCAAATAAAAGGCAAATTGTACTCATAGAGGTATTGAAAATGTTAGGCAAAATTAATTAAGCAGTATTTCTCTCCCTTTCTAACCATCAAGACTTCACAATACAACTGTGGTCTAGGATCATCGTTCTCACTCTATCACTTACTGGAAGATTATTTAACATAGTTTGTTTCCATAGTATTGACAGAGAATCTAGATGAAGTTGTCTTTCTAAATTTTGATAATCAATGCTACCTTGTAAACTTCAAATATTTTCCTATAATTATGTGAACAAGCTGACTTTGGAGAGGGTCATATTTAAACACTTTACTAATCTGTTTTCCCTTTTGTAAAGTGGAAATGATATTACCGGCTCTTTCAGATTAAATGGTTGGCTGGTCCATCCCAGGAGGTTTTAAACCCATGTATCTGGTGGTATGGAGTCTTCTGAGTTTGACTAAAGGGGTACTTGATCTGATCAATGTGACAATTGTTACTCTACAACACTCTTAACATGTATTTCTTTCCTGCATCCCACCTCTATACACAAACACAGACACTGACACAACCACCATCACTAACATCTTGTAAGAAATTGGCTGATTCAGAATATCCAAAAAGTCTTACTTTACACTATAATTGAGTCTATATTTTGCTTAAAGATGTTTTTAGCCACATGAGTGATAACATTAAGATGAGGCCATATCTGTTTAAAAAGAGAAAACAAAAGCCACAGAAATAACATAGAACTTAAAATGAGACCTGAAAGCATGACTAGCTATATTTAGCCAATAAAGTTTAGTAAAATAAGAGTAGGTTTTTTGCTGAAATGCATTATTTACAAATCTTTAATATTCTAGATTTTGTTTACAAGCCTGAGTAAAATAACAGAGGTGAATGTTCACAAATAGAAAATTTACATACACTTACATAGCAGATGTGGTACATAAATGCACAAAGTACAATAAATAAAACTCACTGAAAAAGAGTGTATCTGATGGACTGTGTATGGAGTAGTAATATAATTCACATTGGTAATGATTCTGTTTACAGTTCCTTAATAGCTACATTGATTGCAATTGGAATAATGAATTGCTTATGTTAATAATAATTGCAATTTGCTTATTTAAATACCTATCATTGCTAATTTCAGTTACCCAATAATGAGAAGTCAAGATTAAACAATTAAATGGATTTTACAAGCTTTCTTTAGGGTAAAACACACAATTATTCTGATATAAAAACTATTTTAATGCCAGATTTATTTCAAGTTAACAGGTTTATTTTAAATTAAAAACCAAAGCTGTAATTATGGGGAAAAATGACTTTTAAACAGATGTGTCTAATTTTAGTAGGGATCCAATATAATAGGGAATATTTTATGTATTTTTTTCTCCTAGTACTTTATATTTTTCTCAAGTGGTTTTTAAATTGTTTTTATAAGCAATTTATCACAATAACCATAAGGGAGCATAAAAATGTTTCCAATTTCACAGATGAATGTATATGGTTATTAATGATTAAAGTAAAAATCATTGAATGCACACACAAAAGTATTTTGTGCTCCTATATGCATTTCACCTCTTCTATAGATGGATTAGCCGAGTATCTGCTATAGAAAAGGTGACTTCAGAATACCATTATAGTGATTGAATATTTGAAATAATGAATTAAGCTCCAGTCTGCTACTTAGTTGAAGTCTAGTCTTCTGGCATTTTAGTGACTACAGGATTCTCCCCTTATCTGTAGGTTCACTTTCCACAGTTTTCTCAGTTTTATGATGAAGTCTCATGTCCTACCTCCTGCTCCAATCCTGCCTGGAACCCCTAAACATTGGTAAGTCTGCTCTTTGTCCATCATGGACATCATCAAGGCTCTGTGACCCAGGATCAACTGGAGCAGATGAGTCTCCCCTTGATTCTCCTCTCCTCTTATCATCAGGTCAGTAGTAGGTTAATGCTAAGTAACAATGCCATGCCATTCATTTCATTTGGAATTATCACACAGGTATTTTGTCATCTCACATCACCATAAGAAAAAGGGTGAATATAATGCAATAAGGTACTTTGAGAGAGAGACTACAATCACGTAACTTGTATTACAATATTTTGTTATAATTGTCCTATTTGGTTATTGATTATTGTTATTAATCTCTTACTGTCCCTAATTTATAAATTAAACTTTATCCTTAATATGTCTATCTATCTATAGATAGATGGATAGGACAAAAAGCAGTATATAATGGTTTAGTGGTATCCACAGTTTCAAGAATCCACTTAAATGGTCTTAGACTGTGTGCCCTGCAGAAAAGGGTTACTGCTGTGATACTGCTCTAGACATAATCAATTTGAGGTATCCTGGATAAAATGTATATCCTGACCTAGGTCAACGTTCTTTATATGGCTCTAAATACAATATTCAGAAAATGAAGATCATGGCATCTGGCCCCATCACTTCATGGGAAGTAGATGGGGAAACAGTGGAAACAGTGTCAGACTTTATTTTTGAGGGCTCTAAAATCACTGCAGATGGTGACTGCAGCCATGAAATTAAAAGATGCTTACTCCTTGGAAGAAAAGTTATGACACACCTAGAGAGCATACTAGAAAGCAGAGACATTACTTTGCCAAGAAAAGTCCATCTAGTCAAGGCTATGGTTTTTCCTGTAGTCATGTATGGATGTGAAAGTTGGACTGTGAAGAAAGCTGAGCGCTGAAGAATTGATGCTTTTGAACTATGGTGTTGGAGAAGACTCTTGAGAGTCCCTTAGACTGCAAAGAGATCCAACCAGTCCATTCTAAAGGAGATCAGCCTTGGGTGTTCTTTGGAAGGAATGACGCTGAAGCTGAAACTCCAGTACTTTGGCCATGCCATGCAAAGAGTTGACTCATTGGAAAAGACTCTGATGCTGTGAGGGATTGGGGGCAGGAGGAGAAGGGGACGACAGAGGATGAGATGGCTGGATGGCATCACTGACTCAATGGACATGAGTTTGAGTGAACTCCGGGAGATGGTGATGGACAGGGAAGCCAGGTGTCCTGTGATTCATGGGGTCGCAAAGAGCCAGACACGACTGAGTGACTGAACTGAACTGAAATACATGTACAGATCTGTGAAACTGTTTTGTGTGTTTAGAATATTATTCTAGTCCTCTGTTTCTTCACCTATAATATGTAAAAAAAATACTTGTCTTGCAGTGTTGTTAGAGTTAAATAGAATTAATAATATAAACAATTGAACCTAGAATGCACTCATTAAATTGTATTACTAGTTTCAGACTAAAATAAATTATTTATGGAGATGGTAGGATCTCCATGCAGTGCAAGGGACTCTCAAGAGTCTTCTCCAACACCACAGTTCAAAAGCATCAATTCTTTGGCACGCAGCTTTCTTCACAGTCCAACTCGCACATCCAATGATCACAGGAAAAACCATAGCCTTGAATAAACGGACCTTTGTTGGCAAAGTAATGTTTCTGCTTTTCAATACGCTATATAGGATGGTGATAACTTCTCTTCCAAGGAGTAAGCGTCTTTTAATTTCATGGCTGCAATCACCATCTGCACTGATTTTGGAGCCCCCCAAAATAAATACTGGCACTTTTTCTGCTGTTTCCCCATCTATTTCCCATGAAGTGATGGGACCAGATGCCATGATCTTCATTTTCTGAATGTTGAGCTTTAAGTCAACTTTTTCACTCTCCTCTTTCACTTTCTTCATAGGCTTTTTAGTTCCTCTTCACTTTCTGCCATAAGGGTGGTGTCATCTGCTTATCTGAGGTTATTGATATTTCTCCCAGCAATCTTGATTCCAGCTTGTGCTTCTTCCAATCCAGCATTTCTCATGAGGTACTCTGCTTAGAAGTTAAATAAGCAGGGTGACAATATACATCCTTGACGTACTCCTTTTCCTATTTGGAACCAGTCTGTTGTTCCATGTCCAGTTCTAACAGTTGCTTCCTAACCTGCATACAGATTTCTCAAGAGGCAGGTCAGGTGGTCTGATATTCCCATCTCTTTCAGAATGTTCCGCAGTTTATTGTGATCCACACAGTCAAAGGCTTTTTCATAATCAATAAAGCAGAAATAGATGTTTTTCTGAAACTCTCATGCTTTTTCCATGATCCAGAGGATGTTGGCAATTTGATCTCTGGTTCCTCTGCCTTTTGTAAAACCAGCCTGAACATCTTGAAATTCACAGTGCACATATTGCTGAAGCATGGCTTGAAGAATTTTGAGCATTACTTTACTACCATGTGAGATGAGTGCAATTGTGTGGCATTTTGGGCTTTCTTTGTCATTGCCTTTCTTTGAGATTGGAATGTAAACTGACCTTTTCCAGTCCTGTGGCTACTGCTGAATTTTCCAAATTTCCTGGCATATTGAGTGCACTTTCACAGCACCATCTTTCAGGATTTGAAAGAGCTCAACTAGAATTGCATCCCCTCCACTAGCTTTGTTCGTAGTGACGCTTTCTAAGGCCCACTTGACTTCACATTCTAATAGGTATGTAGTGATAACTCATTGTTATAATTTTCATTTCCCTCATGTAATCTGATGTACAGCATCTTTTAAATGTTTATCTGTAATCTATATATCTTCTTACTGAGGTGTTTGTTCAGGTCTTTTGTCCTTTTCTTAATTGAGTAGTTTGTTCCCTTATTATTGAGTTATAAGAGTCCTTTACACATTTTGGATAACAGCCCTTTTGAAACAGTCTCCCGATCTGTGGCTTCTTTTCTTATATCTTGACAATATCTTTCACAGAAAAGCACTTATTTTTCATTGTGCTTTAGATTAATTATATCTTTTAGCTCTTAAACCATTTGCTAACCCCTGTTTAATAATAGGCTGCAAAAATCCTACTGAAAACCAGTAGAATTATATACCTTAAACATTTTCATAACCCCAGGTGAATAAATGAAATCTCAGCAACTTCCAAATTACAAAGTTATTTAGAATTAATCATCTTATAATTTTGTGATGTTTTTGAGAAAAATACAGATAATAATATTGAGCACCCTCTCTGTGCCAAAACTGCATTGTTCACTAGGGATACATCACTTGCTTAATATTCATTAACACTGAGTGAGTTAATATTGTAAACATATCCAGGAAAGAAACTTCTTACATCAGACAGGCATTTGCAAGGTGTTACTGTTTCTGTGCTGTGCTCAGTAGTGTCCAACACTTTGCAAGCCTATAGACTGTAGCATACCAGCCTCCTCTGTCCATGGGAATTCCAGGCAAGAATACTGGAGAGGGTTGCCATTTCCTCCTCCAGGGGATCTTCTCAACTCAGGGACCACAGTTTTCTTTTTTTGTGTGTGTGTGGCAAAAGGACTTGTGAAATTCAATGAAGCTATGAGCCATGCCGTGTAAGGCCACCCAAGACAGATGGGTCATAATGAAAAGTTCTGACAAACTGTGGCCCTCTAGAGGAGGAAATGACAAACCACTTCAGTGGAAAACCACTCCCATGAACAGAATGTAAAAGCAAAAAGATGACACAAGAAGATGATCTGCCCAGTCAGAAGGTGTCCAATATGCTACAGGAAGAACAGAAGGCAATTACTAACAGCTCCAGAAAGAATGAAGTGGCAGGGCCAAAGGAGAAATGATGCTCAGTTGTGGTTGTATCTGGTGGCTAAAGTCTGATGCTGTAAAGAACAATATTGAATAGTAACTTGGAATGTTAGATTCATAAGTCAAGGTAAATTGAATGGATCAAGCAGGAGGTAGCAACAATGAACATTGCCATCTTGGGAATCAGTGAAGTATAATGGATGGGAATGGACAAATTTACTTCAGATAACTGTTATATCTACTACTGCAGGCAAGAATCCCTTAGAAGAAATGGAGTAGCCCTCATAGTCAACAAAAGTGTCCAAAAAGTAGCACTTGGGTGCAATCTCAAAAACAAAAGAATAGCTTGGTTTGTTTCCAAGGCAAACCATTCAACATCACAGTAATCCCACTCTGTGCCCCAATAACTAATGCCAGGTGAGCTAATGTTGACCAGTTCTATGAAGACCTAAAGATATTATAGGACTAACAAAGAAAAGAGATAACATTTTCATTGTAGGGAATTGGATGCAAAAAAAGGAAGTCAAGAGATACTTGGAATAACAGACAAGTTTGGCTTTGGAATACAAAATGAAGCAGAGAAAATGCTAACAGACTTTGTCAAGAGAACAAACTGGTCATAGTAAACACCCTCTTCCAACAATGAGATGACCCTACACATGGGCATCACTAGATCATCATATTGAAATAAGATTTTTTATATTCTTTGTAGCTGAAGATGGAGAAGATCTATACAGTCAGCAAAAACAAGAATGGGAGCTGACTGTGGCTCACATCATGAACTCCTTATCACAAAATTTAGACTTAAATTGAAGTAGGCCAAACTACAAGCCATTCAGATCTGACCTAAATCAAATACTTTATATGATTATACAGTAGAGATGATGAATAGTTTCAAGGGATAAGATCTGGTAGACAGACTGCCTGAACAACTTCTTGACAGAGGTTTGAAACATTGTACAGGAGGCAGTGACTAAAACCATCCTGAAGAAAAAGGAATGCAACAAGACAAAGTGGTTTTCTGAGGAAGATTTTAAAATAGTTGAAGAAAGAAGAGAAGTGAAAGGCAAGGGGGGAAGGGAAAGATATACGAAATTGAATGTAGAATTCCAGAGACTAGCAAGGAAAGATAAGAAGGCCTTCCTTAATGAAAAATGCAAAGAAATAGAGAAAAGCAAAGAAATAGAGAAATAGAAATGGAGAGGCTAGATATCTCTCCAAGAAAATTAGAGAGAACAAGGGAGAATTTCATGCAAGAATGGGCACAATAAGGACAGAAAAGGCAAGGCCCTAACAGAAGTAGAAGAGATTAAGAACAGGAGGCAAGAACATCCAGAAGTGTACAAAAAAGGTCTTAATGACCTGGATAACCATGATGATGTGGTCACTCACCTAGAGCCAGACATCCTGGAACATGAAGTCAAGTAGGCCTTAGGAAACATTACTACAAACAAAGTTAGTGAAGATGATGGAATTTCAGCTGAGCTATTTCAAATAGTAAAACATGATACTGTTAAAATGCTGCATACAATATGTCTCAGCAAATTTGAAAAACTCAGCAGTAGCCACAGGACTGGAAATGGCCAGTTTTCATTCCAATCCCAAAGAAGGGCAATGAAAAAAATGTGCCAAATACTGTATATAATAGTGCTAATTTCACATGCTAGTAAAGTTATGCCCCAAATCCTAGAAACCAAAAAGAAAAAAAAAAACAAAAAACAAAAAAAAAACCCTCCAGGTGTATAAGCTGGCTTTAAAAAAGGCACAGTAACCAGAGATCAAATTGTCAGCATTCATAGAGAAAGCAAGGGGATCATAGAGAAAGCAAGCGGATGTCCAGAAAAACATCTACTTCTGCTTCATTGACTACACTAAAGCCTTTGACTGTGTGGACCACAACAAACTGTGGAAAATTCTTAAAGAGATAGGAATACAAGACCACCTTCCCTGCCTCTTGGGAAATCTGAATGCAGGTCAATAAGAAACAGGCATGGAAGTGAGTGGTTGCCATTTAGGAAAGGAATACAAGGCTGAATGTTGTCACCCTGCCCATTTAACACATCCAGAGTACATCATGTTAAATTCCAGGCTGGATGAATCATAAGCTTGAATCAAGAGTGCAGGGAGAAATATCAGCAACCTCAGATATGCAGATGATATCATTCTAATGGCAGAAAGTGAAGAAGAACTAAAGAGACACTGAGAGCACATGCCAGTGTTACTTGTTTGCAGCATCCCTCCCTCCCCACAGTGTGACTGAACAAGTGAGCCTAAAAAAAAAAAAAAAAAAAAAAAAAGTGTCCACCACCGCCCGCCTTGTGTCAGGGAGGAAATCAGACACTGAAGAAACCAGCAAACAGAAGAAGCCAAACAGAAGGAACCGCCTTGGAAGTGACCCCACACTGTCCGCAACACCAGAGAAAGTCCCAGTTATATCTTTACTATTTTTTCGATCATTCTCTTTTGTTTTGTTTTGTTGATGCTGTTGTTTGATTGTTTTTTCTTTTCTTTTTCTTCTTTTTTTAAACTTTTTAAAATTTTTAAGTCCTCTATTTCTCCTTTAATTTCTATTATTATAACCTACTATTACTTTTCAAAAAAAAACACCTTATTTTTAAAGCAAATGCTGTATATATATATATATATATATATATATATATATATAGTGGTTATGGTTGATTTTTAATAATTCTTGTAACTTTTTTCTCTCTTTTCTTCTTTTCTTTAATATTGTATTTTTGAAAATCCAAACTCTAGATTTTTAATCTTTGCTTTTTGGTATTTGTTGTTGATTTTGTACATTTATAAACCCAACCTTCAGTACCCAATTTTATCTGAGAGCAAGATTACTGGCTTGACCACTCTCTCCTCCTTTGGACTCTCCTTTTTCTCTACCAGGTTATGTCTGTCTCCTCCCTCCCCCTTCTTTTCTCTGCGCAACTCTGTGAATCTCTGTGTGTTCCAGACGATGGAGAACACTTAGGGAACTGGTTACTGGCTGGATCTGTCTCTCTGCTTTTCATTTCCCTCTTTTATCCTCCTGGCCACCTCTGTCTACTTCCCCCCTCTCCTCTTCCCTGTATAACACTATGAACATCTCTGAGCGGTCCAGACTGCGGAGCACACATAAGGAAGTGCTTACTGGCTAGCTTTCTCTCTCCTCTTTTGACCCCACCTCATCTCATTCCAGTCACCTCTAACTACCCCCTCCCTCTTCTTTTCTCCATGTAACTCAGTGAACCTCTCTGGGTGTCCCTCAATGTGGAGAAACTTTTCATCTTTAACCTAGATGTTTTATCATCGATGCTGTATAGATGGATAAGTCTTGAAGCTACTGTAAAAATAAAACTGCAAACCAGAAGCAGGAGGCTTAAGTCCAAATCCTGAGAACATCAGAAAACTCCTGAATCCAGGGAACATTAATTGATAGGAGTTCATCAAACACTTCCATACCTACACTAAAACCAAGCACCACCCAAGGGCCAACAAGTTCCAGAGCAAGACATACCACATAAATTCTCCAGCAACACAGGAACACACCCCTGAGCTTCAATATACAGGCAGTTCAAAGTTACTCCAAAACCACTGACATCTCATAACTCATTACTGGACACTTCATTGCACTCCAGAGAGAAGAAATCTGTCTCCACCTACCAGAACTCCGACACAAGCTTCCCTAACCAAGAAACCTTGACAAGCCACTGATACAACCCCACCCACAGCGAGGAAACTCCATAATAAAGAGAACTCCACAAATTCCCAGAATACAGAAAGGCCACCCCAAATGCAGCAATATAACCAAGATGAAGAGACAGAGGAACACCCAGCAGGTAAAGGAACAGGATAAAAGTCCACCAAACCAAACAAAAGAGGAAGAGGTAGGGACTCTACCTGAGAAAGAATTCCACATAATGATAGTGAAAATGATCTAAAATCTTGAAATCAAAATGGAATCACAGATAAATAGCATGGAGACAAGGATTGAGAAGATGCAAGAAAGGTTTAACAAGGACCTAGAAGAAATAAAAAAGAGTCAATATATAATGAATAATGCAATGAATGAGATCAGAAACACTCTGGAGGCAACAAATAGTAGAATAATGGAGGCAGAAGATATGATTAGTGAAATAGAAGATAGAATGGTAGAAATAAAGGAATCAGAGAGGGGAAAAAAAAAAAAAACAAAGAATTAAAAGAAATGAGGACAATCTCAGAGACCTCCAGGACAATATGAATGCTCCAACATTCGAATTATAGGAGTCCCAGAAGAAGACGACAAAAAGAAAGACCATGAGAAAATATTTGAGATAATAGTTGAAAACTTCCCTAAAATGGGGAAGGAAATAATCACCCAAGTCCAAGAAACCCAGAGAGTTCCAAACAGGACAAACCCAAGACGAAACAGCCCAAGACACATATTAATCAAGTTAACAAAGATCAAACACAAAGAACAAATAGTAAAAGCAGCAAGGGAAAGACAACAAATAACACCCAAGGGGATTCCCATAAGGATAACTGCAGATCTTTCAATAGAAACTCTTCAGGTCAGGAGGCCTGAAGAGGGAATGGCAAGACATACTTTAAGTGATGAAAGAAAATAACCTACAGCCCAGATTACTGTACCCAGCAAGGATCTCATTCAAATTTGTAGGAGAAATCAAAAGCTTTACAGACAAGCAAAAGCTGAGAGAATTCAGCACCACCAAACCAGCTCTCCAACAAATGTTAAAGGATATTCTCTAGACAGGAAACATAAAAAGGTCATAGAAACCCGAACCCAAAACAATAAAGTAAATGACAATGGGATCATACTTATCAATAATTACCATAAACGTAAATGGGTTGAATGTCCCAACCAAAAGGCAAAGACTGGCTGAATGGATACAAAAACAAGACCTCTATATATGCTGCCTACAAGAGACCCACCTCAAAACAAGGGGCACATACAGACTGAAAGTGAAGGGCTGGAAAAAGATATTCCAGGCAAATAGAGACCAAAAGAAAGCAGGAGTAGCAATACTCATATCCGATAAAATGGACTTTAAAACAAAGGCTGTGAAAAGAGACAAAGAAGGCCACTACATAATGATCAAAAGATCAATCCAAGAAGAAGATATAACAATTATAAATATATATGCACCCAACAGAGGAACACCACAATATGTAAGACAAATGCTAAGAAGTATGAAAGGGGAAATTAACAATAACACAATAATAGTGGGACACTTTAATACCCCACTCACACCTATGGACAGATCAACTAAACAGAAAATTAACAAAGAAATGCAAACTTTAAATGATACAATAGACCAGTTAGACCTATTGATATCTATAAGACATTTTGCCCCAAAACAATGAATTTCACCTTTTTCTCAAGTGCTCACGGAACCTTCTCCAGGATATATCACATTTTGGGCCATAACTCTAACCTTGATAAATTCAAAAAAATCGAAATCATTCCAAGCATCTTTTCTGATCATAATGCATTAAGATTAGATCTCAATTACAGGAGAAAAACTATTGAAAAGTCCAACATATGGAGGTTGAACAACACACTTCTGAATAACCAACAAATCACAGAAGATATCAAAAAAGAAATCAAAATATGCATAGAAATGACTGAAAATGAAAACACAACAACCCAAAACCTGTGGGACACTATAAAAGCAGTGCTAAGAGGAAAGTTCACAGAAATACAGGCATACATCAAGATATAAGAAACAAGTCAAATAAATAACCTAACTCTACACCTAAGGCAACTAGAAAAGGAAGAAATGGAGAACCCCAGATTTAGTAAAAGGAAATAAATCTTTAAAATTAGGGCAGAAATAAATGCAAAAGATACAAAAGAGACCATAGCAAAAATCAACAAAGTCAAAAGCTGGTTCTTTGAAAGGATAAATAAAATTGACAAACCATTTGCCAGACTCATCAAGAAACAAAGGGAGAAAAATTAAATCAATAAAATTAGAAATGAAAATGGAGAGATCACAACAGACAACACAGAAATACAAAGGATCATAAGAGACTACTATCAGCAATTGTATGCCAATAAAATGGACAACATGGAAGAAATGGACAAATTCGTAGAAAAGTACAACTTTCCAAAACTGAACAGGAAGAAACAGAAAATCTTAACAGACCCATCACAAGCACGGAAATTGAAATTGTAATCAGAAAACTTCCAGTAAATCAAAGCACAGGTCCAGACAGCTTCACAGCTGAATTCTACAAACAATTTAGAGAAGAGCTAACATCTACCCTACTCAAACTCTTCCAGAAAATTGCATGGGAAAGTAAACTTCCAAACTCATTCTATGAGGCCACCATCACCCTAATATCAAAACCTGACAAAGATACTACAAAAAAAGAAAACTACAGGCCAATATCACTGATGGACATAGATGCAAAAATCCTTAACAAAATTCTAGCAATCAGAATCCAACAACACATTAAAAAGATCATACACCATGACCAAGTGGGCTTTATCCCAGGGATGCAAGGATTCTTCAATATCTGCAAATCAATCAGTGTAACTCACCAATTAAGAAATTGAAAAATAAAAGCCATATGATTATCTCAATAGATGCAGAGAAGACCTTTGACAAAATTCAATATCCATTTATGATAAAAACTCTTCAGAAAGCAGCAATAGAAGGAACATATCTCAACATATTAAAAGCTATATATGACAAACCCATAGCAAACATTATCCTCAATGGGGAAAAATTGAAAGCATTTCCCCTAAAGTCAGGAACAAGACAAGGGTACCCACTTTCACTGCTACTATTCAACATAGTTCTGGAAGTTTTGGCCATAGCACATAGAGCAGAAAAAGAAATAAAAGCAATCCAAATTGGAAAAGAAGAAGCAAAACTCTCACTGTTTGCAGACAACATGATCCTCTACATAGAAAACCCTAAAGACTCCACCAGAAAATTACTAGAACTAATCAATGAATATAGTAAAGTAGCAGGATATAAAATCAACACAGAGAAATCCTTTGCATTCCTATACACTAATAATGAGAAAGTAGGAAAAGAAATTAAGGAAGTAATTCCATTCACCATTGCAATGAAAAAAATAAAATACTTAGGAATATATCTACCTAAAGAAACTAAAGACCTATACATAGAAAACTATAAAACACTGATGAAAGAAATCAAAGAGGACACCAATGGAGAAATACACCATGTTCATGGATCGGAAGAATCAATATAGTGAAAATGAGTATACTACCCAAAGCAATCTACAGATTCAATGCAATCCCTATCAAGCTACCAGCAGTATTTTTCACAGAGCTAGAACAAATAATTTCACAATTTGTATGGAAATACAAAAACCTCGAATAGCCAAAGCAATCTTGAGAAAGAAGAATGGAACTGGAGGAATCAACCTGCCTGACTTCAGGCTCTACTACAAAGCCACAGTCATCAAGACAGTATGGTACTGGCACAAAGACAAAAATATAGATCAATGGAACAAAATAGAAAGCCCAGAGATAAATCCACACACCTATGGACACCTTATCTTCGACAAAGGGGGCAAGAAGAGACAATGAATTAAAGACAATCTCTTTAACAAGTAGTGATGGGAAAACTGGTCAACCACTTGTAAAAGAATGAAAATAGATCACTTTCTAACACCATACACAAAAATAAACTCAAATTGGATTAAAGATCTAAATGTAAGACCAGAAACTATAAAACTCCTAAATGAGAAACACTCCTAAAGGTAAAACACTCTCTGACATAAATCACAGCAGGATCCTCTATGATCCACCTCTCAGAATACTGGAAATAAAAGCAAAAATAAAGAAATGACATCTAATTAAAATTAAAAGCTCCTGCACAACAAAGGAAGCTATAAGCAAGGTGTAAAGACTGCCTTCTGAATGGGAGAAAATAATAGCAAATGAAGCAACTGACAACTAATCTCAACAACATAAAAGCAATTTCTGTAGCTCAATTCCAGAAAAATAAATGACCCAATTAAAAAATGGGCCAAAGAACTAAATAGACATTTCTCCAAAGAAGACATATGGATGGCTAACAAACACATGAAAAGATGCTCAACATCACTCATTATCAGAGACATGCAAATCAAAACCACAATGAGGTACCATTTCACACCAGTCAGAATGGCTGTGATCCAAAAGTCTACAAGCAATAAATGCTGGAGAGGGTGTGGAGACAAGGGAACCCTCTTACACTGTTGGTGGGAATGCAAACTAGTACAACCACTATGGAGAACAGTGTGGTGATTCCTTAAAAAATTGCAAATAGAACTGCCTTATGACCCAGCAATCCCACTGCTGGGCATACACACCGAGGAAACCAGAATTGAAAGAGACGTGTGTACCCCAATGTTCATCACAGCACTGTTTATAATAGCCAGGACATGGAAACAACCTAGATGTCCATCAGCAGATGAATGGATAAGAAAGCAGTGGTACATATACACAATGGAGTATTACTCAGCCATTAAAAAGAATACATTTGAATAAGTTCTAATGAGATGGATGAAACTGGAGACTATTATACAGAGTGAAGTAAGCCAGAAAGAAAAACACTAATACAGTATACTAACACATATATATGGAATTTAGAAAGATGGTAATGATAACCCTGTATGCGAGGCAGCAAAAGAGACACAGATGTACAGAACGGACTTTGGGACTCTGTGGGAGAGGGAGAGGGTGGGATGATTTGGGAGAATCGCATTGAAACATTTATACTATCATGTAAGAAACGAATAGCCAGTCTATGTTTGATCCAGGATACAGGATTCTTGGGGCTGGTACATGGGGAAGATCCAGTGAGATGATATGGGGTGGGAGGTGGGAGGGGGTTTCAGGATTGGGAAGTCATGTACACCTGTGGCAGATTCATGTCAATGTATGGCAAAACCAATGCAGTATTGTAAAGCAAAATAAAGCAAACATAAAAATTTAAAATTTAAAAAAAAAAAAAAAACAGAGACGTTACTTTGTCAACAGAGGTCTGTCTAGTCAAGGCTATGGTTTTTCCAGTGGTCATGTATGGATGAGAGATTTGGAGTATAAAGAAAGCTGAGCACCGAAGAACTGATGCTTTTGAACTGTGGTGCTGTAGAAGACTCTTGAGAATCACTTGGAGTGCAAGGAGATCCAACCAGTCTATCCCAAAGAGATCAATCCTGGTTGTTCATTGGTAGGACTGATGTTGAAGCTGAAACTCCAATACTTTGTCCACCCATGCAAAGAGCTGACTCATTTGAAAAGACCCAGATGCTGGGAAAGATTGAAGGCAGGAGGAGAAGGGGATGACAGAGGATGAGATGGTTGGATGGTATCAGCGACTCAGTAGACATGGGTTTGGGTGAACTCTGGGAATTGGTGATGGACACGGAGGCCTGGCGTGTTGTGGTTCATGGCGTTACAAAGATTCTGACACGACTGAGCGACTGAACTGAACTGAACTATTTACTGCAATATTATACTTTCATTATTTTGCTAGAAATCTTTGCTTCTAAAAATTATTTAGTTTTATTATTCAATAAAATACAAATATGTATTTATTCTAGAAAAATGTTGCAAGTTACAGAGAGGCTAAAAGGAAATGGAATGCAAAACAACTGAACTCTTTAGTTCAGTTCAGTTCAGTCGCTCTGTCACATCCGACTCTGCGACCCCATGAATCGCAGCACGCCAGGCCTCCCTGTCCATCACCAACTCCCGCAGTTCACTCAAACTCATGTCCATTGAGTCGGTGATGCCATCCAGCCATCTCATTCTCTGTCATCCCCTTCTCCTCCTGCGCCCAGTCCCTCCCAGCATCAGGGTGTTTTCCAATGAGTCAACACTTTGCATGTGGTGGCCAAAGTATTGGAATTTCAGGTTTACCATCAGTCCTTCCAATGAACACTCAGGACTGATCTCCTTTAGAATGGACTGGTTGAATCTCCTTGCCGTCCAAGGGACTCTCAAGAATCTTCTCCAACACCACAGTTCAAAAGCATCAATTCTTCAGTGCTCAACTGAATCCTTGAAAGTGAATTTTCTCAGTTGTGTCTGACTCATTACAACCCCGTGGACTGTAGCCCACCAGGCTCCTCCATCCATGGGATTCTCCAGGCAAGAATACTGGAGTGGGTTGCCCTTTCCTTCTCCAGGGGATCTTCCCGACCCAGGGATCGAACTCAGGTCTCCCGCATCGCAGGCAGACACTTTAACCTCTGAGCCAGATCTATTTTTTGTTTTGTAGGATTAATTTATCAAACAGTCTCAACTGAGTGAGGTAGAAACATAGCTGTTTTTCTTCTATCCTTGCCTCTATTTTTCACTTATTTTCTATTGAATATTTCTTTCCAATCTTTAATGACTTTTGGAGAGGCCTATGTTTTCTACTTACTTAAGTGAACTCCACTGCAGTCTAGTCAATTGGCAAGCTTTCAGTCTCTTAACTATTTGAAATCTTTTACCGTGCTGCAAGCTTATTATACAGAGTGAAGTAAGCCAGAAAGAAAAACACCAATACAGTATACTAATGCATATATATGGAATTTAGAAAGATGGTAATGATAACCTTGTATGCGAGACAGCAAAAGAAACAAGAATCTTATATTTGGATAGAGGGTAGGTCTAGCTTTTCATTTTGCTTGCTTTTTTGAATTCTTTCACTCCTGTTATTCCTCTAGAGTGGCATGGACTGCAGAAAAAAAGCATGTAAGAGTATAGGGAAAGTATTCTATTTATTCTCTCTATGATAGTCTGCCTTTATTTTAGATTCCCTCTATGTATCTAGGCATTCAGTTTTGGGCTCTCTCATGGGGTTCTTCTGTCAATTTTTTAGGGCCCTTCCCACTACCCAATTCCCTTGACTTGATAGGTACATTGTATTGAATTCCCCCAAACCTCTTTTGTTGTCACAGATTACTCTCTCTAGACTTCTTGGCTTCTTTGTCTCCATAATGCTTATCACTTGCGTCAGATATTTTCAGTGTAGACAGAGCCAACATACCTTTCCATTTGCTGTAGGGAACTAAAGCATCATTGCTAAATCAGAGCAGTGAAGAATGCCCCATTGTTTCCCCTTTCTTTACGATCGGTCTCCAGTTTTCTTCTTTTGTTAATTCACATATACTCAGAGTTATACATGCTCTGCCATCAAAGACCACCGGGGATACATCTGTAATTGAACAAGTTGGTCTATTGTTCATGATAGCAGGGGAAAATGTACATCATGGGAAATTGTGGCAGTCTAGGTGAGAATGTATTACACAGGGCTATTTTATTTGGGCCACTATTAAGTGATTTTGTGAAGGATTTTAAAAGTTGAGATTTACTCTGCATTATATGCTGTCAGAAAAAAAGAGGTAAGTCTAAGATTAGATGTCTTAACAAATCTTATCAAGAAGTAGGGAAGAATAGATGCCAATACTATAATTGGCAAAGAATAAATTCTTTTTCATATTAGCCATGGTAAGGTGATGTTCAGTTATTTTTGTAGCCTGAACAATGTTGACGTTTTCTCTGTATTCAGATATGACTCTAGTTGTCTTACTCTTGTTCCATTACCATTACAGAGTAGTCCTGTGTGATACTGATGTTCTGTGATATTATTAAAGTTCAGCAGAGAACACCAACGTCCAGCTGTGAATGTCAGGCTGGCTCTAGCAGCATCACAGCTAGATTGATCTACCAGGCTGGTGATTGCTTGCTGTTTTTCTTTTTTCAAAGGATAGAGCAGCAAGTTCAAAGTCAAAAGAGCTTCACCCTGGTGATGACCCGCCAGTCGCTTTTCCTGGCAGGATTCTGTGTACCCATGAGTAATCTCTTGGAGCCCTCCTCACAGCTCATTGTAGGTCATGGTGACTCTCAAATTTCTAACTTTTTGTTTTTATAGCAAGCTGGGGTAGTGAGGTGATTGCAGATAGCAGCCTTATAGCAAGTACTGTAGAGATGTATCTGATGATGTTGTTCTCCTTGAAAAGGCACTTAAATAACTTTCACTCTCTTGGCCTTGGGATAATTCTTTTTTGGGGGGGGTGCATGTATCTTTTTATTTTTATTTATTTTTTTCACATTTTTAAATTTTTTAAAATATAAATTTATTTATTTTGCAACTCTAAGATAATAGGGAAATATTAATTCATCTTCCTAGTGAACACATACATTCATAATATGTATTTTAGCAAAATATATCATGTTTAAAACAATATTGTATAGCCTGTTTTAATCAGCAATGTACTGTGCACATCTATTCATATACAAAGAAAACATTATTCTCACATATTTGAGAAGAAGAATTCTCAGTTTAAGACACTGTAAAAGCATAAAGTCCTTTGAATTCATGCTATTTTACTGTTGGTGCCATTCTGTTTTAACTCACAATTAAATGGTTAGAAAGTATGTAAGATCTTTGGTACAAATTGATCCTGCCAAAGCTGTATCTTTGATTATTTTCAACCAGTTGTATTGCCAAAAGCAATACTACTAGATCATAATGTTATGGATTCTTGGAGAAATGGTATATTGGTGTTTATAGATATCCAAAAGTGAAAACTATTGTTGAATTGAATTTAAAAGAATGTTTCCAGAGTTCTGATTTCCATATTTAAATAACTTTTTGACAACTCTGTCTGAAATTCTTATATGTATCTCACACCTACTAAGTCCAAAATGGACGTTTTATTCTCCCCTCTCACCAAGACTGCTCATCATGTTTCTATGTCAGCATAAGGCAATTCCAAACTTCTGGCTACTCAAGTCCAAATCTGGGTGTCTTTCTTGACTCCCCTCTTTTTATCACACCCCATTAAGATGGGTAAATTCTCTTGATGCTTGTTTAAAACTGTATCCAGAATCAAAGCACTGTTTACCATCTCTACTGCTCAAACCCGCTTTCTTAGATTATTGCTGAAAGTTTCTAATTCGTTGATCTTACAATTTTGCTGCTGTTCTCCACTTAATGGCCACAGTAATCATGTGAAAACATATGTCATATCTTATTAATCTCCTGTTCAAAACAATCAAATATCTCCTGTTGCTAATTAAAGATAGTCCTTACAATGTCAGTGCACTCTCTTCACTCTCTGCAGGCAAGCATCCTACCCCTCCTCTGTCCATTCGACTCAGACACACCAGCTTCTTTCTGATCTGAGAAGGTGGTAGGCATATTGCTACCTTCAAATCTGCCCTGTGCTCGGAAAGCTCTCCCTCCACAGAAATTCATGACTTGTCTCAACTTGTTCAAGTATTTATTTCTATCACCTTTTCAGTAAAATCCTCCCTGTCCACACTATGAAAATGTGCCTTTCTTCCCTCCATTCTCCATACTTCTCTTTTGTTTTATTTTTCTTTGAGCTTTTCTCACCATCTAGCATATTTTATTTACTTAATATATAGTTTCTTTTTTTTCCACACAGAAAATTTAAGTTCTTCAAGAGCAGAGGTTTTTACTTATGCTATCATTTGCAAATACCTAAGCTTAGCAAAATGCCTGGCATACTGCATATTGCCAATGATTATAAGTTGAATGAGTTCATGAATAATGAAAGATTCTCAGCAATCTTCAGTTTTCTTTATCTCTAAAATTATTCCCATCTCTTTAAGTAGAAAAAAATTTCCCCCTGCTTTTAGAAAAAAATCAGAATTTATTTTTGGAATTTTTAAAGTTGAGCCCATACTGCCTTTGATTTCCAGATTTTTAAAAGCAAAAACTGGATATGAGGCCCTTTGTTTATGATCTTTGAATTCAATTAAGGAATATATAAAGTAAGATATGAATTTGGTAGGTTGTTGATATGCTTAATAATAATTTCATGAAAACATTTACTTATTTCCCATTTATTTTATTTTTAGTTTCATAGTAAAATAGAACAATAACACATTTCTTGATATCACTTCTTGATTTGTTCTGAAAATGAATATTTGTGTTTTCCAAATAATACTTATTAAATAATTGACTTCATACATTTAAAATTTTTTTCTTTATTTTGAAATGTTGATTATAAATTCAGTCTTCTGAACGTATTCTGAAAATACTCTCCAAATATTTCCCAGAAACTGAATAATAAAGATAACTTTACTTGATTGCAGCAAACATGTTTAATTAGCTATGCTTTGAATCTTATCTTTATATTTTTATTTGGAAATGAAGTTGAGTTTCAAGAAAAATCACAAGTTAAGAAGATGATTCTTAAAATGTCCTTTAAATATTAAAAAATAAACATATCCTTCTTTCTCCAATGAGATCTGTGCAACAGTCATGCTCTGTAGTGCTTAGAAATTCAGTGCAGAGATGCTATTGCTTAAATAGAAAAGTAGGAGCCTACTACAACTTTAGTTAAGACCTTTTCACTGATTAAAAACAATGAAATATTGAAGTTGTCCAGGATCCTCCAAGTTCCCTTTACTGTTGATAAATGCATCTTCTAGGTATGTATGTTGGCTGCTAATATGACATCTATACCACCTTTTGAGAACCACCTTGACTACAAAGGCATAAAGTATAATGATCCCTATCTTTTTTTCTTTCTGGATTAGTCTACCTATCAATTTATCAATTTTGTTTACCTTTTCAATTACAGGCTCCTATTTTCATTGTACTTTTATATTTAATTTTTGAGTCTCTCATTAATTTTTACTCCTATCTTTTTATTTCCCTCTAACTTTGGGTTTTGCTTGTTATTCTAATTTTTTCAGGTGTAAGATTTGGCTGTTCATTTGAGATTTTTTGTTATTTTCTGTGGTAGGCTTGTATTTTATAAAGTTATCTCTTAGATCTGTGTACAATACATTTTGGATGTTTGTGGTTTTGTTTTCAAATACATCCAAGTATCTTTTGATTTCCTCTTTGATTTCTTCAGTGACCCAGTAGTTGTTTAGTAGTATATTCTTTAGCTTACACATGTCTATGTATGTTTTGCAGTTAATACATAACTAGATGTTTTTCACTTACTACTTTTTGTATCCTCCTTTTATTTTTAATTTTTGCCATTTTTAATTAAAGTATACCCTGGGTGTGTTGATCTTATTTGGGACTATGTATTTCCTGGAGCTGGAAGTCTTTATTCTTCCTCAAATAAGGAAAGTTTTCAGCTATTATAGCTTCATATGAGTTTTCTGACCTTTCTATTGGTCTTCTCTTTCCCTCAACTCTATCTTGTGAATGACAGTGTGCTTGATGCTTTCCCAGAGGTCTCTCTTTTTTTTTTTAATTTAATTTTTAATCAGAGGATAAGTGTTTTGAAATGTTGTCTTGGTTTCTGCCATACAACAATGCAAATAGTCATAATTATATTACTTCACTCTGTATAACAGGCTCTTGATTCATTCACTTCACTACAACTGAGTCAAATCCACTCCTTTTCATGAGTAAGTAATACTCCATTGTATATATTACTACATCTTCTTTATCCATTCATCTGTTGATGGATATATACATTGCTTTCATTTCCTGGTGATTGTAAACAGTGCTGTGATGAACACTGGGGTACATGTGTCTTTTTGAATTGGGCTGTATCAATTTGCATTCTCACCAACAGTTCAACAGGGTTCCCTTTTTTCCACATCCTATCCAGAATTTTATTGTTTGTAATTTCTTTGATGATGGCCATTTTGATTGGTGTGAAGTGATAACTCGTACTTTTGATTTGCATTTCTCTGATAATGTGTGATGTTGAGCATCTTTTCATGTATTGACTGGCCATCTGTATGTCTTCTTTGGCAGATGTTTCTTAAAATATGCTTATTTTTTGAAAAATTCTTTTATCTGTTCAGCTTGGGAGATTTCTATTACTCTGTCTTTTGTTTCAATGATTCATTCTTGTGTATCATTTAATTTACTCATGTTTACTCATGTAATTTTTGTTTGTTTGTTTCAGTTATTGTATTCTTCAGCTCTCTTTCGTTCTTCTTTATATTATCTAACATTTTTATTCTGAGTTTGTAGAGCATCTTTATGATCACTACCTTAAACTCTTTATTAAGTAAATTGCTTTTCTCTGCTTTTCTTAGTGCTTCTGGGCTTTTATCTTGCTACAATAAGGTCCAGCAGTATACTCTTTTCTGGTCTCCAGAGCTCCATAATTTAAGGTTGCCCCTTACTTGATCTTCATAGGCTTCTCTATTGTGGCAGGCCAAACTACTAAGGGCCCACTGGTCAGCTGCCAAGCTTTGCCTTGTGCTTAAGCAACCAGCTGCAAGTAGACAGTGCTGAATTCTGGTATGGCTAGCTGCGGGCCCTAGGGGGTCCCGTAACCCTTAGGTGATGGCCCACTGGTGGACAGTGCCAGGGGGAACTGGGGGTAATTATTCATTTCTAAAAGTTTCATTAGTTACTGCTTGAAAATGATAATAAGTTGAGCCTATAATATTTGTGAAATATATTTATCTTATACAGTTTCCTCTTAATATTTTATTTTGTGATAATTATATACATAGTCAAAGACAGTTTGTGCTATGAAATACTGTCTTACTTAGAAATTATCTCCTTTAAATTTGACTGAATTGTGAAAATGAAGAAAATTTCTGTTATAGCTTAACATATAAGAAACTATCTGCATTATCATTGATAGTTCATTGAATTTTCCCTAGTTATAGCAAACTCTGCTTCACTGGATAACCGTTCCAGCTTTGGAGTTGTTCAGTTCAGCTCAGTTCAGTCACCCAGTTGTGTCCGACTCTTTGTGACTCCATGGACTGCACCACGCCAGGCCTCCCTGTCCATCACCAACTCTCGGAGTTTACTCAAACTCATGTCCATTGAGTTGGTGATGCCATCCAACCATTTCATCCTCTGTCATCCCCTTCTCCTCCTGCCTTCAATCTTTCCCAGCATCAGGGTCCTTTCAAATGAGTCAGGTTTTCCCATAGGTGGCCAAAGTGTTGGAGTTTCAGCTTCAACATTAGTCCTTCCAGTGAATATTCAGGACTGATTTCCTTTAGGATGGACTGGTTGGATCTCCTTGTGATCCAACTGGCTCTTGTCTTCTCCAACACCACAGTTCAAAAGCATCAATTCTTCAGCTCTCAGCTTTCTTTATAGTCCAACTCTCACATCCATACATGACCACTGGAAAACGATAGCCTTGACTAGACAGACCTTTGTTAGCAAAGTAATATCTCTGCTTTTTAATATGCTGTCTAGGTTCATCATAACTTTTCTTCCAAGGAGTAAGTGTCCTTTTATTTCATGGCTGCAGTCAGCATCGGCAGTAATTTGGGGGCCAAAAATAAATAAAGAAATAAATAAAATAAAGTCTGCTTCCACTGTTTCTCCATCTATTTGCCATGGAGTGATGGGACCGGATGCCATGATCTTAGTTTTCTGAATGTTGAGTTTTAAGCTAACCTTTTCACTCTCCTTTTTCACTTTCATCAAGAGGCTCTAGTTCTTCTTCACTGTCTGCCATAAGGGTGATGTCATCTGCATATCTGAGGTTATTGATATTTCTCCCAGCAATCTTGATTCCAGCTTGTGCTTCAGCCAGGCCAGCATTTCTCATGATATACTCTACATATAAGTTAAATAAGCAGGGTGACAATATACAGCCTTGATGTACTCCTTTTCCTATTTGGAACCAGTCTGTTGTTTCATGTATGGTTCTAACTGTTGCTTCCTGACCTGCATACGGATATCTGGAAAGGCAGGTTGGAGTTGTTAGAAAGTTACTATTCTTTATAGGACAAAGTACAGAGTTTCTGTTAAAATTTACCTGACCTCTGATTCTGGTTCAACTGTTTAGTGTCCTAGCACAAGCAGATTATCATGTTTGAATTTAGTTTCTCCTTTGTAAAATGTGAATTATAATATTTGCCACATAGGACTAGTGAGAAACAAGAATGAAATAATGCTCTCTGAGTTTGCTAGTACATAAATATTACAGGTTTGTTAAATAACCAGGCTGTAAATCTTGTAACAAAAATGCAATTGTATCTGTTTATTCTACTATTGCTTTAAATTTAATTCAGTGGTGTATTCCGTGTCCTTTGTCAGACTCTTTGATGTTTATTATTAGGAAACAGAAAGGCCTTGATACACTTTCAGTCACAAATATATCTTTAATAGATTTATTAAAAATTATGTATCATATATATTTTATTTTGGGGGTTTATTTTTTAATATACATTTATTTATTTTAATTGGAGGCTAATTACTTTACAATATTGTATTGGTTTTGCCACACATCAACATGAATCTGTATATTATAAAATTATAGTATAGAGTCTAAATCTCAACTTGATTTATCATTGAATCTTTCCCCAGCCTATAAGCCTAAACTGAGGATAGGGATTGATTCCCAAACTCTTATCTCCATTATTTATAAGTATTATTTTAAACCTGCTCCATGTTAAAGCAGAGGAGAGAGAGGAGAGCTAAGGCATTGCAGCATTTCTATTTGAAGTGGTAACTCTGTAATCTAATTTGATGTTCTTTTGGCTCTAAGGAAATTTCCTGATGAAACCTCACCTCCAGAAGGAGTGATACATCTCTATCCTGGTGGTTGCCTGATGCCTACCTCCACATATGGGCAACCAATGATAAAATTCCAGAGTACTTGGGCTGAAACTGACAGACCCTTCAGACAACCTCCTTGATGATCTCACATTTACTTTGACTCTCATGTTGCCATGGAACACTGAGGCATCCTTTACCCCAATGAACCCAGGAAGAGTAAGCCTATCACATTGCTGAAATCTCCTGTCTACCTTTCTCTGTTCCACTTTCTGAGAATCATAATCTGTTCAAGAGTTAGCTCCACAGCTTCTGTGAGGCAGACAGCAGTCCTCTGTGTATCCCAACTACTGGTTAAATAATTGGTCTCTAGGAATCTACCTTGAACTTCATTAATGACTAAAGTTAGAAGAAAACATTTTTTCTCCAAAGTTGCAGGGAGGTTGACTGGAATATAGTGTGGGTCTCTAACTATACAACTTCTTTGTCCAAAAAAATCTCTTTATAAATCATCCCTTGCTCTGATCTGTCAAATCTTTTACATTCTTAGGATTAAGAAGAAATTTAAGAATTAAAGAAAAAAGTTCTATTCTCTTCCAACATGTGGACATTTTGCCTATGTTGGCATTTCTGATTTATACTCACTTAGGTATCCTGATACCTATCTTGTTTTGGCTCCTGAGTAGAAATTTAGGCTGAAAGAACTCTTCTAAGATCTTTCTTATAAACAATTGAGAATGTTACTTCTTCTCTATATTAAAATCCTGATTCTGTCATGTTTTCTTTTGGCATTGCTGCTACTGCTGCTTAGCTGCTTCAGTCATGTCCAGCTGTGTGCAACTCCAGGGACTGCAGCATTTTAGGCTACTCTGTCCATGGGATTCTCTAGGCAAGAGTAGTGGAGTGGGTTGCCATGCCCTTCTCCAGGGATTCTTTCCGACTCAGGGATGGGACCCAGGTCCCCTGCATTGCAGGCCACCAGGGAAACCCTCATTTGACTTTAATTCTATCATTTAGTACTTCTTTGAGGACGCTGAAAGTTGAGAATAATGATGATGCTGAATTAAAATGTCATTTTTTCATAGCACTGGGCCATGAAATTCAGAAATACCTGACACTTACTTCATCTTCAATACTTCTTTCCCAGCAAAGTCACTGGTAAGAAAGTTAAGTAATATAGGCATATATATATATATATATATATATATATATATATATATATATAGTCAGATGGCATTAAAATTTTGAAGGTTGTGGTCACAAATCAAAGTAGAGAACTCTCATACCAGGGAAATAAGAAAAAATTAACCCAATATTCAAACATGAGTCTCTGACTTTACTGTACTTGTTAAAGGGGAGGTCAAACTTCCCAGGATGAATTGAAATGGTGCTGAAGGATGGAAACAAGCAGTTAGACCAAATTATTTCTATGAGGTTTCATAACTGTAAAAAGAAAAATTTGTCTGAAGCGTATTTTAGAAACTCAACAATAATATTAGCAAGGGATGGGGGAAAGCAAAAGGACTTTCTTTTCTTCAGATGTCAAGGAACATCTGTTATAATTGGTATAGTATTTTCTTTAACAGTGAAGTGATCATGTCATTTGAGATATTTTTCCATATCAGTAAGAGTATATTTATCAAATATATGTCATTAGAAAACAACCAAAGTAAATATCATTTCAACATACACTAAATAAATAATTTCTGAGTACAAGAAAAGAGATCTATTAAATAGGGGTTATCTAAGAAAATAAAATAAATTACTATTTATTTTTAAAATTATAGAATGTTCCATGTCAAGAAATACATTGTTTTAGTCTCTTCAAGCTGTTATAACAAAATACTATAGGCTGCATGATTTATAAGGAACAGAAATTTATTTCTCACAATTCCAGAGGCTGTGACATCTAAGGTCAAGATGCAGATATGTTCAGTGTCTGCTGAAGACCCACCTCCTGGCTCATAACCACCAATCTTTTGCTATAACTTCACATAGCAGCAGGTGTGAGAGATCTCTCTAGGGTCTCTTTTATGAAGGCCCCATTCCCATTACTTAATCACCCCCAAGGGCCTCTCCTTCAAATGCCATCATACTGGAGATCAGGCTTCAACATGTGAATTGAGGCATGCACATTCAGACCATAGCACATATACAGAAGCTTGTGCCTGTGCCAGTTGCTTAGTTTTGTCTGACTCTGCGACCCCATGGACTGTAGCCCATCAGGCTCCTCTGTCCATGGGATTTTCTAGGCAAGAGTATAGGAGTGAATTTCCATTTCCTTCTCCAGAGGATCTTCCCAACTTAGGAATCAAACTCACATTTTGTGCATTGGGAGGCAGGTTCTATACCACTGAGCCACCTGGGAAACTCAAATACAGAAGTAATTAAGTGCAAATTCAGTATCAGCCTCACTGTAATGGAAAGTCTTAGATTAGCTTAAAATTCAGTACAAAACAAGGAACCCACAATTTCTAATGAGTAATAGAGGCTTGGCCATTTAATGGCATTATAACTGAAATAAAAAAGTACTTGTATAACAGAGAAGAGCAAACCTGACTCCATATTGGATGTCTTCCTTTACTGTAGCCTTTGAGCTCTGTTGCCTGTGTTTAGTCATATTAGCTTTGCACTTTTGTAAAAGAATGTTGCCTGTAGCCTGAAATATACATGATAGTCCATTCTCAAGGCTCTGACTTTAATTTTATTTTTTTTTAACTTCGCATTCAAATGGGTTATCTTTCCTTTTTTCCTTTGCCTTTCACTTCTCTTCTTTTCTCAGCTATGTATAAAGACTCCTAAGAAAACCATTTTGCCTTTGTGCATTTCTTTTTCTTGGGGATGGTCTTGATCAATTCTTTCTTATTTTTAATTTTTTTTAGGTATTTATTTTTTATTTTTTTAATTTTAAAATCTTTAATTCTTACATGCGTTCCCAAACATGAACCCCCCTCCCACCTCCCTCCCCACAACATCTCTCTGGGTCATCCCCATGCACCAGCCCCAAGCATGCTGCATCCTGCGTCAGACATAGACTGGCGATTCAATTCTTACATGATAGTATACATGTTAGCATGTCATTCTCCCAAATCATCCCACCCTCTCCCTCTCCCTCTGAGTCCAAAAGTCCATTATACACAGCTGTGTCTTTTTTCCTGTCTTGCATACAGGGTCGTCATTGCCATCTTTCTAAATTCCATATATATGTGTTAGTATACTGTATTGGTGTTTTTCTTTCTGGCTTACTTCACTCTGTATGATCGGCTCCAGTTTCATCCATCTCATCAGAACTGATTCAAATGAATTCTTTTTAATGGCTGAGTAATACTCCATTGTGTATATGTACCACTGCTTTCTTATCCATTCATCTGCTGATGGACATCTAGGTTGTTTCCATGTCCTGGCTATTATAAACAGTGCTGCCATGAACACTGGGGTACACACGTCTCTTTCAATTCTGGTTTCCTCGGTGTGTATGCCCAGCAGTGGGATTGCTGGGTCATAAGGTAGTTCTATTTGCAATTTTTAAGGAGTCTCCACACTGTTCTCTATAGTGGCTGTACTAGTTTGCATTCCCACCAACAGTGTAAGAGGGTTCCCTTTTCTCCACACCCTCTCCAGCATTTATTGCTTGCAGATTTTTGGATCGAAGCCATTCTGACTGGTATGAAGTGGTACCTCATTGTGGTTTTGATTTGCCTTTCTCTAGTAATGAGTGATGTTGAGCATCTCTTAATGTGTTTGTTAGCGATCCATATGTCTTCTTTGGAGAAATGTCTATTTAGTTCTTTGGCCCATTTTTTAATTGGGTCATTTATTTTTCTGGAATTGAGCTGCATAAGTTGCTTGTATATTTTTGAGATTAGTTGTCAGTTGCTTTATTTGCTATTATTTTCTCCCATTCAGAAGGCTGTCTTTCCACCTTGCTTATATTTTTCTTTGTTGTGTAGAAGCTTTTAATTTTAATTAGATCCCATTTGTTTATTTTTGCTTTTATTTCCAGAATTCTGGGAGGTGGATCATAGAGGATCCTGCTGAGATTTATGTCTGAGAGTGTTTTGCCTATGTTCTCTTCTAGGAGTTTTACAGTTTCTGATCTTACATTTAGATCTTTAATCCATTTTGCGTTTATTTTCGTGTGCGGTGTTAGTAAGTGATCTAGTTTCATTCTTTTACAAGTGGTTAACCAGTTTTCCCAGCACCACTTGTTAAAGAGATTGTCTTTACTCCATTGTATATTCTTGCCTCCTTTGTTAAAGATAAGGTGCCCATATGTGTGTGGATTTATCTCTGGGCTTTCTATTTTGTTCCATTGATCTATATGTCTGTCTTTGTGCCAGTACAGGCTCTGACTTTTAAAAGTATAGTATTTTTCCATTCATACAGCAATAAAAATTTCAGAAAATAACCATGGACTTGTTGGAGGATTATAGGAACATTGGTACCAGACTTACACGAAAGTGAAAGTCAAGTCATTCAGTCATGTCTGACTTTGTGCGACTCCATGGACTGTAGCCTGCCAGGATCCTCTGTCTATGGGATTCTCCAGGCAAGAATACCTGAGTGAGTTGCCTTTTCCTTCTCCATGAACAACTGAATAAAGACTTACATGGACAGCTGAAAAAGGATTCCTGCATCAAAAAGTCTGCAACAATCAGACACACCTCTCTTCCCTTTTAGTATAAAAGAAACCTGAATTCTAATTGGGTAAAATGGTTCTTTGGGACACGAGCACTTGATCTCCCGGCTTTCTGAATAAAGTCACTATTCTTTGCCCCAACACCTTGTCTTTCCAGCTACTGACCTGTCATGTGGCAGTATGAGCTTGGACTTGGAACACCTGTACTCAAAGAACAAGTGAAAATTAACATTTTGACAACTTTACTTACTAAAGCTGTTTGTACTTAAACAGGATTCTCTTTCTGTCCTTTTGTCTGTTTATTTTACTTTATATGTGAGCTCTATTTGTGCTGTTCCTCGCTTTCTTCTTCACTGGAATTGAGAACAAATACATAGACATTAACCTAGTTTGTATAAATCATTTTATTCCAATTTACTCTGAAATCCATTCTTAAATTGGCTTCTTAATTTTTTTTTTAATTCCAAGTTTACTGATCTGAATTTTCCTCTTAGTATCATTTATCTTCTGGTTCCTTGCCTTCTTGTCATATATATACAAAGGCAGTTATTCCTAACCTTCTTTGGAGCATTTTAACACACAATTGTCTTTCTAAATCAGTGACTTTAACTATTTTCATATCTCCCTTGAAATTCCATTTTATATTATCAAGTTTGTACTCAGTTTAGTGTATTAAATAATCTTGGAAATAGCTGATTAAACATAATTTCAGAAAAGCTATGTCATGCATTTGTTAATGAACAACCCAGAAGATTATAGAGTTCTATCAATGTATGTAGAGCATTATTATTATTAATATCATTCATAGTGGGTCACAAATTTTAAGAATGAGAAACAAAATAATTATAAGTGTTTTAGGATATTATCAGATTTAATTTCCTTTTTGAATCATACTAAATTTCAGTATGTAAATTGATGATGGGTAGGATTTCTTAGTTTTTTATTATGTTATCAAAATATGAAGCAGCAAAGCAGAGTAGAAAAGTATAGAATTTGGCGTCATGTGGATTTGCCTCTTCCCACAGGAGTTGTGTGGTTTCAAATGAGTTAACTAATATTGTTGAGCCTTTGCTGCTTCCTTTGCAAGATAAGAATAATGATATATACATTAAAACCTTTTTTTTTTAAGTGTTGCATATGGGCAATATGACCTCACAGTCCCTCCTGTTTATTTATTAAATTGAATTCAGTTTTATTAGTTAGTTGATATAGAAAAATAAGAAATATTCCTAAAATAGGATTATTTGAGTGGTCATTTTTTTAAGTAACTTTATAGATATATAATTTACAAAAAATAATACACTGCCATTTTCAGAGTACAATTTGATAAATGTACCAAATATGAATTCATGGTTTCAATTGTGATACTCATCATCACCTAAAGTTCTCTCCTGACCTTTCATAATCAAATACCTTGCAATCCCTGCTCCAGGTAACCACTGATCAAATTTCTATTGATATACATGGGTTTTGTTTGCTCTAGAATTTCATGTGAATAGAACTGTTTGACTCAACATCTTCTGCTCTCTGGCTTTATGTACTCAGCACACAAGTTTTGAGATCCTTCCATGTTGTTGCAGATAAGTAGCTTGTCACATTGTTTCTGAGTAACATTCCATTGTAAGGATATGTCATATGCTTAGCTATTGACGAACATTTGGGTTGTTTTCTGACCTGGACTATTATGAATAAAGATTCTATGAACTTCTGTGTACATTTCTTTTTGTAGTCATATGTGATTTTTATGGCCATGCAGTTGAACTGCTCAGATATCCTTTCAAAGTAGCTTGCTCCAGGGAGCACAGGTGACTAACAGTCTCCAGCTGTCACATCTTTGGATCTGCTGAGATGGCAGTGCCGTCAGTATCATGCTTGCCCCAGGCTGTTCCTAGCCAATGACTAAACCCTGATCTGAGCTATTTTTACCCAGTGCAGGGCCCCTCTAACAGGCCATATTTCCTTGCTGTGTCCCATCAGTCAGGTAGAGTCTCAAAACTGCAGTGTGAGATGATTCCTATTTAATCTTTCCTTCATCCTATGCTTCCATACTGGTCAGGCCTGTAATATGCTCTGAAGAGTCTACCACAAAACTCCCCCCTTAATTTTTGCACTTGTTCCTTAAAATGAATTTCTTGTACATATAATTGGACTTCCCCAATAGCTCAGCAGGTAAAGAATCCACCTGTAATGCAGGAGATGAAGGAGAGGTGCGTTCAATCCCTGGGTTGGAAAGATCCCCTGAGGAGGGCATGGCAACCCACTCCATTATTCTTGCTGGGAAAATATCATGGACAGAGGAGACTGGTGGCTGCAGTCCATGGGACTGCAAACAGTTAGACATAACTGAAGTGACTGAGCATGGACACACATACATATAACCACATATTAATTTTTTCTTCTCAGACAATTCAGTGATTAATCTTCTTTGGTAAACACATGGGAATTACTCCATTATGTGATACCACAGGTTGGATTCTCTGAGATAGATAGCTTCTTTGATGTAAAGTCCTTTTTTTCTCTCTCTCTTTTATCTGACACCAGGTGGATTTATCTTGCCCCTAGATGGATTATACTGTGACTTAACCTGGATTGTAGACTTACAGGGATGGCAAACATGAGAGGAGGTGGAGACAGCTTTTGGGGTGGTCACCTTTGCCTTTTGAGTGAAATAATTATGCATTTTTTCTGTACCGGTGGGGTACTAGCTTTAATAGGCAGAGATATACCACATCTATAGGCCCAGAATGCTTAGAGAAATCTGAGAAATAAACATATTGGGATCATTCATCCACCAAAATATTCCCATCCCATGTAACTGGATTCCCAGTTTTCCAAATTAGGGCCATGATTTTGGAATAACACATTTGCTGAGGCTGAGTATTAAACTATCTTCATGCTCATTCACTGCATAAAAATGAAGCCTTCTTTGTAAACTACTAAAGAAACTGTATGACTTTCATATTCAGTTATCAGTTGCTTGTTGCTTGTCTTAAGTTTTTAATTATCTCCCTATAAGGCAGCAATGAAACTTAGTAATAAATATGTCATTTCATCATCTTTGTATGTATCATCATGTGCACACAGACATTCTCTTTCACGAACATCACACCAACTCAAAACAGATGAAAATTTTATCAACAGGACTGTCATATTGTGCTAGAAGCTGTCTCCACCACCTACCACCAGGGTTGAAGTCTTTTTAAAAAATTAATGTATTTATTTTAATTTAAGGCTAATTACTTTACAATATTGTGGTGACTTCTGCCATACATCAACTTGAAACAGCCATGGGTGTACATGTGTCCCACCATCCTGAACTCTGGCCTACCTCCTCCCCACCCCATCCCTCTGGGTTGTCCCAGAGTACCAGTTTTGAGTGTCCTGTTTTATGCATCAAACTTGCACTGGTCGTCTATTTTATATATAGTAATATATATGTTTCAATGCTGTTCTTTCATATTGTCTGACCTTTGCCTTCTCCCACTTCGTCCAAAAGTCTGTTCTTTATATCTGTGTCTCTTTTGATGTCTTGCATATAGGGTTATTGCTACCATCTTTCTAAAATCCATACATATGCATTGATATATTGTATTGGTGTTTCTCTTTCTGGCTTATTTCACTCTGTAGAATAGGCTCCAGTTTCATCCACTTCATTAGAACTGACTCAAATGTATTCTTTTTATAGCTGAGTCATATTCCATTGTGTATGTGTACCACAGCTTCCTTATCCGTTCATCTGCTGATGGACATCTAGGTCGCTCCATGTCCTAGCTATTGCAAACTGCACTGCAATGAACATTGGGGTACATGTCTATTTCAATTCTGGTTTCTTTGGTGTGTATGCCTAGCTGTGGGTTTGATGGGTCATATGGCAGTTCTGTTTCCAGCTTTTTAAATGGTTTCCACACTGTTCTCCATGGTGGCTGTACTAGTTTACATTCCCACCAATAGGGTAAAAGGGTTCCTTTTTCTCCATATCCTCTCCAGGATTTCTTTTCTGTAGACATTTTCATGGCAGTCATTCAGACAGCTATGATATGGTACCTCATTTTGGTTTTGATTTACATTTCTCAGATAATGAGTGATGTTGAGCATCTTTTCATATGTTTGTTAACCATATGTATGTCTCTGTGGAGAAATGTCTGTTTAGTTCTTTGGCCCATTTTTGATTGAGTCATTAATTTTTCTGGCATTGAACTGCATGAGCTTCTTGTATATTTTTTACATTAATTCTTTGTCAGTTGCTTCGTTTGCTATTATTTTTTCTGAAGGCTGTCTTTTCACTTTTCTTATAGTTTCCTTCATTGTGCAAAAGCTTTATGTTTAAGTCCCATTTGTTTATTTTGGTTTTCATTTCCATTACTCTGGGAGGTCAGTCATAGAGGATCTTGCTGTGATTTATGTCAGAGTGTTCTGTGTATGTTTTCATATGAGAGTTTTATAGTTTCTGGTCTTACAATTAGATCTTTAATCCATTTTGAGTTTGTTTTTGTGTGTGGTGTTAAAGAGTTCTAAGTTCATTCTTTTATAGGTGGTTGACCAGTTTTCCAAGCACAAAAGTGGTGGTTGACCCCTTGTTTAAGAGATCATCTTTTCTCCATTGTATATTTTTGCCTCCTTTGTTAACAATAAGGTGTCTTTGACAAAGGAGGCGTGTGGATTTATCTCTGGGCTTTCTATTTTGTTCCATTGATCTATATTTCTGTCTTCGTGTCAATACATACTGTCTTGATGACTGTAGCTTTGCTATATAGTCTGAAGTCAGGTAGGTTGATTCCTCCAGTTCCATTCTTCTTTCTCAAGATTGCTTTGGCTAGTTGAGGTTTTTTGTGTTTGCATACAAACTGTGAAATTATTTGTTCTAGTTCTGTGTAAAATACCATTGGTAACTTGATGGGGATTGTGCTGAATCTATAGACGGCTTTGGGTAGTATACTGATTGTCACTATATTGATTCTTCCAATCCGTGAGCCTGGTATATTTTTTCATCTCTTTGTGTCATCTTTGATTTCGTTCATCAGTGTTTTATAGTTTTCCATAGATAGGTCTTTTGTTTCTTTAGGTAAATTTATTCCTAAGTCTTTTATTTTTTTCATTGCAATGGTGAATGGGATTGTTTCCTTAATTTCTCTGTTTTTTCATCGTTAGTGTATAGGAATGCAAATAATTCCTGTGTATTAATTTTATATCCCACAACTTTACTATTTTTACTGATTAAGTACAGTAATTTTCTGGTGGTATCTTTAGGGTTTTCTATGTAGAGAATCATGTCATCTGCAAACAGTGAGAATTTTGCTTCTTCTTTTCCAATCTGGATTACTTTTATTTTTCTTCTCTCATTGTTTGGCTAAGACTTTCAAAACTATGTTGAATAGTAGTGGTGGGAGTGGGCACCCTTGTCTTCTTCCTTATTTTACAGGAAATTGATAGCTTATGGTGAACGGTGTTGAAATAATGATCTCTGAAGAGGATTTAGCTTCAGGACCAGGGACCAGACTTGATCACTAAAGAGCTTTTGTGTAGCAGAATTTTATTAAAGTAAGAAAAGGGATGGAGTAAGCTTTTAATATAGGCATCAGAAGGGGGAGGGATAATGCCCCCCTTGCTAGTGTTAGTAAGGGAGTTATATACTTATAAATTAATTATTACGATAAATCAAAAGAATGTCTCAAGGTTATAAAGATCTTACTAGACCCACTCTCATAATTTGCATTTTAGGATAACAGGATTAGAACTTAATAATAGAAAGATTCTACCAGATCCACTCCAGTATATACATTCTAAAATATCAGGATTAGTCAGAAGGTTTTTAGAAAGGAGAAACTGTCCTCAAGCAGGACACATTGCTGTTATATAATCCTTAGTACAGAGTTTAAACTGAGTTGTTTGTTGTGTAATCATCAGTTTGGGGCTTAAAGAAAAAAAAAAAGTTTTATGTGACTAAGGAATGTAGAGCGGGAAAAACAAACAAACAAACAAACCAAAAATATTTGTCCTTTCCTCCTCCTTGAGAGCCCTAGACTTCTTTCTCCTCCTCAGGGAACCTGGAATTCTTATCAGCCTATGTAAGAATTGACTCTCTCAGAATGTTTTCTGTATTTAACCATTGAGGATAATTCTTGCTGTGTTTTTGTTGTATATGGATTTTATCACATTGAGTTATGTTCCTTCTATGCCTGCTTTCTGTAGAGTTTTTATTATACATGAATATTGAATTTTGTCAAAGGCTTTCTCTGCATATATTGAGATTGTCATATGGTTTTTATCTTTCAATTTGTTAATGTGGTGTATTACATTGATTGGTTTGTGGATACTGAAGAAACCTTGCATCCCTGGAATAAAGCCCACTTGGTCACTATGTATGATCTTTTTAATATGTTGTTAGATTCTGTTTGCTAGAATTTGTTGAGGATTTTTGCGTCTATGTTCATCAGTGATATTGGCCTGTAGTTTTCTTTTTCTGTGGCATCTTTGTCTGGTTTTGGTATTAGAGTGATGGTGGCCTTGTAGAATGAGTTTGGGAGTTTACCTTCCTCTGAAATTTTCTGGAATAGTTTGAGTAGGATAGGTGTTAGCTCTTCTCTAAATTTTTGGTAGAATTCACCAGTGAAGCCTTCTGGTCCTGGGCTTTTTTTCTTGGAAGATTTTTGATTACAGCTTCGATTTCTGTGCTTGTGATAGGTCTTTTAAGATTTTCTATTTCTTCCTGGTTCAGTTTTGTAAGGTTATACTTTTCTAAGAATTTGTCCATCTCTTCCAAGTTGCCCATTTATTGGCATTTAATTGCTCATAGTAGTCTCATGATCTTTTGTATTTCTCTGTTTTCTGTTGTGATTTCTCCATTCACTTTTCTAATTTTATTGACTTGATTCTTCTCTATTTTTCCTTGAAGAGTCTGGCTAATTATTTGTCTATTTTATTTATTATCTCAAAGAACCAGCTTTTAGTTTTGTTGATTTTTGTTGTAGTCTCCTTTTCCTTTTTTTCATTTATTTCTTCTCTGATTTTTATTTTTGTTGTTGTTGTTGTTCCTTCTACTAACTTTGTGGTTCTTCTTTTCCTTCTTGCTTTAGATATAAAGTTAGGTTATTTTTGATGTTTCAGGAGGTAGGCTTGAATTGCTATGAATCTCCATCTTAGCACTGCTTTTACTAAATCCCATAGGATTTGGGTTGTCATGTTTTTATTTTAATTTGTTTCTATGCAAATTTTGATTTCCTTTTTTTATTTCTTTCATGATCTGTTGGTTATTCAGAAGTGTGCTGTTTAGCCTCTATATGTTTGTATTTTTAACAGTTTTTTTTCCCCCTTTTTTTCTTGTTGACATCTAATTTTACTGCATTGTGATCAGAAAAGATGCCTGAAGTTATTGTCATTGTTTTGAATTTATCAAGGCTAGATTTATGAACCAGGATGTGATTTATCCCGGAGAATGTTCCATGTGCACTTGAGAAAATGGTGAATTCTGTCTTTTTTTGGTTGTTTTTCTTTTTTTTTTCTTTTTTGGGGTGAAATGCCCTATAGATATCAATTAGGTCTAACTGGTCCATTGTGTCATTTAGAGCTAATAATCCTTGCTAAGTTTCTGTTTGGTTGATCTATCCATAGGTGTGAGTGGGGTATTAAAGCCCCCTACTATTATTGTGTTACTGCTAGTTTCCCCTTTCATACTTGTTAGCATTTGCCTTACATATTGAGATGCTCCTATGTTGGGTGCATATATAGTTATAATTGTTATATCTTCTTCTTGGATTGATCCTTTGATCATTATGTAGTATCCTTCTTTGTCTCTTATCATGGTCTTTTATTTCAAAGTCTATTTTGTTTGATATGAGTATTGCATTACTACTCCTGTTTTCTTTTGGGCACCATTTGCATGAAATATCTTTTTCCAGCCATTTACTTTCAGTTGTATGTGTCCCTAGGTTTGAGGTGTGTCTCTTGTAGAGAGCATATATAAGGGTCTTGTTTTTGTATCCATTAAGCCAGTCTTTGTGTTTTGATTGGAGTACATAACTCACTTACATTTCAGGTGATTTTTGATAAATGTGATCCTGTTACCATTATCTTGTTGCTTTGGTTTCATTTTTATAAACCTTTACAGTGTTTCCTGTCTAGGGAAGATCCTTTAGCATTTGTTGAAGAGCTGATTTGGTGGTGCTGAATTCTTTCAGCTTTTGCTTGTCTGTAAAGCTTTCTATTTCTTCTTCATATCTGAATGAGGTCCTTGTTGTGTAGAGTAATCTTTGTGTAGGTTTTACTCTTTCATCACAACAGGTATGCCCTGTCTTTCCTTTCTGACTTGGGGAGTTTTTATTGAAAGATCACCTGTTGTCCTTATGGGGATCCTTTTGTGTGTTATTTGTTGCTTTTCCCTTGCTGCTTTTAATATTCTCTTTTTGTGTTTGATCTTTGTTAGTTTGATTAATATGTGTCTTGAGATGTTTTACCTTGGGTTTATCCTATTTGGGGCACTCTGAGTTTCTTGGACTTGGGTGGTTATTTCCTTCCCATATTAAGGAAGTTTTCGATGATTATCTCCTCAAGTATTTCCTCATGACCTTTTATTTTTGTCTTCTTCTTCTGGGACACCTATGATTTGAATGTTGGGGCATTTAACATTGTCCCAGAGGTCTCTGAGGTTGTTTTCATTTATTTTAATTCTTTTTCTTTTTTTTCCTCTCTGCTTCATTTCATTCATTCATGACCAGGCTGAAAGGTCTTGGTTTCCCTTAATTGGGGAGTCTTCTCTCTGTGGTTGGTGTTGGACTAATGGCTCGTCAAGGTTCCCTGGTTTGTGGAACTTGTGTCTGTGTTCTGGTGGGTTGAACTGGAGTTCTTCTCTCTGGAGTGCAATAAAGTGTGCAGTAGTGGGTATTGGGGTGTCTATGGGTTTAACATGGCTTTAGGAAGCCCATCTTTTAATATTCAAGGTTGTGTTCCTGTTTTGCTGGAGAATTACCATGGTGTGTCTTCTTCTGGAACCTGTTGGCTCTTGGATGGAGTTGGTTTCAATGTAGGTGTGAAGACATTTGGGTGAGCTCTTGTCTACTAATGTTCCCTGGAGTCAGGAGTTCTCTGATGTTCTCAAGTTTTGGTGTTAAGCCTCCTGCCTCTGGATTTCAGTTCTTCTCTTACACTTATGTAGAGAAGTGAAGAAGGAGGAGCGGAATAGAGGTGACCTGGAGGAGAAAAGTAAAGTGAAAGAAAAAATCACTCAGTCATGTCTGATTCTTTGTGACCCCATGGGCTATGTAGTCCATGGAATTCTGCAGGCCATGATACTGGAGTGGGTAGCTTTTCCCTTCTCCAGGGGATATTTCCAACCCATGGATCAATCCCAGGTCATCCACATTGCAGGCAAATTCTTTACCAGCTGAGCCACAAGGGGAGGAGAAAAGGGAAAGTCAAAAGGGGAGAGAGCAATCAAGCCAGTAATCAAATCCTTAAGTAAAAATGGAATGTGACGATTAGATTCTTAGAGGTACAAAATTAATAGCAAATATCAAAAGCAAAGATTATAAACCTGGAATAAAGGTTGAGTTCAGTTCAGTTGCTCAGTCATGCCTGACTCTTTATGAGCCCATGGACTACAGCATGCCATGCTTCCCTGTCCATCACCACCTCCAGGAGCTTGCTCAAACTCATGTCCATTGAGTCAGTGATGCTCTCCAACCACCTCATCCTCAGTCATCCCCGTCTCCTCCTGCCTTCAATCTTTCCCAGGATCAAGCTCTTTTCCAAAGAGTCAGTTCTTCACATCAGAATAGAGGATTTATTTGCATTTGAATAGAGGTTGGATTTTCACAAACACAATATAAAGAATACAAAGCATAATCAATCATAATAATTAAAAATAGAATTTGTTTTTGTTTTAAATAGGTTTTTTTTTTGGAATGGTAATAGTAGAATATAAAAATGAAAGTTAAAGACGTAATAAAGAACCATTTTTTTAAAATTAAAAAGTAATAATAGTAAAAATATATCTAGGAATTTCTCTGCAGCTGTTATGGGCAGTGAGGGGTCATTTCAATGTTAGAAAATCCCTTGTTCTGACTGTACTTGTTCTCAAAGTCTATACGTGCCCCTCAAATGTCTCCAGTGTTAAATGCAGGATTTTAATCTGTTATACCTGTTACTTCCAGAGCAGTTACCCCTTCTTTGTTTATTTTGCCTTCCTTTGTTTGCAAGTCTCTTCAGTGTCTAATTTCCACCTTGACACAAGAAGGGCAAAGGTGGCCAATTATTTAGGCTCACTTATTCAGTTGTCTTGTTGGTGGGGAGGAACACTGCAAACAAATACTACTTCATATGTGGAGAGTTCTCACAGTGGATGGACTACACTGGGTTTGCCGCAGCCTAAGGCAGTGTGTGCTTCCTGGGTCTACACTGCTCATTCTCCAGGGTGCTCTGCAAGGGCACTGTCCCAAGTGGAACCTGCATTTTGTGTACTTTCCTGGTCTAAGCCACTCAGGTTCTCGGGTGCTCCATAAGGCGACAGACCTGGATGGGCTGTGTGTTTCATGCCCTCCCCAGGACCAAGCAGCTCATGAGACCAGGTGCTTGGCAAGAGCACTGTGCCAGGAGAGCTATATGTCTTATTCACCTGTCCATACCTGTGATGGAGAGGGGGGAGTATGAGCAGGATTTAGTAGTGAAATATTTCAGACAATACACACCAGAAAATGTCTCTGAAAGCCCAACAGGGAGTTCAAGGTTAAAGATCACCAGTGAAGGAAATCTCACGTTGTACAGAAATAGCAAAGCCCTTTTGTTACCTCCCCTGCTTAGTCATCAGTTGCAGGTCACATTGAAAATAGCATGATCTCAGACTAAATGCTAAGGCAGGCTATTACAGAGGTAAGTACTAAAAATAGCTAAATATGCTCCTTACAACCCAGTAATGTGTCCTTTCTTGGAGGGAAATCTGAGTGAAAGATATATGTTTGCTACATATGAAAAGTATATAGCAATTTCTTAAAGAAATTGATTAAACTGTTTCCCAAAGTGGTTGCACTATCTTGCATGTCAAAAGCAGTGCATGAGAGCTCATTTTTCCATATATGATTCTTTTCTCCATTTATTTTCTTTAACTTTCCTCAACATTGTTTCATAGCTTTTAGTGTGACAATTTGTGAAATATATACCTAGGTGAATCATGACTTTTAATACTGTTTTAATTGCATATTTGATGTGAAACTCCAATAGTTTGTAGGTGGCATATTGAAACATAGTTGATGGTTTATATTGACCTCGTATCCTGTGATCATGCTAAATTTACTTATAATTTCAGCAAGTTTTTTACAGACTCTTTAGCATTTTTACAAAAATTATTATTTTTATCATTTATTAGTATTATTGGCAAATAAAAATGGCTTTACTTTCTCCTTTCCAATCTGTATGTATGATTGCTAGGATCCCCAGGGGCCTAGGATCCCCAGGTAATATTGAACAGAAGTCATAAAGACAAACATTCTAATCTAAATCCAGATCTTAGGGGGAAAGAGTTCATTCTCTTTTCTAACAAACTTGATAAAGTATGACATCTGTTATGAAACTACTGTGTTCTTCTTGGATCCTCTCCCCTTGCTTCTAGAGTGGGAAATGCTTCCACACATAATACCTACTTCATGGTCATAGTGCTTATCTTGTTATTTATTTATTTATTTTTTCCACTCAGAGCTTACAGTGAGCCCTTCGTATTGTTCAGTGTCTGAAAGCTTTTGTTCCTTATGTCATGTCAATATTCTTTTTTGTTCACAGTGGGAGAGCTGATCTAGTCCCAGTGTTCAGTCAAGGCCAGAAGTGGAAGCCCCTCTACACAGATTATAGAGGGAGATGCATAGAGGAGATGATCTGAAAATAAAAATCAGGTATTATTAATGGAGCATTCGGAAACAAATTCTTTTGTGAATTTCTTGGCACCTGAGAAGTCTTTTTGCCTAGAAATATTCATATTTTGCTGTCTGGAGGCATGTGCAGGATTAAGTGATGACATTTTGTTTTCCCCTAGTCCTACATCATCTCAATCTTTGATATTTTGCCATCTCTGTCATAAGAGGAGGCCAGTGAGGATAAATGCAATGGGATGGGGCAAAGTTGTCTGTTCTAGCGGAGAGAGTAAAGTAGTTATAATTCCCACATTAGGCCTTTCTGAGGTAGAGGTGTTGTTCAGTTGCTCAGTTGGGTCTCTTTTGAGACCCCATGGACTGCATCACACCAGGCTTTTCTTTCATTTTCTCTCAGAATTTGCTCAAGTTTTTGTCCATTGAGTTTGCTGATGCTGCCACCCCATCTGTTTTTGCCTTCAATCTTTCCCAGCATCAGGGATTTTTCCAATTAGTCTGCTGTTTGCATCAGTTGGATAATATATTGGAGCTTCAGCATCAGTCTGTCTTTTCAATGAATATGGAAGAGAGCTAGCTTCTAAGGGATAGGAAACCTCAGGCACATTTTATTTTCCCAAGCACATGAAAGTAAATGGTTTCAAAAAGAGTAAACAGAATAAAGACAAGAAAAATGATGATGTTTCATGGAAGCTAAACTTGTCACCTGCTTGCTTATCACAGTGAAAGTTTTATTTTCTGGAATATGGCCTTAAAATTCACTCTACTCTGAACTTTATAGTTGTCCTTTTGGAGGAAAGGGAGAAGAAAACCATAAAATATTATAAGACAAACTGCCTTTAATTATATTTTTTATTATATTTTTTAATTTCATATTTCTCCTCACCAGTTACAAGGGCCCAACAAGTATAAGTCCAAGATACCTTCAAATCCATCCCCTTTTCCCATCGTTTCTCTTTCTATTTCAGACCACAATCATTCCTCACTTGGATTACTCCCACAGCCTTGATCGTCTGCTTCCTACGATCATTTATCAGCACTCAGTATCTTCCAGTTATTTTTCAAACTTTAAAGTGTATATGGATCATCTGTTAATCTTGTTAAACACAAATTCTAAAACTGTAGGTCTGGTCTGGTTTAATGTTCTGCATTTCTAATAGCTCCATATAAAGCTGATGCTACTGATGCACAGATCACGCAATGAGAAGCAAGGGTAATCTCTTCAACATTGCAGATATTGCTTTACAACTCCTAATTTCTCTCAGCACTACTGGAATTCAGCAGTTGACTATTTTACTGAGATATGTAAACTTTCAGATTTTCAAAAGATGCATTCATTGTTCTTTTTACTGGATACATGCACTATGAGACAATGACCACAAGAAATTTCTTGCAATATCAAGTTGCATGTTCAGTGGATTTACAAAACAATAGTATTCCCTTGTGTGGGTGGAATAGGATCATTGGATCACTACAATCAGTCTTACCATTTCTCCACAACAGTCTCAAATAGTATATATAACTCAGACTTGCAATCTAATTCTGAAGAGAGTCAGGATATTTCCTCATTAACTGCTAAGCCAACTTGAAAGAAACTGAACATGTCCAGGCTTTTCCAGAAATGATTTTGTTAGAATAGAGATCAACTATCTGATGTCTTCTGCTTAAGCCTTTGTCAATTCTAGTAATAGCTATTGCAAAGTAATAATTATATACATTTTCTTGTTGCTTTTATTTATTTGGTAACTATTCGAATTGGGCACTGGACTTAATATATATTATTTCATTCAACCTTCAAAACAATACTATGGGAGTTTATTTCTAAAAAAAAATTAAATTTTCTTTGTAACTGAAGGAACTTAGGCTTAGGGGGTAAATAATTCACCTAAAATCACAAAGCTTATACATCAAGGCTTTGAAGCCTCAGTATAAGGAAACTGTAACCCAACTTTTTAGCCCTGGCTTGATCCAACCAGTCCATTCTAAAGGAGGTCAGCCCTGGGTAATCTTTGGAAGGAATGATGCTAAAGCTGAAACTCCAGTACTTTGGTCACCTCATGTGAAGAGTTGACTCATTGGGAAAGACCCTGATGCTGGGAAGGATTGGGGGCAGGAGGGGAAGGGGACGACAGGATGAGATGGCTGGATGGCATCACCGACTTGATGGATGTGAGTTTGAACTGAACTGTCTACTGTGTTAAGTCTATGAGACTCTTTCTCAAGGATAATTGAATTCTTCCCCACATGGATTGGAAACACATGTGCGTATTGGATGCCTTTGTATTTTTCTGGTGAGACTGGCATGGCAGTAGAGAGCCAGGATTGATATATGGTCAGTGTAATGTGTGTGTATTTATTTGCTCAGTTCAGTTCAGTTCAGTTGCTTAGTCGTGTCTGACTCTTTGAGACCCCATGAATCGCAGCATGCCAGGCCTCCCTGTCCATTACCAACTCCCGGAATTTACCCAAACTTATGTCCATCGAGTCAGTGATGCCATCTAGCCATCTCATCCTCTGTCGTCCCCTTCTTCTCCTGCCCCCAATCCCTCCCAGCATCAGAGTCTTTTCCAATGAGTCAACTCTTCGCATGAGGTGGCCAAAGTATTGGAGTTTCAGCTTCAGCATTAATCCTTCCAACGAACACCCAGGACTTATCTCCTTTAGAATGGACTGGTTGGATCTCCTTGCAGTCCAAGGGACTCTCAAGAGTCTTCTCCAGCACCAGTCGTGTCTAATTCTTTGTGACTTCCTAGACTGTGACTTTTTGTCTTTTGTCTTTTTGTGTTTAATCTTCCTGTTATTGTCTTTATTTAAAGCTTGATTCATTCTTTGAAATACATTTTTACTTTTTTTTTTTTTTTAATTTTAAAATCTTTAATTCTTACATGCATTCCCAAACATGAACCCCCTCCCACCTCCCTCCCCATAACATCTTTCTGGGTTATCCCCATGCACCAGCCCCAAGCATGCTGCATCCTGCGTCAAAATATATATCCTTATATATTTGTCGTAATGAGTGATTTAACACGTTCTACTATAAGATAGTTATTTATTTGACATCTTATTTAAATATTTTATTTGAAATCTTTTTGTTCACCTATGTCCTCTTTCCTTTCTCTTTGATGGATTTCATTTTCTCTGTTGTATGTAAGAATTAGTGACTTTGCTTTTATTTCTTAAGTAATAGTTATTGATTGAAGTTCCCTGTTCATGTTTATTTACTACCACTGCCTTATTAAACACATCATTTTCTCTGTCTTCTTTCTTTTAATTCAGGTAGTTTAGTCCTGTCTTATGTCTCTCCCCCACTCATTCCCAATCACCAAAAGCTCTTAGTCTTTAATTATATTTCATATATTATATATATAATTTTATTTTTTGCTCTTACTTTTATTATAAGCATCAATAAACTTCATTAAAATAATTGAGTAACCTTAATTCACATACCTCTAGTAGTATTTCCTGTATCTCTCAGTATTTCCTCTTAAAAATATTTTATTCCTTGTGACATTTCATGTCCAAATGATTTAAGATATTTTATAATTGAAATCTACTTTTATTGCCATTCTACACAAAATAGAAAATTTGTTTAAAATTATTCCTCTTCAATTCAAAAGATCTCCATTTCTTCTTACATCTTAAGTCACTAAGAACAATTCTGATGCCTGTCTAATTATCTGTTCAAGAGGTAGCCTGCTTTTTCTTTTGAAGCATCTAGAAATTTTTCCTTTTTCTTTAATATTTTAAAAATATTACATAATATGTTCAAACTTGTCTGTGCTGTGCTTAGTCACTCATTCATGTCTGACTCTTTGTGACTCTATGGATTGTAGCCTGCCAGGCTTCTCTGTCCATGGGCTTGATTCTACAAGCAGCAATACTGGAGTGGGTTACCATGCCCTCCTCCAGGGGATATTCCCAACCCAGGAATTGAACCCAGGTCTCCCACACTTCAGGTGGATTCTTTACCATCTGAGCCACCAGGGAAGCCCAAGAACACTGGAGTAGGTAACCTATATCTTTTCCAGTGTATCTTCCCTATCCGGGAATTGAATTGGGGTCTCTTGAATTGCAGGTAGATTCTTTACCAGCTGAGTTACCATAGGAGCCCAAAGTTCTAAAAACGTGTTTAAATATGTCATTTTTCTCGTCTCTGACGTTTTAAACTTAGTTGTTGTTGTTGTTGTTTTAATCTTTAATACTGGCTTTTATTCTTTAATCTATTATCTCATGAGCATTTTAAATTTTGTTTCCTTGTGCTGAGCCTAGTATGTATTCTGAAAGTTTAACTTTTGTCTTCCATTTCTGTTAGCTTTGTTTTATATATATCTTTTATATCTCCAGCCTTTTTTGGTATCTTCTGGGCTGGAGTTTCTATCTAGTCTTTCAATAATCGTTCTTTGCTCCCCAAGGTGGATCCCTCCTACTACTTATGTTGTGTATTCTTGATATCAATTAATGTGTTCATTCTTCTTTTTAATTAGTATATTTTATACTACAATTTATTTCATTTATGATTTATTTTTCTTGTTTTATAATGCTAATATTATCCCTCATCTCCTTTTAAATATCTACGATAAATATTCTAAATTTTTGGTCCTTTGTTTCAATTCTGTTTTAAATAATATATGTTATCTGGTTTCTTTGGAAGCAAGGTACTCTGGTGGGCTTCCCTTGTAGCTCAGTCGTTAAAGAATTTGCCTGCAGTGCAGGAGACCTAGGTTGGGAAGATCCCCTGGAGAAGGAAATGACAACCCACTCCAGTATCCTTGCCTGGAAAATCTCATGGACAGAGGAGCCTGGTGGACTGCAGTCCATGGGGTTGCAAAGAGTCGGGCATGACTGAGCGACTAACATACACACACACTCTGGTGGCTCAGATGGTAAAGCGTCTGTCTACAATGTGGGAGACCTGAGTTCAATCCCTGGGTCAGGAAGATACCCTGGAAAAGGAAATGGCAACCCATTCCAGTACTATTGCCCAGAAAATCCTGTGGATGGAGGAGCCTGAAAGGCTACAGTCCATGGGGTCACAAAGAGTCTGACACAACTGAGTGACTCCACTCAGAATTCTAAAGTGTTGCTACTTGAGCTTGTAAATTCCTATTCCTCTAGGCTCACCAGCTGCTGTGAATGGTTATGTGTACTGAGGAAACACCCAAGGCCAGGCCCAATTCTGTCAGTCCTAGTAAGTTTCAGGGTAGAGAGTGATTTAATAAATAAAAAATAATCAAAAATAAATTTTGATTATTGCCATTTGCCCATCATCCCATGAGAACAATAATCTGTCAGTGTTGTAGATCTGTAAGCCTTAAATGCATAAGGAGAAGATGGAGTATACAGGAGTGAACAGCAAGGGACAGCCGGTCATCCACATATGCCACCACTTGCTCTTCATCCCTGAAAGGTTTTGCTCTGTTTTTATCTCAAAGACCATGTGCTGGCCACAGCCTGGCATAACTGATTCCTCCAATGAAGGAAATAAGACTGTCTCAGAGTACATTGGGGGTGGCCTGGTGCAGTTCAAGATGAAGAGTTTTAGAAGCTTTCCCCCAACAAACCTTTTAATGCTACTTCATCCACTTCCTGCCCTACCTACAGCTGCTTTCCTACCATACCTCTTTCATATCCACAATGGTGAGTTCATCATAGCCCTCAGTCTCCCTAATACTTGTCAAGTATTTTTGCTTGTTTTGTTTTTAAATTTTGAAAAATAAATTTATTTTAATCAAATATAAGTAAATATAATAGGCCTTTAAAAATAATTTATTTAAAAACTTATTTATTGAAATTTATCTTACCCTTTTTTTTTTTTTTTGTATTGTCTCTGCATTTTGGGGGAAGTAGGTAGTTTGCAGACTGGCTAGTTCCCCGTCTTGATAGGAACCAAATTTCTCTGAAGCTTTTCTGGCCTCTGTTTTGATGCATGAGGCCTCTTTATGGCCCCTGATGCTAAGTGTGGCTCTTGGCCTCTATACCCAACTCTGCCTGTTCCTCATATTAGCTCTTAGTGAAATTGCAAAGTCTCCAAGCAAATCATTGCCAAAACATAATACATCTTATAGTTTACTTGAAAAAGAAGCTGGAGTATATTTGAGATACTTTGTAATAACTGTACTCCTTTTCATTTGCATTTGTTAATTTTCCATTGAGTGAAAAGGAGGGGAAGTTAGAGAAATAACACTGAGCCGATTTTTCATTCTTAGTGTGCTGAACATGTGAATAACATGCTGTGTTGGAGGATGGGGCAGGGAGAGTGAAGGTCTCTGTCCCAGTTTCTTTTTTTGTTACCATGGACTCAGAAAATAGTTGGGCAAGTAGGAAAGTCCTGGAGAATACTGGCATTAGATCTGGTGTCTGTTTTCTTTGGGAATTTGTGGATAAGAGAATGGTTTGCCTGAGTGTTGGAGTGTTAAATCACAATCATTCCTGTGCATGCACACACAAAGAGAGCTAACAATTGACAAATGCCTTGCACAGCTGCATTATTGCTTATAAAAAATGGGAATGAAACAAACATATCTATGGTAAAGGAGATAGTGAGACCCATACACTGCTGCCTCCAAAAATGATTTTTACTCATCATCAGTAATGAGAAACACATCTAAATGGCTTTAAAGGACATATGAAATTTATGTGGTTTGACACTTAAAATTTTTAGAAACATCTAACATAGCATAAAAAAAAAAAAAAAAAAACAAACCATGAGGTTGAAATATACTTCAGGCCAACCTATAAATCCATGTCAGCAGAGATTTATTTTAGAGCAACATCTCAAATACAGTACTAGTTTAAGCTCTGTAGCTGTGCATTTTTAGAACAAAACAGTAAAAATACTAAGGAAAGATACAGCCTCCACTCTAGACTAGAACTTTTTCAAGAATATATCAGGAGTTGCTGTTAAGCATTAGGATATGCTGACTCACAAACAGATTTTGCTTGCTTACTTTACAAGACTTTATCTCAATAGTTACTTTTCATTATGATTCTGCTTATAATTTAGTAATAATAATAGTATCCTTTTGTGTTTCAGTTTCAAGCAGAGCTTGTTTTAGTAAATGTTTCATGACCTGTTGCCCCACTAAATAGCTCACATTCAGGTAAGTGGAGTTTTTAAAATGATGGTTCCAAATCAACTGGCATTGACATTGAATGAGTTGTAAGGTAGCCAGTAATTTTTGGCAAACTTGCCAAAAATGAATATTCTGCCCTTGTTTATACATTATCAGGATTTTAAATTCTCATTGAAAAACATTTAGTTTTATGTTATTGTAAACTCAGACAAAGGGATGTTGTGAACATTTTTCAGCACAAGGAAAAAGAAAAATAAAGGAGTTTTATGTTGTCAAAATGGGCCTTGCAGTTCTGCCTTCTTTATCTCACTGTTCTGTTCACTTTTCAATGCTCTTAAGTTACTGAATAAATGGAACTTGATTTTTTAAAATCAGAGATATCATTTAGCCCATTTTTAGCTTTTAAATTGTTTTCTTGCATTGGGCAACTGTCATAATCAATTTCCCTTCCACTTAGTAGAGATGTTGATGTTAAAGAACATTTAAGTTAAGGCCTGCTTTATCCACCATCAGGATTGTGATGGCAGTTACTCTAGGAGAAGGATACATAAGCTTGATGGGAAGTAGGGGATGAGGGAACCTCAGGGGACTTCTGTTTATAAAAATGCCTCTGGCACAGACTCAGAGACTCTGCTGCTGCTAATGCTAAGTCACTTCAGTCGTGTCTGACTCTGTGCAACCCCATAGACGGCAGCCCACCAGGCTCCCCCATCCCTGGGATTCTCCAGGCAAGAACACTGGAGTGGGTTGCCATTTCCTTCTCCAATAAATGAAAGTGAAAAGTGAAAGTGAAGTCGTTCAGTCGTGTCCGACTCTTAGCGACCCCATGGACTGCAGCCTACCAGGCTCCTCCGTCCATGGGATTTTCCAGGCAAGGTACTGGAGTGGGGTGCCAAATAATTCTAAACCTAGGCCATCCAAAAATGAAGCTGACATTTTCTTTGAATAAAAGCTTAATGTAAATAGAATTATAGTTAACTCATATATTTATTTAACAAATATTTCTAGAATACCTACTCTATCTTCAAAGCCCTGAGATAGCCCTGTAGGATAAAGCATGTTGTAAAGTTAGTTTCTCTCTTCAAGGAATTTCTGGAACTAGCAGAATATTTGTAGTAAATTATAAATATGATAAAGTCACTGGGCTTTTGCATGAACTCCTCTCTTCAGTTTATTGAGGCTAATATAATACAAAGTTAAAATTCAAATAATACTCAAGTGGAATAAATTATTCAAATACTTGTAGCACTTACTAATAGATTGGTCACAGCATTTCCTTGCTAGTGTTCTTATTGGCAAGCCTAATCATCAATCACTCCACATATTTCTGGGATCTATTATTAAGTCTTTACACATGCTGGTGCTTTAAAAGTCACTTTCATTCACCCATCCTTATTTGATTCCTCTAACAGACTAGTACAGGAGGCAAGAGGTATAGAACTAATGGTTAGGAATACTGGCTTTGAAGCAGATTATCTGGTTCAAATCCCAGTTTCTGCATTTTATTACCCAGATTAACTTGAATGAGTTACTTACCCTCTCTGAGCCTCAATTTTCTCATCCACTAAAGATAGGTGACAATAGTATTCAACATAAAAGTTTCTGCACATATAAAATGATTTAATACCTAGGAGGATAGTTGCAGTGATCTGGGGCATCTTGTTCCAGCTATGTAATGTGATATGTGTCCTTTGAATTTTACTGCCTGTTCAGGCTACATTGGAGTTACATCATTGCTTATTCTTGGAGAAATGATCTATCATTTTCCTGATTTTTCTTTAGCCCACCATATTAATATTTTGAGCCAAATGATGTTTCTTACCCAGATGTCAATGTTTCTTGTTATAAAATTCAGTTATGGTACAGCACCTTGTATTCTAACTAGAGATGTCACATTAACTTTCACTCATGTGCTATCTATGTAATTAGTAGAGTCTGCCTGGAACTAAACATTGAAAAAAATTCTAGGGCTCCAGGAAATAAATGGTTTTCAAATACATTGCTGATTGCTCCTTCAGTCACCTGAGGACAGAGAAGAGCACTGTATGGAGGTCTGATGTTCCATCCCTGATATAATGAACCAATTGAGAGGGTAACAGGCAGGAAGGCCAGGGCTCTCAAATGGAGGAAATAGTCTGAAAGTGTCAGACATTTTAAAATCTCTCTCTTAAGAGGCAGGAGGAAACAAACTATGAGTGTTAGATTATTTTTTTTTTTCACTTCTCTATACAAATTATATAAAAGGAGATTTAAAAAAAAATTCTGTGTTGCCAGGATGACTCCTGGTCTCACCTGAACATTTCTCAAACCTTCAGCTAACCAATGTGTTTTACATATGGAAATGTTTTCCTTAAACTATGTTGATAAGCTATGTATTTACCCTAGACTCTGTCTTCAAGTCAGTTCAGCCAAAGACTCAGAACCACTTGACAAACCAGTATGTTTTACTAATGCAAATGTTCTCTTAAGCTATGTTAATGAGACTATGTCTTTGTTTGGAAACCTGCCTTTCTTAAAGAATCACATCAATTATTTTACGGCCTGGGAGAACTCACCTTGTGCTAATGTTATCTCAAAATGTATGTTGTGGGTGAGGGTTCTGGTGCCACTCTCTGAGTTTTGAGACATTTCCTTTCTCTCATTAGCAGCCAGCTAGGAGAAGGAAATGGCAACCCACTCCAGTACTCTTGCCTGGAGAATCCCATGGAGGGAGGAGCCTGGTAGGCTGCAGTCCATGGGGTCGCAAAGAGTCGGACATGACTGAGTGATGAACTACTACTACTAAGTACTAGTAGCTATATAACATCCTTCCAAAGACTAGCAAGGGGGCACTCTTTCTGCCCTCTTCTGATGCCTATGTCAGAAGCTCTCTCTATCTCTATTATGCTTTTATAAAATTTTGTTACACAATGCTCTAAGTGATCAAGCCTTGTCACCGGCCCCAGATTGAATTCCTCTCTTCCAGAGGCCAAGAATCCTGGCATCTTTCATGGCTCAGCAACAACCTTTCACTACTTCTTTTCATTACATATAATGGAAGTTATTAGGGTTTAGAAGCTTTCATAATTATCTTCCTAAAGTTGATTATCAAATCTTTTGCTATATTCAAAGAGGCAAGACAGGAAATTGTTGTGTGCTGGGATCATGGTGTTTGGGGTATAGTGATTAATTAGTGTTCATACTGGTTCAGTTTAAAAAGATCTTAGAAAGTAAATAAACAGGTGAAATATTAATAACACCAAAGAAGATATGCTTGTTTTCTCAATCAGGGTTTTTTGAAAACCATAAGGAAACTTTAAATTTTTAATCTAAAAAAAGTATAAATATAGAACTATCTTGTCAGTTGATCAAGATCTACAATGTTAACATCACCCCAAAAGGGCAGAAATCATTAATAAATAACCCATTAAGTTGAAAACAAAAAAGTCATCTTAGTTTCATGATCTTAAATTATGATCAAATGGTAAAGTTGCATCATTTAAAAGCTAATAGATTAAAAAAACTGAGGTAATTGAGACATGCTATCTGAAATCATCATTGTGTGAAATGCTGTATATAACTTTTCCACAGTGAGAACTTTGAGTTCCCACTTTGGGATTCTACCATGCTTTCTTTATTAATATATATTTTTTTAATCTGATATTTTCCGGATTTCATTATATATTTTTTCTTCCATCAGTTCAGCTGCTCGGTTGTGTCTGACTCTTTGTGACCCCATGCACTACAGCATGCCAGGCTTCCCTATCCATCACCAGCTCCCAGAGCTTGTTCAAACTCAAGTCCAGTTGAGTTCAAACTCAACTGAAGTTGAGTCGGTAATGCCACTCAACTATCTTATCATCTGTTGTCCTCTTCTCCTCATGCCTTCAATATATTTATCAATACATTTCACTCATGTGGATTTCTCTTTGGATGTGTGTGTGTGTGTGTTTATTTTTCATTTTTGTTTTTAATGTTCCTAATTAGCATCTACCTCCAGATATGTTTCTTATGATTATCGATCATTCTTATGATACTTTGTCTTTTTCATTTTTTCATTATATATCAATCTATTTCTGATAACAACTAGAAAGTAATTGGTTTATATTGTAAACACTGTCAAAGTTTTTCTTCATATCATCACCATGGATTAATTTGTAAAGTGATTTAAAATATAGTATCTATTTATGGTTTTTTCAGGCTTTACTTGTTATCATGGATTTTATTTAATTTAAAAAATAGGCACTGCATTTTAGGTATAAATCTTAAATCATTGTTTTTCAGTGCAAATAAATGCCCAGATAGAGAGTAAAACCAAAAGGATTATCTTAGAAGACAGTAATCTTTTAAAATAGCAGCCCATTTATTCAAACCCTTATTAAATTAGAAATTATGGACTCTTTTGGTAGATTTCTTATTTGCTCACTAATTCTAGGCATTACATATTCTTGGTATATAATAATATTTAGTTTAATCTCCAAAATATACAAATTGGTCAATAACTCAATAACAACAAAAAATCAACCCAATCAAAACTGAGCAGGATTTAATAGACATCTATTTCTCAGCAAGGACATATAGATGGCCAAGAGGCACATGCAAAGATGCTCAACATTGCTAATTATTAGAGAAATGCAAATCAAAACTACAATGTGGTACTACCTTACATTGGTCCGAATGGTCATCATTAAAAAATCTACAAATACCAAATGCTGGAGAGGGTATGGAGAAAGGGAGCCCTTCTACCCTGATGGTGGAAATGCAGTTGGTACAGCCAATATAGAAAACAGTATGCAGGTTCCTCAGAAAACTAAAAATAAAATTACCATATAGGCTAGCAATCCCATTCCTAGGAATGTTCATAGAAGCACACTTCACAGTTGCCAAGACATGGAAACAAATGTCCATTGACAGATGAATGGATAAATAAAATGTGGTACCTATATAAAATGGGCTACAACTTAGCCCTACAAAATGACAAAATAATTTCATTTGCAACAACCTGGATGCAAGTTGAGATTATCATACTAAGTGATGTTGCAGCCTGGTGGAACAGAGACCAGAACCTGACCCATGACTCAAGGTTGTGGCAAATTCACCCTTGTGATTGTCTTAGTAAGCATGTGAAACAGACAGTCTTGGGGTGAGAAGTGCTCTCTGCTCAGCTTCACTGCCTGCCCCTGTGTCCATCTCCATGGAAACAAAACAAGATGTTCCTGATCAACAGCAGAGCCTTAACTTTACTCCCTGCCTATGGTGCACTAATCAAACTCCCCAGTATAACTATTTCCTAATGATCTCATGTGACTTCTGCCAGTAAAAGTGTAGGCTAAAAATGAGCCATTTTGTCTTCCAGCCATGGAGAGCAGGAGGGCCCCCTGACTCCCTGCTTGCAAAATTATATGTGTCTGTCTTTTCATTTTGCACTCACCCCCATTTCAGGTCTTTCTCACCTGGTGTGCTGGACACAGCAAGTGAAGTAAGTTAGAAAAAGAAACACCATATGATATCACTTATATGTGAAATCTAAACTATGGCACAAATGAACCTATCTACAAAACAGAAACAGACTCATACAGAGCACACTTGTGGTTGCCAAGGTTGGGGGAGTTTTGGTTGGTAGATGCAGACTATTACAATTAGAATAAATAAACAACAAGGCCCTAAGGTATACCACAGGGATTTATATTCAGTATACTGTGATAAATCATATGGAAAAGAGCATAACATTTTTAATGTATAAAAAACTAAAACTAAATTTGTTTACTGGTAAAATCATAGACTTTTACCAGTTTAATCATTCTTTCAACCTTTTATTCAGAAAAGAATAATGGAATCTTACGGAAATACTTATAAAAGTAAGTATATGCTAACACTTATTTTTTCTTCCATTCAAGTAGGAGAAAGAAATTCTAGCACATTATATGCAAGGGAAGAGATGGTGCTCATTAAGGCTTCCACGTAGAAGTTATACCTAAAATGAATCTTGAAGCATAATAGGAATTGGCCAGTCAAATATATGGAGGGAAAGGAGAACGTATCAGACTGACAAGCAAGAAAAGCCACCCTATCTAAAAGAAAAAGAGAGAAATGAGAGAGAGAAATTACAAGCAGTCAAGCAGATTGGAGGGTTGTGTTTTTGTGTTCAAGTGTTTACCGTGGGAGGTGTCATAAGGAGGGGAATATGTATCTGGGTTAAGATTTCTAGAACAGGAGACATTTAACATTTAATTCCAAAGCTAAACTCTTCAACTGTGTGTGTTATGTTATAAAACTTAGCATTCATCATGTATTTCACTCTGCCAAAATTTCCACATCCATGATCCTATTACTAGAGAGAACCCTATGAAGTAATTCCCATTTCACTCAGAAGAAACTGAAACTTATCGAGATTAATTGACCAGAGTCACAGAATTTGTAAGAAGAAAGAACCAATCTATCTAATATACAGCCCTCTCTCCTCATGCCTACATTTACGTGTGAAACTATATAAATGTCTATATTTGCATTCTTACAGTCTATACTATAAAACTTCATTCAATATTGTATTCTTTTCATAATATGTTATTTGAGAAAACTGAAATTTCTGTTTGAGGCACATTGATGACTAGAGAAATCTTGAGTAATTGGGTGGAGACTAGCTAAAGCAGATAATTAATGGAAACATTCAGTTCTAGATACCGCAATTGTTGATGGAACCCAGGCACATATTTTCTACTGAGTTATTAGCCATACCTTCTGTTCATACAGCACACTGATAAAATGAAGGATTGGAAAGAAATTTACCACCTGCTGATTACAAGTCCTTGAAAGACAATTATTCTCAAGAATGGTTCAAAGGATTTCTCTGGTGGTCAGTGGAATAAGATTGCTGGGAGAAATATCAACAGCTTCACATATGCAGATGATACCACTTCACTAAGATCATGGCATCCAGTCCCATCACTTCATGGCAAATAGATGGGGAAAGAGTGGAAGCAGTGACTAATTTTATCTTCTTGGCCTCCCAAAACATTGCAGTGACTGCAACCATAAAATTAAAAGACATTTGCTGATTGGAAGAGAAGCTATGACACACCTGGACAGTGAATTAAAAAGCAGAGATATCATTTTGCCAACAAAGGTCTGTATAGTCACAGCTATGGTTTTTCCAGTCATCATGTATGGATGTTAGAGTTGGACCATAAGGAAAGCTGAGTGTGGAAGAATGATTGGTTTTGAATTGTGGTGTTGGAGAAGACTCTTGAGATTCCTTTGGACAGCAAGGATATTGACTTGACAGCAAATCAATCCTAAAGGAAATCAACTCTGAATATTCATTGAAGGACTGATGATGAAACTGAAGCTCCAATACTTTGGCCACCTGATGAGAAGAACCAACACATTGGAAAAGACCCTGATGCTGGGAAAGATTGAGGGCAGGAAGAAAAGGGTCGATAGAGGACGAGAAGGTTGGATGGCATCACTGGCTCAATGGACATGAGTTTGAGCAAACTCTGGGAGATGGTGAAAGACAGGGAATCTTGCAATGCTGAAGTTCATGAGGTTGCAAGGGTCAGACATAACTTAGTAACTGAACAAGAACAAGTGGCTGAGACTCCACCTTCTAGCGTGAAGAAGCACACTCAAAGTTGGTGCTCTAGGACAACCGAGAGGGATGGAGTGAGGAAGGAATTGGAAGGTGGGTTCAGGATGGTGAGACACATGTTCACCCATGACAGATTCATGTTGATGTATGACAAAAACCACCACAATATTGTAAAGCAATTAGCCTCCAATTAGAATACATAAATTAAAAAGAAAAAAAAAAATCCACCTTCCAATGCAGGGCTGCAGGTTTGATCCTGGGTCAGGGATCTAATATCCCACATGCCTCACACCTTGCAATGAAAAACACAAAACAAAAGCAATATTGTAACAAATTCAACAAAGACATAAAAAAGCGTTCAAATCTTTTAAAAAAGAATGGTTCAGTAATCTGGCCTATATCAATCTAGTCTAACTGCAAATTGTTCTTTTTTTTCTTTATCTAGTAATAAATTAACTCCCTCTCTATTTGCAAACAATTTTATTTAAAGTTCACACCCATGTAGATTACTACCTGAAACTGTGTACAAGCCCTTGTTTCCTTGTCTTCTGAAGTAAAATGCTGACTCAAGAACTAAGGACTGAGAAATGTGAAGACACAGAAACAAAGAACAGCTGTTGGGTCAGTTCAGTTCAGTTCAGTTCAGTCACTCAGTCGTGTCTGACTTTTTGCAACCCCATGAATTGCAGCACGCCAGGCCTCCCTGTCCATCACCAACTCCCGAAGTTCACTCAGATTCATATCCATCGAGTCAGTGATGCCATCCAGCCATCTCATCCTCTGTCGTCCCCTGTTCCTCCTGCCCCCACTACCTCCCAGCATCAGAGTCTTCCAATGAGTCAACTCTTTGCATGAGGTGGCCAAAGTACTGGAGTTTCAGCTTTAGCATCATTTCTTCCAAAGAACACCCAGGGCTGATCTCCTTCAGAATGGATTGGTTGGATCTCCTTGTAGTTCAAGGGACTCTCAAGAGTCTTCTCCAACACCACAGTTCGAAAGTGTCAATTCTTTGGTGCTCAGCCTTCTTCACAGTCCAACTCTCACATCCATACATGACCACAGGAAAAGCCATAGCAGGGATGGTAACAATTTAGACTGTAGTTCTGCCACATAGCAGAAACATCAAACTCAAAATTCCATGAAGGATATAGATAAAGGCCTGACACATATTCTTAAGTTGTTTTTACAGGAAGCAGACCCCTCTTCAGATAAAACTGCAGACCACAAGAATGTAGATACTGGACAGATTAAAATCAGAAGGTCAATGATGCTTAAGACTTCACTTTGATGCCAACCAATCCTAGAACTGTCCATAAGTTGCTCACACCCTGCTCCTTTAACGCTATAAAACTCCTCACTACCCACTCCAGGAGTAGTCACACAGTCTTAAGGGCATTAGTTCTCTGTGGTCCCCTTTGCCTACTATTCTTTTCTACTTCATTCAAAAATCTGTCTCCATGCTTCTTTTCAGCACCAGTAAACAGAGGCAGAGTTTTGGCAACAGAACTGCTTGTCATGGGAAGGGTTGCTAATTTGTCTGTGTGTGTCTGTGTGTCTGTGTGTTGACTCAGCCAAGTATATAACAGCATGTGTACATTTTACAAGCTCTATACATAAAATCTTAGATATTTAACACCAGCTGAACTCCATGAGTAAGAGGTATGACATATGAGTGTATTTATCCTTTCCTTGTTTCTTTAAATCTTTCCCATTTTATCTAAAGTTGCTTCATTGGCAAATCTTTACTGTTGGTTCAGAGAAGACAGCATCAGAGTGTGTTTTGCCTAGAGCCTGCTTATTCAAGATTATAAACATTCATAAGGCAGTAAACTTGAAATTCAAATAACAGGAGAAGCAGAAGATTACATATAAATTATACATATAAACTACTTGGCTTCTATCTCTGGAATATTAACCTAAATAAATATGCAGTAATGAGTGGTGCTAGAAATGTACCTGTCATAAAATGGGGGACAAATGTTTTCACATCTGTCATGGATAGAGACATTTTATCAAGTTTCTCAATACCAATCTGGAGGAACACCAGGAAGTGATTTTGGCAGGGATGAAAAGCTGTATCACAAGTGGCAGCCAGTGACAGGAAGCAGAAGTTCAAGCAAGACAGAAAAGTGGAGCGCATCTTGAGAGAATTTTTTGAAGTCACAGTGGTAGTTAGTTTAGCAATACTGATGGAAAGCTCTTCCATGCCTGGAGGATAACTGAATTAAAGAGTCATAGATGTTGGATATGAAAGAACTCCATTAAGGTCATCTCATTCATCCCCTGCCAGCTGAGGACTGTTCCCTATAGCCTAGTCTATAGGACAATGGAATAACAATGTTTTGGGGAAAAAAGGGAGACTAAAATGATTTCCCCCAGCCTACATTATGCAGTCATCACATATCAGAAGCTCTCAAACCACTCATCTTGTACTCTATTCTAGTTAACAAATTAAAATGATGAATAGACTTGAAGCCTCCAGGTCTAAATAACAAAAGAGGAATCCTCTGTATCAAAGTCATAGTAAAAGGCATTGATTTAATAAAAAGGGCTTAGTATAAATGGAATGAATAACTCAGAAGTTAGACACAAAGAAACCCATCCTCTAGATAGACATGGAGCTTCAGACACTTACAAGAACTTACCTGTGGTGTTATTTAAACCACCGTTTGCAAATCTCTGAAGCTGAGACCGTTAGCACAGTGTTTTAGATGGAGGAAATGAGTTACTTTCTTGCTTGGGAATTGTGTGCCTGTAATGAAAAGATTTCCTAAAGGTGTTCTGGGCATTAAGAGTTGAATAACTGAATGTCTCATAAAGGCTAATTGCTATGTCCTGATTGAATGCAGAGTATCCTGAGAACAGTGTTGGAAGTGAAACGCAAAGGGCAAAGTACAATGAGATGAGCCACTGTGACATTCAGGACTCTAAGATCTGACTCAAGTGTCTGTTTGCTTTTTCAAAGATTTGTTTTTATATTAAGTCTCATTTTTCTAACCTTTCTTTCATGGCTTTTAATCTTACAAACTACAGCATCTGGCAAGCTACATTCTATCCTCGAAATTTTAAAGACACATGTTAAGAGGAGGAAACAGTGGGAAGTCTTTCCCTACTGAAGTTTTCAATTCTCCCTTCACTATGAATATGTTTTGTAGTTCAAGCTGTGTGAAAATGTGAGGCAGAGAGCACACATGGCCAGGTGATACCAAAACACCCATCCTCAGTGAGATGACTGGTTCCTAAGTTGTCAGAAAAAGAAAAGGGCAAAAAAGGGCACCATCAGAATATTTCTGTTCTGAAGGGTAAGTTCACAGCAGAGAGTATTATATTGGGGTCAGATCAATGTAGACCCCTATGGAGTATGGGCTGGTCGAACTCAAATGTTGAATGCATATCTGAAAATGAGAGAGGCATTTCCACACACTTCATGGGGTCACAAAGAATCAGACACAATTCAGCAACTGAGCACCCAGGCACCCACGGTGCTCCTGCTGTTGTGATTTTCCTCGACCAGAACTCGCATTCCAGCCTGTCCCTGATTCACTGTAACAAGTCACTTCTCAGTTTTACTTTCTCCTCCAAAAATGGGGATAAAGGCAACAATTGTTCTGTATTTCTCACCATTTAAGAAACTTATAAACTATTAAATGCCCTGTTTAAAATTATTATATTTGAAATTATTGTGAATTGTATGCTCCAGCATATTTCCAATATATTTTGCTAGCAAAACGGCTACCTGGTTTCCTTCCTAGTTGCCAGTCTGTGAATGCACCCATGAATCAAATACACGCTGCTTGCTTTGCTCTTATGTTGTGCTCACAACTGTGCTTAAGTACACTACATTTAACTCAGTTTACAAAGTCCCTTAGTCCCATATTCTCAATAAAAGCAATGGGTTATATATTTCTCTTGTGTAGGAATGTTTATCATTTTTATATTCTCAATTTTAGTTTTTATCTAATTATTCTAAATCTAAAAAATGAAGTGAAGCGTCTCTTTAACTTTTATGATGCATATGTTGGGAATGAGACTCTTCCTTTAAAAGACACTGATTTTGCTCCTTAATTTTAATAGGACTTTTTGACCATCTCTATATGTCACAGTTCTATTTATCCTTTAAGACCTAATAAAAGATAATTTAATTCTGAAGGTTTATTAGTTGACTTTAGATAAGGGCTTAGAATCTGTTACTGGGTCACAGTTTGTACTGCTTGCTTCACAACAGGCCAATACATTGAGGAACGAGATCTTGAGGTAAGGAATAGTGACTTTATTTGGAAAGCCAGCAGATGGAAAAGATGGAGAATCAACATCACACACACACAAAATCTTACCCAAGATAGAATTCAGGTTTCTTTTATACTAAATGTCTTCCCTCATAGCTCAGTGGTAAATAATCCATCTGAAATTCAGGAGACCCCAATTCGATTCCTGGGTCAGGAAGATCCGCTGGAGAGGGGATAGGCTACCCACTCCAGTATTCTTGGGCTTCCTTTGTGGCTCAGCTGATAAAGCTGATAAAGCTGCCTGTGATGCTGGAGACCTGGGTTAGATCCCTGGGTGGGTAAGATACCCTGGAGAAGGGAAAGGCCATTCACTCCAGTATTCTGGCTTGGAGAATTCCATGGACTCTTTAGTCCATGGGGTCGCAAAGAGTCAGACACCACTGAATGACTTTTACTTTCACTTTATACTAAAAAGGAAGGGGCATGCCTGGTTGTTGAAAACCTCTTTGTGCCTGAATCCTAGATTCTTGCAGCTGTCTAGGTAGGTCCATCCAACGACAATGTTCCTATAAACTTCCAACAAGACGAATACTATTCTTTGTTCTGTCACATTTACAATCTATATGGGTAAAAAGTGTTATAACTTTAGAAGTCAAATCTGGAAGGCAGAACCTTGAGAATAGGATCGCATGTATATTTCAGACTACAGGCAGCATTCTTTTACAAAGGTTCAGAGCCAGCATGACTAAGCACAGTAAGAGAGTGCAAAGGTTAGAGCTAAAGAAATAGCTCAAGCATAGAGTCAAATTTGTTCTTCTCTGTTACCATTCTGCAGTCAGGAGATATGAGTTGCATTCATATTTGGGTCTCCTACTAGAAGCACAAATTTGGACAAAATGTTTAGATTCTCAATATTAACTTTTCTCTTTAGGTAAATTAGGGTGACAGTAATACCTCTCTTGAGTTTCCCTGGTGGCTTAGACCATAAAGCATCTGCCTGCAATGCAGAAGACCTGGGTTCGATCCTTGGGTTGGAAAGATCCCCTGTAGAAAAGAAATGGCAACCCACTCCAGTACTCTTGCCTGGAAAATCCCTTGGACAAAGGAGCCTGGTAGGCTGCCTCTCTTATGACACTACAAGAAATGATAAATTTTAAAGTTCTGTGCACAGGACATGCTATCTAATAAGTGCCAAGATATTAAGAAGAGGTGGCAAGAATACACAGAAGAACTGTACAAAAAAGATCTTCACAAACAAGATAATCACGATGATGTGATCACTCACATAAAGCCAGACATCCTGGAATGTGAAGTCAAGTGGTCCTTGGAAAACATCACTATGAATAAAGCTAGTGGAGGTGATGGAATTCCAGTTGAGCTATTTCAAAGCCTGAAAGATGATGCTGTGAAAGTGCTGCACTCAATATGCCAGCAAATTTGGAAAACTCAGCTGTGGCCACAGGACTGGAAAAGGTCAGTTTTCATTTCAATCCCAAAGAAAGGCAATGCCAAAGAATGCTCAAACTACCACACAGTTGCACTCATCTCACATGCTAGTGAAGTAATGCTCAAAGTTCTCCAAGCCAGGCTTCAGCAATACGTGAACCGTGAACTTCCAGATGTTCAATCTGGTTCTAGAAAAGGCAAAGGAACCAGAGATCAAATTGCCAACGTTCTCTGGATCATCAAAAAAGCAAGAGAGTTAGGAAAAACATCTATTTCTACTTTATTGAATATGCCAAAGCCTTTGACTGTGTGGATCACAATAAACTGTGGAAAATTCTAAAAGACATGGGAATACCAGACCACCTAACCTGTCTCTTGAGAAACCTGTATGCAGGTCAGGAAGCAACTGTTAGAACTGGACATGGAACAAAGACTAGTTCCAAATAGGAAAAGGAGTACATCACGACTATATATTGTTACCCTGCTTATTTAACTTCTATGCAGAGTACATCATGAGGAATGCTGGGCTGGAAGAAGCATAAGCTGGAATCAAGATTGACAGGAGAAATATCAGTAACCTCAGATATGCAGATGACACCACCCTTATGGCAGAAAGTGAAGAGGAACTAAAAAGCCTCTTGATGAAAGAAAAAAGTTGTCTTAAAGCTCAACATTCAGAAAATGAAGATCATGGCATCTGGTCCCATCACTTTATGGGAAATAGATGGGGAAACAGTGGTAACAGTGTCAGACTTTATTTATTTATTTATTTGGACTCCAAAATTACTGCAGATGGTGATTGCAGCCATGAAATTAAAAGACGCTTACTCCTTGGAAGGAAAGTTGTGACCAACCGAGATAGCATATTGAAAAGCAGAGACATTACTTTGCCAACAAAATTCTGTCTAGTCAAGGCTATGGTTTATCCAGAAGTCATGTATGGATGTGAGATTTGGACTGTGAAGAAAGCTGAGGGACTAAGAATTTATTCTTTTGAACTGTGGTGTTGGAAAAGACTCTTGAGAGTCCCTTGGACTGCAAGGACATCCAACCAGTTCATCCTAAAGGAGATCAGTCCTGGGTGTTCTTTGGAAGGAATGATGCTAAAGCTGAAACTCCAGTACTTCGGCCACCTCATGCATAGTGTTGACTCATTGGAAAAGACTCTGATGCTGGGAGGGACTGGGGGCAGGAGGAGAAGGGGACGACAGAGGATGAGATGGCTGGATGGCATCACTGACTCAATGGACGTGAGTTTGAGTGAACTCCAGGAGTTGGCGATGGACAAGGTGGCCTGGTGTGCTGCGATTCATAGGGTCACAAAGGGTCAGACAGACGTGAGCAAATGAACTGAACTCAACCAAGTGTAAAGTATTTACTTCCCATGTATCCTTTACTTGGTTCCTCTAAATGATTACATTTTACATAAACACACAAAAAAATATCAAAATTAGAGAAGTATCATTGGTACAATTAGACTTACTCAAAATCTATTTGTCCCACCAATACCTATTTTCAGGGCCTGAGCCATATCAATTGAACTGAACTGAACATAATAATTTCAATTTATTTTCCTCTGTAATTCACCACTGTTCAGTTATGACATATAAGTGTTTGTATATCCAGACATATAAAATATAACTATCTTCTGTCCTTCTATAAATGAAAAGATGGAAGGACCAACACAGTAATAAAGCTCAAGCAAAATATACTTTAGCTTGCACTTACCATATGATAAACTCTGATGATATCAATAAATGCTATTGTTTCAAGATTTGTATTATTGCGTACTTAGTCACTCAGTTGTGTTAGACTCTTTGTGACCCCATGGACTGTACCCACTGGGCTCCTCTTTCCATGGGACTTTTCAGGCAAGAAATAGTGAAGTGTTTTGCCATTTCCTTCTCCAGAGAATCTTTCTCACCCAGAGATCAAACCTGTGTCTCCCCTGTGTCTTCTGAATTGCAGGCAGACCTGCTGAACCATCTGGAAAGTTCAAGGTTTAGGGCAGTCTCATGTGAACCTCAGCTGTGCTAACTATACTTTATAGATATAAAAATTATACATAAAGTTAGAGATAGAAATCTTTTAGGTAAAAAATTTCCCCCAAATTTGTGCACATCAGATATTGCTGTACCAGTGATAACAACTCCATTTGGAAAAAATGATCTCTTGGAGTAGGTCTAACACCAAGAGAGACATTTATCACTTTGATCTATGATGCATGAGTTAGTCCTTTGAGATTCACATTATAAGACAGAGAGTATCAATGATATTTTCCTCAGTAACTGAGTTAAAGGGAAAGAGAGGAAGGAGAGAATGAAGAAATAAAAGTCAGGCAAGAATAACATTCTGCTTTCAGCCAAGCTTGAACCTGGAGAGCTAATGAGATAGAGAGTAATAAGAAGACTGGTGATGGCAACAGAAGATACAGGGGAGAAATTTCATTTACCAATATATGAATTGCAGTGGAAGACTAGAGATGGGTGGGAGGCAATTACAGACTACAACATTTTCATGTGGAAAACTATAAGACCATTGTAAATTTTGAAACAAGAAAATAAATATTTAGAACAAATGCAGTGAAGAGATAGTCAATGGAATTGTTAAGGAATGAGGGAATGATGGCTATGTATACAGATGGGGGTGTTGCTGAGCCTCTGTGATCAACTTCACATGGTACCTCACAGAATTTGAAAATATGGACCAGGAGATGCTACTGCTGAAGTGAACTCTGTAGCTAAATTGAAATATAATAAAGGTATAGAGGAGTTAAGCAGAGATGCAACTGTGACACAGTGGTGTACATGCAGAAATTTGCAGAAGGTGTTGTAATGTGCTTTTAATGTGATTTTAAAGCTGTGGAAATCTTGGCATGCTGCCCAAACCACCAAGGCTCTGTGCAAGTAGGTTAGGGGGAAGGGTTGAGACAGATGAACAGCATGAAGCATGCCATAAGAGGCTGAAGAGGAAATCAAGTTTATTAATTAGGGGAATTAATAAGATAGCTGTAACTTTTTTCTTATGTGGTCAAAACAGGTTGAGAAACAGAACTTAAAAATGTATACAAATTAGTAGCTGAGCTTAAAATACGATCATTTTGTTACTAAACTTAAATTAGATGGAAAATGGCAAAGGTCAAGATGCATGAATATCATACTATACTATCAGTAACTGTCATATTTACAAGTTATTATTTAATGATTTTTGTTTCTTAGGGACTTTAGTTCAAATCAACCTGGTAAAAGACTGCCAAATTGCTGGTAACAGAAGTAAAGCATTCTAACATGTATACTATCATGTAAGAATTGAATCTCCAGTCTATGTCTGACGCAGGATACAGCATGCTTGGGGCTGGTGCATGGGGATGACCCACAGAGATGTTATGGGGAGGGAGGTGAGAGGGGGGTACATGTTTTGGAACACATGTAAGAATTAAAGATTTTAAAATTAAAAAAATAAAAAAATAAAAATAAAAAAAATAAAATAAAATGGCAGCTCTTGAATAGATTTTACTAAAGATGCTATTTACTATCCTATGAATTTCTCCTTTTCAAATTTGGCAACATTTTCTATCTTAAACCTTTGAAACAGCATAGAAATAGCTCTTTCAACATTTGCTCTCTATTTTTATTTACTTTTTTTAGTTTTTCTTAAGAGTCCTCTGAGACTATTTTTGTAATGTGCATTTCTGATAATCATTCAAGATCTCTATTTTTATCCCTCTACTTTCATTTCATGAGTTCATTATTTCATCTAATTTCATACTCCATGTATGAACATCTATTCCCTTATTCTTATTTTTAGATTATTCTCAAATAATATTGCTCTCAATTAATTCAGGTTGTTTCTTCATTTTCTTGTTGAGGATAACAAGCAGTAAGATATATGGATTCAGATAAATAACTTCATTCGATTTGAAGTTAAATTAATATTAATTAAATACGTTACTTTACAGTTAACAAGGCACTTTCCCATTGCTATCTCATATAATGCTTATCATGAATTTGTAAAATAGATGTAGTTCTAGTTGTAGATTTGAAATGAATACATGGCTTGTCTACTATTTGTTAGTTAACTAATAATGGAGTGCAGACTTGAACATTTTCACTGCCAGCTCAGCCACTTCCAAATTCAACATACAGAATTGTTTTTAAGTTAATATGACATGTCAGACAGTATGCTAGCAACTAAAATATAAATTGTTTTTTTCCACAAGACAAAAAGTGTATAATCTAGTGGGAAATGATAGCTGAGGTTATAATCTAGTGGAAAAAGTTACTGTTTGAGGATATACGTCGAGAATTTTGCTAGAGATAAGTGTGGAAGCAATGGGGAAATAGAATGGCAATTAATATAGTCAAGAGAAAAATACAGGGAGATTTCCTGAAGACAGGCTCATTCAGTCTGACACTTACAGGATGTGAATAAAAGACAAAGCATTTAGAGTCACAAGCACTTGCTGCATTTTGGAAGCGAGAGAGGGCATATGTATTGAGGAAATTTCATGTATTACATATAGCATGAATTGAAAGCAGAGTAAAAGAAAGAAGTAGCAAGAAATAAACCTGGGAATAGATCAAGTGTTTCAAGCTTTGAGGCACTGATTTTTCAGTTAGCATTTTTGTCTTTGCCATTCCCCTAAAATTGTGCTACATCTTCTTGTAACTTATTTGCTCACTTAAAATTTTCCATAGTATATAAGGGAGCCTTTTGTGCATACTGGATACTTGGGAAGTATTATTGACTGACAACTTATGTTTCACTCATAGTCCTTGGGCTCTGTTCCTCCCTATATTTAATGTGCAGCCCATCTGTATGTAAAAAATGAATATCATGAGTAATTTAATAGCTGCCAATACTGAATATTAATAATAGGGCAGATTCACATTTTTTTCTTTCTATCCTGTCCCCTTCATTCCAGCATAGATCTGCTTGTTAAATATATTAAAAAATAATGAGGAAAAAATTACTTCAAAGGTAGAATCCTGGCAACCGACCATTATCAGCTGGTGAAAATTCAGAAAGTAGGTATATGAATGAATAAGTAGCATAAAATACATAAAATTCACAATGAATGTCTCTGCTATAAATGGTTTTATCCTTCTAGACAAGGAAGCATTTTCATGAAAAATGCTTATAATTAGTCAATTTGTATGGAACTTAAGGCCAAAATAGCATACTCTTTGGTCTTTCTAAGTGTATAAAACTTTCCTAAGAATGTAAGAATGTTAAGAGAAAAATATTCTAGTCAAATCACTATGGAGCATGCTGAGATCACTCTCTTGACAACTTCTTATCTTAGTTTTCCCATATACAAATATTGAGTTGGCAATATGACTTTTTGAATCTCATATATAATTTACCAATGTTGAACCTCTTGGCAGAGAGCCATTTCACATAAGCAGAGTATGGATTGAAAACAGTTTAGGAACATTTCAATTCTATTTTCATTTAACAAGTTTGCTTATGCCAAAAGAAATTTTGTTTCTCTCCTACCAAAAATAATATTCATTTGCTTTTGCTTACCTTATAAAATTCAAATCCTTAACTTTATATTAAAGTCTCATTATGTTTTATCAACAGAATTATTGAATATTATTATATTCATACCATGCTATGCTGTGGTTGGTCATTTAAAATGAAAATAAGTTTGCATACTTCAAATATGCCAAATACTACCCATAAGCCATAACTTCTAAGGAGAACTCTAGTTATGCTTTTTCTGTCCAAGTCCACTCACAAAAATGAAATTTTTATATGCACACATTTGTCTACCATTGTGAAGGGTGAATATTTAATTGGAAAGCAGTAAGAGAAGAATTGATGCTTTTGAACTGTGGTGCTGGAGAAGACTCTTGAGAGTTCCTTGGACTGCAAGGAGGTCCAATCAGTCTATTCTGAAGGAGATCAGCCTTGGGATTTCTTTTGGAAGGAATGATGCTAAAGCTAAAACTCCAGTACTTTGGCCACCTCGTGCAAAGAGTTGACTCATTGGAAAAGACTCTGATGCTGGGAGGGATTGGGGGCAGGAGGAGAAGGGGACGACAGAGGATGAAATGTCTGGATGGCATCACTGACTCGATAGCTGTGAGTCTGAGTGAACTCCAGGAGTTGGTGATGGACAGGGAGGACTGGCGTGCTGCAATTCATGGGGTCGCAAAGAATCGGACACGACTGAGTGACTGAACTGAACTGAACTGAAGTGAATTATAAATAAAATTAAAGTAGGGCATATGACTATAACTGATTTTTTTTCCAGTTTTCTTCCATGTCACATGAGAAGTGTCTAACCATTTGAAGGGCAAATAAGACCAGGAAAGGGAATGCTGAATGGGCATTGGTTAAGAACATTGATTGTAGGGTTGGCTATATCTGGTTTTAAATCCCTTAATAGTTATTTGCCATAAGCAAGCCTCTCTAAGTCTCTAACCTCACTTAAGACTCAGTTTTCACATGATAAAGCAGTGTTAGCATAGTCATCACATGTCCCTCACACTTACTGTGTGGCATGGGCTGTGATATGGACTTGACAGTAATATCATCAGTGCTTGCTGCATCCCACTCATGGGGGTACTGACATTGTTTTCATTTAACATGCCCCACAAGCTGGTAGGATAAGCCAGTTATATCTGTTCATACACAGTATGAAAAAAGCCTTTTGTTTCCTGAAGAAAGGAAAAACTTGTCATGATGAAATTTCATTTTGAGGGGTTTTAATGTAGTTTACAAAAGGAAGAGATATAAATCTACTAGGAGTTTAGAGGATTTTCATAGATTTATCATTTATTCATTTAAGAAATGTTCATGTAAAACTATAATATTTTTTAAAATTGGGGCAAACTGATATTTACTTATTAACTATGCTTTCTACCACTTACTGTATAGATGATAAAAGACTACAGTACAGAATTTCACTAAGTACTTTAATCCACTTTTATGAGCAAACCCTGTGGGTAGTTAGAAATGTGAATATTTTTGACACAGATATTTGGGAAGGGCAAGTGTATATTCATGAATGGTAAACAAGAATAGGAGAGGAAAGGGAAAGAAGAGTGAAAAGGTTTAAAAAGATAAGTGAAGGAGAATAAGATAAAGAAAGTTTAATATCAAAGAAATAATAAATCTTGAATAACTAGAGGAATGACAGAGGGCAGAAGAAGGCAAAGACTAATCTGTCAAAAGCAGATGAAAATTCCTTAAATGAAAGTGTCACACAGTTTTTGAATAAAGGTCACTCAATATTTAGTTCAGAATCATTTTAAAAATCTCTTTTGAATCTCAAATTTTTAAGGAATTTAACTTTGATGATAATATAATGTGTATTTAGATTATGGAATCAAGAGATTTGTTAATTTTATCTATGGAAATGATGGTACACATTGCCTCCAATTCCTCTCGAGCCAATTCTTATTTGAAAATACACTTATGGATAAAAATGTTAATGTCATTTTCTAAAATATTTTTAATTCAAATAATTTTAGTAGTCATATAAAGCAGCCTATGGAAGCAACAGTTAGAACTGGACATAGAACAACAGACTGGTTCCAAATAGGAAAAGGAGTACGACAAGGCTGTATATTATCACCCTGCTTATTTAACTTATATGCAGAGAACATCATGAGAAATGCTGGTCTGGAAGAAGAACAAGCTGGAATCAAGATTGCTGGAAGAAATATCAATAACCTTAGATATGCAGATGACACCACCCTTATGGCAGAAAATGAAGAGGAACTAAAAAGCCTCCTGATGAAAGTGAAAGAGGAGATTGAAAAAATTGGCTTAAAGCTCAACGTTCAGCAAACTAAGATCATGGCATCTGGTCCCATCACTTTATGGGAAATAGATGGGGAAACAGTGGTAACAGTGTCAGACTTATATATATATATATATATATATATATATGGGGGGGGGGCTCTAAAATCACTGCAGGTGGTGATTGCAGCCATGAAATTAAAAGACGCTTACTCCCTGGAAGGAAAGTTATGACCAACCTAGATAGTATATTCAAAAGCAGAGACATTACTTTGCCAACAAAGGTCCGTCTAGTCAAGGCTATAGTTTTTCTATTGGTCATGTGTGTATGTGAGAGTTGGACTGTGAAGAAAGCTGAGGGACTAAGAATTGATGTTCTAGAACTGTGGTGTTGGAGAAGACTCTTGAGAGTCCCTTGACTGCAAGATCCAACCAGTCCATTCTAAAAGAGATCAGTCCTGGGTGTTCTTTGGAAGGAATGATGCTAAAGCTGAAACTCCAGTACTTTGGCCACCTCATGTGAAGAGCTGACTTATTGGAAAGTACTCTGATGCTGGGAGGGTTGGGAGCAGGATGAGAAGGGGACGACCGAGGATGAGATGGCTGGATGGCATCACTGACTCGATGGACGTGAGTTTGAATGAACTCCGGAAGTTGGTGATAGACAGGGAGGCCTGATATGCTGCAATTCATGGGGTCACAAAGAGTCAGACATGACTGAGTGTCTCAACTGAACTGAACTTATGGGTATGGTTAATCTATAATAACTATTAAAATTCAAATATCTATCCTTCTGGTTCTTTTCCCCATCTGCTCATGCAGAATATCAAGTATTTATGAAGGCCTCAGAGTTTGTCTGACACAGTATTCCATTATGTCTTGAAGGATTCACCTGCTGCATCACTATTTTCCTCTGGGATCCACTAGAAATTGTCATGTCTTCCTGTTTCAGTTTAGGCTATAGACTTTTCAATGCCAAATATCAACTGTGTTCCATTAAGAGGTAGATGAAAATATCTCTCACAATTTCTGTTAAGTCTGTTAGAAGACTAATTAGAAGTACCATTTGCATCACAATGACTATTTCCATATTATAAATATGTTATGTTGATTTTTTATTTCATTCTGTTTCTGTTTATCTAATCCCATCTCCCTGACTTTTTAAAGATAGTCTCTGAAAGATTAAATATGAATAGTTATTGGAATAGGACACAGATGCTACTGAGAGTCGTCAAACTATTTTAAACTTTACCCCTGAAGACAGATCTTTATTCCCTGATCAAGCTTATTGAGATTTGTTCCTTCTTCTTTGAGGTTAAATTTAGTCTCAGGAAGTCCATTCATATTGCATAAAATAAAGTTTTGCAGAGTTTTCCAGGCTAGCACAGCAGAGATTTAAGCTGAGATCTCTGCTAGAGACTAAAGGGAAGTAATATTAATAATAACAACAATACAATAGTTGTTATTGTTATTTAATCAAGTGCTTTATCTGTGTCAGATAGTGCTTCAAAGAAATCTATGTGAACAAAATTTTAGAAGTAAAAAAAATCATATTTTTATGTTCTTTTGCAGAACACTTTATTATATTCAAGCTCTTTAAATTTGACTAAGTTATCCCCCCTATACGGGCTTACCCAGAGGCTCAGTGGTAAATAAAATGCCTGCAATACAGGAGGCACAGGAGATGTATGTTTGATCTCTGGGTCAGGAAGATAGCAACCCACTCCAATATTCTTGCCTGGAGAATCCCAGGGACAGAGAAGCCTGGAGGCCTACAGTCTATAGGGTTGCAAAGAGTCAGACACGACATTAGCCATTAAGTACACAGACACACACATGCTTCTATACAAATGTCACGCAGATAACACCTGTTTAGGAAATTTCCCTGGACTACTCCCTACTTTACCCACCCTACTTCTGTGGGACTGGCCTTACTCCCTCCTAGATTTTGGATGCTTAACTTGGCTTTCAGAGAAGGCAAAGGCAACCCACTCCAGTACTCTTGCCTGGGAAATCCCATCGATGATGGAGCCTGGTAAGCTACAGTCCATGGGGTCGCGAAGAGTTGGACACGAATGAGCGAATTTGTTTTCACTTTTCACTTTCATGCACTGGAGAAGGAAATGGCAAACCACTCCAGTACTCTTGCCTAGAGAATCCTGGGGACAGAGGAGCCTGGTGGGGTGCCATCTGTGGGGTCTCATAGAGTTGGATACTACTGATGCGACTTAGCAGCATCAGCAGCAGCAACTTGGCTTTATTTTCTTGGGCTCCAAAATCATTGCAAATGGTGACTGCAGCCATGAAATTGAATTGCCAGTCCAGGTTCGATGCATAATACTGGATGCTTGGGGCTGGTATGGGGAAGGAAGAGGGAGGGGGCTTCAGGATGGGGAACACGTGTATACCTGTGGTGGATTCATGTTGATGTATGGCAAAACCAATACAATATTGTAAAGTAATTAACCTCCAATTAAAATAAATAAATTTATATTAAAATAATAAAAAAAGATGCTTGCTCCTTGGAAGAAACGTTATGACAAACCTAGACAGCATATTAGAAAGCAGAGACATCAGAAACCAACAAAGGTCCATATAGTAAAAGTTATTGGTTTTTCCAGTAGTCATGTATGGATGTGAGAGTTGGACCATAAAGAAGGCTGAACAACAAAGAACTGAAGCTTTAAAACTGTGATGCTAGAGAAGATTCTTGAGAGTCACTTGGACAGCAAGGAGATCAAACCAGTCAATCCTAAAGGGAATCAGTCCTGAATATTCATCAGAAGGACTGATACTGAAGCTGAAGCTCCAATACTTGGCCACCTGATAGGGAAGAGCTGACTCATTGGAAAAGGCCCTGATCCTTGGAAAGATTTAAGGCAGGAGGAGAAGGGGATGACAGAGGATGAGATGGTTAGATCCCATCATCGACTCAATGGGCATGTGTTTGCACAAACTCCAAGAAACAGTGAAGGACAGGGAAGCCTAGTATGTTGTAGTTCACAGAGTCTCAAAGAGTCGGACATGGCTGAGAGACTGAACAACAACTTGGATGTGAAAATCAGCTTTAGCAACAATTTCAGTCCTCTGTGTTTGATTTAATGAATTTTTCCTTCCCACCTAGATTTGACTATTACTTAGTCTTCTGATTTTATGTCTCCTATATTATTATGGAAGATAAAACAAATAATAACAGTTTTTCCTTTTCAACACCATTCTTTCAACTTCACTCCCAGAAGTATGGAAAAAAGGATGATAAGTGATTTGCATAATAATTAAACTGCCTCACTTAGCAGACAATAAAATTGAACTCTAGAATGTTTATGTTATTTCTCCAGTGACTAAATGGCAAACTCCATGAAGGTAAAACCATTGTTAGTAAATTTTGCATGATTCAACTGGGTGTATCAGAGATAAGATAGTAACTTGTATTTGTTAAATTCAAAGAGACACAAATTATTCATGGCAAAAGAAGGATTTGCTAAAAAGTGTATAATATAAAATTTTTATATTTGTATATAAAATGCATATAGATACGTGTATACATATATGACAAATGAAGAGTAGATTTTCCTTCTCTGATCTCCTTAGCAACAAGGAAAAGTAAATATGATTTAAGTTCACTGAATTTTACCTTCCCAATGAAAAAGTAACTTTTGAATAAATGTCACAGAATGCAAGATTAGTTAGAGATTTTGGAAGAGACCAGATTGGAATCTAGAAATAGCAGCAAACTGGATATTGTCCTAGTGTGCAGGAATCCAATGAGAGGTCTCAAGGGCTTTGGTTCCTGAAGAGGTCATAGGTCATAAAACAGTAGTGGTGAGAGGAAGAGATAAGTTGCTGTAAACAACCATTTCTCTTATTTGGATTCGGCTCTGCTTTCGTTCTTCCTGATTAGCAAGTATGGATTATCTAGATCTCGGTATCTATTCTATCCTTCCAATTAATTAATTTTCTACTTATTTATATAAATTGTTTAACATTATTTTCAACAAAAAAATGACTTGCTATCAGAAGTGAGGTATAAGAAATAGGGATAAAGGATGTGTAGGATTTGTTAATTAGCCTAATTTGAACATGAATGAATTAAAATTTCCTTGCCATTTACTAAGGCAAGTTTGCTCTGGCAAAAAGGTAAAACCAAAATATTAAGTAGCATGTTCTTAGGGTCTTTCCATTGATTGAATCAGACCTATCCAAACTATTTAAGATATTTCCCCCTATTTAAAGTCAATTGATCATGGACTTCAATCACGTATACAAAATGACCTTTCATAGCTACACCTAGATTAGCATTTTGTCAAATAACTGGACATTGTAGCTTAACTAAATTGGCAAATAATAATTATGTACATAACCCTCAATTTGAATCTTGGCAAGAAGTATTGGTACTTTATATTTTCCTTATGTGGAGATTATCATTGCCAACAGTAGTTGAAATGTTTTTGATTTATGAAGATTGAGAATATTATTTTATGCTTTATCTTGCCTGTTTGGTGTATGGAACCATCTGTTGTTTGTAATAATTGAACTAGAGCATGTGATTACATTTTAAAGGAAAGGAGAAGATCTGGATTAGATAGAAAGTCCACCAAGATTTATAAAGCAAGCTCTGAACAATTTTTCAGATACAAGAACCAGATAATTATATGGCACTGGTTCATATAACTTCCTATAATTTGGTGTGTGAAAAAAAAAATGCCAGCTTTAGAAATTCACTGGAGTTCTTTAAGCTTATAAAGTGGTTGCTTCAAGGTTTCTGGGTTTGCTTCACTATTGTTCACAGTATAAAGTGAACCAAGTACTTACATGAAAAATGCATGGCTTTCTGCATTACAGGTTTTATGTTGTCTGACTTAGCCAAGTAGTGATATTCTATTAACTTCTAAAGATTTCTTAGCACTAATTTCTTTGTAAATTAAGTAATAATCATTTACATTGAAAGTGACTTCTCCCATTCTTTCTCTACATAGCTGTTAAAAATGTGGCACTACAATGCTAAGGTGTTCAATTTGCACCATGCTAGTGAAGCTTAGAAGTTTCATTAAAAAGTTGATGTTCTAAATGCTTCCAGCCATAGTTCCAGGAATGAAGAAATGATTCCTGGGCTATATTCTGTTAAATATATTACCACTATGTTCCTTGTTAACATTAATATCTAAACTTGCTATCTGCAGAAATTTGACAATCAGAGGGAAGGGTGAAAGAAACTTTGAAAATACTTTTGGAAGTCATTGACAATTCTCTGGATCCAGAGTCGTTATCCTTTTCAAACCTGCAACTGTCTCTCTGATGACAAACTGCCATCTACCGCTTCTCCTGACATCCCCTAAACTGTAAAAATAATCATGCCAATGCTGTTCCCTAAAGTACTCTAATATATTTTCAGGAGTCTCAGAATAAAGGCCAATATCATTAACATAAATTTTAAGTATGATTGGACTTGCTTCTCCATCTATAATTTTCTCTTGACGATTGCCACCTATGTTTAAGCAAAGTTGATCTCTGAGTGCTACGGTTTCTTTATAGTACAGACTTCCCTTCGTTTAAGTTGGTAGAGTCCCCCTGCAAAGCAGGAGACGCAGGTTCAATCCCTGGGTGGGGAAAATCCCCTGGAAAAGGAAATGGCAACCCACTCCAGTATTCTTGCTAAGAAAATACCAAGGATAGGGGAACATTGTGGGCTACAGTCCAAGGGGTCACAAAGAGTCAGACATGACTGAGCGACTGATACTCTCTTTACAGTAGAAATTCACACGCAAGACAATATAAATACCTCAAGGGCAATTATTCAATTTACAAACAAGTTTCACAAGTATGCCACATTCATATATATTCTATCAAGGATAACATTTTCAATTTCATCTTATTTGTAGAACCAAAGCGCAAAGACTAAATTAATTTTAGTCATCATTTTATAATATACATCTTTATTAGCTCAAACTACCACACAATTGCACTCATTTCACATGCTAGTGAAGTAATACTTAAAATTCTCCAAGCCAGGTTTCAGCAATACGTGAACCACGAACTTCTGATGTTCAAGTTGGTTTTAGATAAGGCAGAAGAACCAGAAATCAAATTGCCAACATCTGCTGGATCATGGAAAAAGCAAGAGAGTTCCAGAAAAACATCTATTTCTGCTTTATTGACTATGCCAAAGCCTTTGTGTGGATCACAATAAACTGTGGTCAATTCTGAGAGAGATGGGACCAGACCCCCTGACCTGCCTCTTGAGAAACCTGTATGCAGGTCAGGAAGCAACAGTTAGAACTGGACATGGAACAACAGACTGGTTCCAAATAGGAAAAGGAGTACATCAAGGCTGTATATTGTCACCCTGCTTATTTAACTTATATGCAGAGTACATCATGAGAAACGCTGGGCTGGAAGAAACACAAGCTGGAATCAAGATTGCCAGGGAAATATCAATAACCTCAGATATGCAGATGACACCACCCTTATGGCAGAAAGTGAAGAGGAACTAAAAAGCCTCTTGATGAAAGTGAAAGAGGAGAGTGAAAAAGTTGGCTTAAAGCTCAACATTCAGAAGATGAAGATCATGGCATCTGGTCCCATCACTTCATGGGAAATAGATGGAGAAACAGTGGAAACAGTGTCAGACTTTATTTTTTTGGGCTCCAAAATCACTGCAGATGGTGACTGCAGCCATGAAATTAAAAGGCGCTTAGTCCTTGGAAGAAAAGTTATGACCAACCTAGATAGCATATTCAAAAGCAGAGACATTACTTTGCTGACTAAGTTCTGTCTAGTCAAGGCTATGGTTTTTCCTGTGATCATGTATGGATGTGAGAGTTGGACTGCAAAGAAGGCTGGGCACCGAAGAATTGATGCTTTTGAACTGTGGTGTTTGAGAAGATTCTTGAGAGTCTCTTGGACTGCAAGGAGATCCAACCAGTCCATTCTGAAGGAGATCAACCCTGGGATTTCTTTGGAAAGAATGATGCTAAAGCTGAAACTCCAGTACTTTGGCCACCTCATGCGAAGAGTTGACTCATTTGAAAAGACTCTGATACTGAGAGGGTTTGGGGGCAGGAGGAGAAGGGGACGACCAAGGATGAGATGGCTGGATGGCATCACGGGCTCGATGGATGTGAGTCTGAGTGAACTCCAGGAAATGGTGATGGACAGGGAGTCCTGACGTGCTGCGATTCATGGGGTCGCAAAGAGTCGGACACGACTGAGCGACTGAACTGAACTGAACTGAACTGATTAGTTCTTCAAGGCCTTTCTTTGCTTGCTTCTTTCCCTCTTCCATTTTTATACAAGCCTACATCAATATGTTGATATTCATCTTGAATCTATATGTATCCTTTAATTAATGTAAATCTGTTTTTTCTTAATATGTGTCCAAGTAAGGGCTCTTTTCTCCAAGTATGTGTTTTTAAGTTTCATAATTACAATGTCATTTAAAATAGTTGCCAGTATTATTTTGTTTGTAAGGAAGAATTGAATAAATCCAGTTCCTTGGATGGCAGGAAACCTTAACTTTCAATTGCTGAAATCTGGGTGTCTCAACATAGAGAAAATTAAGAGAGCTTCTCCAAGTGTTGATTTTCACTTTCTGCTATAATCTAGAATATATTTGGTGTTTGTAAACTTATTCATTTTAAAGTAAATAATCTTCAATGATAAAATGAAACATGTGAGTCTGATCACTAATGTTTAATTATCAGAATGCTCCATCGCATATGCCTTCTTTGAGACTATCTTTGTACTTTTCCATCTGCTTGGAATTTTGAATCCACTACTACTTCACTCCCACTTCCTTTTATTTGGTTACGGCCCTATGTATTCTTTTGATCTTAGCTCAAACATAGGCTTTGTAGGAAGTCTTTGATGATGATCTCAAAGTAAAATCTTTATAAAATTTATCTCTGCTATACTTTGTCTTAATTTTTACATGACAATTAAATATTTTTATATGTCTGCTTCTAAATTAGAAAGTAAGTTTCATTAGAGTGCGGTAAAATGCATGTCTTGCTATATTTCTATCCTTAAGGGCTAGTGGTGTTCTCAGCTGTTTTCCACCCTTTTCCAGCAACTAATGTGGGGCTAGATATACTTATTAATGTGAATGATCCTCAGCTGGATCCTGAACATATCAGTGGAATACAATGGTAAAAAAGATTCTTAGAATTGTTGCCAGCCATATCTCATCTCTCACCTCAGCAAAACAAAAGTCAAAGGCAAAAATGCATTCCTGAAAGAATTGCAGGGAATACTTTCATCATCAGTGTCAAAGTTGTGTTAGTGGTTGTTTCTTTATACATTTCCACATAATTCACTTCTGAGGTTAGTGACAAAGACAAATCTTATAAAATGATTAGATAATTATAAATTTGCTGAAAGGGTAATAGCTAATAATAGCTACTATTCCATTTTGTTAGCAACAAAATACTGGCATGCAGCCATTGAGCTAAAAAATTGTTTATATTCAAGGCAGTCAGTAAAGACATTAGAAACAGTTTGCCCTTACCTTTAGAATAAAAGCTATAGCATTACTATCTTAGTTCACGATTATGTATGCTCTCATGTTGTCTGCCATGAATATATTCTTCAGGAAAGTTGGTCATTTTTGTATCATTCAGAATATCACTTTGTCCAATACATTGATGCTTCTGTGCTAATTGGACCTCATGAGCATGAAATGGAAAATATCCCAGATACTTTAAACATACCAGTATCAAAATTTATAAATTGAGGGATTTGCCATATCTGGAAACTCTAGGGATCCAGCTTTATGGGTATGTCAGGAGATTGTTATGAAAGTAAAAAGGAACTTTCTGTTTTTTGAGCCATCTATTAGGTTGAAAGAATATTTGATGACATGTTTAGATTTTAGAGTTTATAAAAGGTATGATTCTTTAATCTTTTTACTAGATAATTGATAATGCTTCTGGTATTGGCAGTGCTCAGAGCAAGAAAAGGCTCTGCATCATATCCAGGTTATTTTGAAAGAAGCCTTGTCACTTGGATCATATGATCCAACAGACTAAATTTTACCTGAGCAATCTGTAATATAAAAAGATACTGTCTGAAGCCTTTAGCAAGTCCCAGTAAGAGAATCAAAGGGACGACTCTCAAATGTTGTAGTAAAGCCATGATATTCTTTGCTGACAAAAATTTTTACCTTGAGGAAAAGAACTCCTATTTTGACTTTGCTATTAGGTGCTTGTAGACAGGGAATGTAGATAGGACACTAAGGGACTGTGAAACTTAAGATGTCCATTATAAATTTGTTATCTGATCCATTCAATCAGAAAGTTGGACATGTGAGCAAGTATTCTATTATTAAATGAAAATTGTATATTGTTAATTCACAAAAGAAGTTCTTGAGGGCACAGGTATGTTACTTGAAAATGCGGCTCATATTCCAAGTGTACCTGCTTTAAACATTTATTATTTCTCTCTGAATCTAAAACTATGGCTTCAAGTGGCATTTCCTGTGTCTAACTAATGAAAGATTCAGTTAAATGACTCTAGGCTTACCATATAGATGGATCTAAACAGATTTTGCCAATAATAGAAATAAGCAGTGCTACTGATAAGTATTGTATAAGGAATCTTACTAAAAGGAAGAAATCTAGGCAGCAAATCCATTTCTCCACATTGTCTGGAATAAGAGATGCCTTGATGTAAAGATTCTAACAGACTAGTTAGGGGAAATAGTTTGTCAATAGGAAGTGTGACAATCTGTGCTCATATAAATTTTCAGTAGAGGGTCCCTGGACAGAGATGCTTAACAATAATCAGGTTTAAAAAATGATCTATTTCATAGTTGTCAGGGAGCATCTTTCACAGTTGCTTCTGTGCTTGGAGAATGTGTCCATGTCTAATCTTGAGACAACAGTAGGGAAAAAAGCTATGCAAGAGCTTACCTGAATCTGTTTTCCTTGCCAAAGTGATCTAGTTATAGTAACCATTGATAGGAAGCAGCTTGGTATGGCACTCTCATGTTCGCTGTATAGCAGGGGCTTGATCATTTTGAATTATTTACATCATGGACAGATAGTAATTAGTCCTTATGGAAATTGATGTATACATTTGTACACATTTTTGCCTTTCCCACTTTCATTAATTTTGCCAGCATCATCCAAGATTTTTTTTTTCTCATTCTGAGATATCTAAAGAACATACATTCTGTCCAGAGAATAAATTTTAAGGTGAATTAAAAAATATGGCAACAAAGGTCCTCAGCTGATGACATTCGCTGGTTGTGTCATGCAATAGCTCTATTCAAAGACCTGTTGAAAATTCAAGTACAGAGTCATCTATAAAGCAACATCTCCGTGGGTTGGTGTATCATCCACTGGTTATAATGTATGCCTTAAAATAAAGGCCATTATAGGGAGACTGCTTCCAGATTTCCTAGTTTTCAAGGGTTCCAAAACCAAGAGGTGAAAGTAGGTCCCTTTCATAATTATACCTAATCATCACTAAAACAGTTTCTTATTCCTGTTCCCGTAGTCTTGGGTTTGATGGGTTTAGATACATTAGCTCATATATTATCTCTCAAGAGAAAAGTGATTCCTCTAGGAAACACAATCAAGACTAGTTTCTATTAGAAGTTGTAATTGCCTCCAGACCATCCTACACTCCTCATGCTATTGAATCAGCATGTTTCTGAATCACTTCATTGGCCAAGAAACTTGATTACCACAAGTTAGGTAAATCTGAATATGGCTACATAAAGTGGCAGGTGAGATAATATCTGGAATCCAGAGAATCACTTGAGTGCAACTCAGTGTTCACACATTCAATAATAACAACTAATAAGAAACCACAGTATTCTCATGAAGGTAGCATCTATAAGGGCTCAAAAATTATGATACAAGTTTGAGTTATCTACTATAGAAAATAAAAAGAAAGGAGGAAAAAAAAAAAAAAGACAAAACACAACCTGAGAATAAGAAAAGAAAAGTCAGGTGTTGACAATAGGCAGGAGAAGATGGAAAATGTAAAGGAAATCCATTGGTTACAAAATTAGGACTTATTAACCAGTTACAAAAAGGAGACTGTAGCAGCGCTCCTTGTGGTAGTTAATTACTCTCACTCCTTTTATTTTACTAATGTATACACCAGAACTACTGGTGACTCCTTTTTACTGATTTAACCATTCTCTGCTACTATATGGTGATTGATGAAATATTATATATTTCCTTGTTTGGGGAAATGGAAATGTCTTCATCTAAATCATTTATTAATATAAAGAGTGGTGCATGGCAGATGAATGTTGAGTAGCAAAAGCAGTGGTGTACCACAAGCTTTATACCTTATATTCTCTAGCTCTGTGACTAGAGAAGTTAACTGCCCTCTACAGACCGCAGTATAAGAACCCCTATTTCCCTTCATTTCTGGGAAAAGATTAAATGTAATTGAAAATATGTAAAATAAGAGATAGATCAAAGTATAACATGCCTTATCTTTGCTCTCTCATGTGTCTCCAGGTTTTGGCCATAGTCCAAGAAATGGCTGTGTGCCTCTATGGACATGACTCATGTTGACCATCCTGTCTTCTCTGGTTCCTACTCTTCACAGGTCCAGCTTCAACTTCTTGTCCATCAGGCCAGTGGTGATGACGGTTGTAATATCGTCTCACTGTTAACAATTCTTGCCAGCTTTACCATATACTGTGAATTTTTGATTCACCCAAACTCTACGAAAAGTCCCTTTTTAAAATTCTGTTCATGTATATCCTTTAAGTGTGCCATTGATTTATGCCAATACTGTGACATTATAAATGTCTTTAAAATTTCTTTTGACTCTTATATTTTAAGTTTCCATAGGCAAGAGATAACTTCCACACAGTGTGGATATAAAATATAATTAAGTTTTAGAAATGTATATGGCTCAATTTAATTAATTCTATGCCCCACACTATTGGTTTTTAAAATGCCATCCTTTATAATGCTACAGCTAAATAGGGTACACTTTCAAACATATATAGTATTTAGATTTATTTTACAGTGAGACATACAAAGTAATAACCTTGCAAAAAGAGATACATTTTTTAAAGGAGGAATAATTATGTTGCTAAGCTGTGAAGAAAATGTATCATTAGTTAAAATAACAACCAAAAGCCTCTAGAAAGTAGAAATAGGTTTTCATATCCAGCAAGTCATGGTCATGCTATTTTTTCCCTTTTTGCAATAGCACATCCCAAAAACTTGTTCAGTCTCCCCTGTGACCTTGTGAAGGAGAGAAAACATGTACCTTTGCCATCTAAAACATTTTATTCATTTCAAAATGGGCAGCATGATACTGCAGCTATTTTAAGCGTCCCATTGTTTGTCTGAAATAGATTGTACTGGCAGAGTGTGTGTTCTGAAAATTGTTTGCTTGGTGTGCTCATTACTTCATGTCAAATTCCAGAATGGCAATTTCTAACAATTTCTAAACATTTTTTTTTTTTTTTTTTTTGCCAAACAGGTCAAGTGAATGATGCTATTTAAGTGTGTGGTTTGTGGGAAATGGGCTGGGAGAACTAGAAATTAGTCTGGATGAAGTCTAAGCAGAGACTCAAAGACTATTTCTTCTTATGGGATAAGTCACATTGCACTGAACTGAAGAGAATGGTGATCAGGTGTAAGGCAAACAAGTTTTCAGTTTTTGTTAAAAACATGGACAAACAACTTAAAAACTGCAGGAAGTTAATCGATACTGAGAGTATAAAACATACTCGATAGTTCAAATCAACTGATTCATTTCTTAAGTCCTTCCAGTGGTCATAACGCACTATGAAGCAAATTTACATAAGCCTCTAATATTCCTAAAGTCATTAGCATTAAATATGACTTTTTCATGACTTTTCATTGCTAATGGAATAAAATTCAAACCCAATCACAGCTCCCTCATCTCATTTGCAAATATCTCTTTCCACATATCTTACCATCTAGAACTATGGTTTTTCATGGCTACTCTGATATGGCCTAAATATTTCAATATTTTGACAGACATACATTTATTTTTGTTTCAAATAGCATGTTTAGCCTATACAGTGTGTGGGAAATAGACGGGGAAACAGTAGAAACAGTGTCAGACTTTATTTTTGGGGGGCTCCAGAATCACTGCAGATGATGACTGCAGCCATGAAATTAAAAGACATTCCTTGGAAGAAAAGTTATGACCAATCTAGATAGCATATTCAAAAGCAGAGACATTACTTTGCCGACTAAGGACCATCTAGTCAAGGCTATGGTTCTTCCTGTGGTCATATGTGGATGTGAAAGTTGGACTGTGAAGAAATCTGAGCGCTGAAGAATTGATGCTTTTGGACTGTGGTGTTGCAGAAGACTGTTGAGAGTCCCTCGGACTGCAAGGAGATCCAACCAGTCCATTCTGAAGGAGATCAGCCCTGGGATTTCTTTGGAAGGAATGATGCTAAAGCTGAAACTCCAGTACTTTGGCCACCTCATGCGAAGAGTTGACTCATTGGAAAATACTCTGATGCTGGGAGGGACTGGGGGCAGGACGAGAAGGGGACGACTGAGGATGAGATGGCTGGATGGCATCACGGGCTCAATGGATGTGAGTCTGAGTGAACTCCGTGAAATGGTGATGGACAGGGAGGCCTGGGGTGCTGCGATTCATGGGGTCGCAAAGAGTCGGACACGACTGAGCGACTGAACTGAACTGAACTGAACTGAAATCAGCATTTGGCTTTAACACAAAAAATTTTAGTCAAAGACCAAAGGCATATCAGAACTCAAAGAATATGTGGAAACTTGACTGTAAAAATACATATACCCCTGCTCTAGAGACAGTGAACATACTTTGGGCACAGTACATCACATACCTTTATAACTTTTTGCCTTGTTCTCCCAGTTATTTAGCTTAGAATACGTATCCAAGAGAAATTGTTCATGTTCCATAGGAACTCAAGCCACCCATTTGGGGGATGCCTTAATCTCCCAAGCTATTCTCTTTAATCTCTCTTCATTTCTTCATTTTTTTCACTGGCTCAGGCATCTGATCATGTTATGATTACTAGTCTATTTAAGCTCTAGTAATGAAGTTTTTCAGGTTGGAATAAAATTAATATCCATAGCTTTGGCACATAAAAATACCTTACCTCCCCGTGGGTGCTTAAATTTAGGGGTAATCATTTCAAGTCTGGATCAGGAATCCATATAGATGTACACTTCAATACATAGGCAACAGCACATAAAAAACCTCAAAGTTGGCTTGATTTCAGGTTAAAATGTCTCTACATACTCATAGTTTCCATATGCCCTGACCTGTATTCAGATATATAGAAGGCAATTTCAATAAAAGAGAAGGTCAGAAATTTGAATTATTTTCTCTTTCTGAATGAACGAAGAAGGGAAGCTAGAAGTCTAGAGTTTGAATTCCAGTCCTTTCTTTATCTTTCTGGGTGAACTTTGGAAAAACAATTTCAAGAACAACAACAAATTCCTAATAACAACAATAATAATTATAACAGGTAGAACAGAATGTGCTACATGACTCAAACTATGTCAAGCATATAAACAACTTTAACAGTTACTCAACTGTAAAAAAAAATTTCTTATTAAACATGACAGATAAAATGTCTTAATTTTTGGTATGCTCTATCTAAAACCTCTATCTCTATGGAACATAATGGAATGTTGTTATTCTAAAAATATTCATAGCTACCTAAAGGAAATGTTCAACTACTTTCATCTCCTTTCTGCACTGGTTGGTTGCTGCAAGGATATCCAGCCAGTCAATCCTAAAGGAAATCAGTCCTAAATATTAATTGGAAAGACTGTTGCTGAAGCTGAAACTCCAATAGTTTGGCCACCTGATGCAAAGAACTGACTCACTTGTAAAGACTGTGATGCTGAGAAAGACTGAAGGCTGGAAGAGAAGGGGATAGCAGAGGATGAATTGGTTGGATGGTTTCACTGACTTGATAGACATGAGATTGAGTAAGCTCAGGGAGTTACTGATGTACAGGGAGGTCTGGTGTGCTGCATTCCATGGGGTCACAAAGAGTCGGGCGTGACTGAATAACTGAACTGAACTGAACTGAAAGGAAAAGTCGAGGCAATACTATCAGGTTAGATATGACATTCAAATTTTGAAAAATGGCTAGTAGTGGCTAATTTAGCACAGGACAAAAAGTTGAAATCTATCATCTGGCAAGCAGAGTTAGAAACCAAGACTAAGGAGGCTTATTCATGCTGTAAAACCACAGAGGCTCTCAGGAAGTGGTGACAAAAGCTCAAAGAAAGCATGGATGAGGTATGGGAATAATATGTTGAACAGTTTAAAAGCACTTATTTTTTTTTCAACATTCCATTATTTATTCCACACAATGATATGACTGCTCCTTCGCTGGTAAGGTAGGGAATGGAAGTCTACTCCATGGAAAGTTAAAAGTAGTGAGCTCTAGATTTCAAAATATTGAGCCAAGTTAATAGGGGTTGAGGGTAAGAGAATATATTAAAACAGGAAGATTAGATAAATGTTTCCTTTTAAAACTCTAAAGCCTCATCCTACTTTGTCTATCAGATTCTAAATTTCAGAAAGCTAGGCTTATAGTACCTATTAGAACCAACCATCTGACCCAGGACAATGCAAACAATTATGATGCATGTTGATAATTATGTATCATCAAATGAAACAGCTTAACATCCACCAAAAATGTTTCAATAAAACCTAGTCATATTTTAGCCTTTCACACAACACATATACTCAAATATATTACTTTTTAGTTCTTAAGTCTTCAAAGAAACAGATAGCTACCATATTTTAGGACATTATATAAATTTAAAGACAGACACAAAGACAAATATGCATATGCAGTTAACCCTTGAACAATACAGGGTTTAATCTGTACATATAGTCAACACTTTATATTCACAGTTACTCCACATCTGCAGATTAAATCAGCCAAGGACCATGTAGTACTATAATGTTTAATAATGAAAAATATCTGTAGGTAAGTGGACCCATACAGTTTAAATCCACATTGTTCAAGGGAAAACCGTACCTAAGCAAAACAAAAGCTAAACACCCAGAAAATATGAGTCATTTAGAGAAAAAAAAAGTTTAAAATGAAGGCATTAATAGGAACTGTAATATCAAGAGAAGATACAACATCATAATATGTAAGAATAGGATTCTATCGGATTTGTTTATTTATTTATATTTTATTTTTGGCTGTGCTGGGTCTTTGTGCTGTGCATGGTCTTTCTTTAGCTGTTGCAATCAGGGGCTACTCTCTAGTTGTGATGCACGGACTTCTCACTGTGGTGTCCTCTCTTGTTGCAGAGCATGGGCTCTAACGTGCTCAGACTTCAGTGGTTGCAACACAGGCTCTAGAGGGTGAGATCAGTAGTTGTGGCACATGGCTTAGGTCGCCCCATGGCATGTGGAATCTTCCCACACCAGGGGTTAAACCCATGTCCCCTGCATTGGCAGTTGGGTTCTTAACCACTGGGCCACCAGGAAAGTTCAGGATGCTATGTTTTTAAAAGATGAACCATTCAGATAATTACAATGTTGGTGTTGAAAATGTGAAAAAGCGCACTTTAGCAAAAGTAGAATTTTATTTGACAAATTATTTATATATGATTTGAAAGGTACAAGAATACAGAATAAAGAAATGCTGGTGAATAAATTCAAGATTTAAACTAGCAGTTTCAGAATATAAGAAAGGACAAAATGTGTCAGGGATATTATCAATGATATTATTTTAAAAATTACAATAAAGTAGATGTGGGCAAGATAGCGAAGTAGGAAGATGAAAAGCTCACCTCCTCACACGAGCACAACAAAATTATAACTGCTTATGAGTAAATGTTGGTGAGGAAGACTTGATGATAGGCAGAAGGAATATACAGTATAGGAAAGAGATGCAGAGGCATTTTATCATCAAGATCAACACCTTTGGGTACTGACTTACAAACTGAAGGATAATTAAAACAGCACAGATTCTACACAAGGCATGGGGGATCTGAGACCCGTTTCAGGCTCCCATGTCTAGAGACCATAAACCAAGAAGAACACCCAGAATGTATAGCTTTGAAGGCCCGTCCCACTTTCGTACAGAAAAGTCAGATGCTTATAAAAAACAAACTAGCTTTTAAAGGGTGCAAGGAATATCACAAACTGAGTTGCAGTACAGAGGCAGTGATTTGAACGGAGACCGAGTCAGATTACTTGCTGATGTTGGAGAGCCCCTCAAAGAGGAAGAAGGCAAATGAGATTCCCACAGGGACAGATGCTGGTGGCAGCCATTTTAGGGAGTTCATTCCCCCACAGGGTGCTGGTGCTGGCAAGTGACATCTTGGTATCTTCCCTCTACCTTATTAGTTCTAGGGGCTTAGTTGCCCACCAACAAGCTGGACCAGTAGCAGGGTTCTCTTGACACCCACAATTCTCTTGACCCATTGTGTGACCCAGCCTTAAGCAAGAGTGGGTTGACACTAGCCCTAAGATCACACAGCAAGCCAGAAGGGTCCTAACCTTGCACACTGTTGGGCCAGCACAATCATGTGAATCAGAGTCTGTCAGACAAATGTGTGTGGGGTCGTTTCCACCATCCAGTGTGCCCATAGTAGTCAGCCCCACTTCAAAAAAAAATCCACATGGTCTACATAGCTATAGTGACCAGAGAGGAGTATATTCCTGGGGCCGATAGTATGCCTCCTGCATAAGGCTACTTCTCCGCAACTTCCAAACATAACTGACCTATAAGACACAAAAATGAACAGAAAACTGGGCAAATGAGGAGACAAAAAATGTGTTCCAAATTAGCAACAAGAAAAAACCATAGAAAAAGATCTAACCAAGAGAAAATCAGATAGGACATACAAAATATACTTCCTAAAGAATTAAAGTTGAGCTATTTCAAATCCTAAGAGATGATGCTGTGAAAGTGCTGCAATGGCCACAAGACTGAAAAGGGGAATACCAGACCACCTGACCTGTCTCTTGAGAAACCTATATGCAGGTCAGGAAGCAACAGTTAGAATGGGACGTGGAACAACAGACTGGTTCCAAATAGGAAAGGGAGTACATCAAGGCTGTATGTTGTCACCCTGCTTATTTAACTTATAGGCAGAGTACATCATGAGAAACGCTGGACTGGAAGAAGCACAAGTTGGAATCAAGATTGTGGGAGAAATATCAATAACCTCAGATATGAAAATGACACCATTCTTATGGCACAAAGTAAAGAAAAACTAAAGGACCTTTTGATGAAACTGAAAGAGGAGAATGAAAAAGTTGGCTTAAAGCTCAACATTCAGAAAATGAAGATCATGGCATCTGGTCCCATCACTTCATGGGAAATAGACGGGGAAACAATGGCTGACTTTATTTCTTGGGGCTCTAAAATCACTGCAGATGGTGATTGCAACCATGAAATTAAAAGACTCTTACTCCTTGGAAGGAAAGTTGTGATTAATCTAGATAGCATATTCAAAAGCAGACACATTACTTTGCTAACATAGTTCCATCTAGTCAAGGCTATGTTTTTCTCCAGTAGTCATGTATGGATGTGAGAGTTGGACTATAAAGAAAGATGAGTGCAGAAGAATTGATGCTTTTGAACTGTGGTGTTGGAGAAGACTCTTGAGCGTCCCCTGGAATGCAAGGAGATCCAACCAGTCCATCCTATAGGAAATCAGTCCCGGGTGTTCATTGGAAGGACTGATGTTGAAGCTGAAACTCCAATATTTTGGCCACCTGATGCAAAGACCTGACACGTTTGAAAAGACCCTGATGTTTGGGCCGATTGGGGGCAGGAGTAGAAGGGGATGGCAGAGGATGAGATGGTTAGATGGCACCACCAACTCAATGTACATGAGTTTGGGTAAACTCCGGGAGTTGGTGATGGACAGGGAGGCCCTGCGTGTGGAGGTTCACAGGGTCAGAAAGAGTCAGACACGACTGAGTGACTGAGCAGAACTGAACTAAAAGAGTTCAAAGTAATGATCATAAAGATGCTTAAGGAACTCAGAAGAATAGATGAACACAATAAGAAGTTCAACAAATAGTTATAAAATATGAAGGGCAAAATAGACTACAAGAATACAATAACTAAAATTAAAACATGTATATTTTTATATGTGAAATAGATAGCCAGTCCAGGTTTGATACATGAGACAGGGCGCTCAGTATCAGTGTACTGGGATGACCCTGAGGGATGGGATGGGGAGGGAGGTGAGAGGGGTGTTCCGGATGGTGGGACACAGGAACACCCATGGCTGATCCATGTCAATGTATGGCAAAACCACCATAAAATTGTAAAGTAATTATCCTCCTATTAAAATAAATAAATTAATTAAAAAATATACACTAGATAGAATGACCAGTAACTTAGATGATATAGAGATGATCAGGGAATTGGAAGACAGAAGAGTGGAACTTAACCATGCTGAACAGAAAAAGGAAAAGGAACTAAAGGAAAATGAAGACAGTTTAAGAGATTTCTGGGATAATATAAAGTATATTAACATCTGAATTATATGGATTCCAGAAGGAGAAGAGAAGGAGAGATGCAGTGAACGTGTTTAAGAAATTATAGCTGAGAATTTCCTTAAACTGGAAAAGGAAATAGATATCCCAGTCCAGTAAGTGAAAACAGTCCTAAAGAAGTGACCTCAAAGAGGTCAACACCAAGAAAAATTATAATTAAAATGGCAGAAATTAAAGATAAAGAGAGCATCTTAAAAACAAGAGAAAAGCTACTAATTCCATAGAAACGAACTCCCATAAAACCAACAGTTGACTTTGCAGCTCAAAGTTTGCACACCACAGGAGAGTGGCATGACATACTCAAAGTGATGAAAGGAAAAAAAAAAAAAAAAACACAACACAAAACCCTACACTGAAGTATACACTAACCAGCAAGGTTATCACTTAGAGGTGAAGGAGAGATAAAATTTTTACAGACAAACGAAAGCTAAAAGAGTTCAGCACTATTAAATTTTAAAGGAACTTCTTTAAGTAGAAAAAAGAAAAAGGCTATAACTAGAAATAAGAGAATTATGGAAGGAAAAATCTCATTGGTAAAGATAACCATGCAATAAAAATAGACCAGCCTCTTATAAAGCTAGTAGGAAGGTTAAACGGAGAAGGCGATGGCACCCCATCGCCTGGAAAATCCCACGGATGGAGGAGTCTGGTGGGCTGCAGTCCATGGGGTTGCAAAGAGTCGGACACTACTGAGCGACTTCACTTTCACTTTTCACTTTCATCCATTGGAGAAGGAAACGGCAACCCACTCCAGTGTTCTTGCCTGGAGAATCCCAGGGACGGGGGAGCCTGGTGGGCTGCCATCTATGGGGTTGCACAGAGTCGGACACGACTGAAGTGACTTAACAGCAGCAGCAGCAGCAGCAGCAGGAAGGTTAAAAAGGAAAAGTAGTAAAAATCATCTATAAGCCACAGTAAATTGTGGAAGATATTGAAATTTTAAACATGTAAATAGAGAAGTAAAAGTTCAGGCTTATTAGAAAGTGCTTGAATTTAAGAGATTGTCAACTTATATAATACACACACACACACACACACACACACACACACACACATATATATATATATATATATATATATATCAGTTCAGTTCAGTCGCTCAGTCGTGTCTGACTCTGCGACCCCATGAATCGCAGCATGCCAGGCCTCCCTGTCCATCACCAACTCCCGGAGTTCACTCAGACTCACATCCATGGAGTCAGTGATGCCATCCAGCCATCTCATTCTCTGTCGTCCCCTTCTCCTCCTGCTCTCAATCCCGCCCAGCATCAGAGTCTTTTCCAATGAGTCAACTCTTCTCATGAGGTGGCCAAAGTACTGAAGTTTCAGCTTTAGCATCGTTCCTTCCAAAATCCCAGGGCTAATCGCCTTCAGAATGGACTGGTTGGATCTCCTTGCAGTCCAAGGGACTCTCAAGAGTCTTCTCCAACAACACAGTTCAAAAGCATCAAGTCTTCAGCGCTCAGCTTTCTTCACAGTCCAACTCTCACATCCATGCATGACCACAGGAAAAATCATAGCCTTGACTAGTCAGAAATTAGTCGGCAAAGTAATGTCTCTGCTTTTGAATATACTGTCTAGGTTGGTCATAAATTTCCTCCCAAAGAGTAAGCGTCTTTTAATTTCATGGCTGCAGTCACCATCTGCAGTGATTTTGGAGCCAAAAAAAATAAAGTCTGACACTGTTTTCATCATTTACCCATCTATTTCCCATGAAGTGATGGGACCAGATGCCACGATCTTCATTTTCTGAATGTTGAGCTTTAAGCCAACTTTTTCACTCTCCTCTTTCACTGTCATCAAGAGGCTCTTTAGTTCCTCTTCACTTTCTGCCATAAGGGTGGTGTCATCCTCATATCTGAGGTTATTGATATTTCTCCTGACAATCTTGATTCCAGCTTGTGCTTCTTCCAGCCCAGCGTTTCTCATGATGTACTCTGCATAGAAGTTAAATAAGCAGGGTGACAATATACAGTCCTGACGTACTCCCTTTCCTATTTAGAACCAGTCTGTTGTTCCATATCCAGTTCTAACTGTTGCTTCCTGACTTTGTGTGTGTGTGTGTATGTGTGTGTGTGTGTGTGTGTGTGTGTGTATAGGTATTGTAGGTTTTTGGTTTGCTACATATATATATATATGTATTGCATATATATATCTGTATATGTATATATGTGTATAGCATATATATATATATATATATATATATATATATAAGTAGCAAGCCAAAAACCTACAATACCTATACACACACACACACAAAGTAGAAAAAGCAGAGTACCTCCCAGAATACTGGAAATAAAAGCAAAAATAAAGAAATGACATCTAATTAAAATTAAAAGCTTCTGCACAACAAAGGAAACTATAAGCAAGGTGAAAAGACAGCCTTCTGAATGGGATAAAATAATAGCAAATGAAGCAACTGACAAACAACTAATCTCAAAAATATACAATCAACTTATGCAGCTCAAGTCCAGAAAAATAAATGACCCAATTAAAAAATGGGCCAAAGAACTACATGGACATTTCTCCAAAAAAGACATATGGATGGCTAACAAACACATGAAAAGATGCTCAACATTACTCATTATCAGAGACATGCAAATCAAAACCACAGTGAGGTACCATTTCACACCAGTCAGGATGGCTGTGATCCAAAAGTCTACAAACAATAAATGCTGGAGAGGGTGTGGAGAAAAGGGAACCCTCTTACACTGTTGGTGGGAATGCAAACTAGTACAGCCACTATGGAGAACAGTGTGGCGATTCCTTAAAAAACTGGAAATAGAACTGCCTTATGACTCAGCAATCCTACTGCTGGGCATACACACTGAGGAAACCAGAACTGAAAGAGACACATGTACCCTAATGTTCATCGCAGCACTGTTTATGATAGCCAGGACATGGAAACAACCTAGATGTCCATCAGCAGATGAATGGATAAGAAAGCAGTGGTACATATACACAATGAAGTATTACTCAGCCATTAAAAAGAATACATTTGAATAAGTTCTAATGAGGTGGATGAAACTGGAGCCTATTATACAGAGTGAAATAAGCCAGAAAGTAAAACACAAATACAGTATACTAATGCATATATATAGAATTTAGAAAGATGGTAATGATAACCCTCTATGCGAGACAGCAAAAGAGACATGGATGTATAGAATGGACTTTTAGACTCTGTGAGAGGGAAAGGGTGGAATGATTTGGGAGCATGGCATTGAAACATGTCTACTATCAGGTAAGGTTCGAATGGCCAGTCTATGTTCGATACAGGATACAGGATCCTTGGGGCTGGTGCACAGGGACGATCCAGAGAGATGATATGGGGTGGGAGGTGGGATGGGAGTTCAGGATTGGGAACTCATGTACACCTGTGGTTGATTCATGTCAATGTATGGCAAAACCAATACAGTATTGTAAAGTAAAGTAAAGTAAAAATAAAAATTAAAAAAAAGAAAAAGCAGAGGAACCAGAGATCAAATTGCCAACATCTGTTGGATCATCAAAAAAGCAAGTCCAGAAAAACATCTACTGTTTTATTGACTATGCCAAAGCCTTTGACTGCGTGGATCACAACAAACTGGAAAATTCTTAAAGAGATGGGAATTGCAGGCCATCTTACCTACCTCCTGAGAAATCTGTATGCAGGTCAAGTAGCAACAGTTAAAACCGGATGTGGAACACAGGTTCCAAATAAGAAAAGGTGTACGTCAACGTTGTATATTGTCACCCTGTATGTTTAACTTATATTCAGAGTACATCATGCAAAATGCCAGGCTGGATGAAGCACAAGCTAGAATCAAGGTTGCCAGGAGAAATATCAATAACCTCAGATACGCAGATGACCCTACTCATGTCTGAAGGCAAAGAACTATAGAGCCTCTTGATGAAAATGAAAGAAGAGAGTAAAAAGCTGGCTTAAAACTCAACATTAAAAAAACTAAGATCATGGCTTCTGCTTCCATCACTTCATGTCAAATAGATGGGGGAAACAATGGAAACAGTGTCAGACTTTATTTCTGGGAGTTCCAACATCACTGCAGATGGTGACTGCAGTCATGAAATTAAAACACACTTGCTCCTTGGAAGAAAAGCTATGACTGAGCTGGATAACATATTAAAAAGCAGAGACACCAATTGTTGACAGAGGTCCATCTAGTCAAAGCTATGGTTTTTCCAGTAGTCATGTATGGATGTGAGAGTTGGACTATAAAGAAAGCTGAACATCAAAGAACTGATGCTTTTGAACTGTGGTGTTGGATAAGACTCTTGAGAATCCCTTGGACTGAAAAGAAGTCAAACCAGTCAATCTTAAAGGAAATGAGTCTTGACTAGACATTGGAAGAACTGATGCTGAAGCTGAAACTTGAATACTTAGGTCACCTGATGAGAAGAACTGACTTATTGGAAAAGACCCTGATGCTGGGAAAGATTGAAGGCAGGGAGAAAAAAGGGATGACAGAGGATGAGATGGTTGGATGGCATCACTTACTCAATGGACATGAGTTTGAGCAAGCTCCAGGAGTTGGTGCTGGACATTGAAATCTGGCGATCTACAGACAATGGGGTCCCAACACGACTGTGCAACTGAACTGACTGAAGTACTGACAGTTTGAAAATCAGAATATAATTGAGAAACCTGTAGCCAAATTTATTGAGAACCTAAGAGAGGTCCAAATAAGTTATGAAAAAAGAAAAAGTTATGATTGATACCAGAAATATACAAAGGATCAGAAGAGATTACTATACACAATTATACACCAATAAAACATAACCTAGAAAAAATGAGTAAGTTCCCAGAAGATTAACATCACCCGAGATTGAACTAGGAGGAAATATAAAATAGGAAGAGACCAATAACCAGTAATTTAAATGAATTAGTAGTTTAAAAGTTTCCCACAGGTAAAATTCTAGAGCTAGATTCCTTCACAGACGAATACTTCCAAAAGTTAAAAGAAAAGTTAAAATCTAGCCTTTTAAAATTATTCCAAAGGTGGAAGAGGAAAGAGTTCTTCTGAACTCATACTATGAGGTTAGCATCATCTTGATATCAAAACCAGAGAAATTACAAAAAAGAAAATTATAGGCCAATATATGTGACAAACACAGATGCAAAAATGCTCAACAAATATTAGCAAACACTAATAAGACATTAAAATAATCATACACCACGATCATGTAAGATGTATACCAGGGATGCAAAGATGTTTCAATATCCACATATCAATGTGATACATTACATTTACAAATTGAATAATAAAAATCTTATAGCCATCTCAATAGATGCAGAAAAGCTTTTGACACATTCAACAGATATTTATGATAAAAGCTCTCAATAAAGTGCAATTAAAGGGGACACATCTCAACATAATAGTTTTGTGTGGCAAACCCACAGCAGATATATCACGTTCAATGGTGAAAAGAAAAAAGTAGTTCCTCTATATCAGGAATGAAACGAGACTGCCCACTCTTGCTAATTTTATTCAACATAGTTTTGGAAGTCTAAATCAGAGCAATCAGGCAAGATAAAGAAATAAATTGAATCCAAGTTGGAACAGAAGAGGTAAACTGTTAGTTTGCATGTTGCTATATAGTGAAAATCCTAAAAAATACACCATAATTGTTAAAACTCATTATTGAATTCTGTAAATTTGCAGAATACAATTTAAAATACAGAGATCTTCTATGCTTCTATATTCAAAAATAAACTATTAGAAAGAATGATTTTAAAATATTCTCACTTAAAATTGCATCAAAAAGTATAAAATACTTTGGAATAAATCTGACAAATGAAGGAAGTGAGCTATACTAAGAAAACTAAGGCCTATTAATTAAATTCATAATGACACAAACAAATGGAAAGATATAACATGCTCCCAGATTGGAATAATTAATGCTGTTAAAATACTAATATTCCACAAAGCAATCTACAGATTCAAAGCAATTCCTTCTCAAACCAGTGACACCTTTTCACGGAACTGGAACAAATAATTGTAAGATTTGATTGGAAACATGAAAGACCTAGGAAAAGCAAAAGATTTTGAGAAAGAACAAAATGAGGTATTATGATCCCTGTCTTCAGACTATACGTACAAATTTTCAGTAATCACAATAGTATGTCACTGGCACAAAAACAGAATCAAAGATCAATGTAACAGAATAGAGAGCCTAGAAATGGACTTAAACTTGCAAGGTTAATTAATCTATGACAGAATAGGTAAGAATATACAATGGAGAAGATAAATGATGTTTGGAAAATTGGAAAGCTACTTGAAAAAGAAGCAAAAAACAACAACACTGAACTTCATTCTCATCCCATCTATAAAAAATAAACTCAAAATGGATAAAAGACAAATATAAGACCTGAAACCGTAAAAACTAGATGGAAACCTAGGTAGCATACCCTTTTGTGAATGTCTTTTTGGAGTTTTTTTGAATATGTCTCCTCAGGCAATGGAAACAAACAATTTTTTTTTTTAAATGAGGCTATATTTACTAAAGAATCTTTCCATGACACAGAGAACTCAACAAACTAAAAAGATTGCCTATGGAATGGAAATTCATATTTACAAATGATATATCTGATAAAGGGTCAATATTTTTAAAATATATAAAGAAGTCATACATTCCAACATTAAACAAGACAAAAAATTTGGCAGAGTACCTGAATATATACTTTCCCAAAGATGTACAGATGAACAACAGGCACATGAAAAAAAGCTCACCATTGTTAACCATCAAAGAAATGCATATCAAAACCACAATGAGGTATTATCTCATATTTGTCAGAATGGCTATTATCAGAAAGACAAGTCACAAGTGTTTTAAGAAGGTGGTAAAATGGAAATTCTAATACACTGTTAATAGGATTGTAAATTGATGCAGTTATTAAGGAAACATTATGGAAGTTCCTCATAAAATTAAAAATAAAACTGCTCCATGATCCAGCGATTTCAATTCTGGATATTTACCTGAAGAAAACAAAAACATTATTTTGAAAGGATGAAATATGCATGCATTCTAATGTTCATTGTGGCATATGTGCAATAGCCAAGATACGGAAGCAGATTAATTGTCCTTGGATAAATGGATAACGAAGATGTGAAATAGCTATGCACACAATAGAATATTACTCAGCTATAAAAACAAACTAATTGTCCATGGATAAATAGATTAAAAAGGTGTAAAATAGCTACATGCACAATGGACTATTACTCAACTGTAAAAAGGAGTAAAATCTTCCCATTTGTGACAACATGGATGGACCTAGTATTATCCTAAGTAAGATAAATTAGACAAAGATATATACCTTTTGAATTAACTTACATGTGGTATCTGGAAAACAAAACAATTGAACAAATATCACCAAAACAGACTCATAGATAGAGTACAAACCCAGAAGAGAATGGGAAAGGAAGATAAGTGAAATTCCTGAGGGAAAATAGGAGGTACAATCTTCCAGTTATGAAATAAATGAGTCATTGGGATGTGTTGTATAGCAAAGGGAATATAATCAATAATATTGTAATAAATTTGTATGGTGACAAATGGTAACTAGACTTACCATGGTGATCATTATGTATGTATACAAATTTTAAATTTTATTTTGTACTGCTGAAACTTACATTGTAAATCCATTATACTTCAATTAAAATTTATAATAGACTTTCCCTAAATAGCAGTGACATGATATTCTTGATTGAAAAGACTACTCACTGAGGCCCTAAATAAATTAATAAGAAGTGATTCAAGACAAAGTGTAATTTTTAAACTCTCCAAGATATGTTTGAGAAGATTATATATAGCTACAAGTATCTATTATTTGTCTCTCAATCATCTAGCTACCAATCAATGTGTCATCAAAATCACATCAATGTATTTGGGAATGAGAATGGTACAGAACTATTTCCCCTCCACATTTTCCCCACCAAATTTCACATTGAGACAAACTACCTGTGGAATGTAGAATGAAGATATTTTCAGATATATGAAATTGTAACTTTTAACCTCCTATGGAGCAGCCGTGAATAGATACCCCACGTTCAAGATCAGAGAAATCCCAGTAAGATAGTACACACTGGAGGGGCTATGAGGAGATACCCCACATTCAAGGGCAAAGGAGAAGCCCCAGCAAGATTGTAGGAGGGTGAATTCACATTTAGAATCAAACCCCATTCCCACCAGAGACACTCAGAAGGCTCAAACAAACTTTGTGCACACCAGAACCCGGGGACCCCACAGAGACTGAGACAGAACTGTGTTTGAGTGTCTCCTGCAGAGGTACAGGTTGGCAGTGGTCTGCCACAGGGACAGGGGCTCTGGGTGTGAGTATTGCATAAGTCCTCTTAGAGGAGGTCGCCATTAACCTCACCATAGAGCTGCCAGAACATACATAGAACTGGAAAACAGACTTTTGGAGGGCACAACAGAACCTTATGCACCAGGACCCAGGAGAAAGGAACAGTGACCCCACAGAAGACATGTCTATGGGGGTCGAAGAGTTTCTGGTGAAGGCGTGGGTTGGAACTGGCCTGATGCAGGGTTGGGGGCAAGGACTGTATAGTACATGCATGGGATCTATTGAGGGAGGTCACCATTATCTTCATTACCTCCATCATAATTTGGCCCCAGGTAAGGCGATCAGCCTAGGATTTCTTTGGAAGGAATGATGCTAAAGCTGAAGCTCCAGTACTTTGGCCACCTCATGCGAAGAGTTGACTCATTGGAAAAGACTCTGATGCTGGGAGGGATTGGGGACAGGAGGAAAAGGCAACAACAGAGGATGAGATGGCTGGATGGCATCACTGACTCGATGGATGTCAATCTGAGTGAACTCTGGGAGTTGGTGATGGACAGGGAGGCCTGGCGTGCTGCGATTCATGGAGTCGCAAAGAGCTGGACACAACTGAGTGACTGAACTGAACTGAACTGAAACAGCAGAGAGGGAACACAGCTCCACTCATCAACAGAAAATTGGATTTAAGATTTACTGAGCATGAACTCCCCTCCCTCATCAGAACAAGACCCAGTATCCCCCTCAGTCAGTCTATCCCATCAGGAAGCTTTCATAAGCCTCTTATCCTTCTCCACCAGAGGATAGACTGAAAATCACAATCATAGAAAACTAACCAATCTAATCACATGGACACAGCCTTGTCTCACTCAATGAAACTATGAGCCATGCTGTGTAGGGTCACCCAAGACAGATGGGTCATGGTGGAGAGTTCTGACAAAATGTGGTCCACTGGAGAAGGGAATGGAAAACCACTTCAGTATTCCTGCCTTGAGAACCCCATGAAGAGTATGAAAAGATAAAAAGATAGGACACTGAAAGATGAACTAACCAGGTTGGTAGGTGCCCAATATGCTACTGGAGATCAGTGGAGAAATAACTATGGAAAGAATGAAGAGACAGAGCCAAAGAAAAAATAATGCCCAGTTGTGGATGAGACTGGTGATGAAAGCAAAGTCCAATGCTGTAAAGAGCAATATTGCATAGGAACCTGGGATGTTAGGTCCATGAATTAAGGCAAATTGGAAATGGTCAAACAGGAGATGCAAAAGTGAATGCAACATTTTAGGAATCGGCAAACTAATGTGGACTGGAATGGGTGAATTTAACTCAGTTGACCATTGTTTCTACTACTGTGGGCGAGAATCCCTTAGAAGAAATGGAGTAGCCATGATGGTCAACAAAAGAGTCCGAAATACAGTACTTTGATGCATTTTCAAAAACGACAGAATGATCTCTGTTCGTTTCCAAGGCAAACAATTCAATATCATGATAATCCAAGTCTATGCCACAACCGGTAGTGCTAAAGAAGCTGAGGTTGAGAGGTTCTATGAAGACCTACAAGACCTTCTAGAATTAACACCCCCAAAAGATGTCTTTTTCATTATAGGGAACTGGAATGGAAAAGTAGAAAGTCAAGAAACACCTGGATTAACAGGAAAATTTGGCCTTGGAGTACAGAATGAAGCAGGGCAAAGGCTAATAGAGTTCTGCCAAGAGAATGCACTGGTCATAGAAAACACCCTCTTCCAACCACACAAGAGAAGACTCTATACATGGATGTCGCCAGATGGTCAACACTGAAATCAGATTGATTATATTCTTTGCAGCCAAAAGTGGAGAAGCTCTATACAGTCAGCAAAAACAAGACTGGAAGCTGACTGTGGCTCAGATCTTGAACTCCTTATTGAAAAATTTAAAGTTAAATTTAAAAAGTAGGGAAAAACACTAGACCCTTCAGGTATGTTCTAAATCAAATCTCTTACAGTGGAAGTGAGAAATAGATTTAAGGAACTAGATCTGATAGACAGAGTGCCTGATGAACTATGGACAGAGGTTCATGACATTGTACAGGAGACAGGGATCAAGATTATCTCCAAGAAAAATACTGTAAAAAAGCTAAATGGCTATCTGAAGAGGCCTTACAAAAAGCTTTGAAAAGAAGGGAAACAAAAAACAAAGGAGAAAAGGAAAGATATACCCATTTGAATGCAGAATTCCAAAGAATTTCAAGGAGAAATAAGATAGCCTTCCTCAATGATCAGTGCAAAGAAATAGAGGAAAATAATAGAGTGGGAAAGACTAGAGATCTCTTGAAGAAAATCAGATGCCAAGGGAACATTTCATGCAAAGATGGACTCAATAAAGGACAACAATGGTATGGATGTAACAAAAGCAGAAGCTAAGAAGAGGTGCCAAGAATACACACAAGAACTGTACAAAAAAGATCTTCACAACTCAGATAATCATGATGGTGTGATCACTCACCTAGAGCCAGACATCCTGGAATGTGAAGTCAAGTGGGCCTTAGGAAGTATCCTACGAACAAAGCTAGTGGAGGTGATGGAATTCCAGTTGAGATATTTCAAATCATAAAAGGTGATGCTGTGAAAATGCTGGACTCAATATGCCAGCGAATTTGGAAAACTCAGCAGTGGCCACAGGACTGGAAAAGTCAGTTTTCATACCAATCCCAAAGAAAGGCAATGCCAAAGAATGCTCAAACTACTGCACAATTGCACTCATCTCACATGCTAGCAAAGTAACGTTCAAAATTCTCCATGCCAGGCTTCAGCAATACGTGAACCGGGAACTTCCAGATGTTCCATCTGGTTTAAGAAAGGCAAAGGAACCAGAGATCATATTGACAACATCCACTCGAGCATCAGAAACACAAGAGAGTTCCAGGGGAAAAAAGTCTATCTCTAATTTACCGACTACACAAAAGCCTTTGACTGTGTGCATCACAATAAACTGTGGAAATTTTTAAAGAGATGGGAATAACAGTTCACCTCCCACCCTGCCTTCTGAGAAATCTGTATGCAGGTCAGGAAGCAACAGTTAGAACTGGACATGGAACAACAGACTGGTTCCAAATAGGAAAAGGAGTACATCAAGGCTGTATATTGTCATCATGCTTATTCAACTCATATGGAGAGCATATATGTGAAATGCTGGACTGGATGAAACACAAGCTGGAATCAAGGTTTCTGAGAGAAATATCAGTGACCTCAAATATGCAGATGATATCACCCCTATGGCAGAAAGTAAAGAACTAAAGAGCCTCTTGATGAAAGTGAAAGAGGAGAGTGAAATAGTTGGCTTATAGCTCAAAATTCAGAAAACAAATATCATGTCATCTGGTCACATCAATTCATGTCAAATAGATGGAGAAACAGTGGGAAAAGTGGCAGACTTTATTTCTTTGGCTCCAAAATCACTGCAGATGATGACTGCAGCCATGAAATTGAAAGATGCTTGTTCCAGGAAGAAATGTTATGACCAACCTAGACAGTATATTAAAATGTAGGACATTACTTTGCCTACAAATGTCCATCTAGACAAGGCTATGTGTTTTTCCAGTAGTCATGTATGGATGTGAGAGTTGGACTATAAAGAAAGCTGAGAGCTGAAGAATTGATGCTTTTGAACTGTGGTGTTGGAGAAGACTCTTGAGATTCCCTTGGACTGCAAGGAGATTTAACCAGTCCATCCTAAAGGAGATCAGTCCTGAATGTTCATTGGAAGGACTAATGTTGAAGCTGAAACTCCAATATTTTGTCAACCTTATGCGAAGAGCTGACTCACTTGAAAAGACTCTGATGCTGGGAAACATTGAGGGCAGGAGGAAAAAGGGACGACAGAGGATGAGATGGTTGGATGGCATCACTGACTCAATGGGCATGAGTTTGAGTAAATTCCAGCAGTTGGTGATGGACAGGGAGGCCTGGCATGCTGCAGTCCATGGGGATCACAAAGAGTCGGATATGACTGAGTGACTGACGTGTACTCAACTGATGCACATTTTTTATAGTTTTTTTTTTTTTAGTATGTTCTTCCAACTATTATAGTGTAAATTAAGAAATAGAAATATAATTTAACAAATAAAATTCTTTTTAATATATATACATATATATTTTACTTTACAATATTGTATTGGTTTCTCCAAAAAATTCTAATACACAAGGGGCTTAAATGCAAGTAACAAGATGATGACTGTAGTAGTATAGGAAGTCCCCATTAGAGATAAATTCATGAAGATGGAAAGCTTTAAGAGAGTTACAATTAAGTGGGTGGGAATCTATAATTGCTTGATCATCTGACCAGATTCAGTTTTTCAGATAATTTAGAGAAAGAAAAATTACAGCTAAGTATTAATCTAAGGGTGGAAGTATTTGTGGAGTGCTAACTTGTACCTGCTAACAATTATTATATATATATTAATTTGCTAAACATAATAGCAATCTTATAAATTTGGCAATTTTATTATTGCCATTTTATGAATGACCAATTTCTAGGCAAAGCAAATGTTGTAAAATAAATAAAATGCAATTTTGCAGCAATATTTGGTTTAATCATGAATAATATTTAAAAAATCATAATAAATGCACATGAAATATTTATTTTGCTAAAAATTATATAATTCCTAGGATGGAAATAAGGAAAGTATTTCCATGTGGGTACAGAACATGATATTTGAGAATAAAAAATATCATTTCTGATCTGCAATAGAAGATTACTAGATTAACCCTTAAATTGTGAAAAGAAATGAAGAATTATCAAAATTTTAAGTGATAAGTAGGCCCTCTCCTGGGTTTATGTGATAATACTTTGACAGTGTCCTTTTTCACATCAACTAGTTGACCAGAAATATATGATAAAGTTCATGGGTTCATGTAAGATAAGTCAATTGATTTATTGCAGATATAGAGAAAAAGTATTTAAACATTTATGTGTCATAGTGTCAATGTATCACCTCTTTCCTATTCAGTTCTGAGAACCATAGTATTGTGTTATTTATTGTAAAAAGTACCATTCGTGGTTAATGGTACCCCACTCTTACAAGAGAAAAAAAAAGATAATAATATTGTTATTACTCATAGTACAATGTTTCCTTATAACCTGTCTATATTGAGACAATATAGATCTTACTGTACATTTCCCTAATCCCACTTGTTTAATGCTGGTTACATCATAACTTCTGTGAATATTAACTTGTAATTACTCTGAAAAGCTGCTAGTGTGTTTGCACTGATAGTGAACACAAATACAAGTCTTACCGAGAATACACAGTAGTATACGACATTAGTTTTCTGGTTTTGTTAAATTTCCAATTTAGAATTTTATAGTATAAAAGTTTTCCAACGCCTTCTAACTATGTGTTTTCTGGAAGGCTTTAAACTATAATGCCCACATTCCTAGCATGTGGTCTCTTTTGATCTTGGTTATAACTCTGCCTTCACCAGTGGAAGTTAAATAGGGGAGTTGAATGGAAGAAGTGTATTCCTAGTCACAGGACTATCTACCTTTTGTCTAGCATAGTTGAAGATGGTCATGGGAGCACGTCTCCTCATCCATTGAATACAATTAGAGGAAATAGATAAGAAAAGCCTATTGGTATTGTGTAGCAAGAGTCTTAAAGACCTTTGGAGGAAACAGCACAGCCACTCTTGCTGAACTGCCTAAGCATGATCAGTGTCAATTGGCAAAGGAACATTCAGTGTAAAGAATTCCTAGAGCACCACCACAGCCACAGAGCGCACATTTGGGTGCTGTAGGCCTGAAGTGACAGGATGATTGGGACATGGGTGGGTGAAATCCATTGCATAGACCAAGGGTCATCAGTGGATCATTAATAGTCCAGGATCTGAACTTGTCCTACATCTGATATAAACGACTCACCCCAAATTAGCAAATCAGCACCATCTTGATAGTTCGGTCGCACAAGATCCCAAGAAAAAAATTGTTGCATTATCCAGCAGGAGTGATCTGATGTTTGGTCATTTTCCTGAAACTAGATCCCTGTTTGCCTGTTTTAAGGGTGGTATTGGTCAAAAATTTGTAGGCAAATACAAGAAGAAACAGTTAAAGAGTTAAAATGTGGAGCTGATTTACTCTCAGAGCCGGGCTAGGGAGGAAACGGTAGTTTTAAGGTATTGTTGTTGTTGTTTAGTTGCTAAGTCATGTCTGACTCTTTTGTGACCCCTTGGACTGCAGCCCACCAGGCTCCTCTGTCCATGAGATTTACCAGGTAAGAACACTGAAGTGGGTTGCTGAATCGTTATTCAGGGAATCTTCACAACCCAGAGATTTACTGTTTTCTATAATACACCTTGTACTAAGTTTTTAAGTTCTATTTAGAGTATTACTTCTAAAACTAAAAATAATAATAATAAAGTGAATACATTAAAGTAGTTTATTTTAAAGTTTGTTTTTTTTTTTTTTTCCTGCTTCAAGCTTCTATATAAACCAAGCTTACCAGGAGCTAAATATACTATAAAGTATTAGAAGAAAAGCCAGTTGATTTCAATTTATATTGATACACTCAAATGTATCATGGTTGGTCTCTAAGAAACATAAAAGTCAATGACCAAAAAGTGAGACCGGCAACCTAAACCAGTCAAATAAAATAAAGAGGAGAAGTCTTCATATTATTCAAAGTATAGAACTGTTAAAGACAGCACTGGTCCCAAACTATGACTCCAAGTTTGCTCATTGGTGGAGACCTGCCTGCAAGACCCTGTCTTCCCTCAGGCTTCTCCACCAGCTGTCAATTAAACGCCATTAATGAGGACACTGATAGCAACTTACAAAATGCTTCAATCCCTTGAGTGTTTTCTTTCTAACAAGGAGTGTCTTTTTAGACCTCGCCATTTTAACCCTCCAAAAAATTAATATGAAAAGGAATTAATTTTGTCACTGGCAATAGGGGTGATATTTTAAGGCCTTCTAAACTCTCCATCTACCCTCAAGTTTTACTTTATAGTTGGCTGTATAACATGATGCTGACTCGTTATACACAAGCTTGAAAACAGGGTAGGCATTAAGGTAAAAATCATGGCTGGCTGAGCAAAGCAGGGTATTTTGATTTGTATTTACTTCCATGAAGGCCATACTACAACTAAAGATGTGAGAAGTATTTTTGGTTTTGCCCATACTATCATTTATTTCAAGAGATCATACAAGAACGCCACCTCTTCGTGTCAGAACTCACTGAAAAATTCTGTGAGAATAGAGCATGGTTTTCTTTGTTCATGTTTAAGTAAAACTTTACTGCATAAGTAATGTGTTCATGCACACCCAGAGATATACACAGTAACATCTCATTAGTTTTGCAGCATTACAAACATTATTTATACATAAATTCAAATAAATTAAAGTTTTTATATATAAATATTTAATTTTTTAAAACTCTCTTCAAACTATGTCACTATTCTTTATCTTCAAAAATACTAAATGGAACTTTTAAAATATTTTAATGACATGCAATTATTTTACTACATAATTGATGCCTCTAGTTCTTTCTATTTTCTAATACCACAGGCAAAATAGTATGAAAGGACTCTTTTTTTGCTGATTTGTGTAATTTTCTGTGTTTTATTTTTTTCTCATTGATATACAGTCCAACTTTTCAGTTCTTTCAGTATGTTTTCTTTTAGCTACTATTAAAAAAATTTTTTTGGCATGTTGAAAGTGAAGTCAGTCGGTCATGTCCGACTCTTTGCGACCCCATGGACTCTAGCCTACCAGGCTTCTCTGTCCGTGGGCTTTTCCAGGCAATACTACTGGAGTGGGTTGCCATTTCCTTCTCCAGGGGATCTTTCTAACCCAGGGATCAAATCCGGGTGTCCTGAATTGCAGGCAGACACTTTTACCATCTGAGCCACCAGGGAAGTCTCTTTTGCATGTTGAGTACATAGTAAGTGATGGGAAAGGGTGAAGGCAAAAACAGAAGAGTTCGGCAGAGGATGAGATGCTTAGATAGCATCACTGAATCAACGAACATGCATCTGAGCAAATTCTGGGAGACAGTGAAGGAGAGAAAAGCCTGGCATGCTTCAGTTCATGGGGTCCCAAAGAGTTGAACACAACTTGGTGGCTGAATAAGAACAAAAACAAGTACTCAAAAAACATTCTGTAGAGTTAAAATGCATCTTAGTCTGCTCCTAGACAGTACTGTTATAAAGAAATAATGAGTATTTTCATTGACCAAAAATTATTGACTTTTTTCCTCTTATCATGCCAGCTATTTAACATGATTTGATTTGTCCATTTTCAAAGTAATTCAAGCACTGAATGTCAAAGTACTGGTAATAAAAATTCAGTTAGTTTTGGTCAGTATGAAAGTCCAAGTAATCACTGATATTTGCCTCTTTTTTCTGTGAGTAGCTGGAGTGCTGTCATACAAAGAATTAAATGTTGAGGAGGCTGACAGCATTTATAAGATTTGAAGCTATGGCTTTGTAATCAAAAGGATGAGCTCTTGTTATAATTGCTGTGACTCCAAGGAACTTCTGGCTCACAATAAACATATGTCTGAAACCATATCATTTTAGTTAACACTGATATTTTTATCTTCTTGTAATGTCATCACATACCCTCCCTTCAAAAGTAAATTATCTTTTAAATGTCTATTTTATTACCCACCCCCTCAAGGTACTAAGCAATTTCACTTAGAAGTCAGAAAACTGGAAGGCAGACCATTTTAAAGATAGTTTATGACATGGCATCATATTTTTAAAGGGCCCTGAAAGCCTCATCTCCAAGCAATCAAGGCAGTCATGTTTGACTTTACTGTTACCCTAGGCATAGCTCTTTGATGGATTAAAAAGTGTTTTTTTTTTTTTTTTATTGACATCTGCTGTTTCAATGACACAATATGGATATTTTAGGCTTGTATTCAAAACAGAAATTGAGTTTCAGTATATTGAAAATAAGTGCCAGAAACACTAATGGCCACATTGATGACTTCAAATAATCTCTAATTATACTTCTAGAATAATAACACTGGAAATATTTGCCATGATAGAAAAATATTGTCCTATGACTGAACTGAACTGAACTGAACCAGTAGGTATGATGGCATTGACCTTAACTTGAATGACTACTTTAAAAAGCTAATGATAGACCAAAGACTGTGGAAGGGTTTGACTTTACAAGACAGTTGGAAGAATAATTCCTCACACACATTTGTAACAGATGCTTCTCTATCTAGTTTTAAATTCTGAAAAAGTGACTGTATCCTATTCATACTTTATCTCCAGAATCAAGACAGATCCTGATAATAAGACTTAGTGTTTGTTTAACTGAGTTAGTTCTTTGAATGTTAAAATACTAGTTGGTAAAATTCCTCTGATAAGGAAAAAAAAAACAACTGGTTCTGTTGAAATATTATTTAAAATTTTTTCTTAACTTCTGTTTCTTATGTGGTGTGTTGAACCAGTTTTGACTCAACTGATATACACTATTTTACATGATTATGATACATATGTGTTCATTTTTACTAAGGAATGTTTCATCCCCATAAAATACAGAGCTACAGAGCTTCATGTCAACTCATGAAAATTGCATTTGAAGCATTAGGCCAGCAAAAATGCTGTGACTAAACTGAAATTCAATCAGATTTATTTTGTCTATAATTTGAAAGAGAGATCCAGAGAATGAGACATAAATAATTGCAATTAAAAAACAAAGAAGGTGTTGAGCATCTTTTCATGTGTTTGTTAGCCATCCGTATGTCTTCTTTGGAGAAATGTCTATTTAGTTCTTTGGCCCAGTTTTTGATTGGGTTGTTTACTTTTCTGGAATTGAGCTCCATAAGTTGCTTGTATATTTTTGGGATTAGTTGTTTGTCAGTTGCTTCATTTGCTATTATTTTATCCCATTCCGAAGGCTGTCTTTTCACCTTGCTTATATTTTCCTTTGTTGTGCAGAAGCTTTTAATTTTAATTAGATCCCATTTGTTTATTTTTGCTTTTATTTCCAGAATTCTGGGAGGTGGATCATAGAGGATCCTGCTGTGATTTATGTCTGAGAGTGTTTTGCCTATGTTCTCCTCTAGGAGTTTTATAGTTTCTGGTCTTACATTTAGATCTTTAATCCATTTTGAGTTTATTTTTGTGTGCGGTGTTAGAAAGTGATCTAGTTTCATTCTTCAGAGTGAAGTAAGCCAGAAAGAAAAACACCAATGCAGTATACTAACACATATATATGGAATTTAGAAAGATGGCAATGACGACCCTGTATGCAAGACAGGAAAAAAGACATAGATGTGTATAACGGACTTTTTGGACTCAGAGGGAGAGGGAGGGGTGGGATGATTTGGGAGAATGGCATTCTAACATGTATACTATCATGTAAGAATTGAATCGCCAGTCTATGTCTGACGCAGGATACAGCATGCTTGGGGCTGGAGCATGGGGATGACCCACAGAGATGTTATGGGGAGGGAGGTGGGAGGGGGTTCATGTTTGGGAACGCATGTAAGAATTAAAGATTTTAAAATTAAAAAAATAAAAAACTAAAAAAAAAAAAAAAACAAACGAAGAGGCACATAGAAAACGGACTGAAAAGGAAAGAAAGATAAGAAAAGAAATAAAGAATGAAAAGAAAGAAAGAAAACTCTGAGTACTAAATTCCATCACAAATGGCATGACAAGATAAATGTGGATTCTCAAACCACTTAATATTCTTAACAAACTTTGAAGATGCTCACAGCATCTTCAAGTTTTTGAAAAACTTTCCAGTCTCTGGAACACTCAATTTAGTTACTATTTCTGAGCTCATGTGAGATTTGACTGATTGGTTTCTCCAATTTCTTGTGTGGACAGGAAATTAATCAAAATTCCTGCTCAATTTACCCCAGTGTTTATTGAAGCACTATTTACAATAGCCAAGACAAGGAAGGAACCTAGATGTCCAACAACAGATGGAAGGATAAAGAAGATGTGTATATGTCTATATCTATATACATACATATATAATGAAATATTACTTAGCTCTATAAAAGCATGAAATTGAGTCAGTGTGTAATGAGGTGGATGAACCTATAGCCTGTTATGTACAGAATGAAGTAAGTCAGAAAGAGAAAAAACAATCTATGTATATTAACATATATATGGGACCTAGAAAAATTGTAATGATTAACCCTATTTGCAGGAAAAGAATGGAGACAAAGATATAGAGAACAAACTTGTGGACACAGTGGGGGAAATGGAAGAGTGGGACAAATGGATAAAGTAGCATCAACATATATGCACAACCATGTGTAAAATGATAGCTTTTGAGAAGTTGCTATATTGTGATGACTTTAAAGGGTGTGATGTCAGGAGGGGAGGGAGGGAGCTTCCAGAGGAAGGGATATGTATGATTATGGCTGAATTTTTAACAAAAGTGTTTATATATATATATATATATATATATATATATATATATATATACACACACACACATATACTATAATTTTCTTGAAGAGATCTCTAGTCTTTCCCATTCTGTTGTTTTCCTCTATTTCTTTGCACTGATCACTTAGGAAGGCTTTCTTATCTCTCCTTGTTGTTCTTTGCAGCTCTGCATTCAGATAGGCATATTGTTAATTTTCATGTTTGCCTTTTGCCTCTCTTCTTTTCTCAGCTATTTGTAAGACCTCCTCAGACAACATTTTGCCTTTTTTCATTTCTTTTTCATGGATATGATTTTGATCACCACATCCTGTACAATGTTATGAACCTCCAACAATAGTTCTATCAGATCTAATCCCTTGAATATATTTGTCACGTCCACCATATAACTGTAAGGGATTTTATTTAGCTTATATATGAATGGCCTTGTAGTTTTCCCTATTTTCTTCAATTTAAGTCTGAATTTGGCAATGAGGAGTTCATGATCTGAGCCGCAGTCAGCTCCCAGTCTTCTTTTTGCTGACTGTATAGAGCTTCTCCATCTTCGGCTGCAAAGAATATAATCAATCTGAGTTCGGTATTGACTACCTGGTGATGTGCATGTAGAGTTGTCTCTTATGTTGTGGAAGAGGGTGTTTTCTATGACCACTGTGTTCCCCTAGTAAAACTCTGTTAGCCTTTACCTGCTTTATTTTGTTCTCCAAGGTCAAACTTGCCTGTTACTCTGGTAATCTCTTGATTTCCTACTTTTTCATTCCCATCCCCTATGATGAAAATGACATCTTTTTGTGGAATTAGTTATAAAAGGTCTTGTAAGTTTAAATACAACCATTCAACGTCAGCTTCTTCAGCATTAGTGGTTAGGGTGTATACTTGGATTACTGCGATATTGAAAGGTTTGCCTTAGAAACAGAGTTTATTCTGTTGTTTTTGAAATTGCACCCAATTACTGCATTTTGGACTCTCTTGTTGACTATAAGGACTACTTCATTTCTTCTAAGGGATTCTTGCCCACAGTAGTAAATATAATGGTCATTGGAATTAAATTTACCCATTCCAGTCATTTGTGTTCAGTTCAGTTCAGTTCAGTTGCTCAGTCTTGTCTGACTCTTTGGGATCCCATGAATTGCAGCATGCCAGGTCTTCCTGTCCATCACCAACTCCTGGAGTTTACTCAGACTCACATCCATCGAGTTGGTGATGCCATCCAGCTATCTCATCCCCTGTCATCCCCTTTTCCTCCTGTCCCCAATCCCTCCCAGGATCAGAGTCTTTTCCAATGAGTCAACTCTTCGCATTTGATGTTCATTCTTGCCAGCTCCTGTTTGATCACTTCCAATTTACCTTGATTTATGCACCTAATATTCCAAGTTCCTATGCAAAATGCTTCTTTACAGTATCAGATTTTATTTTCACCACTAGACACACCAAAGTAGGATGTTTCCAAACATTGTTTCCACTTTGGCTCAACCTATTCATTTCCTCAGGGGTTATTTCTAAGATTCATGCTGTTTCTGCCAATAAAGGACAAAAATGATATGAACCTAACAGAAACAGAAGATATTAAGAAGTGGCAAGAATACACAGAATAAATATATGAAAAAGATCTTAATGACCCGGATAACCACAAGACTGGTCATTCACCTAGAGCCAGACATCCTGGACTCCAAAGTCAAGTGGACCTTATCAAGCATCAATACACACAAAACTAGTGGAGGTGATGGAATTCCAGGTGAACTATTTTAAATCCTAAACGATGATGCTTTGAAATTGCTTCTCACAACATGCAGCAAATTTGGAAAACTCAGCAGTGGCTTCAAGCTTGGTAAAGGTCAGTTTTCATTTCAGTCCCAAAGAAAGGCAATGCCAAAAAATGTTCAAACTACTGTGCAATTTCACTCATTTTGACAGGGTAGCAAGGTAATGCTCAAAATTCTCCAAGCTAGGCTTCAACAGTACTTGAACTGAGAACTTCTGGATGTTCAAGCTGGATTTAGAAAAGTCAGAGGAACCAAAGATCAAATTGCCAGCTTCTGTTAGATCATAGAAAAAGTAAGAGAATTCCAGAATAGCATCTACTTCTGCCTCATTGACAATGCTAAAGGCTTTGACTGTGTGGATCACAACAAACTGTGAAAATTCTTGAAAAGATAGAAATACACAACCACCTGGCCTGCCTCCTGAGAAATCTGTATGCTGGACAAAAAGCAACAGTGGAACCAGACATAGAACAATGGAATGGTTTCAAGTTGGGAAAGGAGTACATCGAGATTGCGTATTGTTATCCTGCTTGTTTAACTTATATGCAGTGTACATCATGTGAAATTATTGGATGGATGAAGAACAAGCTGGAATCAAGTTTTCAGGGAGAAATATCAATAACCTCAGATTTTCAGATGACACCACCCTTATGACAGAAAGTAAAGAGGAACTAAAGAGCTTCTTGATGAAAGTTAAAGAGGAGAGTGTGAAAAACTAGCTTAAAACTCAACATTCAAAAAACAAAGATCGTGACATCTGGTCCCATCACTTCATGGCAAATAGATGCAGAAAAAATAAAAACAGTGACAGACTTTATTTTCTTGGACTCCAAAAATCACTGCAGACTTTGACTGCAACCATGAAATTAAAAAACACTTGCTCTTTGGAAGAAAAGCTATGACAAACCTAAACAGCATATTAAGAAACAGAGACATTACTTTGCCCACGAAGGTCTATAGAGTCAAAGCTATGGTTTTTCCAATAGTCATGAATGGATGTGAGATTTGGACCATAAAGAAGGCTGAGTACTGGAGAATAGATGCTTTTGAACTGTGGTGTTGGAGAAGACTCTTGAGATTCCCTTGGACTGCAAGATCAAATCATTCAATCATAAAGGAAATCAGTCCTGAATATTTATTGGAAAGAGGATGCTGAAGCTGAAGCTCCAATATTTTGGCCTCCTGATGCAAAGAGGTAACTCATTGGAAAAGATTCTGATGCTGGGAAAGATTGAAGGCAGGAGGAGAAGTGGACGACAGAGAATGAGATAGTTGGATGCCATCACCAACTCTATGGACATGAATTTGAGCAAGTTCTGGGAGATGGTGAAGAACAGAGAAACCTGGCATGCTGCAATCCTTGGGGTCACAAAGAGTTTTACAGGACTGAGAGACTGAACAACAATATATACACTGCATTTTAAAAATATGTTTATCAGTTAATAACATTTGAGTTTTTTTGCTACATTTTAGCTTTTATGAATAATGCTGCTGTGAACATCCATGTAAAAGTTTTTGTGTCTCCATTTATCTTGGGAGTGAGATAGCTCCTTTTAAACCCTTGAGCTATTGTCAGACTGTGTACTACAGTGACTGCATTATTCTTATTACCAGAATATGAGATTTATAATTTCTCTGTATAGTTATCAATATTTGACATTACTTGCCTTTGTGATTATAGCCATCTTATAATAACACCTCTTATGAGTTTTATTTCTATTTTCCTAATGGCTAATGTTGTTGAGCATCTTTTCATATGATTATTGGTTATTTGTTTTTTGCTTTTATCTTTTGAAGAAATTTCTGTGTTGTTGGAGAGGATTTTTCTGTTTTGGCTGTTCATTGTGGTCTTATTATAGAGTTGTAAGTGTTCTTATGTGTGTTTTTTAATGTATACATATTATATATGTATATATAATGTGTATTATATATATTTTATATATTATAAAATGTGTATTCTATATGTATTTTAGCCATGGTTTTTATTTTTAATGTTGAAACTCAAATTATGTATTTTTCATTTTTTGACTGTGCTTTTTCTGTTACAATGAAGAAACCATTTTCTTGTCCAAGGCCACAAATATTTATGTTTTTTCTGAGTTTTATATTTTTAGCTCTTATATTTTGGATTTTGAGCCACTTGGTTAATCTTCATGTATGATGTGAAACCCAAGTCCAATTTCATTCTTTGTCATGTGGATAACCAATTAGATCAACCTTATTCGTTGATTAAAATTTTTTATTCATATGAGTTGTTTAGAACCCTTGTCAAAAATCAATTAAGAGGTTTATTTTGGAACCCTCGAATCTATTCCATTCGTTTATACATCTATTGTTTGAACAGTGTCTCATGACTTGATACATATTAGTTATGGGTAACTTTGTACTAAGTTTTGAAATGAAGAAATATGAATCCTATAGCCTTGTTCTTTTTCAGTATTATTTTGTCAATTCTAAATCCTTTGAATTTCTGCAGCAATTACAAGATCCTCTTTTTAAGTCTACAAAATATGAACCTGGGATTTTGACAATTGTTTCACTGAATCTGGGTACTATTGTCACAATAAGTCATCCAACCCATGAACATGGAGTGTGTTTATATTTATGTATTAGATTTTCATTAATTTTTCAACAATGTTTTATTAATTTATGAGTATTAGTTTTTGAATTCTTTAATTTATCACTGAATATTTCATTATATTTGCTACTATTGTACATTCAGTGGTTTCTGTAATATCATATTAGGTTGTTCCTTGCTAGTGCGTAAAAACAGAAATTTTTGTATATATCAGTCTTACATGCTATAACCTTGCTGAAATTGTTTACTAGTTCTAATGGTATTGTAGTGGTTCCTCGTAGGTTTTATACGCAAGATCATGTCCTTTGGAAAAATAGATAGCTTTACTTTTTCTGTTTCAATCTGAATGCCATTTACCTTTCTTGCTCTATTGTCTTTATTAGAATGTTCAGTATAAAATTGAATAAACATAATGAGAGAAAACATACTTTGTTTTCCCTTGATTTTAGGGGAAAGCATGTTTTTTTTTAACCAGTCAACATCATGTTAGTTTTATATGTTATGGTATCTGATGTGCTAGCTTTTGTTAAGACATTTTACTTCTACTTTTAGAGGATCTACATTTTGATCTGCAGTTTTCTTTTCTTGTTGAATCAGGGTACTACTGGGCTTGGAAAAATAATTGGGAGATGTTTCTTTCTCATTTATTTATTTATTTATTTATTTATTGGAAGAGTTAGTGAAGAAACATGAAGAGTTTGATTCCTTAAATGTTTGGTAGAAATCATAATCACAGTAATCTCAGATAAAGCTTTGGCTTTCTTTGTGTATAGTTTGTCTGTTTGTTTTCCTAATTACTAATTCAATACTTTATATGTTATCAATCTATTTGTGATTTCTGCTTCTTTATGAGTCATTAGAGATTATAAAGCTGAATGTCCTGCCCTTCCCAATTCAGTTCAGTTCAGTCGCTCAGTTGTATCCGACTCTTTGCGACCCCATGAATTGCAGCACCCTAGGCCTCCCTGTCCATCACCATCTCCCGGAGTTCACACAAACTCATGTCCATCGAGTCAGTGATGCCATCCAGCCATCTCATCCTCTGTCGTCCCTTTCTCCTCCTGCCCCCAATCCCTCCCAACATCAGAGTCTTTTCCAATGAGTCAACTCTTCACATGAGGTGGCCAAAGTACTGGAGTTTCAGCATCAGCATCATTCCCTCCAAAGAACACCTAGGGCTGATTTCCTCTAGAATGGACTGGTTGGATCTCCTTGCAGTCCAAGGGACTCTCAAGAGTCTCCTTCAACACCACAGTTCAAAAGCATCAATTCTTCAGCACTCAGCTTTCTTCACAGTCCAACTCTCACATCCGTACATGACCACAGGAAAAACTATAGCCTTGACTAGATGGACCTTAGTCGGCAAAGTAATGTCTCTGGTTTCGAATATGCTATCTAGGTTGGTCATAACTTTCCTCCCAAGAAGTAAGTGTCTTTTAATTTTATGGCTGCAGTCACCATCTGCAGCGGTTTTGGAGCCCCCCAAAAATAAAGTCTGACACTGTTTCCACTGTTTTCCCATCTATTTCCTATGAAGTGATAGGACAGGATGCCATGATCTTCATTTTCTGAATGTTGAGCTTTAAGCCAACTTTTTCACTGTCCACTTTCCCAAGAAGATACTGTATCCCTCCATATGAAACTGGCATTAAAACTGTGTTCTTGGTACTCCTAACTAGAGACAGTTTCTGTCACATTAAGCTGGGAATGGGCAAGTGTGGGTAGAAGGTCATGGTTCAAGTGCCACACGGTTCTTACATAATTATCGGAGTAAATGAAAATGTTTAGTTTTTTGCTATATTGTACAAAAAGTTAAGGTATCTTCACTATATGCAATTTTTGAGTGAATGAAATAGTTTTCAAAGGTGACATAGAATACACACACAATATTAAGCACATACATAAATATATACTCTATCCTTATATAGCATGCACATATACACACAAAATGAGACATTCAGTTAATTACTTTAAGATTTTTGAATTTAGAAAATAAGCATATATTACCTCTATATATAAATTATTAGCCCTATATAAACAAATCAACATTAACTATAAAATTACTTAATAATTGAGTGCTTATCATTCATAATTATTGTGCTAAACATTTTATAATCAATATTCAATGAACCATCCTAAAATCTATTCTCTATATAACTATGTGCTTGATCTATATGAATTATGTATTCCTAGGATGTAACTAAAGCCAGGATAACACTTACCCTTCTGAAAGATAATATTTCCTACAGTTTTTACTTCCACAAATTCAAGTTGGTTTCAATACCTTGGAATTGAGGGTCATGACTGATTAATATGTATATCAAATGCTCAAAATTATTGAGCACTCAAGCATAAAGTTTCTTTTTAACCCACAAATAAGAGTAACTTTATTTTTTATTTCTAGTGAGTATTCAAATCAAGTTTTGTTTGTTTGTTTGTTTGTTTTTTTGGCCACTGCTAGTAATTAGTGAATGTTTTTATGTGTCACAAATCTGTCCTGGTTGTCATTTATCACATTAGATAGTCATTCTGATTTGGAATAGCATGGTTTTAGAGCCTTGCAAGTCATATCTTATGTCTTATAACTCATTTACCTAGTCTACTGCTAATATCATCTTAACTTTCATCTCTTAAGCATTTTTCCTTGATTTATTTAATATATTAAACAATACTCTGTATCTTTAAACAAATTATTCTGAAACCTTGAAAAACATAAGTAAACTGCCATGTAGAAAGAAAAAAGAAACATAGAATAAGATGCTTTATTAAGGAATTCTAGCATTTACATATGTGAATTATTATTCTCTCATTAATCCAGTCTGCCATCATATTTCAGGGCCACAAACTAGGGTCATGTATTTATTTCCTCTGCCTGTAGTCTTTGTCCAGAGTCCCATCTGTTTCTTTAAACTAAAACATAAAATAATTTTTTCTTTACCTCTTAGTCTTAGCCTTCAATCCTATCAAATGGTGTTAGATGCCAAGTTGCAAAAATTCAAGAACCTTCTATAATATTATCTACAATATTTCAGTTCAACCATGACAGAATGTCTTCACTTCAGAATATTATTTTGGTTTTGTCTTTATCTGAACAAATGTCTTTAAACATACTTGAGGAGGAGTATGGAAAATTCTGTCTTATTTTAAATTCTTGTAATAATAAACAGATCTGTGGGAATAACAAATAAAAACACACAGACCATATTTTTGCAACCCTAAGAATCTAAATATTAAGGTACCTGCAAGTTGGAAAAAAAAATAAAACTCTTTTCAATAGAGTTCTCAACCAAACTTCAAATTGGAGACTCTATGAAAAGTTTGGGGACATTAGACAGAACATAGACGTAATGAGTGACAGTAGAAGAAAATAAAATAGTAAGTACAAAACAAATGAGTGCATGTTTATACCTAGTAAGAAATAGCTTAAGGTTGAAGGAGACTAGAAACGTAATCTTTGACAAAGCATGGATTTGGAGTATAATCAAATAGAAAAAGGTGAGATTAACTTGGAGACAAAGTATTGAAGGGAAGGACAGGGATAAGAGGGTAAAAGTAAGAATTCTGAAGAGATAAAAAGGAAATATGATTAACTCCACTTCTCCCACCAAATATCTCCAATTAAAGAAAATCTACTTCCTTTATTAAGAGAAGATGACACTTGTAAACTATGAACAGCTAAAATATAAGGGATAAAAAGCAAATAAATGTCTTACAAAGCTACTTTAAGGAAAACAAAAAACATAAAATGTGAATCAAAATATTACAGTTGCTCATTGTTTCCTCAAAAATAAATATTAATGAGAAGAAAATAGTAATACTACACTTCAAATGAAATTAACTTTCGTCAGGAAAGTCTTTCAGTATCTGAAAATATGCCATGAGCTAGAAATTTAAAAATTAAAATAGTAGTGGACAAAACTATGAAGAAATTAATGGTAGCTGATTAAACTCAGGAAAGAAATATAAGAAAGACAAAATTTTACCAAAAATAAAGATTATATTACAATATGTTCAAGGAGAAATGTATTTGTATGAAAATTTAATAAGAAATATTAAAGAAATATTAGAATTTCAAAAAATTATTTATTTTTGTATTGAAAGATAATTGTTTTACAGAATTCTGTTGTTTTCTGTTAAATCTCAACGTAAGTCAGCCATAGTACACATATATCCCCTCCCTTTTGAAACTTCCCCCCATCTTCCTCCCTATCCCACCCCTCTAGGCTGATACAGAGCCCTGTTTGAGTTTCATGAGCCATACAGCAAATTCCCATTGGCTATCTATTTTACATGTATGCAGGTCAGGAAGCAGCAGTGAGAACTGGACATGGAACAACAGACTGGTTCCAAATAGGAAAAGGAGTAAGCCAAGGCTGTATATTGTCACCCTGCTCATTTAACCTATATGCAGAGTGCATCATGAGAAACTCTGGGCTGGAGGAAGCACAAGCTGAAATCAACATTGCCAGGAGAAATATCAATAACCTCAGATATGCAGATGACACCACCCTTATGGCAGAAAGTGAAGAAGAACTAAAGAGCCTCTTGATGAAAGTGAAAGAGGAACATGAAAAAGTTGGCTTAACGCTCAAATTTCAGAAAACGAAGATCATGGCATCTGGTCCCATCACTTCATGGCAAATAGATGGGGAAACAGTGGACACAATGGCTGGCTTTATTTTTCTGGGCTCCAAAATCACTGCAGATGTTAATTGCAGCCATGAAATTAAAAGATGCTTACTCCTTGGATGGAAAGTTATGACCAACATAGACAGCATATGAAAAAGCAGACACATTACTTTGCCAACAAAGGTCAGTCTAGTCAAGGCTATGGTTTTTCCAGTGGTCACATGTGGATGTGAGAGTTGGATTATAAAGAAGACCGAGTGCGAAGAATTGATGCTTCTGAACTGTGGTGTTGAAGGAGACTCTTGAGAGTCCCTTGGACTGCAAGGAGATCCAACCAGTCCATCCTGAAAGAGACCAGTCCTGGGTGTTCATTGGAGGGACTGATTCTAAAGCTGAAACTCCAATATTTTGCTCACCTGATGAGAAGAGCTGACTTATTTTAAAAGACCCTGATGCTGGCAAAGATTGAGGGCAGGAGAAGAAGGAGACGACAGAGGATGAGGTGGTTGGATGGCATCACTGACTCAATGGACATGGGTTTGGGTGGACTCGGAGTTGGTGATGGACAGGGAGGCCTGGCATATTGTGGTTCATGGCGTCACAAAGAGTTGGACACCACTGAGCAACTGAAATGAACTGAACTGAACTGAATAAAAATAATTCAAGAAAGAAGTACAGTAAAGAAGAGTACAGAAAGGAGATCTAACACGTGAATATTGGAGTGCTTAAGTGAAAGTTGGAGCTTCCCTGGTGGCTCAGAGGTAAAGCGTCTGCCTGCAATGAGGGCGATCTTGGTTCGATCCCTGGATCTGGAGATCCCCTGGAGAAGGAAATGGCAACTCACTCCAGTATTCTTGCCTGGAGAATCCCATGGACAGAGAAGCCTGGTAGGCTACAGTCCACGGGGTCACAAAGAGTTGGGCACAACTGAGGGACTTCACATTCACTAAGTGAAAGTCCCTCAGTTGTGTTTGACTCTTTGAGACTCCATGGACTATGCAGTCCATGGAATTCTCCAGGCCAGAATTATGTAGTGGGGAACTTTTCCCTTCACCAGGGGATCTTCCTAACCAAAGGGTCGAACCCAGTCTCCAGCATTACAGGCAGATTCTTTACCAGCTGAGACACAAAAGAAGCCCAAGAATACTGGAGCACATAGCCTATCCCTTTTCCAGTGGATCTTCCTGATCCAGGAATCGAATCAGGGTCTTTTGCATTGCAGGTGAATTCTTTACCAACTGAGCTATCAGGGAAGCCCAAGTGCTTAAAGAGACAATCAGAACTGGACTGATTATCCAGGACAATGAAAAGTATTAAAGTAATCCAAGAATATTTCTAGTAATAAGATATTTGAAAGCATATCTTGATAAGGCTTGATAGAACCTGATAATATTGATCAGAATAAATAAGTCTGAGAAACACATAGATTAAACTATTAAAATTAGAATATTAAAAAAAAAGTCTTAGGACCTCCAGATAGTAAGATCAATTCCCTTACAAAGAAAGAGACTTACTTTTCTCTAAAAAGAGTATGAATTAAGCAATAGGAAAGCAACTGTCAATAAATTTAAAGAAAGAAAAGAAGAGCCAGGGATTTTATATCAAGTCAAGCTGTCCAGCAAATATTAAATACATAGAAAATCTGTTTGCAGCATTCAATAACTCCAGAGTATTCTCTGCAAGCATGCTGTTCCTGAGGATTCCAGTGGATTGTGTATCTTCTAACCATAGATGCCAGTAGAAACTGATAAAAATTGACTGTTTGATCTTTTATTATTTTAAAAAGTAGAAGCAAGACTCAATTTAAGATAGTAACATAGGTAACCTAATATCATGTAAACATTATAAGGTTTGACAAATAGAAAAAAAAAGAAGACAAATAAAAATCAGAGAAGGGAAAGAGAAAGGGATATGACTTTCAGTCAAATCATTCCATCAAATGAAATCATTTTGTCAAGTGAAATGACTTTCAGTCAAATCATTGACTGCTGAACAGGTAATGCATAGGAGCCAAAAACATCATTCAGGACTAGAGAGACCCTTGATGAAGGTGAAAGAGGAAATGAAAAAGCTGGCTTAAAACTCAACATTCTGAAAATTAAGATCATGGCATCCAGTCCCATTACTTCATGGCAAATAGATTAGGAAACAATGGAAACAATGACAGGTTTTACTTTCTTGGGCTCCAAAATCACTGCAGATGGTGACTGCAGCCATGATGGTGACTGCTCCTTGCAATAAAAGCTATGAAAAATATAGACAGCATATTATTAAAAAGCAGAGATATTACTTTGCTGATGAATGTTGGAATAGCCAAAGCTATGGTTTTTCCAGTTCTCACACATGGATGTGAGCTGAAGAATTGATGCCTTCAAACTGTGATGTTTGAGAAGACTCCAGAGAGTCCCTTGGACTACAACAAGATCAAACCAGGCAACCTTAAAGGACATCAATCCTGAATATTCACTGGGAGGGTTGATACTGAAGCTGAAGCTCCCATACTTTGGCTACCTAATGGGAAGAGCCAACTCATTGGAAAAGACCCAGATGCTGGGAAATTTGAAGGCAGGTGTATAAGGGGATGACAGAGGAACAGATGGTTGGATGATATCACCGAATGAATGGACATGAGTTTGAGCAAGTTCCAGGAGACAGTGAAGGACAGGGATGCCTGGCATGTTGCAGTCCATGGGGTCACAAAGAGTTGGACAAAACTGAGCAACTGAACAGCAGACAAAATAATAAAATATTAAAAGTCACTGTGAATAAACCACTACTATCAATGCATTAGATTACCAAAATTGAAAAAAAAAATCATTATTTATATAGCAAAGAATGTATAAAATAAATACTCTTTTAGGAATTTCCTTTTACCTAAAAGTTTTTATTGTCTGTTCAGTTCAGTTCAGTTGCTCAGTCCTGTCCAACTCTTTGCGACCCCATGGACTGCAGCACTCCAGGTTTCCCCATCCATCATCAACTCCTGGAGCTTGCTCAAACTCATGTCCATCGAGTTGGTGATGCCACCCAACCATCTCATCTTCTGTCATCCCAATCTCCTTCTGCCTTCAATCTTTCCCAACATCATGGTCTTTTCCAATTAGTCAGTTCTTCACATCAGGTGGCCAAAATATTGGAGCTTCAGCTTTAGCAATCATTTTTCCATTGAATATTTAGGGCTGATTTCCTTCAGAACTGACTGGTTCTATCTCCTTGCTGTCCAAGGGACTCTCAAGATTCTCCAACACCATAGTTCAAAAGTATCAATTCTTTGGTACTCAGCTTTCTTTATGGTCCAAATTTTGCATCCATACCTGACTACGGTAAACCCACAGCTTTGACAAGATGGACCTTTGCTGGCAAAGTAATGTACCTGCTTTTTAATATGCTGTCCAGGTTGGTCATAGCTTTTCTTCCAAGGAGAAAGTGTCTTTTAATTTCATGACTATAATAATCATCTGCGGTAATTTTGGAACCCAAGAAAATAAAGTCTGTCACTGTTTCCATTATTCTCCATCTATTTCCCCTGGAGTGATGGGACTGGATGCCATGATGTTAGTTTTTTGAATGTTGAGGTTTAAGCCAGCTTTTTCACTCCCCTCTTTCACTTTCACCAAGAGGTTCTTTTTAGTTCCTCTTCACTTTCTGTCATAAGGGTGGTGTCATCTCCATATCTGAGGTTATTGATATTTCTCTGGCAGTCTTGATTCCAGCTTGTGCTTCATCCAGCCCAGCGTTTCTCATGATGTACTCTGCATATAAGCTAAATAAGCATGGTGACATTACACAGCCTTGACATACTCCTTTAACAATTTGGAACCAGTCTATTGTTCCTTGTTCAGTTCTAACTGTTACTTCTGACCTGCATACAGATTTCTCAGGAGGCAGGTGAGGTATTCTGGTATTCTCAGCTCTCTAAGAATTTTCCACAGTTTGTTGTGATCCACACAGTCAAGGCTTTGGCATAATCAATAGAGCAGAAGTATATGTTTTTTTCCTGGAATTCTGCTTTGTCTATGATTCAATGGATGTTGGCAATTTGATCTCTAGTTCTTCTGCCTTTTCTAAGTCCTTTTTGAACATTTGCAAGTTCATGGTTCAGGTACTGTTGAAGCTTGGCTTGAAGAATTTTGAGCATTACCTTGCTAGTGTGTGAGATGAGTGCTGTCTTGCGGCAGGTTGAACATTCTTTGGTATTTCCTTTCTTTGGGATTCAAACCAAAACTGACTTTTTCCATTCCTGTGAGCACTGCTGAGTTTTCCAGATTTGCTGACATATTTGGTGCAGCATTTTGACAGCATGATCTTTTAGCATTTGGAATAGCTCAACTGGAATTGTATCACCTCCACTAGATTCGTTCATAGTGATGCTTTCTAAGCACACTTGATTTCGCATTCCAGGATGTCTAGCTCTAGGTGAGTGATCACACTATCGTGGTTATCTAGTTCTTTGGGGGGTATTCTTGCTATCTCTTCTTTTTTAAAATAAATATAAATTTATTTATTTTTAATTTTTTTTAAAAGAAGAAGATTGATTGGAGGATAATTACTTTACAATATTATATTGGTTTTGCCATACATCAACATGAATCCGCCATGGGTGCACACATGTTCCCCATCCTGAACTCCCCTCCCACCTCCATCCTCATCCTATCCCTCTAGGTCATCCCAGTGCACCAGCCCCGAGCACCCTGTATCATGCATTAAACCTGGACTGGCAATTCTTTTCACATATTATACTATACATGTTTCAATGCCATTCTCCCAAATCATCCCACCCTCTCCCTCTCCCACAGAGTCCAAAAGACTCTTCTATACATCTGCGTTTCTTTTGCTGTCTCGCATACAGGGTTATCCTTACCATCTTTCAAAATTCCATATATATGTGTTAGTATGCTGTATTGATGTTTTTCTTTCTGGCTTAATTCACATTGTGTAATAGGCTCCAGTTTCATCCACTTCATTAGAACAGATTCAAATGCATTTTTTTTAATGGCTGAGTAATACTCCATTGTGTACTATCTCTTCTTAATGTCTTCTGCTTCTGTTAGGTCCTTACCATATCTGTCCTTTATTGTGCCCATTTTTTCATGAAATGTTCCCTTGGTATCTCTAATCTTCTTGAAGAGATCTTTGCTGCTGCTGCTGCTGCTGCTAAGTCGCTTCAGTCGTGTCTGACTCTGCGACCCCATAGACGGCAGCCCACCAGGCTCCCCCGTCCCTGGGATTTTCCAGGCAAGAACACTGGAGTGGGTTGCCATTTCCTTCTCCAATGCATGAAAGTGAAAAGTGAAAATGAAGTCGCTCAGTCGTGTCCGACTCTTAGCGACCCCATGGACTGCAGCCCACCAGGCTCCTCCATCCATGGAATTTTCCAGGCAAGAGTACTGGAGTGGGGTGCCATTGCCTTCTCCAGAAGAGATCTCTAGTCTTCCCCATTGTATTGTTTTCCTCTATATCACTGAGGAAGATTTTCTTATCTCTCCTTGCTCTTCTTTCTGTCTATTCAAATGGGCATATCTTTCCTTTTTTCCCTTGCCTTTCTCTTTTCTTCATTTCTCAGCTATTTGTAAGGCCTTCTCAAACAAACATTTTGCCTTTTTGCATTTTCTTTTTCTTGGGAATGGTCTTGATCACTGGCTCCTGTACAATGTGATGAACCTCCATCCATAGTTTTTCAGGCACTCTGACTATCAGATCTAATCCCTTGAATCTATTTTGTTACTTCCACTGTGTAATCGTAAGGGATTTGATTTATGTCACACCTGAATGATCTAGTGGTTTTCCCTACTTTCTTCAATTTAAGTCTGAATTTAGCAATAAGAAGTTCATGATCTGAGCCACAGCCAGCTCCCAGTCTGTTGTTGTTGTTGTTGTTGCTGGTTGTTTAGAGCTTCTCCATCTTCAGCTGCAAAGCGTATAGTCAATCTGATTTCAGCATTGACCACCTGGATGTGGGTGTGTAGATTTGTCTTTAGCATTGTGGAAGAGGGTGTTTGCTGTGATCTGGGCATTCTCTTGCCAAACCCTGTTAGCCTTTGCCCTGCTTCATTTTTGTACTCCAAGGCCAAATTTGCCTTTCACTCCAGGTATCTCTTGACTTCCTGCATTTGCATTCCAGTCCCTTATAATGAAGAGGACATCTTTTTTGGATGTTAGTTATAGAAGGGCTTGTAGGCCTTCATACGACTATTCAATTTCAGCTTTCCAGCATTACTGGTTTGGGCATAGATTTGGATTACTGTGATATTGAATGATTTGCCTCGAAAATGAACATCTGATGATCATCTGTCGTTTTTGAGATTGCACTCAAGTACTTCACTTTGGATTCTTTTGTTGGCTATGAGGACTCTTCCATTTCTCCTAAGGGATTCTTGCCCACAGTAGTAGACATTCTGGTCATCTGAATTAAATATGCCCATTCCAGTCCATTTTAGTTCACTGATTCCTAAAATGTCAATGTTCACTCTTGCCATCTCCTGTCTGACCACTTTTAATTTACCTTGATACATGGACCTAACATTCCAGGTTCCTATGCAATATTGCTTTTTACAGCATTAGACTTAACTTCCATCACAGTCACATCCACAACTGTGTTGTTTTTGCTTTAGCTCTGCCTCTTCAGTCTTTATGGAATTATTTGTCCACTCTTCTGCAGTAGCATATTGGGTAGCTACAGACCTGAGGAGTTCATCTTTTTGTGTCATATGTTTTTGTCTTTTCATGCTGTTCATGTGTTGTAGGGTTGAACAAATGAGTAAATTGGTTAACATTTTGGAGAGCTGCATTAAAAAAAAAACAAACTACACAATAGATTATAAAACTCATCACTCAGTTTGAGAATTCCTGCTGAACATAATAGGATGAGCGAAAAGATAATAAAAAATGAAATCTTTCCCAGTATTCAGTGATACCAAGCTTCATTTGAAAGAGGACTGAGCAGTAACCACTGAATTTTTTAAAGAAAAGTTCACTAAGAGAAATGACTTATTTAATCAAACTTGTTTGTATACTGTTGGGAAGTGAATAATTAAAGACAATAATTGAAGAAATACACGTATTAGAAATTGACAGTGAGAAAAAAATTAGACAGTAATACTATTTTTTCATTTTTGTAGTTTTGTTATATTGTTTTATGTTTCTATTTTGTTCTGGTTTAGCATATCTCAGGTGTATTAACTATAGTGAAGTAACGAAACAGGAGTTTTTGCTTCATACTTGAGTCAGAATTCTGGTGGGGAATTGTCCTGTCCTCAGTATGGCTTATATTATTGATAGCAATTAAGGTGAATAAAAAGAAAAAGAAATAACATTCCAGAAGACTATACAAATCAAATGGAGAAGAGATGGAGACCATGGAAATAACAATCTTGACACAATGGTCCTAGGTAGTCAACGGTAATTTTTTAGAGGTTCTAAGAATTATTTGAAAGAAAAGCTCACTCATTGGCCATTAGTGAGCATGCATCAATATGGAGCAGTGATTGATTGAAGATAATTTTATTCCAGTGTGATTTCCAAGTTAAGCTGATCACTGTATACTGGATGCTGCACCATGCAGGAATATTATACTCACAAGCATACAAAAATTTCAGGCCTTTCAATGGAGAGTAACTCATGTAAAATTTCAGGCTTATTGACTATTCTCTTATGACATCCATTACATATGTATTTTCAGGTACATAAAATTCAGCCATTAAGTATCTCTTATCAATGCTCCCTAGGCATCAAACTTCTTCTTTACATTTTCATCTTTACATGAATAATCAGGGATATTGTTGTTTTAAATTTGTGACTTTGAACCTTTTTATATGTTGGTATGATCACCTAGGGCTTCCCTGGTGGCTCAGAGGTTAAAGAGTCTGCCTGCAATGCAGGAGACCTGGGTTCGATCCCTGGATTGGGAAGATCCCCTGGAGAAGGAAATGGTAACCCACTCCAGTATTCTTGCCTGGAGAATCCCATGGACAGAGAATCCTGGTGGGCTACAGTCCACGGGGTCGCAAAGAGTTGGACACAACTGAGCGACTTCACCTAGGGGCTTCCTAGTTGGAACAATGGGTAAAGAGTCTGCCTGCAATTCAGGACACAGGCAGATGCAAGTTTGATCCCTGGGATCCCCTGGAAAATGGCATGAAAACTCATTCCAGTATTCTTGCTTGGAGAATCCCATGGACATAGGATCCTGGTGGGCTACAGTCCATAGGGTCACAAAGGGTTGGTGGTGACTAAAGCGACTGAACACAGTTACACATGATTACCTAGAATGTCTTCCCTTTCTTCTTACCCTGGAAAACTCCTACTCATTCTTTAAGTCCTAACCCTAGCATACTATAAGTCCCAACTCTAGCATACTATAAGTCCCATGCTATAAGTCCATCTCTGCTGTTAAGTCGTTTCAGTCGTGTCAGACTCTGTTCGACCCCATAGATGGCAGCCCACCAGTCTCCTCTGTCCCTCGGATTCTCCAGGCAAGAATACTGGAGGGGGTTTCCATTTCCTTCTCCATTGCATGACAGTGAAAATTAAAAGTGAAATCATTCAGTCGTGTCCGACTCTTCACGACCCAGTGAACTGCAGCCTACCAGGTTCCTCCATCCATGGGATTTTCCAGGCAAGAGTACTGGAGTTGGGGTGCCATTACCTTCTCCGAGGTCTATCTCTGGTATGCTATAAATCCCATGCTATAAGCCCATCTACAGAGAGGCTCTCTCTAACTTCCAAATAACTCATGAGTTATTTTGTGATTTATCTGTTTAGATAATTTTGTGTTTTACTAAATTGTGAGCTCCTTTGTTAGAGATAGTATTTGGTTCAAAACCTTTAATACTTAAAACTTAACTGATGTGAAGTGGTACCTCATTGTGGTTTTGATAATAAACTTAGAAGCAGTGAGTAGGTCTATTCTCAGTCCAGTTCTCTCATATTTACAACTCTTGTATAACTGTTGCTAATACCCTGGTGGCTCAATGATAATCCTGCCAATGTAGGATACGTGAGTTTGATCCATGGGTTGGGAAGATCCCCTGGAGAACGAATGATAACCCATTCCAGGATTCTTGCCTGGGAAATCCCATGGAGAGAGGAGCTGGTAGGCTACAGTCCATGGGATCGGAAAAGAATCAAACATTACTTAGTGAATAAACAACAGTAACAATGATATATCCTCTAACTTCACTTTCTGTTCTTCACTGATCAAGGCTGCTGTTTTCTGTGCATCTATCATGCAGTGGAGGCAGCTCAATCTATTTCTTTTTTATCCTTATCCATCATGAATTATTAAAAACCTGGAGCACTTATTGCAAATATATGAGAATAACCCACATAGTGCTGGTCATGGAGTTTTTAAATAGAGATAGTATTAGTTGATACTTGAATTCGCTTTACTTTTTATTCATATGTATGTAGTTACAAATAAGTATTATTCCTCATAGTATGTGTTTATATACTCTTGCTTGTCAATTTAGTAAGAAAAAAAAATTCTAGACAGCCTGAAATCTATTTGAATATGATTAACAAGCTTCCCCTGTTCCATCATGGGCATCCTCATAAACTATATTCCTTAGAGAACTCATTGTAATAGGGTTTAGTTATAACTATTACTTACAAATCCTTCCCGCCCCCCCCCCACACAAAGCACCTAGCACTTTTAAATCAATGAGAAATAAATTCCATGTAAAATAAAATTATTGTCATTCTGATTTAGTTTAGTCCCTGGATTTAGGGACAAAACTAGATTCAGCATATACATTTAGCCTCCTGCAAATAGCATGAGCCTGGCAACAGAAATTATAAAATAAAAGTTTCCTGCCTACAAGCAACTGTAGTCAAATGTTAACAAGGATCCCTGATTCCATAAATAAGCGTTTCCTTACCAGTGGCAGAATTTCTAGTAGACTCCTGCTGTGTAAGCTAGAAGGATTCAAGCTGAGCTTTTTTTTTTTTTTTTTTTTTCCTTAGTGGCAAGTTGCCCTTAGATAAATTACACTGATGACTAAGTAAAACCCAGGTAATATGAGACTAGAGTATAGCTAACGTTCTTCATGTCATGCATCATTATCAGACTCAATGAAGCAAAGTTTTGGAAATCAAAGAATAAACCTTGTCCTCACTGCATTTTGCTGTGTTGAAAATTTTAACTGCTGGTTAGTCTATTTTTAACTTATTTAAGTGGAGCCAACTTCTTTCTGCCTCAGAAGGTGCTGAGCTGAGAAGTGGCTGCATGGTTTGTATGGCCTATCATCTAAGGACTCAGTGCCCTAGATTTCCTAGGGCAGACCCTGTTTTCAGTACTCACAAGTTTACGACCTGATTTGTATTCCCTGACTTCTTTGGAAATTATTTAAAACTAATCTTGTTGGAGAGATAATTCATATTAGGTTATACTAGATTGAAAAGTTTGATGAAGAAGAGGAATTTAGACCTAAAATGATAGGTTATAAACAGTCAAAAATCTAGTAGCTGTTTATAGCCTATCAATCTTATGAGGTATAAATTCCTCTTTTTATTCAACTGTTTCAATTATAAGCACATTATCAAATATTTAACATAAATAGTAAATTATTCAATATTGTCTCTTTTGGATTAATTGTGGAGTTGTGGTGTTATTAAGATGTTATTAGGGCTAAAATATTTGCTTCTTTGACCAGTCATCTGTCTTTAGAGCATCTAAACCTTATGTAAGTTGTACAAATTTGCCCATGGTCCAAGACCACTTACAGTCCCTTAGTAGCAATCTTTATTTAGAGGAATTGTTTTAGATTTTAGAGTGGTGTCAGGCACAGTGCAGTCTCTCAGTAAATATTTGGGTAATAAATAAGTAAATGAATGATACTTTCATGAACACTGGATCCAAAAAGTCGGGATATCAATGCAAAATTATCACCTCTAAAGTGCATGGGGTACGTAGACTTGCTTTAATAAAAAGAACATAAAAATTTACAAATTAAATTGATAAGACAAGTCACATACTTCTAAATGGAAATAAGGTGCTCAGGATATTGGCTATAAGGTTTTTAATGTAAAATCTAATTTTTTCCGGGACTCCTCAAAATCCTAACATACTTACCATCTTGCTTATTACTCTTTACCTTTCTTGTCAATGTTACTTTCTCATGATTACTTTGATGAAGCCTCTTCCTCTGCAGACTAAATTATCTATTCTTGAATAAGTCTTTACTTCTTTTTCATCATTGCTCATGCTATTTTTTCTTGTTGAAATGCCTTTCCACTAATAGTTTCAATCTAACAGGTTCCTCTAGAATCAGTTCTGGTCCAATCTTTCCAATGATTCTTTTTTTTTTTTTTTTTCTTACTTCCACATACCAGAGGTCATTCTGAATTTTCAGTCTTATTCATGTGGCCTTAATAATCTGTATTTTCAGTCTTATTCATGTGGCCTTAATGTATGTAATTCACTTTTATTTGTTTTTAATAGCTTCTATTATAATAATTTGGAGTATTTGTCTGTCCTTATTTCATTCCTTCAATAGATATTTTTCAAGCTAGGTACTTTTCTAGGCATAGCATTGAACAAAATAAATAAAGCTCTGACTGTAAAGTTTATATTTCACTTGTTGCTTTAAATGTTAACATTTTTCTATACATAAAACCAACATTAAAGTAGTGATTGATTGCTATAATAATGTAACATATGTGCATTTCACTGCAACTTCTTTAGATAATAATCACTTCAGAATAGTTGGTATACAGAAGGTTAGACTCAGCATCTTGAAAGCATCCTTACTGTGAGATCTACCCAGGCATAAAATAAGCTCTCAAGGCAGCTTAGAGAGCTCCCTTGTGAAGTCTTCTTTGAAATGTTTCAGGCAAACAGCTCAAAAGTGCCTTTTAGGGAGCAATTCTACTTTGGTGGTTAATGACCTAATAAGAGGAATGATATTCTGTCAGTCTTTGAAACACAGCTTAATGATCTACCAGTTTGAAGGCAGAGGTCATCTATTTTACTATTGAATACCTAGAGGTTAACTTTATTTTGGGGGGCTTCAAAATCATTGCAGATGGTGATTGCAAGCATGAAATTAAAAACGCTTGCTCCTTGGAAGAAATGTTATGACCAACCTAGACAGCATATTAAAAAGCAGAGACATTACTTGGCCAACAAAGGTCTGTCTAGTCAAGGCTATGGTTTTTCCTGTAGTCATGTATAGATGTGAGAACTGGACTATTAAAAAAAGCTGAGTGCCAAAGAACTGATGCTTTTGAACTGTGGTGTTGGAGAAGATTCTGAGAGTCCCTTGGACAGCAAAGAGATCCAGCCAGTCCATACTAAAGGAAATCAGTCCTGAATATTCATTGGAAAGACTGATGCTGAAACTGAAACTCCAAAACTTTGGCTACCTGATATGAAGAACTGACTTGTTGGAAAAGACCTTATTGCTAGGAAAGATTGAAGGTGGAAGGAGAGGGGTGTGATGGAGGATGAGATGGTTGGATGGCATCACCGACTCAATGGACATGAGTTTGAGTAAGCTCCGGGAGTTGGCGATGGACAGGGCAGCCTGGAGTGCTGCAGTCCATGCAGTTGCAAAGAGTTGGACAAGACTGAGCAACTGAACTGAACTGAATTGAACTGAACCTAGAGGTAAACAGAGTGTTTTGCACACAGTACATGCTCAATAAATATGTGCTGACGAAGTTAAATTTCCTAAATATTTCTCCTATCATTTGTTCATTGGAATATTAAATGTAGAACAAGGTTAACAAAGATTAGAATCTTTCAGTTCAGTTCAGTTGCTCTTTGAGACGAGATGAATCGCACCATGCCAGGCCTCCCTGTCCATCATCAACTCCTGGAGTTCACTCAATCTCACGTCCATCGAGTCGGTGATGCCATCCAGCCATCTCATCCTCTGTCATCCTCTTTTCCTCCTGTCCCCAATCCCTCCCATCATTAGACTCTTTCCCAATGAGTCAACTCTTCTTATGAGATGGCCAAGGTACCGGAGTTTCATCTTTAGCATCAGTCCTTCCAAAGAATACCCAGGGATGATCTCCTTTAAATGGACTGGTTGCATCTCCTTTCAGTCCACGGGACTCTCAGGAGTCTTCTCCAACACCACAGTTCAAAAGCATCAATTCTTTGGTGCTCAGCCTTCTTCACAGTCCAACTCTCACATCCATACATGACCACCTGAAAAGCCATAGCCTTGACTAGACAGACCTTTGTTGGCAAAGTAATGTCTCTGCTTTTCAATATGCTATCTAGGTTGGTCATACCTTTTCTTCCAAGGAGCAAGCGTCTTCTATTTTATTTTTTTCCTCTGTTTACTTCTAGAGCTTTTAATTATTTTTTTAAATATAAATTAATTTATTTTAATTGCAGGTTAATTACTTTACAATATTGTATTGGTTTTGTGATACATCAACATGAATCTGCCACAGATATACACGTATTCCCCATCCTGAACCCCCTCTCTCTTCCCTCCCTGTACCATCCCTCTGGGTCCTCTCATTTCTGCAGCCCCAAGCATCCTGTATCCTGCATTGAACCTGGACTGGCAATTCATTTCACATATGATATTATACATGTTTCAATGCCATTCTCCCAAATCATCCCACCCTCTCCCTCTTCCACAGAGTCCAAAAACTGTTCTATACATCTGTGTCTCTTTTGCTGTCTCACATACAGGACTATCGTTACCATCTTTCTAAATTCCATATATATGCATTAGTATACTGTATTGGTGTTTTTCTTTCTGGCTTACTTCACTCTGTACAATAGGCTCCAGTTTCATCCACCTCATTAAAACTGATTCAAATGTATTCTTTTTAATGGCTGAGTAATACTCCATTGTGTATATGTACCACTGCTTTCTTATCCATTCATCTGATGATGGACATCTAAGTTGCTTCCATGTCCTGGCTATTATAAACAGTGATGCGATGAACATTGGGGTACATATGTCTCTTTCAATTCTGGTTTCCTCGGTGTGTAGGCCCAGAAGTGGGATTGTTGGGTCATAAGGCAGCTCTATTTCCAGTTTTCTAAGGAATCTCCACACTGTTCTCCATAGTGGCTGTACTAGTTTGCATTCCCACCAACAGTGTAAGAGGGTTCCCATTTCTCCTCACCTTCTCCAGCATTCATTATTTGTAGACTTTTGGATTGCAGTCATTCTGACTGGCATGAAATGGTACCTCATTGTGGTTTTGATTTGCATTTCTCTGATGAGTGATGTTGAGCATCTTTTCATGTGTTTGTTAGCCATCTGTATGTCTTCCTTGGAGAAATATCTGTTTAATTATTTGGCTCATTTTTTGATTGGGTCATTTATTTTTCTGGAATTGAGCTTCAAGAGCTGCTTGTGTATTTTTGAGATTAATCCTTTGTCAGTTGCTTCATTTGCTATTATTTTCTCCCATTCTGAAGGCTGTCTCTTCACCTCGCTTATAGTTTCCTTTGTTGTGCAGAAGCTTTTAATTTTAATTAGTTCCCATTTGTCTGTTTTTGTTTTTATTTCCAATATTCTTGGAGGTGGTACATAGAGGATCCTACCGTAATTTATGTTGGAGCGTATTTTGCCTATATTCTCCTTTAGGAGTTTTATAGTTTCAGGTCTTACATTTAAATTTTTAATCCATTTTGTGTTTATTTTTGTGTATGGTGTTAGAAAGTGTTCTAGTTTCATTCTTTTACAAGTCGTTGACCAATTTTCCCAGCACCAGTTGTTAAAGACCCTCCACCAGAAAATTACTAGAGCTAATCAATGAATATAGTAAAGTTGCAGGATATAAAATCAACACATAGAAATCCCTTGCATTCCTACATGCTAATAATGAGAAAATAGAAAGAGAAATTGAGGAAACAATTCCATTCACCATTGTAACGAAAAGAATAAAATGCTTAGGAATATATCTACCAAAAAAAACTAAAGACCTATATATAAAAAACTATAAAACACTGGTGAAAGAAATCAAAGATGACACTAATAGATAGAGAAATAGACTGTGTTCATGGATTGGAAGAATCTTTATAGTGAAAATGAGTATACAACCCAAAGCAATCTATAGATTCAATGCAATCCCTATCAAGCTACCAATGATATTTTTCACAGAGCTAGAACCAATAATTTCACAATTTGTATGGAAATAAAGAAACCTCGAATAGCCAAAGCAATCTTGAGAAAGAAGAATGGAACTGGAGGAATCAACCTGCCTGACTTCAGGCTCTACTACAAAGCCACAGTCATCAAGACAGTATGGCACTGGCACAAAGACAGAAATATAGATCAATGGAACAAAATAGAAATCACAGAGATAAATTCACGCACCTATGGACACCTTATCTTTGAGAAAGGAGGCAAGAATATACAATGGAGAAAAGACAATCTCTTTTCTTTTTTTTTCTAAAACTTGCTTTTTCTTGACCTTTTGATAATAGCCATTCTAACAGAAGTGAGCTGATACCACATTTTGGTTTTGATTTATATGTTTCTAATAATCATTAATGTTTAATAGTAATAATCTTTTCATATGCCTACTGGCTATCTGTATGTGTTTGGAAAAATGTCTATTCAGCTCTTCTGTCCAATTTTTAATCAAGTTGTTTATTTCTTTTGTTGAGTTTTATGCATTCTTTCTACATTTTGAATTTTAACATCTTGTCAGACATATTATTTGCAAACTTTCCTCTCATTTAGTAGGGTATCTTTTCATTTTGATTCTGCTTTCTTTTGTTGTGCAGAAGAATTTAATCTGATTTGCTCCTATTTGTTTACTTTTGCTTTTATTTCTCCTGCCTGAGGAGACATATCTAGAAAGATATTGGTAAGACCAATACCAATGACCATACTGCCTCTGTTATCTCTTAGGAGTTTAAAGGCTTCAAGTCTGACTTTCCACATTTAGATGATTTTTACGTATGATATGAGACTGTGATCTAATTTTATTTTTCTGCATGAGATTCCTCTGGGTTTTCCAATGCCCTTTATTGAAGAGACTATTCATTCTGCATTATATGTATTTTGGTGCTTTTCTGTAAATTATTTGTCCATGCATTTGTGGATTTACTTAAGGGCTTTTGATTCTTTTCCATTGATCTATGCATTTGTTTTCCTGACAATACTGTGACATTTTTAGTTACTATAACTTTGTAAAGTAGTTTGACATCAGGGAATGTGATGCTTCTAGCTTTATTCTTTTCTCTCAGGATTTCTTTGGCCATTTGGTATCTTTTGGGATTCCTTATACATTTTAGAATTCCTTGTTCTCTTTCTGTGAAAACTGGACTTGGGATTTAAACAGGGGTTACATTGAATTTGTATATTGATTTACCTAATATGGACATTGTAACAATGTTAATTCTTTAAATCTGCTATCATGGACTAACTTTTCAATTAAATATGTCTTCTTACATTTCTTTTTTATTATTATTGTTTCTTTTAGTTGGAGAAATATTGCTTAACAATTTTGTTTTTGGTTTCTGCCTTACAACAGTGTGAATCAGCCATGTTATTGTTGTTGCTGTTTCATCACTAAGCCACGTCCAAATCTTCTGTAACCCCATGGATTGTAACCCATCATGGTCCTCTGTCCTTGGAATTTCCCAGGAGAAAATTCTGGAGTGAGTTGACATTTTCTTCTCCAGGGGATCTTCCTGACCCAGGGATGGAGCCCCTGTCTCCTGCATTGGAGGGCAGATTCCTTAACACTGATCTCATTTCTGAAATGCCAGAAGCTTCCTTTGTTCCCACCACTGTCATCAAATCAACATTTGATGGAGCAGATTAAAAGATCTTGACTTTTTTTCATTGATTTATGAATCAAACAACATTCCACCTCGAGAATAGATAGGAGCTGCAACAGGTTGTACAATATGAAAGATGTTTATAGACAGAATAGGGACATGACAAGAAAATAGTATATTGTCAGGCAAGGTCATCTTTCCCTGGAGAACAGAAGAGGGCTATAGGGAAGATTAAGGAGTATGTTGTTGTTATTATTATTACTTTTTAACTTCTCGATCCTTGTCTTGAAATATGTAATTGCTTTTTGCATATTTTCTTAATCCAAACATTTAATAAAACTCAATCTATAAAATATATGTTTTTAGATTCCCATGTTTTTAGTATAAACAGCCGTATTAGCTGTGACAGATACAGTATTTACTTTCTTCAGCCAGATCATTATAAAATATACTTGTTTACTGGTTTTGTATTATCTATTAAAATACTTGAAACAAAATAGAATAGAAGTGTGTTGGTATCAAATAGTTAAAGCATAAAACCAATAAGAAGAAAACCAATAACATTTTCAATTACAAAAAAAAAAAAAAAGGTATTAATACTTGGGAACAAAAGTTTTTCTTGTTCAAGATAATTCTCTATTTCCCTGGTAGCTCAATAGTAAAGAATCTGCCTGCCAATGCAGTAGATGTAGATTGCATCCCTGGGTTAAGGAAAATCCCCTGCATGGCAACTCACTCCAGTATTCTTGCTTGGTAAATCCCACAGACAGAGGACCCTGACTGCCTACAGTCAGTGGGGTTGCAAGGAGTTGGATATGACTTAGCAACTAAAACAACAATAGCATTTCTTGTGGTAGGGTGAAAAATAGTCCCCCAAATGTTTATATCATAATCTCAGAAACCTATATGGATGTCTTCTATCTCTTAATCATGTTTGACTCATTGTGACCCTATGGACTGCAGCCTGCTAGGCTCCTCTGTCCATAGAATTCTCGAGGCAAAAATGTTGCAGTAGGTTTCCATGTCTTCCTCTAGGGCATCCTCCTGTCCCAGGGATTGAACGCATGTCACTTTTGTCTCCTGCATTGGCAGGGGGGTTCTTTGCATTAGCAGATGGCTTTTCCTGCATTGGCAGGTGGGTTTCTCTGATGGCTCAGATGGTAAACAATAGGCCTGCAATGTGCAAGACCTGGGTTTGATCCCTGGGTTGGAAAATCCCCTGGAGGAAGGAACCCACTCTAGAATTCTTGCCTGGAGAATCCCCATGGACAGAGGAGCCTGGTGGGCTCCAGTCCGTGGGTTTGCTATGAGTCAAACACGACTGAGTGAGTAAGCACACACACACACACACACACACACACACACACACAGTATCACTTGTGAGTTATATGGCAAAAGATGTTCTTTGCAAATGTAATTAAATTGTGGACATTGAGATGGAGAGATAATCCCATATTATCAATGTGGGCCATAAATACATTTCCTTCTACAAAAGAGGCAAAGAGGAATTTGATACACTGATGAGGAGAAGGCAATGTGATCGATGAAGCTTCTACAAGTAAGGGAACGACAACAGCCTTGAAAAGTTAGAAGAGGTAAGTGCCTCTGGAGGAAGCACAGTCCTTTTGAAACCATGATTTCAGTCTAGAAATAAAGATTTCAGACTTCTGGCTACCAGAGCTGTGAGAGAATAGACATCTGTTGCTCTAGGTAACCTCAGTTTATGATAATTTCTTAAAACCACCACAAAACTTAATTTCTTAATTATTATTTTTATTTAGAAGAGTCTTTTCAGCAAGTTTTTATTAGATGCTCTTTATGAGGTTAAGAATAAAGGGTTTATTCTTAGTGTGCTAAGAATTTTATAACAAATGGGTGATAAAATGATTTTGTGCATTAATTATGTTGCTTTTTTCATCCCTTAATAATAAATTATAGACACACAATTATTCTTCTAAGATAAATTATATTCATTTTATTAGGATAAACTTTACTTGAGAGTGATACACCATCTTAACACATTGATGTGGTTTGTTAATAGCTAATTAGACTTTTTAAATCCATATTTACCTATAATATTCTTTGACCTTTAATATTCCTTTCTGATACTACACCTATCTAGGTTTGGTATAAAACACAGAGCAACTTTAAAAAAATTCGTTAGGGATTGTTTATTTTATTCCCTAAAAGTGTTTGTAAAATAATGAATGATTGGTTCACAGGCCAGATTTAAATTTACTGCATCCAAGGAAGGTGATGATATTGCTCAGAGCAAATTTTAACAGCTCTGAATTTCACCATGTGTGTTTATGTGACTCTGTGTGTCTGCATATGTAATTGCACTATGGATGGGTCATAACTTACTTCACTTAAATTAGGGCTAGGCTAATTGTCAATGTAACTCCATTACCAAGTAGCAGGTATAGTTAAATAATTTTTTCTGATTTTCTTATAAATTGATAACTGGACTCTGACACTATGATATTTGAATCAACCTTTGAGCTTATAAACTAATGATATTTGTTCGGCAATAATATATTTTAAAGTTTTATTTTTAAATGTGTTTTAAATTTTATTTTAAAGAGAATTTATTTGGAGACAGTAATTTCATATTACATTTATGAATACTTTAGCCAATTATAGTTATGAAGGGATAGTGTTCCATAATTTAAGAGAGTAGGCTTTAAAGGCTGACTGATAGAATTTAGATTTCAAACTCTCCTATTCATATGTGATTTGGGGCAAGTTACTTAACTTCTCCAGGACTGAGTCATATCATTTTTAAAATGGAAAAAAATAATCTTAGTAATAACCTCATGGCTATATTGTGACAACTGGGTGAGCATATATAAATAAGCATACAGAATTTTGTTCTATTGTATTTAGGAAAAATCTTATAAGCATTCAGTTCAGTTCAGTCACTCAGTCGTGTCCAACTCTTGGCGACCCCATGAATCTCAGCACGCCAGGCCTCCCTGTTCATCACCATCTCCCAGAGTTCACTCAGACTCATGTCCATCGAGTCTGTGATGCCATCCAGCCATCTCATCCTCTGTCGTCCCCTTCTCCTCCTGCTCCCAATCCCTCCCAGCATCAGAGTCTTTTCCAATGAGTCAACTCTTCGCATGAGGTGGCCAAAATACTGGAGTTTCAGCTTTAGCATCATTTATTCCAAAGAAATCCCAGAGCTGATCTCCTTAAGAATGGACTGGTTGGATCTCCTTGCAGTCCAAGGGACCCTCAAGAGTCTTCTCCAACACCACAGTTCAAAAGCATCAGGTCTTCGGCACTCAGCTTTCTTCAAAGTCCAACTGTCACATCCATTCATGACCACAGGAAAAACCATAGCCTTGACTAGACGGACCTTAGTCAGCAAAGTAATGTCTCTGCTTTTAAATATACTATCTAAGTTGGTCATAACTTTTCTTCCAAGGAGTAAGCGTCTTTTAATTTCATGGCTGCAATCACCATCTGCAGTGATTTTGGAGCCAAAAAAAAAAAAAAGTCTGACACTGTTTCCAGTGTTTCCCCATCTATTTCAAATGAAGTGATGGGACTGGATACCATGATCTTCATTTTCTGAATGTTGAGCTTTAAGCCAACATTTTCACTCTCCTCTTTCACTTTCATCAAGAGGCTTTTTAGCTCCTCTTCACTTTCTCCCATAAGGGTGGGGTCATCTGCATATCTGAGGCTATTGATATTTCTCTTGGCAATCTTGATTCCAGCTTGTGTTTCTTCCAGTCCAGCATTTCTCATGATATACTCTGCATAGAAGTTAAATAAGCATGGTGACGATATACAGCCTTGACGCACTCCTTTTCCTATTTGGAACCAGTCTGTTTTTCCATGTCCAGTTCTAACTGTTTTTTCCTGACCTGCATACAGATTTCTCAAGAGGCAGATCAGGTGGTCTGATATTCCCATCTCTTTCAGAATTTTCCATAGTTTATTGTGATCCACACAGTCAAAGGCTTTGGCATAGTCAATAAAGCAGAAATAGATGTTTTTTCTGGAACTCTCTTGCCTTTTCCATGATCCAGTGGATGTTGGCAATTTGATCTCTGGTTCCTCTGCCTTTTCTAAAACCAGCTTGAACAACAGGAAGTTCACGGTTCACATATTGCTGAAGACTGGATTGGAGAATTTTGAGCATTACTTTACTAGCATGTGAGATGAGTGCAATTGTGCTGTAGTTTGAGCATTCTTTGGCATTGCCTTTCTTTGGAATTGGAGTGAAAACTGACCTTTTCCAGTCCTATGGCTACTGCTGAGTTTTCCAAATTTGCTGCCATATTGAGTGCAGCACTTTCACAGCATCATCTTTCAGGATTTGAAACAGCTCTACTGGAATTCCATCATGTCCACTAGCTTTGTTCGTAGTGATGCTTTCTAAGGCCCACTTGACTTAACATTCCAAGATGTCTGGCTCAAGAATAGTGATCACATCATCATGATTACCTGGGTCGTGAAGATCTTTTTCGTACAGTTCTTCCATGTATTCTTGCCACCTCTTCTTACTATCTTCTGCTTCTGTTAGGTCTATACCACTTCTGTCCTTTATTGAGCTCATCTTTGCATGAAATGTTCCCTTGGTATCTCTAATTTTCCTGAAGAGATCTCTAGTCTTTCCCATTCTGTTGTTTTCCTCTATTTCTTTGTATTGATCACTGAAGAAGGCTTTCTTATCTCTTCTTGCTATTCTTTGGAACTCTGCATTCAGATGCTTATATCTTTCCTTTCCTCCTTGGCTTTTCGCCTCTCTTCTTTTCACTGCTATTTGTAAGGCCTCCCCAGGCAGCCATTTTGCTTTTTTGCATTTCTTTTCCATGGGGATGGTCTTGATCCCTGTCTCCTGTACAATGTCACAAACCTCATTCCATAGTTCATCAGGCACTCTATCTATCAGATCTAAGCCCTTAAATCTATTTCTCACTTCCACTGTATAATCATAAGGGATTTGATTTAGGTCATACCTGAATGGTCTAGTGGTTTTCCCTACTTTCTGGTGTGCTGAAATTTATGGGGTCTCAATGAATCGGACGTGACTGAACAACTGAGCTGAACTGAATCTAAGTCGTTTTCCCTACTTTCAATTTGAGTCTGAATTTGGTAATAAGGAGTTCATGATCTGAGCCACAGTCAGCTCCTGGTCTTGTTTTTGTTGACTGTATAGAACTTCTCCATCTTTGGCTGCAAAGAATATAATCAATCTGATTTTGGTGTTGACCATCTGCTGATGTCCATTTGTAGAGTCTTCTCTTGTGTTGTTGGAAGAGGGTGTTTGCTATGACCAGTGCATTTTCTTGGCAAAACTCTTAGTCTTTGCCCTGCTTCATTCTGCCTTCCAAGGCCAAATTTGCCTGTTACTCCAGGTGTTTCTTGACTTCCTACTTTTGCATTCTAGTCCCCTATAATGAAATTAGTCATTAATATTTTCATCATGATTTACACCATTTTTCTTACAAAGATATCAAATATTTCACAACAGTTATTCCACTCAGTGTGAAAACCTTTTGGTACATGGCAGGTCCCTCCTCATGTGATGTGTGGAGCAATTGGATTTTGAAGGTTTTCAACCAGATTATAGAGAAAAGAGCCTAAGAGTGGCAAAATACTGATTAGAAGCCAGACATTACTCCAAAATGTGTGTGTGTTTGTTTGTTTGTATTTTTACTCTTACAGTTACTCCACCAATGTGTATTAAATTTAAAAAAGAAAAAAATTGCTTTTAGTGTGTTATTTGCCTTTTAAGCTATATATTTTCTCAGTTTCTGCCTCAAAGTCAATGTACTTGATGAAATCACTGATGATTAATACTGTGATGAATTATTTATTCTTTCATTTTATGTTTAAATAGAATAAATTGAATTGCAGACAGAAAAAAATGGTAATGCAATATTATGTTTTCCTTATTATAAAATACTCCTCATTTCAATTTCTCATTTTTATTTGTTTGCATGTTAAATACATTTCCATATCAATAAAGCATGGAGCTAAGACTTTCTTCTCTCACTATTATTAGATAATTTCCCATGGATAGTAAATTGTTTCTAATTTTAATATATGGATTATGTCCTTATGTGATATAACTGTATATTAGCTCTGCAAATTATAGGAAATGGTGTCATAACTCTAGACTTGTACATTAAAAAATAATAATTAGTAGCAATATATTTTTCTAAGAGAAGTATGGGTAAGGATTCTAAAACTTTGAATACAGTCTATCATATATTTTTTTTCCAAATGTAGTGTTACTTTTTTGGTCAATCAGGGCACATCTGGCAAAAATATATTTTATTGCATGTATCTCAGCCTCCTCTCATATTAAACTGGCTGCTGCACAATATCTAAAATTGGATATGTGCAAACTAACTTGCCAAGAAAGTAGGAAATAGGTTTTTGGATGTCACATCTGAAAAAAATAATGTAGATTCTCATGAGCTTTTTGTTGCATTATTAGTTTTAAGAGTTCCTGTATAGAGTTTTATGCCAAATAAAACAGAACAAAAGTCTCAACTGACTGTGATTAAAAATAATCCTGAAAAATTATATAGTCTTCAGATTTGACTCAAGTAAACTTTTTTCCTCCCTGAGTAATAGGGTGGTATGTTTTCCCCCCAAAAGCAGGAAAACAAAGAAGGAAGAGAGGAAGTATGAAAGGAGGCAGTGTGGGAGGTAGGAGAAATGGAAGGAATGAAGAAAGGAAGAAAAAAAAATTAGCTCCTATAATTTTTGTTATGAGCAGTGATTTATTTCTCCTCTAGACACAATGCAGAATATTCATACAAGTAAATATATAATTAGGATAGTGTAGCTTTATGCTAATAAAATAGAAAATAAAAACATGAACATGTAGTCAACAGGGCTAAAATATTTTAATGCAAATATCTCTGCCTCTCTCCCTTCATCCATCTCTCCATATTGCACAGTTATTATAAAGGAGTATAATATAAATGGCATAAGAATAACAAACTAATAGATTATTGGAATATTAAAGGAAATAAAACATGTAGAGTTCTTAGTATAGTGCTGATATTTACTTTGCAACTATTAAATGCTGGTATAATTAATAATACAGCTATTATTAACAACAGCAGTAATATTGATAGTAGAAGGAAGCTATTTAAGGCCTTTACAAAGATGTTTGAAAACCAAAGGCACAATAATTGGCAGTCAGTTCTCCTGAGAGATATGTTGGTTTTAGAAGAAATGCCAGAAACTTCACCAACCAATCAATGGGAAAATTATTAATTATCGCTTAGAAGACTCAAGGATGCACTTGAAAAGGAACAAAAAAATAGAAGATGAGAAAAGATGATTGCTACTACCAGATTTCAGAACTTCAGATAGTACATTCTATCGATGAAAACCAGAGCTGAATAGTAGTAGTTAAGGAAGCAAACATGGATTTTGTTCAGGATTTGAAAGAGGGGAAAACATACCTCAGTACAGAATAAGGCTCAAAATTGGGTATTTATAACCAAGGAGCAGAGGTCAGTAAGTGAAAAATTACTAAGTATTTCTTTACTGAGGTGACCTAACAGAATTCTTGAGGAAGGCACACCAGAGTAATCAGATATTGTTTGTGGAATGATGAGGGAATTGGTTGGGAATCAAGGGTTAGCAGATACTGAAGATGGGGAAGTTTGACTAAAACCAACTTAACCAGATTCTGGCTAAAATTGGACAATTCAAATATGAACGAGGGAGTAAAAATGTTGAGGCTCAACTGAGGAGAGGATTCAGACAAGTCTGGCTAAAATTTGGTCAAGGTGAAGCCCTTTGTCAATGTTATTTGCAAGTTAGATAAATAATCCCTGAAGGTATTGCACTTAGGCTGTATCATGATGGATGATTGGAAGCAAGGTCGCTGCAACAGCAGTTACCAATGATCAGCCAAAACCGTTATTGGAAATGACAAACATCCAGATGGATGGGAGGTAGCAACAGGAAAGGAAGATGATGAGTTTCTGATAAAAGTATGAGTCTAAATGTAATTAGATTATAAAACCCTAGTAATTGAACCGGGCCCCCATAGAGCTTCTAGTTCTGAATTATAGTTTTGTGTGACATTATTTGTCTAATGTATTAAGCTTTATTGAAATTAACCCCTCTAGCAAACACACTGCTTATGTTTTAAGGATGATGATCAGGAGAAGTTTCTCAAATCATATGATGTCTTCATTATATAGATATCCAGCAGAAATAATACTTTTCTTTTATAGTTTAATTCTACTTTCTAATTTATGAAATTTAAAGTTGATTGTTTCCATGCAGAACATTAGAATCAGAGAGCTTTACTTGGGCAATGAATGCCAGGAAATAAAAGCACAGATGACGGAGATAGAGCATGTCAGGTCTTTAGTGGCTCTTATATATTTTAACCAATGATGGAACAGTGAAGCAGGGGAGCATTTTGGCAGCTCAAGTTCAAGAAAGCAAGAAGAAATAAAAGGAAGAAGGAAGTTGATATCTGTAAAAAGCTATGAGAATTATTGACCATGCCCTCATCCCCTACTCTTTGGAATACACACACACACACACACACACACACACACACACACACACACACTGAAGAATTACAGGGATGCATTTACTTGCTGCAAGGCATAAAGTAAGTATTGTGTTAATTATTTATCCCTTGCCAATTTTTTTTAAGCTGGTTGGATACCAGTTATGAAGGCATGCACAAAAGTATGTACAAAATGTAAGACAGGAAAAAGTGCAGAGAATATTCAGAGACTATTTAAGGGTAGAGTGAGAAAAGTGTCTTGTTCAAGCACAAGGTTAATTTGGAGTATAAGTAAAAAAAAAAAAAAAAAAAAAAGCCTAGACATGTTTGGGAACAGATGCAAAAGTTAAGAACAAATGTTTGAAGGCTCTGACTATGAAACAAAAGAGTTTAATTCTATTCTCCAACTTAATAGAAACTGTTCTACACAATTGTATAGAGCACTAATAGTATGATAATAGTACTGTAGGACAATTAATTTGTTAGTGCAACCTCTGTTTATTCTAATGATGATTTACTGAGTGCCTACTATTCTCAAGATTCTATGTTTGGTGTTTTAGGTGATACAAACTGACTTCATGTTGAAAATTTAACCAGGATATGTTTAATGTGCTCGTTCTCAGGTGGTTCAGTCATGTCCAACTCTTTGTGACCCTATGGACAGTAGCCCTGTCAGGTTCCCCTGTAATAATTACTATCTATCAGGTGGGCTTCCCAGGTAGCACTAGTGGTAAAGAACCCGCCTGCCAATGCACAAGGCCTAAGAGATGCGGGTTCAATCCCTGAGTCAGAAAGATCCCTTGGAGGAGGCATGGCAACTCACTTCAGTATTCCTGCCTAGAGAATCCCATGGAGAGAGGAGCCTGGCAGTCAAGGGTCCATAGGGTTACAAAGAGTCAGAGGTGACTGAAGCGATTTAGTACGCATGCACCCAAGCATGTAGTAGGCATAGTGCTACATGCTCAGAATCAAACAGGAGGAAATGGGTTGATAAGTAAGAAAGAAAAAAAAAAAAAAACAGATAATAATATGCTTGATTTAGTTAAGTTCCCATAAACAATATACAATCAAATTCTATTGCAATTCAAAAGGGGAAGAGATTAAATACAATTGATTATGGAGGACAGCCACTACTGGATTTATCAAAAGTACTAGTACTCACACTTGTAAGCATATTCCTATCACTCGGCAAACAAAACTGTCCCCAGCCCTCTTGAAGAGCAACTTTCATTTCCGGTACGTTGGTTTTATATAGTAAGTCCATTTTAGCATGTTTATTTCTTCAGGCCCTTTTTCCAAATGTTCATGTTTTACCATGGAAGCTTTGGTATCCATACTGACTTAATGAGGTTTGTAGTCTTTTACAATCCATCATCCCAGAAGGATGTTAGAACTGTTTCCCAGGGCCCTTAACAAGACACTAAATCTACTGTTGAGGGGAATTCTCCTGTACTGATGAAATCTCCCTAACCCAGCTTTATATTTTGTCCATCTATATTCTGCACCCTCAGAGATTTATTCCTAGGCAAACTCTCCCAGTTCTTGCCAGTTTTGCATGTTAGTCAAATGCTGCAGAACTTTTGGTATATAATCATTCACCTCCCTTGGAAGTACTATTGCTTTCCAGATGGATCATATTTAGATATGATTTTATTTAATTGGCTAGTGGCCAGTAGAAAAGATTGGAGCAGATGCTGAGAGAGAAAAGCATTGCCTTATAAATCATCTGTGAAGTTTTTAATCAAACCAGAAGCTACTATCACATGACAAAGTAAGTGAACCACTTCTGAAATTACACCAGAGTTTGGTATAATTGGAGACTTTGGGAAACTTAAGTCTACCCAGATAGCCCAGTTACACTAGTAAGTCCCTGACTTTGGTATAAAAGACTTAATATTGCCCCCCCCCCCCAAATTAGCCTCCTCTTAAGTTCAACTACTCTTGCAATTAATTATGTGTCCAGTCTTTAGCTCTTGTCATGTGGTTTGAGGAACTGAGAGTTTCTTCAAATACCACCAAAAAAAAAATTTGGTGATCATTCTTTGCCTTATGATCAAATTGATCATCAGAGATCAAATTGCAAACATCCACTGGATCATGGAAAAGCAAGAGAGTTCCAGAAAACATCTATTTCTGCTTTATCAGCTATGCCAAAGCCTTTGACTGTGCGGATCACAATAAACTGTGGAAAATTCTAAGAGAGATGGGAATAACAGACCACCTGATCTGCCTCTTGAGAAATCTCTATGCAGGTCAGGAAGCAACAGTTGGAACTGGACATGGAACAACAGATGGGTTCCAAATATGAAAAGGAGTACATCAAGGCTGCATATTGTCCCCCTGCTTATTTAACTTATATGCAGAGTACATCATGAGAAACGCTGGACTGGAAGAAACACAAGCTGGAATCAAGATTGCCGGGAGAAATATCAATAACCTCAGATATGCAGATGACACCATCCTTATGGCAGAAAGTGAAGAAGAACTAAAAAGCCTCTTGATGAAAGTGAAAGAGAGAATGAAAAAGTTGGCTTAAAGCTCAACATTCAGAAAACGAAGATCATGGCATCTGGTCCTGTCACTTCATGGGAAATAGATGGAGAAACAGTGGAAACAGTGTCAGACTTTACTCTGAGGGGCTCCAAAATCACTGCAGATGGTGACTGCAGCCATGAAATTAAAAGACGCGTACTCCTTGGAAGAAAAGTTATGACCAACCTAGACAGCGTATTCAAAAGCAGAGACATTACTTTGCCAGCTAAGGTCCATCTAGTCAAGGCTATGGTTTTCCAGTAGTCATCTATGGATATGAGAGTTGGACTGTGAAGAAGGCTGAGCACTGAAGAATTGATGCTTTTGAACTGTGGTGTTGGAGAAGACTCTTGAGAGTCCCTTGGACTGCAAGGAGATCCAACAAGTCCATTCTGAAGGAGATCAGTCCTGGGTGTTCTTTGGAAGGAATGATGCTAAAGCTGAAACTCCAGTACTCTGGCCACCTCATGCTAAGAGTTGACTCATTATTTTGTTTCCATTCCATTGTATGAAGGAGCCTATTTTACTGGTTTGAAAGAGTATGATGCATAGCTTTCTGGCAATTTTGTTTCTTTTTACAGCATTCTCTGTGCTGTACTCTTGCTGATGGCTGCTAGATTTTATTTGTTTCCCTATTTGATAACATTAGTGACTCTGATTTCAGTTTTTCACGTGTTTTGCTTTAGTTTTTCTTTCTCATGTAACATTGGTGAAGAATCTAGGAATATGACATAAAGGTAGAATAAACATTAATTTTGTGCCTTTTTTGGTAATTTTTTTTTGTAACTACAATGCTTTGCTGCAAATTTATGCTTTTCATTCAAATCACTGATCTATGTTTGTGTGACTTCCTAAACTTAGTTGTGTATTATAAAAAATGTAGTATCATAATTACATTCCTAATTAGAATTAGTATGTCCGTTTTTGTATCTTTATGCTGTACTTTAACACTTTGTATTACTTAGGTTATTTTGCTTTGGTTAAAAAATTGGCTCAAGTAGAAAAGCGATCCCACTCATTAAAACTGTAAAAAAAAAAAAAAAAAAAGACTTTGATGCTGGGAGGGATTGGGGGCAGGAGGAGAAGGGGACCACCGAGGATGAGATGGCTGAATGACATCACTGACTCGACAGACGTGAATCTGAGTGAACTCCAGGAGTTGGTGATGGACAGGGAGGCCTGGCGTGTTGCGATTCATGGGGTCACAAAGAGTCAGACACGACTGAGCGACTGAACTGAACTGAACTGAACTGAACTTTGCCTTATGTAGGCCGTTAGTTCATTTACTCTATTAACAGCATAAATTATGCCCAGAGATAGCCATAATCTTTATAAAGATTCTTTTTTCCCGCTTCTCAAATGGCTGGGATATTTACCAAATATCAGTTTTCAGTTCACTAAGTGAGAAATTTTAGTAATTATACTTCCTTAGCACATGGCACTAGTGGTAAAGTGCCGGGGTCCAGCCCCGGTGGATCCAGGAATTCGAAGGGTGGACGGCGTCGGCGTGGAAAGACTTGTTTATTTATTAATGAAAGATTAGATTAAGAAACTATAGTGTAGTAAGAAGATTAAGTGGAAGAAGAGGGCTGAATAGCTTGGTTTACGCGGAAGGCCAATAAAATTCCAGACAAGGAATTTGCACCATCTACGTTGGGCCACCGGCGCCCGCTTGAATATCTACGGGTGCCTCGCCTTTCTCGCGGGTCTTAACAGCCGGGGCAAGTAAGTAGACGTGGAGAGCCTCCGCGCTCCAGGTGGAAATTCAGCCCGAAATAAAACCAGGCCGGGAGACTAGTTAGAGAAGCTGGTCCACGAAGCTGGCCCCTGGAGCTGGCCCCATCCTTTATTGTTTAGAAGGCCTTTTATACTTTTTGATAAAACACAGAGATCAATGGGTAACACAAGATTATGTAGCGTTCGCAGCTCAAGCTCTTTCTATACATCATTTGGCATACAAAAGGTCTCAGGTGATTTACATTATCTTCTGGCCAAGAGGCTTGTTAACACTTTTGGCTCTCTTCCTTAATGAATGTTAATCTTGTTTCCTGAAGTGTTTTTTCTTTAATCTACATCTCCTTAAAGCATTAACATTAAAGTTACATCTCTATAGAACAAAGGTGCAGTGGGACACAACAAAGAGGGTACTTAACTCAAAGATCTAATGTTGCTAACACAAGGTCTACTACTTGTTTTTCTAACTATATCTACAACTAAAGGATGTGAAAATTTGGCAGCAAATATTGACTCAACAAATGAAACCTTTAATCAGTCCTATTCTAAAGATTTTGACTCCTCGGAAGCTCCTACATTCCTAGGATGTTTTAAGCTTCCTATGCCTCCTGCGGTCAAGAGGCCTCAAACAATCACACGTGCAGCTGTACGAGTCCTGCAGGCAGGCTAGAAAGCCATCAGAGGGTTTTTTGGATTGAAACACTCTTTTAAATGCAGAAGACTAAAGCCCTAAATTGACTTTTTCCAGAAAATGTCAGAAGAGTGGAAACGCAGAGCACAAAAGCCGGCAGATTTTTGTTGGAGTACATGCTTAGGAATTTCCAGAGGGGTCCCTGAAGTCTGAGCACGCCTTGCGTATGTCAGCTTCCTTCCTCATGACCTTGTCACGGGCGGGATTCCTCACACTGGCTTCCGGCAGTAAAGAACCTGCCTGCCAATGCAGGAGACATAAGAGATGCAGGTTTGATCTCTGGGTTGGGAAGATCCCCTGCAGAAGGGCATGGCAAGCCACTCCAGTATTCTTGCCTGGAGAATCCCCATGGACAGAGGAGCCTGGCGGGTTATAGTCCATGCGGTCACAAAGAGTTGGACATGACTGAGAAGCTAAGTGCAGCACAACACAGGGCTCAATATTTGTCTCTCCTGCTAGCAATGGGTATAGCTAGATCAACCTTGGTAAGATGGATCCTGTGCTGTTGACTAGTGCATGGCCTCCATTTCTATCACAGCAACAATTCTGTTTATTGGCCCATTGAGCCAGTACTGATGTCACCAAGAGGAGACTCTTAATTGATATTCCTAGAATCAATGACCTACCTACCAATCTGATTTTAGAGAATTGCATCTGAGGTGAATGCTTTCTGAGGGCATCAATATTTGACAAAATATTTGCAGACTTTCATCCAATTTGATCATTTTATCTATGTATTTATATATAGAGAGTAATATAATTGACATTTTAACAATAACTAGCTACTTTATCCTATTACATAATTACATACTTCTTTAGTTCTTGAAATAATTAAATTCTAGTCTCTTAGCAAGTTATTGATTATAATATAATATTGATTTCTATATTCACTATACTGCATATTAGATTTCTCAGGTTTATTTACTACTTTTTATAATTTTGTATCCTTGTTTGTGTGTTAGTCACTCAGTCGTGTCTGACTCTTTGCAACTTCATGGACTGTAGCCCCCCAGGCTCCTCTGTCTATGAAATTATTTGGGAAAGAATACTAGAGTGGGTAGCCATTCCCTTCCCCTAGGGATCTTCCCAACCCAGGGATCAAACCAAGGTCTACTGCATTTGCAGGCAGATTCTTTACCACCGTTCTTTACTACTGAGCCACCTGGGCCACTTTACTCTCTGTTTTTCCAGGCTTGTCCTTTTTAAATTCCACATATGAGTGATATCATATAGAATTTATCTTTATCTGGCTTATTTCACTGAGCATAATATTCTCAAGGTCTGTTTGTGTTTTCCCAAATGGCAGATGGTCCTCTTTTCCAAAAGCTTAATGAAATTTCCACTGGATTTATATTTCATATTTCCTTCATCAATTCACACACTGATTAACATGCAGGTTGTTTCCATATCTTGGCTATTCTGAATAATGCTGCAATAAACATAGGAGAGCATATATCTCTTTGAAATCCTGTTTCCTTCCCTTTAAGTATATACATAGAAGTGAAATTGCTGGATCATATGATCAGTTCAGTTCAGTTGCTCAGTTGTGTCTGACTCTGCAACCCCATGGACTGCAGCACGCCAGGCTTCCCTGTCCATTACCAACTCCCAGAGCTTACTCAAACTCATGTCTATCGAGTTGGTGATGTCATCCAACTATCTCATTCTCTGTCGTCCCCTTCTCCTCCCATCCTCATTCTTTCCCAGCATCAAGGTCTTTTCAAATGAGTTCATGTGATAGTCATGTTTTTAATTTTTGAGGAAACTCCATGTTATTTTCTGTAGTGGTTGAACCAGTTTTCATTCTTATCAACCACGTACAAGGTACACTTTTCTTCACATCCTTGCCAGCACTTATGGTCTTTTGTGTTCTTGATGAAGCCATTCTAATAGGTGTGAAATGATAACCTCATTGTTGTACTGATTAGCATTTACTGAAGTATTGATGGTGTCAAGTATCTTTTCATGTTACTTGTTAGCTACTTGGATGTCTTTAGGGAAAATGTCAATTTAATTCTTCTGCCCATTAAAAAAAATATTTTGGGCTTTTTTCGTTGTTGTTATTGAGTTATATGGGTTCTTTAAATGTTTTAGCTATTATCCTTGTTTGATATATGGCTTGCAAAATTTTTCTTTGTGTGTGTGTGTGTGTGTTCTCTTCATGCTTTTGGTATCATGTTCAAAAAATCACTGCCAAGGCCAGTATCAAGAAGTGCTTTTCTATGGTTCTTTCTAGGGGTTTTATAGTATCAGATAGTACAATTGAGTTTTTGTTCCACTTCAGTTTAATTATTGTGAGTGATGTAAGAAAAGGCTCAATTTTCATTATTCTATATGTGTTTATCCTGTCTTTCCAGCACAGTTTATTGAAGAGATTATTCTTTCTCCCTTGGATGCTCTTTCCTCCTTTGTTGAATTTCAGTTGATATTATATTCAGGAGTTTAATTCTGGTCTATCTATTCTGTTCCAGTTGTTTATATATCTATTTTTTGTGCCAGTGCCATTAGATTTTAATTATTTCAACATGTGAACTTATAGGATGCAGCAAAAGCAGTTTTAAGAGGAAAGGTTACAGAGATAAGTGCATGTATTAAAAATTATGGAGATATCAAATGAAGAATATAACTTTTTACAACAAGAGCTAAAAAGAGAAGAAAAATAAAGCCCAAATTTTGCAGAAGAAAGGAAATAAATGGCAATAAAGCAGAAATAAATGAAACAGAGAGTAGAAAAACAACAAAGAAAATCCACAAAGCCAAGAGCTGAATATTTAAAAGTTAACAACATTGACAATATTTTAGCAAGATTAAATAAAAAAAAGATTAAAGACAAATGAAATTAGAAATGGCAAAGGAGACATTGCAGATGATACTACAGAAATATATTGAATCATAAAAAATGTTTATAAGCAATTATATGCCAACAAATTAAACTAGAATAAATGAATGGATTTCTGGAAACACAATAGCTACGATGACTGAACCAGGAAGAAACAGAAAATCAGAAAAGACTAATAATGAATAAAGAAATTGAGTTAGCAATCAAAATCCTTCCAATACAGAAAACCTTAGGACTAAGCAGCTTCATTGGAGAATTCTACAAAACAATTAAAGGATTAATACAAATCCTTCTCAAGCTCTTTCAAAATACTGAAGATAAGGGAACATTTCCAGACTCTATCCATGATTCCAACATTACCCTGAATTCAAAGCCAGATAGATTCTACAAGCAAAGAAAATTATAGTCCAACATTCCTGATGAATATAGATGCAGAGATTCTCAACAAAACATTATCAATCTATTTAAAGAACACATTAAAAGAATTACATATCATAGCCAAGTGAGATTTATCCATGGGATACAAGGATTTTTGAGCACCCACAAATCAATAAATGTGAATATCACATTAATAGAATGAAGGATAAAAATCACACGATCATTTCAACAAATGTACAACATGCAATTGACAAAGTACAATATCCTTTTATGATAAAACCCTTCACAGGATCCTATATTGATAGAAGGAACAAACTTCAAGATAATAAGTGTTATATATAATTAACCCACAGTTAACAATATATTGAGGACAGTCCTGGCTGTTCATTGGAAGAACTGATGCTGAAGCTGAAACTCCAATACTTTGGCCACCTCATGCAAAAAGTTGACTCATTGGGAAAGACCCTGATGCCTGGAGGGATTGGGGGCAGGAGGAGAAGGTGATGACAGAGGATGAGATGACTGTATGGCATCACTGACTCAATAGACATGAGTTTGAGTGAACTCTGGGAGTTGATGATGAACAGGGAGGCCTGGTGTGCTGCAGTTCATGGGGTCGCAAAGAGTCAGACGCGACTGAGTGACTGAACTGAACTGAATGGTGAAAAACTGGAAGCTTTTCTTCTGAGAAATTGAAAGATTTTTCTCTAATAAACATACAAGAACAGACAAAGATGCTTACTCTCACCACTTTTCTTCACAGAGCAGCAAGATCCTAGTTAGAAAAATTAGACAAGACAGAAAAATAAAAGGCATTTAGATCATAAAGGAAGGAGTAATTTTCTCATTATTTGCAGATGATGTGATTTCACATATAGAGAATCCAAGAGACTCAGCAAAATTATTTGACGCTAATCAACGCATTCAGTAAAGTTTCAGGACATAAAATCAATATACAGAACAATTAAAACTCTCTGCACTAACAATGGAATATTTAAACTAAAAATGAAGGAGACAATCTTATTCATAATGGCATCAAAACAATAAAATACTTTGGAATACATAACCAAGAAAGTGAACGATATGTACAAAGAAAACTGCAAGATTTCTACTGAAGGAAACTGAAGAAGACTCAGACAAATGGACAGGCATTTGTGTTCATGATCAGAAAAATTAATATTGCTTGTATTTCTCAAAGTCATCTTATAGAGTTTTTGCAACCCCCATCCAAGTATCAAGAGCATTCTTTACAGAAAAGAAAACAGAAATCCTATAATTTATACGGAACTACAAAAAATCTTGAATAACCAAAAGAATCCTGAAGTAAAAGAACAAAATTGGAGGTATCACAGTTTCTGATTTCAAATCTACTACAAAGTTATATTGATAAAATCATTGACACAGACACATATTTCTTATTCACATATCTTTCTCTATTATCCTCTAGTTCAGCTGATTTCTAGTTTATGACCTACCAACCAAGTTGTATTCTAATATTGCATCCTGATTCACAAGCTATGAAATAAAAATAAAGACATCATATATATTTTATATTTGAAGAACAGGAAACTCTCCACAGAGTGAGCATTAAGAAACTTTCTAAAGATTTAGTTGAAACACTGTGTGATGCATTGGGGCCATTTATCATCTGACCTTCATTATCCCCATTCTAATCAGAAGATCATGATGGGATATTGCATGACACAGTATCATTGTTTGTTTCAGAATCTGTATCTCCTGTCTTTGAAAAAAAAAATCAATGAATTTCTCTTTTTCTGAGGCAGAGGCACCTTGGAAACTGGCTTAGGAATCCTTGGGAAAAACATTTAACGGCATGTTAAAAAAAAAAAAAAAAAACCATGTTTCATTAGCAGGTCATTTTCCCTCTTCAAAAACCTCTAAGTCAATTATAGATCTTAAAACAATTGGAGAGAACAATTTTTATCCTAGCATTTGATGACAGTTTTCTTCTTGCCAGCAGTTGAATTCTGTCTAACAAGATGAGAGAGCTTGGCTGTCTGTCCAGTTGTCTCAACCTAAGGAATATTAACTAGTGCAACAGATACCTGTGAGTAAAGTGTCTTTATTGTCACTCAAGATCATCTCTGTCATGCTACCTTTCATGTTAATCATATCCACCATGTCTTTAAAAATTGTTTTGCCATCTACTTTTTGACATGAGATCCTATCATACTCAATTACATTAAGGAGTCTGGTTCCACAGGAACATCTACTATGAACTTTTAAAAAGATTCTATTTTCTTTTTCTTCGGTTAATTCTTCAGACAGAGTTCTACTAAAAATATGTTTGGATAATGGATTCTCAGTGCTTATGTAATAAACCCGTTTTAACATTATCATTTTACTGAGCTTTCGGATATTTTCTACAGTTGAGTTCAGTTCAGCTCAGTCACTCAGTCGTGTCCGACTCTTTGCGACTCCATGAAGTGCAGCATGCTGGGTCGCCCTGTCCATCACCAACTCCCAGAATTCACTCAAATTCTTGTCCATCGAGTCAGTGATGCCAACCAGCCATCTCATCCTCTGTCGTCCCCTTCTCTTCCTACCCTCAATCCCTCCCAGAATCAGAATCTTTTCCAATGAGTCAACTCTTCGCATCAGGAGGCCAAAGTACTGGAGTTTCAGCTTTAGCATCAGTCCTTCCAATGAACACCCAGGGTTGATCTCCTTCAGAATGGACTGGTTGGATCTCCTTTCAGTCCAAGGGACTCTCAAAAGTTTTCTCCAACACCACAGTTCAAAAGCACCAATTATTCAGCCCTCAGCTTTCTTCACAGTCCAACTCACATCCATACATGACCATTGGAAAAACCATAGCCTTGATTAGATGGATTTGTTGGCAAAGTAATGTCTCAGCTTTTGAATATGCTATCTAGGTTAGTCATAACTTTCCTTCCAAGGAGTAAGTGTCTTTTAATTTCATGGCTGCAATCACCATCTGCAGTGATTTTGGAGCCCCCAAAATAAAAGTCTGACACTGTTTCCACTGTTTCCCCATCTATTTCCCGTGAAGTGATGGGACCAAATGCCATGATCTTCATTTTCTGAATGTTGAGCTTTAAGCCAACTTTTTCACTCTCTTCTTTCACTTTCATCAAGAGGCTTTTTAGTTCTTCTTCACTTTCTGCCATAAGGGTGCTTTCATCTGCATATCTGAGGTTATTGATATTTCTCCTGCATTCTTGATTCCAGCTTGTGCTTCTTCCAGCCCAGCATTTCTCCTGATGTAGTCTGCATATAAGCTAAATAAGCAGGATGACAATATACAGCCTTGACGTACTCCTTTTCCTATTTGGAACCAGTCTGTTGTTCCATGTCCAGTTCTAACTGTTGCTTCCTGACCTGCATATAGGTTTCTCAAGAGGTGGGTCAGGTGGTCTGGTATTCCTGTCTCTCTTAGAATTTTCCACAGTTTATTGTGATCCACACAGTCAAAGGCTTTGGCATAGCTGATAAAGCAGAAACAGATGTTTTTCTGGAACTCTCTTGCTTTTTCCATGATCCAGCAGATATTGGCAACTTAATTTCTGATTCCTCTGCATTTTCTACAGTACTATATTGCAAAAGTTATTTGCTTATTTGCTGCAAGTTTTTGTATTCATGTTTCTAACAGCTACCCCGGCTGACTCCTAAAACTGAAGGAGGTATCATTGTGCATATATTTAACCCTGAAGGAACAGATGAGCACTCCATGTTTTTAAGATATTCTCTCTCCAGTTATGTATTTCCCCCTTCCCTCAAACCCATTTCACACATCAGGTTCCAATTTGGCACATTCTTTCTAAATCCCTGCCAGTACATATTCAGTAGATTCTACATATAGGGGCAGTATACATTATTTCCTCCCAGAGACAGCCTTCAGTGTTTTTGCTTGGGCTGTTCTGGATTTGGAAACTGGAATAGACCTGAACAACAATGATGGTAGCAGAGCATATTTTTAAAAGATGAGTATTATCTTTCTGTAAGACATTTGTTTCAGTATCCGTCATGGTCTCCAGCAAGTATAGACTCTTGTAATACTGTCAGGGCTGAGTCTGTAAATTTTTAAAATTTAGGAATGCTTACTATTTTAAGATTCTTGTGCTTATCAATCAAAATTCTAATTCTAGATCCCATTGTCTCACCTTTTTTCCCTCCAACGAGTCTTGATTTTGATCAGCATCTTTTTGATTATAAGTATTGCATTGTCTTTAAGCTTTGTAAGATGTTGAGTTTGATTTTCTGTATAAACTTCATTAGATTAGAATTTTCTTAAAATCACCATTAACATATCTACCACAAAATTATTATTTTAATTGTATCCATTAAAATAAAATTGTATATTCAACATTTCTTAAATTGACAGTTGGCCACTTTTTTTCTCTTCCTTATAGTTTAATGAATTCCAAAGCCAATAGCAGTAAGAAAAGTGTAATTATTATACTTTTATAATTAGTATTGAATATTATGTCCAAAACACTGAAATGTCATAATTGTTTTGTGCCCTCTTCTATACACCCAAGGTATACACAGTTAAGGCACAATCATCCTCAAACCAATGTATGGAATCAATGTCAACTGGTTTGATAACATTCAAAAGTTCATATGAAATGTGAAAAAGAAGAAAGACTTTGTGTTTTATCCTTGCTTCTTATAGAGCTAAAGTAATCAATAGATATATTGATCTATTGATATTGAAATTCCCATATCTACGTCTATGGGAATAGACATAGATCAATTGAACAAAATAAATATTTCTACATGTGTAATCAATTTATTTTTAACAAAGGTACTGAGGCAATTCAAGGAGAAGGATAACATTTTCAATAAAAATTATTAGACAGTTTGGATTTCCAGGTTTGGAAAAATAAAAAGATATCAGCCTTAACCTGTATCATACACAAAATTTGATTGAAACAGCATAATAGCCTTAAATGTAAACACTAAAATTATATAATTTTTAGGGATAAATAAGTTGACTTTTTTATGTGCTTGGATACAAAATTATTTCTTAGGGCACCAAAACACATTATCCATAAAAGGAAATATTGGTAAACTGGATTTTCTCAAAATTAAAAATAAGTTCCCTTTTGAAAAATAATTTATAAAAATGAAATGGTAAACAGAGGAAATATCTGCAATATATTTCACAAACATCTAAATAATTCTCAAATCTCAATAAAGTTCACAGAATATGGATATATGGCCAATAAAATCATGAAAAAAAAAGCCAAATAGTATTAGCCATTAGAAAAATTCAAATGCAAAACACAATAAGTCAACAACAAAAAAAGAAGACACCACTATATGTCTTTACAGAACGGTCAAAATCCAAAACACTAATAGCATCAAATGCTGCAGAGGATATCAGGCACAGAAACTTTCATTCATTGCTGGTGGGAGTGCAAAATGGTACAGCTACTTGGAAGATAACTTGTTGGTTTCTCCAAAAGTTAAACACATTTTAACCATATAATCCACCAATTGCCCTTGTTGGTATTTGCCAAAAATATTTGAAAGCCTACTTTGAAATAAAACCTGTTTATAAAACCCGACATTGTGAGCCACATGGCAGAGCAGTTCTCCTGGGTTCCCTTACCCTACTGCTCTCTACCCATGTGCCCTTTCCCAATAAAATATCTTGCTTTGTCAGCAGATGTGTCTCCTTGGACAATTCATTTCTGAGTGTTATACAAGAGCCCAGTTTCGGGCCCTGGAAGGGGCTCGCCTTCCTGCAACAAATGGTGACTCTGGCGGGGACTCTTCTTCGCTGAGACTGACATCCTGACCACTCAGGGTACTCAGGGGCCAGCTTGCCTGCCAATGGACCAGACCCAGTGGCCGCAACTGGGACCCTTTTGTCCCTGGTCTCCTCCTGACACAGACAACTGGCCAGAGTACCCCAACCGGTAAGGAACAAGAGACTTTATTGACCTTTCTCCCCTTCCCTCTCTCTTTCCTCTCCTTAACCCTTCCTACCCTTCCCTGTTTTTGTAGTCCCCCAGTCCTGGATGCAGGAATCTGGTCGAAGGGCCCTCAGCCTGAGCTGAGGATTGGAGACTGATCACCTCCTCTTGGCAGAGAACTCGAATTCTGGTTCTGGTCTGGTCTGATTTCTAGTAGAGCCAAGTTCCAGTCCTCCCTTCTCTGGAGGCCCAGGGAAAAGTCCCATAACGCCTGGGCATCTGTAGGCGGCAGGAGATGTCTTTAAGACCACCCCTTTCACCCCCCCTCTCCTGCCTCCTCCTCCTTCTTCTTTCAACCTGGCTTTCTTTCCTCCCTTGAAATCTCTGATGTTAGTACTTGAATAGTTGTATTTAAGGGCTTCCCTGGTGGCTCAGAGGTTAAAGTGTCTGACTCCAATGTAGGAGACCCAGGTTTGATCCCTGGGTCAGGAAGATCTCCTGGAGAAGGAAATGTGCAACCCACTCCAGTATTCCTGCATGGAGAATCTCATGGACAGAGGAGCCTGGTAGGCTAGAGTCCATGGGGTCGCAAAGAGTCAGACACGACTGAGCGACTTCACTTTTAATTTCACTTTCTGGTGGTGCAGAGGTTAAAGCATCTGCCTGCAATGTGGGAGACCTGGGTTCGATCCCTGGGTTGGGAAGATCCCCTGGAGAAGGAAATGGCAACCCACTCCAGTATTCTTGCCTGGAGATTCCCATGAATGGAAGAGCTTTGTGGGCTACAGTCCACAGGTCACAAAGAGTCGGACACAACCGAGTGATTTCACTTTCACTTCACTTTCACCATAGCAGCTGTTGGAGAAGGCAATGGCAACCTACTCCAGTACTCTTGCCTGGAAAATCCCATAGATGGAGGAGCCTGGTGGGCTACAGTCCATGTGGTCGCTAAGAGTTGGACACGACTGAACTACTTCACTTTCACTTTTCACTTTCACGCATTGGAGAAGGAGATGGCAACCCTCTCCAGTATTCTTGCCTGGAGAATCCCAGGGACGGGAGAGCCTGGTGGGCTGTAGTGTATGGGGTTGCACAGAGTCGGACCCCACTGGAGTGACTTAGCAGCAGCAGCAGCAGCAGCAGCATAGCAGCTTTATCCATAACTGCCAAAACTTGGAAGTGATAAAAATAACTTTCAGCAAGTGAATGGTAAATAAACTGTGGTGCATCCAGAAAACAGAATATTATTCAGTAGTGAAAGGACAGGATCTATCAAACCATACATAGAGAAAACTTATATGTATATTATGAAGTGAAATAAGCCAATCTGAAAAGACTTTGTACTATATGATTGTATGATTCCAACTATATGACATTCTGGAAAAGGGGAAACTGTGCAGACAGTTAACAAATCAGGACAGGCAGGGTTGGATTTGGAGAAGGCCTACTCAGTTATCAGACAAAGGTCCATCTATTCAAAGCTATGATTTTTACTGTAGTCATGTGTATGGATGTAAGGGTTGGACCATAAAGAAAGCTGAGCACTGAAGAATTGATGCTTTTGAACTGTGGTGTTGGAGAAGACTCTTGAGAGTCCCTTGGACTGCACAAAGATCAAACCAGTCAGTCCTAAAGGAAATCAGTCCCGGATATTCATTGGAAAACTGGATGCTGAAGCTGAAGCTCCAATACTTTGTCCACCTGATGTGAAAAGCTCACTCATTAGAAAAGATCCTAATGCTGGGAAAGACTGAATGTAGGGAAAGAAGGGGACAACAGAGAATGAGATGGTTGGATGGCATCACTGACTCAATGGACATGAGTCTGAACAAGCTCCAGGAGTTAGTGATAGACAGCGAAATCTGGTGGGATACAGTCCATGGGGTTGCAAAAAGTCAGACATAACTGAACGCCTGAACTAAACTGACTGAATTGAACTGAATAAAGTGTTGCGTCCGACCTTTTGCGGCCTCATGGACTGCAGCCTGCCAGGCTCCTCTGTCCATGGAATTTTCCCAGACAAGAATATCAGAGTGGGTTTCTATTTCCTCCTCTAGTGGATCTTCCCAGCTCAGGGATCAAACCTGTGTCTTCTGCATTACAGGTGTATTATTTACCACTGAGCCTCCTGGGAAACCAGAGGATGGATTTTAAGGCAATGATAATACTCACCTGATGCGAAGAGCTGACTTTTGAAAAGACCCTGATGCTGGGAAAGATTGAGGGCAGGTGGAGAAGGAGATGACAGACGATGAGATGTGGATGATATCACCAACTCAAAGAACATCCATTTGGGTGAACTCCTGGAGTTGGTGATGGACAGGGAAGCCTGGTGTGCTGCAGTTCATGGGTTCGCAAAGAGTCGGACACCACTGAGCGACTGAACGGAACTGAACTGAATACTCAGTAGGATATGAAAATGATGGATGCTTATAATTATACAGCTGTCCAAAACCATAGAATATACAACAGTAAGAGTGTGCTCCACAGTTTTAACAAATGTATCACCCTTGTGGGGAATGCTGTTAATGTGGGAGATTTGCATGTATTATGGAGGGGATTATCTGGGAATTCTCTGTACCGTCTAGTTTTGTTATGAAACTAAAACGGCAGTAAAAAATAAATAAATAAAAATCAAATGAAATGCTGGTTCAGACCCTGTGAGAATGGCTAGAATTAGAAAGACTGCCAGTACCAGCTGTTGACTAGAATGTGTTGCCGTTGTGTCTCTCATACATTGCTAATGGGAGAGTAAAATGGGACAATCAGTTTCAAGACAGCTTGGAAGTTTCTTTTAAATTAAACACGTGTTGTATATGCCATTTATCAACCTATTGTCTCTCAAATCTGAATGCCCAGTTTATTGTATGCTCTATAATTAGCAATGAGATATGGCTAAATATTTTACTTTTAAAGTGAGCACAATGTTAAGCTTTCTCAATATAAACTGTTGGAAGGATATCTCAGGGGCTCATAATTCTTAAAATTTCCCACTTGGGTCTTGGTCAGAGGTGATGGTATGCAGATCACTGGTTGCCTGGTACCAAAAATGTGGTAGGATTGACTTCAAATTTGCAGGAGGCAGCTGTAGGGTGTTCCACATAGTCATTATGATGCTGGTTACATGCGTGTATAACATTGTCAAAACTCACCAAACTGTTCTAAGTTATATACATTTTGTTTCGTGTAAATGATATACTAACAAACATTGTTTGAAAATAAGGATTTAATGCATGGACAAGTAAATGAAACTTTGATATGTGTTTCAGAAAATATGAGTTGGATTCACAGAACACTGTGAATTTTACAAAATCACTTGACATACATGCCTTCTGTCATATCCCAAAATGAGCAAAGCGTACTTTATACAACCAGCACTAGATTTAAACTAATTTAAAGTTTGGTTGCCAGAAAAAAAAAAAAAAAGTCTTAAAACAACACAAAAAACCAATACAGAAAAATGAATGCAACAGTTAAGTAATCTAGAAGAGGAGAACTGAATCATGGGCATGTTAAACCACCAGGTAGCTATTGAGTATATACTTTGTACTGAGCCTTGTGCTAGAATCAGGAAATATAAAGATTTCTTCAGTTAAGAGTCCTATAGACAGGGAAGTAAAGATCTTTATATCGAGTTGGGTAATGTGTATTTACTGATGAAGATAATGCCAGAGTATTTGCTAATGTATGCCATAGCAGAATAAGACCTGAACAAGGTGTATGAGAGACTGATTAGGTAGAAGAAATGAAGAACAAATGCTGTTGAGACTTTAAAAAAAAGGGGGGGGGAGACAAATACAAGGTTTGAGGGAAATAATGAATTTGGCATCAAACAAAATCATTGGAATGTTTTCCTGTTCAGTATAGCTGGTCAGCCCACAAGAACAGATAGTGAACTTACAAGCATAGATGAAATCACCCAGGAAGAGGTTAAAAAAGAACAGAAATTCAGGTATTAAAACTCAAGATTAAAGTGGCATTCTTAATGAAGAGTCAAAGCTAGGAAGAAGTGACTGTGGTAACCATTAGGCTATAAATATTTGATGTATTGAGGATACTCAGATAAGACCATGAATCAGAGCTATTTGGTGAGAAGGTTTTGACAACATGATTTACACTAAATTGCATTAATCTAAAAAGCAATGTCAGTTAATAATGGAGCTTAGCATGAGACAATAAAAAGTGTTTTACATCTCAATAGTTTTATTGTTATAAAAACAAAAATTTCAAATCTATTATTTCATTGAATTTTTATAATCTTTTAAGGTGGAAAGGACATGCATATTTTGCAAATTTTCTAATTAAGGAAATAAAATCTCTATCAAATTTAATTATTTTCCTGAGATCATACAGCTAGTAAATGAAAGAAATTGACTAGATACCTGATCAGATTTCTAACCCAATGAAGTTGCTACTATATAGCCTAATAGAAGATATATTTTTTCTCCTTTGTGCAGTTACCCAATAATGGGAATATGACAATTACTTTTCTTTCACTTGGAGATGAAGCACATTAAGAATAGGCAAAGGTAATGGAGGTGACAAGAGGGAAGATTATGAGTTTCGGCATGTGCAAAGGTTTTAAATTTTTTTTTAATATTTCAACATGCTTCTGTCTTGATGTCGGGTTTCAGATAATAATGATTATCACTGTTGGAATTAATTTTGTATATGGCTATACAGTAACCATTTAATCTAACTGGTTTTCTTTTACAGGCAATTATGAACTCTCGCTATTAACTTAATGAATGCATGCTTTCCTATTATCTATATATTTTATGTGATATTTGGAAGTTTGGGGCATAAAAACTATAAAGGAAATCTACAATAAGCCACATTAAATTATGCTCACAATAATGCTGAGAGTTTTGATAATGCTAATGCCAACGTTCATATCCAAATAAAATACTCTTACTTGTAGTCCATAAGATATATGCGTCTTGGAGTAAAAGTGACAAATTGGTCCCGGTCCATCTACTCTCTGTCCTTGGATCTAACTTGTGGCATGATGATGAATATTTACAAGAGGGATGACCTAAGCTAGCAGTATTATTTTTGGCCCTGGTGAGTCTAATAAAAGATAAATCTATGATGCTAGCAGCCTCTATCCATCTTGAGAGAACATCAGAAAATACTATGTGGAAATGATTTAATCCATTTTGGGAAAAAAGTGCTCTTAGACCCACATAGCAATATAATTGTTTTATTTAGTATTTGATACATCTTGCCTTTCCATAGCAAGAAATATAGGAAAAAAGTTTAACTTGCTTCATGGCTAAATATAAATGAATTGGCATGCCTTGTTTTTGTCAAGGTATCAAGCAACCAAATTTTTCTGAAGCTAAGAGTAATTAATATATTATCCAAGAGACTGTCCTTGGGAGGAAATGGAGAGTAAATATAACTCTTCATTTAGAGATTGATTGAACAGAGGCTCAGAAAGGAAAAATATTCAACATTACTTTTTCTGTAATTGTCATGATTAGCACATTTTAATAAATAATTCTCTATATAGAAAACTTTCTCACTTTTGCTTTCAGTGTATTTCTTCCTATGTCTTTCTTGTATTATATTCATTTAGTACTTTTTTTAAACTCGTAACTGAAAAGAGTCTTTCAAAATCCAAACTGAGTCTTGTTCTTTACTGTATCTCTCATGACGCCTCTCATAATAGCCTGATCATAAACAGAGCAGTAAACTAAGAACAAATGTTTCTGGGAAAAAAAGTTAAATGAATAAACACATTTGTTACCTAGAGATATGAAGTTGTTCTGGAGGGCAATCTAATCCTTGCTCTTATTCCCATTCTATTTGTTCTCAAAGTGCTATATGGAGAAAGTGTATTTTCTTACATTTGAGCAATATCATTTGCCAAGCCACTACCATGATATAGTCACTGAGGACACAAGGATACAGAAGTAAATAAAACAAACAAACAAACAAAATCTCTAACCCAATAGAGCTTTCATGCTAATGGACAGGAATATGCAAGAAATAAATATACAAATGAACTATGTAATATGTGATATGGTTATAGGAACTATTGGGGAAAATAAAGCAGAACAAGTAAATAGGGAATGACAAATTAGGAACACTGTGAGAAACTAAGTTGGTAAAGAAGGGTCTAACTGAGAAAATAGGTATTTGAGTAAATACCTAATCGAGGTAAGGGAGTGAGTCACACAAATATTTATCAGAAGAGGAATCTAAGTAGAACATTCTTATGCAGTACTATTCCTCGAGGAACATAGAACATCAAGAGGGTTAATCTTCTGGTAATCAATTAAAACCAATGGATTAGTAGAAGAAGATGACAATTGAGAGGCAGTTGATAGGTCAGATACATAGATATCTAATAATTGTGAGGACACTGGTTTTTACTGTGAGCAAAGTATATTCGTTTGGAAGCTTGTTTTCATAGAACTACTCTACTACTATGTTAAAATCAGACTCTAAATAAGGAAGAACAGTAATAGGAATATCAACATAGAGGCTTTTTCAGTAATCCATATAAGAGATGATGGTAAACTGAGTGAAGATGGCAGTGGTGGCAGTGAAAAGTGGCATAATTTTAGATATATTTTAAAAGTAGAACATAACAGAATCCACAGGTAAGTTGAATGTGGGTTTGAGAGAGAGGGGGATAAAAGGTAGCAACTGCACAGTTTTGTACTGAAGAGATGAAATAATTGAATTGTCATTAATGGGTACAGGGAAAACTTTTTTTTTTCTTCTTTGCTGGTGTGTGTCTAAAAATATTTGAAGTGGGGACTTTTCAGGCATTCACTGCCTCTAAGTTCAGTTCAGTTTAATCACTCAGTCGTGTCCAACTCTTTGCCACCCCACGAACCACAGCACTCCAGGCCTCCCTGTCCATCACCATTTCCAGGATTCCAGCCAAACCCATTTCCAATGAGTCAGTGATGACATTCAACCATCCCATCCTCTGTCATCCCCTTTTCCTTCTGCACTCAATATTTCCCAGCATCAGGGTCTTTTCAAATGAGTCAGCTCTTCACAGCAGGTTGCCGAAGTACTGGAGTTTCAGCTTCAATATCAGTCCTTTCAATGAACACCCAGGACTGATCTCCTTTAGAATCGACTGGTTGGATCTCCTTGCAGTCCAAGGGACTCTCAAGAATCTTCTCTAACACACATTTCAAAAGCATCAATTCTATGCTCAGTTTCTTTATACTCCAAATCCCAATCCATACATGACAACTGGGAAAACCATAGCCTTGACTAGACGGACATTTGTTAGCAAAGTAATGTCTCTGCTTTTTCATATGCTGTCTAGGTTGGTCATAACTTTCCTTCCAAGGAGCAAGCATCTTTAAATTTCATGGCTGCAATCACCATCTGCAGTGATTTTGCAGCTCGGAAAAATAAAGTCTGTCACTTTTTCATTGTTTCCCCATCTATTTACCATGAAGTGATGGGATCAGATGCTATGATCTTAGTTTCGTGAATGCTATGATCTTAATTTACTGAATGTTGAGCTTTACACCAACTTTTTCACTATTCTCTTTCAGTTTCATCAAGAGGCTCTTTAGTTTTTCTTTACTTTCTGCCATAAGGGTGCTGTCGTCTACATATGTGAGGTTATTGATATTTCTCCCGGCAATCTTGATTCCAGCTTGTGTTTCTTCCAGCCAAGCGTTTCTCATGATGTGCTCTGCACAGAAGTTAAATAAGTAGGGTGACAACATACAGCCTTGACGTACTCCTTTTCCTATTTGGAACCAGTCTGTTGTTCCATGTCCAGTTCTAACTGTTGCTTCCTGAACTGCATATAGGTTTCCAAAGAGGCAGGTCAGGTGGTCTGGTATTCCCATCTCTTTCAGAATTTTCCACAGTTTATTGTGATCCACACAGTCAAAGGTTTTGGCATAGCTGATAAAGTAGAAATAGATGTTTTTCTGGAATTTTCTTGCTTTTTTCATGATCCAGCAGATGTTGGCAATTCGATCTCTGGTTCTTCTGCTTTTTCTAAAACCAGCTTGAACATCTGGAAATTCATGGTTCATGTATTGCTGAAGCTTGGCTTGTAGAATTTTGAGCAATAATTTACTAGCATGTGAGATGAGTGCAACTGTGTGGTAGTTTGAGCATTCTTTGGCATTGCCTTTGTTTGAGATTGGAATGAAAACTGACCTTTTCCAGTCCTGTGGCCACTGCTAATTTTTCCAAATTTGCTTGCCCTAAGTGGAGATGACAATTAGTGAAGTCTGGAGAATAGAAATAACATTGTGCCTCGAAATAAAAATTTAGGGGTCATTAACATTAAATGTTTTTTGAAGACAGGAACCTGAAGGAGATCACAAGAGGGTGAATGAAGGTAAAGAAGAGATATCAAGGGAAAGGGGAAGAAAGAAAGGGCCTAAATAGATGGTGTAGGACAGTAGAGAGGACAGGTGAAATAAGGAAAAGAAATTAAGAACTGATTTTTGGAGTGTTACAATATTAAGAGAAGAAAAGAGACCCCCAAAAGGGAGAGGGGATATGTCTGTATTAGTTTTCTATTGGTGTTATAATGAGGTACTATAAACTTAGTAGTTGTAACAGCAAATTAAATTTCTTAGAGTTTTGAAAATCAGAATCTGAAAATAGGCTTCACTGGGTTACAATCAAAATGTTATCAGGGTATCCTTCCTTTTAGGGCATCTAGGGATGAATCTAGTTCCTTGCCTTTTCCAGTTTCTACAGGTAACTTTCATTGTTGGGCTCATGACCCCTCTCTTCCATTTTGACAGCCAGTAAGTCCATCACTAAAACTTGTTTCTGTCATTATTTTTCCTTCTCTGATCTGACAATCCTGTTTCCTCCTCCTATAAGAACCCTTGTGATTATACTCGGCCAACCTGGCTAGTGCAAGATTATACTCATTTCAAGGTTTTTCATTATACTTATAAAGTCTCTCTCTTTCTCTTTTGTACATGTAAAACAAACATTCACAAACTCTGGGAATTGGGACACAGATGTCTTTTGGAGGACCATTATTCTGCCTTTCTCAATGATGAGTTAACCAGCAAGGTAAAATTAATACCAGACAGTGTAGTGTATTGAAATTCAGATGAAATACATGCTTAAAAAGGAGAGGTGTTTCACTATGCCAAATATCAACTGATGGATCAAATAGGATGAGACTGGAAAATGATCACAGACATAATAGAGAAATTCGGATAAAAATTTAGGGGCAAAAGTCTTGTGGTATGGATGCTAAAGTGTGTGTGTGTGTAGAGATAATTTTAGGCAACTGATGTGAGCAACTTTATCAAGGAATTTTGTTCCAAAAGTGAAAATAAAAACAAGTGGTGTATAGAAAGGAGCATAGCAGTCATTGCGAAGTTAAAGCTATTTTTTTTAAATGGGAGCAATAACATTTATAGGTTATATGCGTACGCATCATATGTGCACCAGCATACTAATATATGTTGATAGCAATGATTTAGATAAGCTTGAATGAAGCAGGAGAGAAAACATGTTAAACTGGTGCAAAGTCCTTGAGTAGGAAATGAAAACGTGACCCAGGAAGAGTGAAAGGATTAACATTTGCAAGCATAGAACATGCCCATAATAATGGATCTAAAGAAAAGTAACTAGGTAGTTAGATATGGGATGAAAATTTTTAATGTTTGCTTTATTCTCAATGAGATGGAAGTAATGTTAGAATGAAAATGAAACAAAAGGCCTTAAAATTTATAGCAGAAATGAAAAAGTTTGAAGCAGTCATCCTTAAGAGTGAATGACTGGCTTAGGGGAAGACTGTATGATTTCTGGGCAGCAGTAAGGGACCACTTGAAGTTTATGTCATAAATGTATCATTATACATGGATGTGTGTGTGTGTGTGTGTGTGTGTGTGTGTGTGTGTGTGTGTTGTGCATGCACACATTTCCAGTCATATTCAATTATTCAGGTAAGAGCCAGAATAGGCAAAAGACGCAATTAAGAATGTAGCTCTGATCTAGATTTATATTACATTTTATGCATTATCTCTGTAAAAATTGCTTTTCTGAAGATTTTATTAGAACTCTATGAGACAGCAGATGGTGGCCAGATTTACTCCATTCAGGCTAAACTAATTTCATATTAGTGTAAAGGTCAGAGTGACATAAAGAAAAAAGTTCTACTGAAAAAGAAATATTGAAATATTAAACACTCACTGTTGTTCAGTTCAGTTCAATTCAGTCGCTCAATCGTGTCCAACTCTTTGCAACCCCATGAATTGCAGCACGCCAGGCCTCCCTGTCCATCACAATCTCCCAGTGTTCACTCAGACTCATTTGCCACGAGTCCGTGATGCCATCCAGGCATCTCATCCTCTGTCATCCCCTTCTCCTCCTGCCCCCAACATCTCCCAGCATCAGAGTCTTTCCCAATGAGTCAACTCTTCGCATGAGTTGTCTGAAGGACTGGAGCTTCAGCTTTAGCATCATTCCTTCCAAAGAAATCCCAGGGCTGATCTCCTTCAGAATGGATTGGTTGGGTCTCCTTGCAGTCCAAGGGACTCTCAAGAGTCTTCTCCAACACCACAGTTCAAAAGCATCAATTCTTCAGCGCTCAGCCTTCTTCACAGTCTAACACTCATATCCATACATGACCACAGGAAAAACCATAGCCTTGACTAGATGGACTTTAGTCAGCAAAGTAATGTCTCTGCTTTTGAATATGCTATCTAGGTTGGTCATAACTTTTCTTCCAAGGAGTAACTGTCTTTTAATTTCATGGCTGCAGTCACATCTGCAGTGACTTTGGAGCCCAAAAAAAATAAAGTCTGACACTGTTTCCACTCTTTCCCCATCTATTTCCCATGAAGTGATGGGACCAAATGCCATGATCTTCATTTTCAGAATGTTGAGCTTTAAGTCAACTTTTTCACTCTCCACTTTAACTTTTATCAAGAAGCTTTTTAGCTCCTCTTCACTTTCTGCCATAAGGGTGGTGTCATCTGCATATCTGAGGTTATTGATATTTCCCCTGGCAATCTTGATTCCAGCTTGTGTTTCTTTCAGCCCAGTGTTTCTCATGATGTACTCTGCATAGAAGTTAAATAAGCAGGGTGACAACATACAGCCTTGATGTACTCCTTTTCCTATTTGGAACCAGTCTGTTGTTCCATGTCCAGTCCTAACTGTTGCTTCCTGACTTGCATACAGATTTCTCAAAAGACAGGTCAAGTGGTCTGGTATTCCCATCTCTTTCAGAATTTTCCACAGTTTATTGTGATCCACAATCAAAGGCTTTGGCATAGTCAATAAGGCAGAAATAGATGTTTTTTTGGAACTCTCTTGCTTTTTCCATGATCCAGCAGATGTTGGCAATTTGATCTCTGGTTCATCTGCGTTTTCTAAAACCAGCTTGAACATCAGGAAGTTCACGGTTCACGTATTGCTGAGGCCTGGCTTGGAGAATTTTGAGCATTTCTTTACTAGCGTGTGAGATGAGTGCAATTGTGTGGTAGTTTGAGCATTCTTTCGCATTGCCTTTCTTTGGGATTGGAATGAAAACTGACATTTTCCAGTCCTGTGGCCACTGTTGCATTTTCCAAATTTACTGGCATATTGAGTGAAGCACTTTCAAAGCATCATCTTTCAGAATTTGAAATAGCTGAACCGCAATTTCAGTGATGGCACCTCCAGTAGCTTTGTTCGTAGTGATGCTTTCTAAGGCCCACTTGACTTCACATTCTAGGATGTCTGGCTCTAGGTGAGTGATGACACCATTGTGATTATCTGGGTCATGAATGTCTTTTCTGTACAGTTCTTTTGTGTATTCTTGCCACCTGTTCTTAATATCTTCTGCTTCTGTTAGGTCCATACCATTTCTGTCCTTTATCGAGCCCATATTTGCATGAAATGTTCCCTTGGTATCTCTAATTTTCTTGAAGAGACCTCTCGTCTTTCCCATTCTGTTCTTTTCTTCTATTTGTTTGCATTGATCGCTGAAGAATGCTTTCCTATCATTTCTTGCTATTTTTTGGAACTCTGAATTCATGTGCTTATATCTTTCCTTTTCTCCTTTGTTTTTCGTCTCTTTTCTTTTCACAGCTATTTGTAAAATCCTTCTAACATGATGTTCTTTTCCCTTTAGAGAGCCATTACTTCCTGAAGTAATACAGTTACATGAATTGGATAGGATACACTCTATATCCAATTCTAGAGCTGGCCATGATATATGTGAGCACACATCCACATTCAGAGAAACTGGGGCTGATGATATAGAACTAAGTCCATCATACAGGTACATTCCATTGAATATATTTATTTGTTCAGTGTTAGCACAAGCAATATAAACATAAAGATTTCTGAATCATTATAGATGGTGTTCAATGAAATGTTTAAAAAACAAACTGTTAGTTCAGTTCAGTTGCTCAGTCGTGACCAACTCCTTGTGACCCCATGGATCGCAGCACACCAGGCCTCCCTGTCCATCACCAACTCCCGGAGTTCACTCAGACTCACGTCCATCGAGTCAGTGATGCAAACCAGCCATCTCATCCTCTGTCTTCCCCTTCTCCTCCTGCCCCCAATCCCTCCCAGCATCAGAGTATTTTCCAATGAGTCAACTCTTTGTATGAGGTGGCTGAAGTATTTGAGTTTGAGCTTTAACATCATTCCTTCCAAAGAAATCCCAGGGTTGATCTTCAGAATCGATTTGTTGGATCTCCTTGCAGTCCAAGGGACTCTCAAGAGTCTTCTCCAACACCACAGTTCAAAAACATCTATTCTTTGGTACTCAGCTTTCTTCACAGTCCAACTCTCACATCAATACATGATCACAGGAAAAATCATAGCCTTAACTAGATGGACCTTAGTCAGCAAAGTAATGTCTTTGCTTTTGAATATGCTATCTAGGTCGGTCATAACTTTTCTTCGAAGGAGTAAGCGTCTTTTAATTTCATAATGGAGTGTAATTTCCTCGGTTCTGTCTCATCACAACAAAAATTTGAAGTGACCAACGTTAAAGTCCTTGGTGCATCACAGCTCTTGGACAGTGTTACAGCTCTGTATTATAGCTCGCTTTTATTGAGAAAATAAAAGGAAAATACATCCTCAAGGCGTGAGGGCATGCTAGCCCAGTAGACGTGAAGAGGAGAGAGAGAGAAAGAGAAAGAGAGACTGAAAATGTGCATGCAGGGGAGAGAGACAGAGAATGCGCATGGAGGAGGGAGGCCTTTGATCCTTTATCTCCTCTTTTTATATTTTTTTTCCTCCGCATGAACCTGTCCTATGTAAACGGGGCTAGCCAGGAGAGCCATTTGTTCTACCTGATGTCTTTACTCTAGTTCTCAGACCTTCATTTGTTCTATTTTCTCAGGCTTTCCCCTTCCTTGTGTTTTATCCACTGTCATTCTGGACTCCTTCTCCTATTCTAACTACCTAACAACACAAAGAAACATTTAGGTCTACCCACTGCCACTGAACAACAGATTGCAATTACAACCAAAGTCAGATTTCAAATGAAAACTTTTCATGGGGGAGCTTACACACAGAGGAGTGGAACTGTGGCCCTGATATTATTTTATCTCTCACCCCTACTACCACAATATATTCAGTTATAACAGCTACTGGATTATAAAATCAAAGTCATCTTGAACTTAATTTTCTGGTACAACTGAAAACATCCTAAATATTGCAACACAGAATTGATGCTTCTGCACTGTGGTATTGGAGAAGACCCTTTAGAGCCCCTTGGACTGCAAGGAGATCCAACAAGTCCATTCTGAAGGAGATCAGCCCTGGGATTTCTTCAGAAGGAATGATGCTAAAGCTGAAACCAGTACTTTGGCCACCTCATACAAAGAGTTGACTCATTGGAAAAGACTCTGATGCTGGGAGGGATTGGGGGCAGGACGAGAAGGGGAAGGCAAAGGATGAAATGGCTGGATGGTATCACTGACTCGATGGACATGAGTCTGAGTGAACTCTGGGAGTTGGTGATGGACAGGGAGGCCTGGCGTGCTGCGACTCATGGGGTCACAAAGAGTCGGACACGACTGAGCGACTGAACTTAACTGAACTGAACTCAATTTTAGCTTGCTTACTCACTCTTTGAGTTATTACTTGAGCTTTTTAATGATACATTTAATAAAATTCCCGTGACTTTGGATATCTTCTATGCAGAAGTTTAACCTATATTTTAAATTTTCATATAGCATTACTAGCAAGTGAAGTATAGCATTTCAATATTCAGTCAGGAAAATAAAACCTATATCAATTAACTGGAGAGAAAAAAAATGAAATACAGGTGATCAATTATGAAACTATTAGAAAATCCATAAGAACAATTAGGAGATATGAAGTAGCCCTGAGATTAGCACATGACGGAGATGCTCTCAAATATAGGAAGATGTTTTAGTGAGGCAGGGACCAAGGAAGGAGACCACTAACACCATCTAGAGTCACAGCTACACACCAGAAACAATAACAGGGTAGATCCTACTTGCAGAAGCTCAACCATAGGAAGAAGTAGACCATGTTGATTTGTCAAAGGTGGGGACTTCTTCCTTCCTTTCACCCTTTAGTCTCCTGCCAGTAACTTGCATTAATCAAAACAGTTGGCAAAGTACCCTGGCGAAAAACAAATAAAAAAATTTAAAAAAAAGTTTTTAGAAAAGAATCAGTTCCTCTGCTAAAAAAATCAGGGCATGATAGTGAGAGAAAACAGGCAAATGACAGGAAAATGGGGATACGATATGTCCTTGAATACTATATTAGTTAATTGTAAGTTGCCCACTATTTGTTTAACAGATAAATCCCAAATTTAAGTAGTTGAACAAGCATAAGTCTTATTTATCATTCAGTTAATTATAACTTTCTGTTCATTTCCAAGGAAAACCATTCAATATTATGGTAATTCAAGTCTATGCTGAAGAAGCTGAAGTTGAATGGTTCTATGAAGACCCGCAAGACCTTCTAGAACTAAAACCCAAAAAGATGTTCATTTCATTATAGGGGACTGGAGTGAAAAAGTAGGAAGTCAAGAAACGCCTGGAGTAACAGGCAAATTTGGCCTTATTGTACAGAATGAAGCAGGGCAAAGGCTAATAGAGTTCTGCCAAGAGAACACACTGGTCATAGAAAACACCCTCTTCCAACAACACAGGAGAAGACTCTACACATGGACATTACCAGATGGTCAACACCAAAATCAGACTGATTATACTTTTTGCAGCCAAAAGTGGAGAAGCTCTATACAGTCAGCAAAAACAAAACCAGGAGCTGACTGCAGCTCAGATCATGAACTGCTTATTGCCAAATTCAGACTGAATTTGAAGAAAGTGGGGAAAACCACTAGACCCTTAAGACATGACCTAAATCAAATCCCTTATGAATACACAGTCGAAGTGAGAAATAGATTTAAGGGACTAGATCTGATAGACAGAGTTCCTGATGAACTATGGATGGAGGTTCACGACATGTACAGGAAAGAGGAATAAAAACCATCCCCAAGAAAAAGAAATGCAAAAAAGAAAAATGGCTGTCTGGGGAGGCCTTACAAATAGCTGTGGAAAGAAGAGAAGTGAAAAAGCAAAGGAGAAAAGGAAAGATATACCCATTTGAATGCAGAGTTCCAAGGAATAGCAAGTAGAGATAAGAAGCCCTTCCTCAGTGATCAATGCAAAGAAACAGAGAAAAAACAATAGAATGGGAAAGATTAGAGATCTCTCCAAGGAAATTAGAGATACTAAGGGAACATTTCATGCAAAGATGGGCTCGATAAAGGACAGAAATGGTATAGACCTAACAGAAACAGAATATATTAAGAAGAGGTGGCAAGAATACACAGAAGAACTGTACAAAAAGATCTTCATAACCTATATAATCACGATGGTGTGATCACTCACCTAAAGCCAGACATCCTGGAATGTGAAGTCAAGTGGGCCTTAGGAAGCATCCCTATGAACAAAGCTAGTAGAGGTGATGGAATTCCAGTTGAGCTATTTCAAATCCTAAAAGATGATGTTGTGAAAGTGCTGCACTCAATATGCCAGCAAATTTGGAAAACTCAGCAGTGGTCTCAGGACTGGAAAAGTCCAGTTTTCATTCCAATCCCAAAGAAAGGCAATGCCAAGTCATGCTCAAACTGTCGCAAAATTGCACCCATCTCACACGCTAGTAAGGAGAAGGCAATGGCACCCCACTCCAGCACTCTTGCCTGGAAAATCCCATGGACAGTGTGCTGCAGTCCATGGGGAGGTGGAGGTGTGCTGCAGTCCATGGGGTCACTGAGAGTTGGACACAACTGAGCAACTTTGCCGGGGTCCAGCCCTGGTGGATCCAGGGTGATTCAAAGGTGGGGATGGAGTCGGCATCCTCGGAAATAACTTATTTAATTACAGATAGAGAGGGATTAGAAAATTAGCACAGAAAAAGAGGATGAATAACTTGATTTACATGGAATACCAATCACCACCTACGTAGGCCGCAGGCGTCTTCCCATTCTCCCGAAGGAGAAGAGGCACTGAGGCCCCCCCAGTCTGATCTTAGAAGCGCAGGCAAAATTAGTAGGCTTGGTGGGTACCCATGCACCAGATGGGAATTCGGCCAGAAAATAGTAGGAGAGAAAAAGAGGCTGAATAACTTGGTGTACATGGGATACCAATAAAATTCCAAGACAAGGTATTTGCACCATGTACGTTGGACCACCGGTGCCACTTGAATATCGGAAGGTGCCCCTCTTTGGGCTCCTTCTTGCTTGGGCTTGAAAGCCAGGACAAGTAAGTAGACATGGCAGGCACCCATGCTCCAGATGGGAATTCAGCCAGAAATACAGAGAGCAAGAAAGAAGTGACATGGGGGAATCAGTCTTTCCGGAAACTGATCCGATTTCTTTATTTTGGGGTTTGCTTATATACCTTTTGTTACCCATAGGGAAGAATAGAGAGTCACACGGGGGTCAGCAGTCCTGACCTTTATCAAAATCAGGTGCTTTACATAAAAAAAGGTCTTAGGGGTTTTACATCATCTTCTGGCCATGAGGCCTGCTGACATTTTATGACCCTTTCTTTCTGATAATCAAAAAACTTACTTTTTCCAAGGGTGTTTTTTCTTAAGCCAGGCACCACCCTCCAAATAAAGTTGCATTCCTATAGGGTGAGGGTGTAGTGAGTTACAAAAAAGAAACAAATTTATTTAACCCAAGGTTAAGATGATTAATCTTAAAGGTTAATACTTATTTCTCCTATATGCTAGTTATATTCATTATAAGGGCAGGAAATATGGAGATTTAGCAGCAAACATCAGCCCAACAAATGAAAATCCTTTCACCAATGTTCCCCTTAAGATCTATTCAGTCTTAAGATAGTAATAAAGTTACATTTTTGCATAGCAGGGACACAGTGATTTATAACAAAGTACAGTGATCTATTACAAAAGAGAAAATTCATTAACTCAAAAAGTTTAGTATTGCTAACTTTAAAAATGAGTATATTTCCTTTTCTATATTCCACATACACTGATTAATATATTCCCAGGTGCCTAAGGATATGGAGGACTGGAGGCAATCATTGACTCAACAATGAGAAAAGCCCTATGCTAATTCAGTTCAGTTCAGTTCAGTCACTCAGTGGTGTCTGACTCTTTGCGACCCCATGAATCACAGCACACCAGGCCTCCCTGTCCATCACCATCACCCAGAGTTCACTAAGACTCACATCCATCGAGTCCATGATGCCATCCAGCCATTTCATCCTCAGTCATCCCCTTCTCCTCCTGCCCCCAATCGCTCCCAGCATCAGAGTGTTTTCCAATGAGTCAGCTCTTCACATGAGGTGTCTGAAGGACTGGAGCTTCAGCTTTAGCATCATTCCCTCCAAAGAAGTCCCAGGGCTGATCTCCTTCAGAATGGACTGGTTGGATCTCCTTGCAGTCCAAGGAACCCTCGAGAGTCTTCTCCAACACCACAGTTCAAAAGCATCAATACTTCAGTGCTCAGCCTTCTTCACAGTCCAACTCTCACATCCATACATGACCACAGGAAAAACCATAGCCTTGACTAGACGGACCTTAGTTGGCAAAGTAATGTCTCTGCTTTTGAATATGCTATCTACGTTGGTCATAACTTTTCTTCCAAGGACTAAGCGCCTTTTAATTTCATGGCTGCAGTCACAATCTGCAGTGATTTTGGAGCCCCCCCAAAAATAAAGTCTGACACTGTTTCCACTGTTTACCCATCTATTTCCCATGAAGTGATGGGACCAGATGCCATGATCTTCAATTTCTGAATGTTGAGCTTTAAGCCAACTTTCTTTCTCTCCTCTTCCGCTTTCATCAAGAGGCTTTTAGCTCCTCTTCACTTTCTGCCATAAGGGTGGTGTCATCTGCATATCTGAGGTTATTGATATTTCTCCCAGCAATCTTGATTCCAGCTTGTGTTTCTTCCAGTCCTGCGTTTCTCATGAGGTAAGCTGCATAGAAGTTAAATAAGCAGGGTGACAATATGCAGTCTTGATGTACCCTTTTCCTATTTGCAACCAGTCTGTTGTTCCATGTGCTGTTCTAACTGTTGCTTCCTGACCTACATACAGATTTCTCAAGATGCAGGTTAGGTGGTCTGGTATTCCCATCTCTTTCAGAATTGACCACAGTTTATTGTGATCCACACAGTCAAAGGCTTTGGCATAGTCAATAAAGCAGAAATAGATGTTTTTCTGGAACTCTCTTGCTTTTTCCATGATCCTTTGGATGTTGGCAATTAGATCTCTGGTTCCTCTGCTTTTTCTAAAACCAGCTTGAACATCAGGGAGTTCACGGTTCACGTATTGCTGAAGCCTGGCTTGGAGAATTTTGAGCATTACTTTACTAGCATGTGAGATGAGTGCAATTGTATGGTAGTTTGAGTATTCTTTGGCATTGCCTTTCTTTGGAATTGGAATGAAAACTGACCTTTTCCAGTCCTTTGGCCACTGCTGAGGTTTCCTATGCTAATTAAGACTCTCAAAATACTCCAAACTCTCTGTGCTGTTTATGGTTGAGAGGTAGTAAACAATCATGTGGGTAGTGGCAGGGGTATGGATAATCCTGTCACACAAGCTAGTTTGCCAGCAGAGAGGTTTGACCTGAGACACCCTTGTCACACCCAGGGCAGGGAATTAGCAGCAATTATTGGCAAAACAAATGAAAAACACTTCACCGATATAATTCCTAACCAACGCACTATACTAATAATTTCTAACTTCCCCCAAAAATTTGCCTTTAGTAAGTCTAAAACATCTATGCCTCTCATGGTTGGGAGGCTGTAAATAATCACATGTGGCCGGACGAACCTATACAGGCATACCAGATAACCTTCAGAGGAGTTCGTAAGTTGAAACATTCTTGTCACACCCAGGAATTTTTGTTAACTGGAGCTGCAAGTTAGCTCCTTCTCCAAAAGAAATGGTGATGGGGGAGAACCTGCGGTAAAGTCAGAGGTGTAGGTGAGAGCATAAAACAGACTCTGGTTTTGAGGGTAGATGCTCGAGAACAGGCGGTTTCCTGAGGCTTGATCACGCCTTTGCGTATGCCAAGCCTCCTTCCTCATGACCTTTGCCATGGGCAGATTTCCTCATGCTGGCTCCCAGCACAACTTCACTTTCACTTTTCACTTTCATGCATTGGAGAAGGAAATGGCAACCCACTCCAGTCTTCTTGCCTGGAGAATCCCAGGGACGAGGGAGCCTGGTGAGCTGCCATCTATGGGGTCGCATAGAGTTAGACATGACTGAAGCGACTTAGCAGCAGCAGCAGCACACGCTAATAAAGTAATGCTTAAAATTCTCCAAGCCAGGCTTCAGCAATATGTGAACCATGAAATTCCAGATGTTCAAGCTGGTTTTAGAAAAGGCAGAGGAACCAGAGATCAAATTGCCAACATCTGATGGATCATGGAAAAAGCAAGAGAGTTCCAGAAAAAAAAAAAAAAAATCTATTTCTGCTTTATTGACTATTCCAAAGCCTTTGACTGTGTGGATCACAATAAACTGTGGTCAATTCTGAAAGAGATGGGAATACCAGACCACCTGACCTGCTTCTTGAGAAACGTGTATGCAGTTCAGGAAACAACAGTTAGAACTGGACATGGAACAACAGACTGGTTCCAAACAGGAAAAGGAGTACGTCAAGTCTGTATATTGCCACCCTGCTTATTTAGCTTATATGCAGAGCACATCATGAGAAACGCTTGGTTGGAGGAAGCACAAGCTGGAATGAAAATTGCTGGGGGAAATATCAATAACCTCAGATATGCAGATGACACCACCCTTATGGCAGAAAGTGAAGAAAACCTAAATGATGAAAGTGAAAGAGGAGAGTGAAAAAGTTGGCATAAAGCTCAACATTCAGGAAACTAACATCATGGCATCTGCTCCCATCACATCATGGCAAATAGATGGGGAAAATGTGGAAATAGCGGCTGCCTTTATTTTTCTGGGCTCCAAAATCACTACAGATGGTCACTGCAGCCATGACATTAAGACACTTACTCCTTGGAAGGAAAGTTATGACTAACCTAGACAGCATATTAAAAAGCAGAGACATTCCTTTGCCAGCAAAGTTCTGTCTAGTCAAGGCTATGGTTTTTCCAGTGTTCATGTATGGATGTGAGAGTTGGAATATAAAGAAAGCTGAGAGCAGAAGAATTGATGCATTTGGACTGTGGTGTTGGAGAAGACTCTCGAGAGTTCCTTGGACTGCAAGGGGATCCAACCAGTCCATTCTGAAGGAAATCAGCCCTGGGATTTCTTTGGAAGGAATGATACTAAAGCCGAAACTCCAGTGCTTTGGCCAACTCATGCAAAGAGTTGACTCATTGGAAAAGACTTTGATGCTGGGAGGGATTGGGGGCAAGAGGAAAGATCCAACCAGTCCATCCTAAAGGAGATCAGTCCTGGGGTTCATTGGAAGAACTAATGTTGAAGCTGAAACTCCAATACTGTGGCCACCTAATGCCAAAGTGCTGACTCTTGGAAAAGTCCCTGTTGCTGGAAAGATTGAGGGCAGGATAAGAAAGGGACGACAGAGGATGAGATGGCTGGATGGCATCATTGACTCGATGGACATGAGTTTGGGTGAACTCCGGGGGTTGGTGATGGACAAGGAGGCTTGGCATTCTGCGGTTCATGTGTTCATATAGAGTTGGACACGACTGAACGACTGAACTGAACTGAATTGAAGTATAATCAGGAGTTCCAAGTTAGTAAGGGAACAGGATCTTTCCATTTTATGATGCTATCATATTTTAAGTCTTTATAGTACTTCCACTTAATCGACAGTAGAGAAAAATAGATGGTAAATCACACATGAAAGATCTTTTAAGTGTATGATGTTGGGAAGTCATTTCGTTTTTCCCCAGTTTTGTTGAGATTAATTGACATATAGCATTGTGTAAGTTTAAGTATTATGTGTTAATTCAATTAACTAATATATTGCAAAATGATTGTCAAGATAGCATTAGCTAGCACCTACATCAAGTCACATAATTATTATTTCCTTTTTGTGATGATAATATGTAAGATATACCATCTCAGAATTTTTCTACTATATTATCCAGTATTGTGAATTATGTCACAATGCTGTACATTAGATTCCCAACAGTTACTAATCTTCTAAGTGGAAGTTTATACCCTTTGGTCAACATCTCCCATTTCCCACTCTTCCTGACAGGCGCCTAGTAAGCATCTTTCTTCTCTCTGTTTCTATGAGCTTTTTTTTTTTGTTGTTGTTGTTCATTGCACATATAAGTGAGATCAGACAATGTTTGTCTTTCTCTGTCTGACATTTCACTTAACATAATACATTTAATATCCTTCCATGTATTCAGAGACAGTAGTAGTTTCACTTATTGAGTGATATTCCACATTTCACTTAACATAATACATTTAATATATGTGTATATATATATATATATATGCACATATATAGCTCACATCTTCTTTATCTATTATTGGACATTTAATTTACTTCTATATGTTGGCTATTATGAATTATACTTCAGTAAACATGGGGATACAAGCATCTCTTTGATATCTTGTTTTGACTTCCTTTGGATATACATTCAGAATTAGGATTGCTAGGTCATAATATAGTTCACATTTAATTATTTGAGGAAACTCTGTATGGTCTTGCATAATGGCTGTACCAATTTACATTCTTATGAAGAGTGCACAAGGGTTCCCTTTACTCCACATGCTTGCCAACACTTGTTATTTGTCATATTTTGGATGATAGCCATTTCAGCAGGCTTTGGTGTTTTGATTTGTATATTCTCGATGGTTAGTGTGTTGGCATCTTTTCCTGTGCCTGTTGGCCAAAAGGATGGATGTCTGGATGTCTTCTTGGGAAGACATGGGTGTCTTCTTGGTGAAAAAAAAATTATTTAATTCATTTGTTTTCTTTAATTCCAAAGTTTGCTTTTCATCTTGCTGTTTCTTTTGGTGGGCAGAAGCTTTTTAGTTGATATGTTCCCCCTTGATTTTTGCTTTCATTGTTCATGCATTTGATGTCTTGTCAAAAAAAGAAAAAATATTGTCAAGAAAAATAGTAAGGAGATACCCGCCTATGTTTTCTCCAGGAGTTTTGCAGTTTCAAGTCAATATTTAAGTATTTGATTCATTTCAAGTAAATGTTGTGAATGGTGTAAATAAGGGCCCAGTTTCATTTTCTCTGCATGTGCTTATCCAGTTTTCCAAATATAATTTATAGCAGACATTAAACATTCTTGGTTTCCTTGTCAAATAGTAGTTGATCTCATGTGCAAAGATTTATTTCTATGCTCTAGCTTCTGTTCCGTTAGTCTATGTGTCTATTTTTACAAAATACCATTCTGTTTGGATTACTATAGCTTTTTAGTATGGTTTGAAATCAGGAAGTGCGATGCCTCCAGATTTGTTCTTCTCTCTCAAGATTTATTTGGCTAATCATGTTGTTTTATTTTTTTTTTTTCCACACAGATTTTAGAATAATTTCTTTTTTCTATTTCTGTGAAAAAGCCCATTGAAATTTTGATAGGGATTGTATTAAATATGTACATAGTCTCAGGCAATATGGACATGTTTATCTTTTTTTGGTACTTTAACATGGGCTCTCTCTCCATTTGTTTGTGTCTCCTTCAGTTTTATTTTTTTTTTTTCCTTAATCAATATCTTATAGTTTTTTGTACAGATATTTCCACTTCTTTGGCTAAGTTTATTCTTAGTCCATGGGGTCACAAAGAGTTAGACACAACTGAACTACTGAACTGAACTAATTCCTATCAGCTAATAGGTTTTGAAGCTATTATGAATGAAATTATTTTCTTTCTTTTTAAGATATGTCATTGCTAGTGTACTGATTTACTGCTGATTTCTACCTGTCAATTTGTTATCCTTCAACTTCACTGATTTGTTGATTAGTTCTAACAGTTTTTTGATAAAGTATTTAGGCAATTTATGTATAAGACTGTATTATCACACACACAAAAAAACCTACAAATTTACTTCTTCCTGAGTTTGATGCCCTTTATTCCTTTATCTTGCATGATTGCTCTGGGAAGAATTCCCAATATTGTGTTAAAAAAGAGTGATGAGAGCAGTCATCTTTATTTTGTTCTTGACCTTAGAGGAAAAGCTGTCAACCTTTCATTAATATGATGTTAGCTGTGGGCTTCTTATGTGTGGCCTTTATTATGTGATGGTATGTTTCATTTATACTAAGTTTATTGTGAGTTTTTATAATGAAAACATTTCTGCATCTATTGAAATGAGATATAATTTTTATTTTTCATTCTATTAATTCATTGTATATTGATTTGCTTATGTAAAAACATCTTTGTATGCCAGGGATAAATGGCATGCTTGGTCATGCTGTATGATTCTTTTAATGTGCCATTTACTTCAGTTTGCTAATACTTTGCTGAGAATTTTTGCACCTCTATTCATCAAGGATATTAGTCTATAGTTTTTTTTCTTGTAGCGTTCTTATCTGGCTTTGGTGTCAGATTAATGCTAGCCTTGTAAAATGAGTTTAGGAACATTCCCTTCTCACCAATTTTTTGGAGGAATTTGAGAAGGATGGGAGTTAATTATATTTAAATGTGTGTTACAAATCACTAGTGAAACCATCTGGTCCAGGGCTTGTTGCTGTTGAGAAGTTTTAGATTATTAATTCAATCTCCCTACTAGAGCCATCTTTTAAATTATTTTCTAGATGCTTCATATCTTGCCTGGAGAATCCCAGGGATGGGGGAGCCTAGTGGGCTGCCGTCTATGGGGTCGCAGAGTAGGACGCAACTGACGCGATTTAGCAGCAGCAGCAGCAGATGCTTCGTAATTATATTATTCCTTTCTATCTTCTTCTTCCTTTCGTTGTGCATAAATGTTTTACCATTGTAGGATGTTTGATTCAGTTCTTTACCTTCTGTAAATATACAACAGGTATTTGCTTTGTGACTTCCATGAAACTTACATAAAATATTTTATAGATAAAACTATTTTATACCTATAACAAGTAACTTCAATCACATACAAAACGGTACCCTTGTACTTCCACTTTTTACTTTTTAAATGCCATAATTTAAAGTTTGTAATATTATGTATTCACTAATAAATTATAGTAAGATTCTTTCATTTCAGCTTGAAGAATTCCTTCCAGCATTTCTTGTAAGGCAGATCTGGTTATGATGAATTCTCCTAGAATTTGTCAAAAGAAATTCTATTTCTCATTCATTTTAAAAGGTAACAATTCCAGATAGAGTGTTTGGGGTTGGCTTTTTTTTTTTTTTTTGGTCACGTTAAATATATCATTCCACTCTCTTCTGGCTTGTAAAATTTCTGCTGAGAAATGCATTGATAGCTTAACAGGCACTCCTTTGTAGATTATAATCTTCTTTTCTTTTGCTTTAATTTTGGCAGTTTTATTATAATGTGTAATTATAATAATTACACATTGGATAATTTTTTCTCTTGTTTTGAAGTGAATCTATAGTCTATTAGCTTCATGAAACTGGATGTCCAAATATCTCCTCAGGTTTAGAAAGTTCTTAGCCATTTTTTTTTTTTAAGTTCTGCTGCCCTCTCCCTCTCTTGTCTTTATAGAAATTGATTAATTTTCAAATTGGTTCTTTTCTTGGTATCTCATAGATCACTTTGACTTTCTTCACTCTTTCTTAAAATTATTTTTCTTTTTTATGTTTTAACTGGGTAATTTCAAAGCTCTCATTTTCTAACTTACATACTTGTTTTCTGTTTGATCTATTCTGCTGATGGCTGCTTTCTTTTGCATTTTTCATTTCATTCATGGAATTCTTCAGCTCCAGAATTTCCTTTGGTTTTTTTTATGACTCTTCTTTGTTAAATTCCTCATTTTTGCTTCTGCATCTTTCCCAGCTTTCTTAAAATTGCCATCTTGTGTTTTTTTAATATCTCACTGAGTTTTCTTAAAATAGCCATTTTGAATTTTTTATCTTTGGATTTGGCTTTGGATATGACCTCTATGTCTTTGGATTTTCTTACTAAAGTTTTATATTGCTTTTTGACAGTGCTATGTTTTCTTGATTTTTAATGCTCTTTAGGTATTTGTGGTGCTGCCTCTATAACTGAAGTGGTAGTCATTTCTTCCAATTTTTACTAACTGCCTTCAGGTGAGAAATACCTTCCATCAGTCCTGCTAGTGATTCGGATGCTTTCTTTGTTGCTGTTTGGTCACTAAGTCATGTCCAACTTTCTGCGACCACATGAACTTCAGCACACCAGGGTTCCTTGTCCTTCACTATTTTCATGAGTTTGCTCAAACTCTTTTCCATTAAGTCAGTGATGCCATCCAACCATCTCATCTCTGTCATTCCATTCTTCCCTTGCCCTCAATCTTTCTTAGACCTTGTGTAGATACGTTTCCTTCACTTTTCTTTATCCTTCTTATGGCACAATTCTTAGGTGTGCTTGTTTGTCTTCTTTTGATCCTACATTGCACTGTGTCAGCTACTGATAGTTTTTCTTTTGTTTCCTGAAGGTTGTACTATAGCTCAAGTTTGTGTTGTTTCCTCCTTGTACATCTTTTAAAGCTCACTTTTATCACTGCCATGTGAATGTGCACAGGGAGCAGGTCACAGAGTGCTGAAAATGTGAATAAGGCAAACAGGTTTCTAGGGATGTCTGTGAGCCACTTGGAGGAGTTCATGGGTGAAGCTCTCCCAGAGGTTTGTGGCTGGGCTTAGTCACTCAGTCGTGTCTGACTCTGCAAGTCCATGGAATTCTCTAGGCAAGAATACTGAAATGGGTTTCCATTCCCTTCTCCAGGGGATATTCACAACCCAGAGATTGAACCCTGGTCTCCTATATTACAGGACAGGGAAGCCTGGTGTGCTTCAGACCATGGGATCACAAAGAGTTGGGCATGACTGAATGACAGAACAACAACCCTTATATTTCAGGGAGATTCTTTACCATCTGAGCCACCATGGAAGACCCTTCTATGTTTGCTTCTTGATGGAGTCCACAATACAGTTGGCAGAAACTGTTTCCCCTTAATGTCCTTGGTGTATCTCATCTGCTGCTCTCCAAGTATCCTCCCTCCTCCCTTGAAGCTCCTGATTTAGTACAGTAGATGATGTGAGAGAGAAATGACTGTCTCTGGCAGCATTCAGTACAGCTGGGGAAGCCAGGAATTCACTCATCTGCTCTACCGTTTCCTTCCAGAGAAGTCACAGCCTTAAAATCTCATTTAGCATTAAGCTGTGCTGCCATTGGAAAGGGGTCATAAAGTCAAACTCTTCCTCTTCACTCCAATGCATTTAAACTTATATATTTTTGATTAAATGGAATCCTAGGACTCCTCTGGAAACCTAGACATCCACAGACATTTTCACATAAATTGGTGACTGCCCAGGTCAGTGCTCTCCAGGTGCTCCTAGACCACAGTCAAGAGGGGTTGGAACTGGCAACAGGCTACTGCAGGGCCCACAGCCAGTTTCAAGTTCTTTCTGTCACCTGATGTACAGGTGGACTAAACTCCTCACTGGTATCTTTGCCAGCACATTTCCCAACAAGGCATTTTTGTTGTGGATGAGCGCCAAGTTTCTGTTTTTGAGGTAGGAGAGAAAAAACAAATGATGTCTTTACTGTCACCATGATTAAGTCCTACCCACTTATCTCTTTAAACAATAATATTCATCATTATAGTGATGCTTAAGCAAATCTACGCTTTTAACAATTATAGAGTCATCATTATGGAGAAGTCATTGGCACCCCACTCCAGGACTCTTGCCTGGAAAATCCCATGGATGAAGGAGCCTGGAAGGCTGCAGTCCATGGGGTTGCTGGGAGTAGGACACAACTGAGCGACTTCACTTTCACTTTTCACTTTCATGCATTGGAGAAGGAAATGGCAACCCACTCCAGTCTTCTTGCCTGGAGAATCCCAGGGATGGGGGAGCCTGGCAGGCTGCCGTCTATGGGGTCACACAGAGTCAGACATGACTGACGCGACTTGGCAGCAGCTTAGCAGCATTACAGTGATGTTAGAGCTAATCTACCCTGAGCCTCCAGTATTTTATCAATTGCAGTTTAATTGCTTTTACTGGTAATGACTCCAGCAGTAGGTTTCCACTTTGGGGTTCCAGGTAAATTGTGACTCTCTGTACCTACTTCTTTCTCCAATTTCTGGAGCTGTGGCTTGCCCTGTGACCTCAATTTTCTAATAGATGTAAGAAAAGTCATTGTTTTGCAATTTATTGAGCTTTACTCTTGCTATTAAGACAGCAGTGACTGCTTTCAAGCTCTCATTTTCAGAGAAGAAATTGTAAGTTGTCTTTATTTTTAAAAGGCAAAGAAACCAAGACCTACCCACTTTTCTGCTGAATATTAAGCAAAGTCTTTTAAATAAAATTGATGGCATTCCCTTATATCCTACTCCAAAGAGTTCCTGGCTCATAGTAGTTCCTCATTCAATTATATTGTAACATGGATGAATGGATGAAGAAAACATTTCCAGTGCCTCATAAGTAAGTGACAGTTAGGGACTGAAATACATTTCTCCTGACATGTTATTTTTTGCGATAATACATAACAACTGTTTAAGTTTTTATTGTTTGCCATTACAAATATAACAATTATTTATCTTTCTGTGATATTTCTCTGGAACCTGGCTATTTTCTGACTTTCAGTTCCTGAAACATCTCTGAAAGAGAAATGAGTGCATCCTCCAGTCTTAAATTTTTTCACTTTGCACCATTTCTGCTTGATGCCTAGTCTTTCATTAGTCTCTTCATATGGTTGTGTTCCTTAAAAAAATCTGCTAAATAAGAATGATCTATATCAAGTATACCATAGAAAATATGGTATATCTTTGTTGTGTGTTGAGCTTAAAGGATCCTCTCTGTTAACTAATATGCAGGATTATTGTACTATGGAAGGAGTGATATTGTAAATATCATCCTCAGGAGCCTGCCAGTGAACACGAAGTAGTTCAGGATAGGTGTCCTTAAAATATTAAAGTATAAGGATATGAGTTATCTTTAATAGACATTTTAAACTTAGTTGGGCCTCAGAATCTTTATTAATTCACACTTTATAAAATGGGAAACATATACAGAGATATTAAATAGAAGGTGCAAGGTCACAGAGAATGAAAATGAAATGACAATGAAAATCTAGGTCTTTCCACTTCCAATGAAGTGGGTTTTTTTCTCGTCATGTTTTCTTTTTTCTTTCCTTTTTTAAACCACTACACTGGCCTGCTGTCTTCTCTCTGCTCAGCTTTTTTTTTTTTTTTCTTCTCCCTTTTGGTTGTAAGAAGCAATACCTAGTACATGGTGGGTAATCACATTAATTTGTGATAATAATGACATCTGTGTTGTGCCAGGTTGAGTTATATAGGAAACTATCTCTCTGGCTTACCATTTAATTTCTTCTGCAATCCTGACTCAGAGGAGAGATTATAATTTTATAGCTTTACATTCTGTGATCTGATGAGTATTTCTATTAAAACCCTGGAGTCCCATCATCAAATCAGCTTGCATGCAATTACGTTTCATGAAGAGGCTAATGGAAGTTCATCCTGAATGTAGGTTAGAGAACACAGGATGAATACTGCTTCTTTCTCACATCATTCTTAGATTGCATCTGTCTGCATTTTAAGATGTATATCTTGAAAAACAACTTTAGAGTTGTCCAGTTAGATATCTGGAACAGAAACCCTGATTTAAGTGTCTAGTTATAACTCTCTGAGCCAGTCTCATCCTCTCCCTGCTCATTTCTCTGTCTTTGTCGTGAGGATTTTCCTTATATACCTGCCCTCCAACTTACCTTACAGGAATGCCTTGAGGACTACTGTGATCACATGCATAAAAGTACTTGGTGCGTAAAGAATGACATCAAATTTTTATTTTGATTAATCTCACGAGATGTAATTCATGACTGTATAATGTGACATTATACTGCAGTGTCAAGAGTTAAGTAAAAACTTACACAAAGCTTTCTCTGCTTCATAATTGTTCAGTTCTCATAAAGAGATGAATAATGTGGGGGAAACAAACAGGCTTTCTCCAAAGTTGGCAACAACTAAATCGAGAAAACTCATAGAATAACATTGACTGTTCAGAGTAGAAAGCACCTAGACCAGAATTTGGTATTGCAAATCTCATACACATCTCTGCCTGCTAAGTCATTTCAGTCATGCCCAACTCTTTGTGATCCTATGGACTGTAGGCCACCAGGTTCCTCTGTCAATTGAATTCTCTGGGCAAGAATACTGAAATGAGTTGTTGTGCCCTCCTCCAGGAGATTTTTTCTCAATGCAAGGATTGAACTTGTGCCTCTTATGTTGCCTGCATTGGCAGCTGTATTCTTTAACATTAGGGCCACTGGGAAGCCTGGGAAGTAGTACCATCTCTGGCAGATGGTAAAGTAACATCTCCTTGAGTATTTCAAAGGATGAGAACTTCACTACTTTCTAAAACTGTCACTGTTGGACAACACTCAAGGTTACAAAGTTCAATCAATGATGGAACTGGATCTTACAATCCATGATAAATATATATATATTTTTTTCCTTTTCTTGTTGTTGTTGTTCACTCTCTCAGTCATGTCTGATCTTTGCAACCCCATAGACCGGGATTCTCTGTCCTTCACCATCTCCCAGGGCTTGCTCAAATTCATGTCCATGGCGTTGGTAATGCCAACTGACCATTTCATCCTCTGTCAACCCTTCTCCTCCTGCCTTCAATGTTTCCCAGAATCAAGGTCTTTTCTAACAAATTATCTCTTCACATCAGGTGGCCAAAATATTGGAGTTTAAGCATCACCATCAGTACTTCTAATGAATATTCAGGAATGACTTCCTTTAGGATTGACTGATTTGATCTCCTTGACGTCCAAGAGATTCTCAAGAGTCTTCTCCAACATTACAGTTCAGAAACATCAATTCTTTGGCGTTCAACCTTCTTTATGGTCCTACTCTCACTTCCATACGTGAGTACTGGAAAAACCATAGCTTTGAATGTATGGACCCTTGTTAGCAAAATAATGTCTTTGCTTCTTAATACACTGTCTAGGTTTGTCATAGCTTTACTTCCAAGAAGCAAGTGTCTTTTAATTTCATGGCTGCAGTTACCATCTGCAGTGATTTCGGAGCCCCCAAAAATGAAGCCTCTCACTGTTTACACTGTTTCTCCATCTATTTGTCATGAAGTGATTGGACCAGATGCCATGATCTTCATTTCTGAATGTTGAGTTTTAAGCCAGTTTTTTCACTTTCCTCTTTCACCTACATCAGGAGGCTCTTTATTTCCTCTTTCTTTCTGCCATAAGGGTGGTGACATCTGCATATCTGAGGTTATTTATATGTCTCCCAGCAATCTTGATTCCAGCTTGTGCTTCATCCAGCCCAACATTTTGCATGATGTACTCTGCATAGCAGTTAGATAAGCAGGTTGACAATATACGACCTTGACATACTTTTTTCCCAATTTGGAATCATTCCTTTGTTCTAACTGTTGCATCTTGACCTGTGTACAGGTTTTGCAGGAAGCAGGTGATAACAGGTGGTCTGTATTCTCATCTGTTTAAGAATTTTCTACAGCTTGTTGTGATACAAACAGTCAAAGGCTTTGACATAGTCAATGAAACAGAAGTAGATTTTTTTTTTCTGAAATTATCTTGTTTTTCCTATGATCCAACAGATGCTGGCAACTGATCTCTGGTTCCTTTGACTTTTCTAAATCCAGCAGGAACATCTGGAAGTTCTCTGTTCACATACTACTGAAGCCTGGCTTGGAGAATTTTGAACATTACTTTACTAGCATGTGAAATGTTTGCTGTTGTGTGGTAGTTTGAACACCTCTGGCCTGTCCTTCTTTGGGATTGGAAAGAAAACATCTTTTCCAGGCCTGTGGCCACTGCTGAGTTGTCCATATTTGCTGGCATATTGAGTGCAACATTTTAACAGTATTATTTTTACTATTTAAAATAGCTCAACTGGAGTTCCACCACTTCCACTAGCTTTCTTTCTGGAGATGCCTGCTAAGGTCTTCTTGATTTCGCACTGTAATATGTCTGGCTCTGGGTGAGTGATCACACCATCGTGGTTATCTGGGTCATGAAGATATTTTTGGGTAGTTTTCCTGTATATTCTTGCCATCTCTTCTTAATATTTTCTGCTTCTGTTAGGTCCGTACCATTTCTGTCCTTTACTGTGCCTATCTATGCCTGAAATGTTCCCTTGGTATCTCTAATTTTCTTGAAGAGATCGCCAGTCTTTCCCATTCTATTGTTTTCCTCTATTTCCTCTCATTTTTCACTTAGGAATACTTTCTTATTTCTCCTTATTATTCTTTGGAACTCTGCATTTGGGTGGGTATATCTTTCCTTTTCTCCTTTGCCTTTTCCCCTCAACCTATCATTTTTCTTGTATTTTTCTTTTCCAACCAAATCTGGCACTGTCAGACATTTTAATATTCTTCTGTGATCCTGAATAAATATCCCTATTTTTTTATTCCTCTATCTACTTTGATTCCTGTTCTTTGTATCCAGTTTTGTAAAATGTAGTCCGCAAAACTTAATCCAGCCCTATGGAAGATTGTGGGCTTTCCTGATGGCTCAGTGGTAAAAAAAATCCTCTTACAATTCAGGATATCCAGGTTTGATTCCTTGGTTTGGAAGACCTCCTGGAGAAGGTCTTGGCATCCCGCTTCAGTATTCTTGCCTGGAAAATCCCATGTGGGGCTACAGACCATGTGGACTACAGCCTATAGGGATGCAAAGACTCAGACACAACTGTAGTGACTTAGCATACACACATAGAAGATTGTAGGCATGTTTGTACACCATGGAAGTTTGTCAATTGACTCCTTTAAAGAAAGGAACCTGTCAATCAGATGTGAGGAGAAATTTAATTGGCAGCTTTAGCTGTAGCAAGTTTGAGACCTGTAGCAGAATTTGAGCTGAGTCCAGGTTCTTTGTCAACCTTGACTAGTGACTGAACTTGGTAAAGTGCTATGGCCTGATCATTGCTGCTTAATGCAGAACTCCTTCATAGGCGATCTATGTACATGAGCTCCCTGTTGGGCTGAAGGGGACTTTCTCAGCTGCGACCAAGTGTGAGACATTTCCAACCCAATTTTCTTTCCCTCCCCCTCTCCATTTACATGCCTCAGACTAGCATTGCAATTTAAAGGCTTACCCTATCTACAGTGAGAGTTTTCCAATTCTCCTTTGTGCTTTACAAGCATTATTTCAGACATTCCTTGTATTTCTAACTCCATGCTGATGCCTGCTTCCTGGAGGACACAACTGAACATAGGATGTTAACTGCTTACCTTCGTTTGGTCATTTAGTTTCCTCAAAGCTATAGGTAGCAATAGTCAGCGGCCTGTATTAAAATTATAATGTGTGGGAGATCTGACTCTCTGTAGATTACTCTCATGTTTGGTGTATTTTTCAGATTAGCTGAAGGTTCAGTCCTGGACACCTGGTTCCCATGTAAATTGTTTCAAATATCTTCCTGCTCAGCTTCCTAGGAAGCTTCAGTTAGCTTCACATATTGCATAATTTCTGTAACCTTTATACAGGCCATAATTTTAGTCATCCTTTAAGTGTTAGTTGCTCAGTCATGCCCAACTCTTTGCAACTCCATGGACTGCAGCCCACCAATCTCCTCTGTCCATGAGATTTTCCAGGCAACGATACTGGAGTGGGTTGCCATTTCATTCTCCAGGGGATCTTCTCAACCCAGGGATTGAACCTGGGTCTTTTGCACTGCAGGCAGATTCTTTACCGACTGAGCTACAAGGGAAGCCACTGATTTATTAATTCCCAAGCTTTTTGTCAAAATGGAAGGGAAAATCGCTCAGTCGTGTCCAACTCTTTGTGATCCCATGGACAATAAAGTGCATGGAATTCTCCAGACCAGAATACCAGAGTGGGTAGCCTTTCCCTTCTCCAAGGGATCTTCCCAAACCAGAAATTGAACCCAGGTCTCCCACATTGCAGGCATATTCTTTACCAGATGAGCTACAAGGGAATACCCTTAACCAGCCTGTTTTCATTATCTTCCCATTTGTGACTTCACCTCACTTTTATCTTCAACACTTGAAACCATTTTTTTCTGGCTTTGGTCTTTGAGTACAATTAAAATCATCTAGTACTATAGTCTGTTTGTTTATGATCTCTTGAAGTTCAAATGTTGAAATTCTAACTTTGGAAGGGGATGCTACTAGGAGGTTGGGCTTTGGGAGGTAGTTACATGAATGTGGCAAACTACATGAGTGGCATCAGTGCTTTTGTAAGAGAATCCCCACAGAAATACCTCACCCTTCCATCAAGTGAGGACACAGCAGGAAGTTGCCAGCTATCAGCCAGGAATAGGGCTCCTACCAGAATGTGATTATGCTCTCACCTTGATCTTGGATTCTCCTGCCTCTAGAACTCTGAGAACTGAATTTCTAATCTTTGTCAGCTATTCAGTCTCTAGTACCCTGTACTTGTTATAGAAGCAAGAAAGACTAAGACAAGACAATCTAAGACTAAGACAATAAGTGCTCCAATTGGTGATATTCTATAACCTTGGGCCACAGAATAAAGATTGCCTAGAGGATGAAACCAAGAAAATATATAATCAACATGAAGTACAAGTGAGAACCATACCTAGTTGCTTTAAGGCACTAGACAACATACATCAATCTACAGTATATAATTTTTCTTACAATAATTCTGAGAAAGAAATCTGTGGGAAAACACTTCTAAAATGTCTACTAAATTCCAGGAATTGTCCCAGGGACTGACCATTATTTATTTGTGCCTTTTTGCAGACATGAGATGTGATGCCTTGAAAGGGTAAGTGACTCAGTTGAACTTGATTAACAATAATTGAGTAAATATGTATGTCAGAAACAAAGTTTTTAACTTCAAAATTCTTATTTCTGTACATAAAATATTATCTCTTCTGAGACACAGTAGTAGAATTTTAAGGGTTTTATTTAAGGGATAAAATTCTACAATGTCATAAAGATTGGAGTTTGGAAGATTGCAAGTGAAAAAAATCAATACCTGCCCCTTGCCCCCTTCTTTCTTTTAAAGAAAGTGAAAGTGAAAGTCGCTCAGTCATGTCTGACTCTTTGTAAGCCCATGGACTGGAATCATTGCAATTCTCCAGGCCAGAATCCTTGAGTGAGTAGCCTTTCCCTTCTCCAGGGGATCTTCTCAATCCAGGGATCATCCCAGATCTCCTGAATTGCAGGTGGATTATTTTCCCAGCTTAGCCACAAGGGAAGCCCTCTTCCTTTTAAACCTCCTATCAAGGTATGCTCTTCAGGCAATGAAGGGATTAAAGGAATTTGATATGTCTAGTGTGGGATTTCTATATACTCATATAGATATTTGAGATTATAGCCCCAATTTCTATACCTCAGTTTCCCCAAAGATAGAATTCATATATGGCTTCCTGAATCAAATACGACTGGGAATTACTGAAGAAAAGATCTCAAAATAGCAAAAGAAAATTAGCTATGTGTTAAAAATGTAACTTGAATCTTCATAAGGGCAAGGTATTCATCTCATAGAATATTTTAAGAATTTTTTTTTTAACCTAACAAGCAATAAGAGAATGGCCAACACAGGACTGAAACACATATTCAGTAGACATTTTCTGTAATGGTACAGATGAACCTATTTGCAGAGAAGGAATAGAGATGCAGACATATAGAATGAACATGAGGGGATGAGGGAAAGGATGGGTGTGATGAATTAGGAGGATGAGAATAACTTACATAAATTACCATGTGTAAAATTTCTAGCTAATTGGAACCTGCTGTATAGAACAAAATGCTTACTTAGCCTGGTGCTCTGTGATGATCTAGAGGAATGGGATGGGGTGAGTTGGGAGGGAGATGAAAGAAGGGGGGGATATATGTATACGGAGGGATTGGGTGCAGGAGGAGAAGGGGACGACAGAGGATGAGATGGAAGGATGGCATCACTGACTTGAAGGACGTGAGTTTGAGTGAACTCTGGGAGTTGGTGTTGGACAGGGAGGCCTGGCATGCTGCAATTCATGGGGTCGCAAAGAGTCAGACACGACTGAATGACTGAACTGAACTGAACTGATAGTTGAATCACTTCATTGTAAAGCAGAAAACACCACAATATTGTAAAACAATTATGCTCTAATTAAACAACAGCAACAACATCAAGCACACACACACATTGATTTTAGAGTAATAGTTTGGGAACTTCCCAGGTGACACTGGTAGCAAAGAATCCACCTGTCAATGAAGGAGACACAAGAGATGCCAAGTTCGATCCCTGGGTCAGGAAAATCTCCTGGAATAGGAAATTACACCACATTCCAGTATTCTTGCCTGGAAAATTCCATGGGCAGAGGAGTTTTGGCAGACTAAAGTATACAACAGTTTTGCCTCTAACAGTAAAATAATAACACCAAAAGAGATTATTTGTTAAAAAAAAAACACTGAAAAGACAAAGCAAAGCAGAAATAACAGCAGTATGAAGTGCTCCAAAGATGTGAAGAAAAGTTTAAAAATGTAAGAGACTGAGGAGTATAGGAAAGCTAATTCAAGTACACCATTTCTTCCTTTGCACGATGTCTATTTGTGACTCATAGATAATTTATAGATCTATTCAATTAGCAAACTAGACATGAGTGTGCCTACATCTGCCCATGCAGCTGAAAGCAATAATCTCTGTACTGTGGTATTTTTGTTGATAAAAACTTTCTGTAGCAGGTGAAAATGAATTTAGTTTTCTACAGAGCTGTTGAGAGGGAAATGAATCACAGAGAGGAATCTTTAGAGATTCAAACAGGGCAAATAAATCTGTGGTCTGGAGTGGAAGCCTTAGGCACACAGATGCCACACTCAGAGGCAGAAAGTGAAATATTCAGCTGCAGTCTTCCCACTTTGGTTTAAATCTTTGGTATTTACAGAAAATGTATATCAAGCATATGAGTTCTGCTCTCTACTTGTCCTTTGCAACTTTAACCAAGGTTGTTTCCTACTTCCTGCAAGCTAAACTCTTCATGAATGTTCTTGAACCATTTGTCACTCCAGAAGGCTAAGTTAGAGATTTAATGAAAAAAGGTGCTCATTCGAAATTTGTGAGAGGTAACTGAACTTTATACTGGTATTTCTTTCAGGCTGAAATCAGATGAGATTTTATTTTAAAATATAGTATCACCTCTTTGCACTGATTTCCTAGCAAGTAATCCAACATTTTAGATAATGCTATGTCATAGAAATCTTGGATATTGGACAGATGCTTTTTATTAGAGGCTCTTGAGCTAAAGAAAATGCAAGGCCTTTTAAAATCCCAGTTGTTATCTATTACCTCTCCTGCAGATAGATTGCCTTGAGAGAGGTAGGCACATGAAGAGTAGTTCAAGCATAGCCTATCCATTTTGTTGTTGTTATAGCTTTTCTATTAATTCATACAGACATTAAATATTCAATGCCTGCCTTATAAATTAGTAAATAGAGGATATATGAATATGTATTTCATTTTATGCTCCCTGGGATAGCCATATGAGACCAACCATTTTATTAGTGATGCAAGGGGACAGTAGTTATGTGTTCATATTTCAACATATAAGAGGATTTCTGTATCTTGCTTGGGAATTATTAAAATATATCTTAATGTATTAGGGAAAAATGTTTCAAGTTGTAATTTAACCTGTTAATTTTTATAAGTGAGGAAGAAGGGGAAAAAAACTTTTTCCCCTCTTGCAAAACTTTAAAAGTTTCCAGAAGGAGACATTATATGTTTACTCTTTAACAGGTTTGCTTTTATGTATGCTCATGTTTCAGTTCTTCTGACTCTCTAGATTAGTCTGTGCATGTGTCCATACACATCTGTTAGTAACTTGTTTTCCCAGTTTATGGAGGAAAAATAAACAGAATAAAACCTAAACTTTCAACGCTCATGTTTCCACATGGTGCATCCTACTTTTGAGATGTTGGATTTTTATTTAGCCTCCCCAAATATCATTTCCCCATCTATAAAAATGGTGAAGAAGATAATTCATCAATGGATTATTGGTGGGTTTAATTAGGCATCTTTTGTTTTAAGATGAATGAGAATATTAATTCTTAATGAGTTGCCATGGGTCCCTGAAATACCATGAACACATTTTGAATACACCACTAAATTTTGTGGTACAGCATTTATTCCCCTGCCCCTCCGCCCCCGCATACAATGGAGAAATCATACAACGCTGTGATATTTGCCATTGGAATGTTTTGTAGAGCTGGACATGTATTTTAATGTATAGCAGGCTGTCTCAGTTGCTCTAGAACAGTGTTAGATGTTAACTGAAACATCAGACATTTATCTTCTAATTACTTAAAGCTACCATATGGGCAATAAAAAACAACACAAACCTAACAATATATAATTCAAGGGTGACTGTATGATAGATACAGATGTATTTTTAGACATTGTGAGATGTGTTTATGATGTAGCAATATTAAGATTGGAATTATGGGTGACTTGTGCAATGTAATTTTGAGTTTGGAAATCCTTCAAATATGTTATTAAATATTCTAATATGCTTCAGTTCAGTTCAGTAGCTCAGTCCGACTCTTTGTGACCCCATGAACTGCTGCAGGTTAGGCTTCCCTGTCCTTCATTAACTCTCTGAGCTTGCTTAAATTCATGTCCATTAAATCAGTGATGCCATCCAACTATCTCATGATCTGTTGCCCCCTTCTCCTCCTGCCTTCAGTCTTTCAAATCAGGGTCTTTTCAGATGAGTCAGTTCTTCACATCAGATGGCCAAATTATTGGAGCTTCAGCATCAGTCCTTCTAAAGAACATTCAGGACTGATTTCCTTTAAGATAGACTGGTTTGATCTCCTTGCAGTCCAAAGGACTCTCAAGAGTCTTCTCCAATACCACAGTTCAAAAGCATCACTTCTTCCATGCTCAGCTTTGTTTATAGTCCAACTCTGATATCCATACATGACTACTGCAAAAACCATACCTTTGACTAGATGGACCCTTGTCGGCAAAGTAATGTCTCTGCTTTTTTAATATGCTGTCTAGGTTGGTCATAAACTTTCCTTTCAAGGAGTAAGTGTCTTTTAATTTCATGGCTGCAGTCACCATCTGCCTTGATTTTGGAATGACTGATGCTGAAGCTGAAGCTCCAACACTTGTGGCCACCTGATGCAAAGAACGGACTCATTATAAATGACTCTGATGCTGGGAAAAGAGAACGATAGAGGATGAGGTAGTTGGATGGGAGAGTTGTAAGACTAGCCCAATAAAACAAAGTCTGTCTAATACACTTACAGTATTTAAAATTGTTCCATGAGGACAAATTATTTAGCTTACCAGAATACATGCACAGTTCATACACTTTAGATAGTAATTTTACTTCATTTTCCTTTTTAATTTCCTTCCCTCTCCTCCAGAAAATTTTTGCAAGACTAGCTTATAAGTATGTGTATTTCTGTCTCTTTCCCTTTTCCTCTCCTTTCCCCTCTCTTTCTCTCTTTACTACAACAGCCAGCAAATTATTTTATTTTTACTTTGGCCTTTCACTATTTTATTAGATTTTTCCTTCTATTTCTAAATCATAATCAAAGCTAAGTCAAATGCAATAACTCATCTGACCTTCTAAAGGTATTTTTGATCTTTCTTAAAGGAGTCCAATACAATTTGTCTGTTAGTACTCTCCCTCATTTGATCTTTTTGAACCTTCCATTTAATGAAGATGAAAATGGAAAGCAGCAAACATAGTGGTTCTGGACTTGGCTGACTGTCTTTTAGGACTCACTTTTTTTTTTTTTTTTTTAAGCCAAGAAATTTATGAATGTCAACTTTGGTTCTTTCAAAATCACTAAATTGCTAACAATAACATTTGCTTTTGAAAAGTTCCAACAGTCATCTAGTCCAACAGTTATAAAGTGGAATTGCATTTATGACAGAGTAAAGAGTAATTGGTGAAAATAATAAATTTATAAATTGCATATAATTACATGCAGGTGGATATTGTGCTAATTTCTCTTCTGTCATGAATGAAAGCATCCCTGAGCAATATCAGCTGAAAGCTCTTGTTAATCCCTCCCTTCATTTTCTCTGTATTCAATCATGATTCACAAAGTAAAGTTACTGCTGTTATGGGATAATCAGAAGATAATTATAACATCAAAAATTATGGAACAATAAAAATAAATCATAAACTAATAATGGCTATTTTTAGCATTCAAATATGCTGTACTTGATACAGTTACTAAATTCATGGTGGATATGAAAAAATAATTGATGGCATTATTAACACAGAAAAAATAAATAAAAGGTCAAAGCTTAGGTACAATTCTTAAGCCTCTCTTTTGATTTATCCTCAGTATGTAAGCAATCACAAAATCCTTTCCATTAAATATATAATATTTTATTTCTAAACATTTCTTGATTTTGTCTGCCCCTCATCATCTTCTCTGACACTGCCTCTTTCAGGTTAGACCACAATCTTCAAATCCAGTATCCTTTCCAGTCCTGATTTGTATGTCTGGAATCCACCCTCCCGCCACTCCTGCTGCCGTATCTTTCCAACCCTTCCAGGACTCTTTCTTAAAATGAACTTATGAATCAGTGCTTTCTCAGGAACAGGTTTTTCTGATTCCCAAGACAAGGTCAGATCTGTCTGCTATATTATCTTTTAGCACACTGTACTTTATCTTCATTGAATTTGTCATAGTTTACAAATATTTGCTTCACTAATTGCTCAGTTAGTATTTAATACTCCCACTGTAATCCTGCAGGAGGAGAAGGGGACGACCGAGGATGGGATGGCTGGATGGCATCACGGACTCGATGGACATGAGTCTGAGTGAACTCCGGGAGATGGTGATGGACAGGGAGGCCTGGCGTGCTGCGATTCATGGGGTCGCAAAGAGTCCAACACGACTGAGCGACTGAACTGAACTGAGCTGAACTATAATCCTGGTATCATTATTATTTTTCCTGTTTTTATGTGATCTAGCCATGGTTATGGGTAAATAGGCACTTAAAAGTGTCCGTTGATTGAAAGAAATGGTAAATTACTAGATGAACCCTTTATATTACTATATTTTATTCAGTTAGCCACTGGTATTTACTTTTATTATAGAAAATCAATTTCAAAGATGCTTTTGTGCATTAATAAGATTAACAAATACTTCTCTTTAGAATAAAACAATTATTTATATGATGAAGACTAGGTGTAGTTTATAATACTTCTAATTTTCTGCACCAATAATGATTTTATGCAAACATATGTATAGTAATTTTATTAAATATTGTCAAATTGTATATAACACTTACATTTGTAAATGTTTTAAAACTGTATGTGCTGGAGAAGACTCTTGAGAGCCCCTTGAACTGCAAGGAGATCCAACCAGTCCATTCTGAAGATCAGCTCTGGGATTTCTTTGGAAAGAATGATACTAAAAATGAAACTCCAGTTCTTTGGCCACCTCATGCGAAACACTGACTAATTGGGAAAGACTCTGATGCTGGGAGGGATTGGGGGCAGAAAGAGAAGGGGACGACAGAGGATGAGATGGCTGTATGGCATCACTGACTCGATGGACGTGAGTCTGAGTGAACTCCGGGAGATGGTGATGGACAGGGAGGCCTGGTGTGCTGCGATTCATGGGGTCGCAAAGAGTCGGACATGACTGAGCAACTGAACTGAACTGAACTGATAACATTTATATCACATATACATGCACCTCTCTAACTTAATAATGAAGATGAACAAATAAACACCTTAGAAATCAGTTTGTTACTGTTGAGTGTTCAGGTATGTAAAAGTTTTATTGTATCAGCTCTTGACCTTGGTATAATCGTAAGAAGAGTACTAGGATAAAAAATATAATATTTGAGTACTAGTTCTAGTTTTGATCTTTGAGATATTTGAGTTTTGATAACTTTGAGATATTAGGGAAATCACATTTTTAAGAGGCAATTTCCTCATTTATGACTTAGAGAATTAGACTTCTAGCTATGTTAGGTACATTTATACTCATAGTACTTCAGTCTTTCTTTGAATTGGACTAAAATTTTTACAACTCATAATTCCAAATAAACTTTAAAATATTTGAGTAAAATGACAAGTGAACGGTGAAGATTTATACAAGTATTGTAAAATATTTAGAAAAACATGCCTTAAATCAACATGGCTTCCTTACTGATAACTGAAAACTCAGGTTTTTTTTTGATTGCTGCTATTTAGTATGTTGTTTTAAATTTTAGAAGAAATCATTTAAGCTGAGTTTTTAAAAATATCATTAGAAATTAACTTAAAATATGAAAAACACAATTTTGAGGCTTTGGGGGTTTCTACAAGTTATGTCATTTTTTTATTAATTAAAAAAATCTCTCCAGCGGAAAATAAAAAGGCTGAACATGTGGTTGGATGTTTACTAAGGGGCTGGAGTTACTTAATCTTTATGAGATTTCCAACAACTTAAAAAATCAAAGCTCAGGGAGGGAATTACAAATCAAATGAAAATTTTCTTTAGAAAAGAACTAGGTATTGCTGGATATCTGAAATGAAAGGTATTAAAATTAAAGACAAAGTCAAACTATGAATAAACATGCCATTTTATGTTTATATGGCTCTCATTGCTCTTAACAGGTTTCAAAAAGAAGAAAAGTCTCAAGAATATAAATGAACTTGACACCTCTTTTTGACATGTTTCATATTTTTAGAGGATTCAGAATCTCTTCCAAATTTTTAGTTCTTCATCATTGTTGGGAATTTCAGTAAAATTGCACTCTAGGGGAACCAGGCTGACAGTTTCAGGGATGTATTTGTTAATAGCTTATTTAAAAAAAAAAAAAAGATTTACTCTCATTGACCTTAAAACAAACATGGCAGCTTTCCCTTTTATTAATTAACACACAAAAAGTTAGAGTTTGATTGAGATTGTGATGGTTATTTACCATCTTTTGGTTCTTTTCTCAAGAAGCATCCCAGTGACAGCCTTAATATGCTTCTTAGTAGAAAACTCAGTGCCTGGCTGGGATTATGTCCAGGTTTTTGACAGCTGTATATATCATTTAAAGGAAAGGTAGGAGACAGCTTCCAGAAATAATGACTACCTAGATATCCGATAGTCATCTTAAAACAATTTAGTTAGACAGAGTTGGGAGGCAGCCAGGAACTGAAATTGAAGATGCAGAAATTAATGGAATAAGATAAGGGTTGTAAATCACAAAAATTTGCATGGCATTGGTCTTACAGAGCAAGAAGATTGAACGGTGATTGACAAGATATATATATATATACACACACATACATATTAATTTGAGGTGATAGAAATTTGAATGAGCTAATAGGATATGGTCACCAGATTACATGAAATATTAAAATAGCTTTTTTTTTAAGCCAGAAAATAGGGTACCTCGATGTAATATCTTGAGTTTTAAGGTCCTGTGTAAATAACCACCACTGAAGAGTCAAGAAACACAGATATTTAAAAAAAAAAAAAAATTGTATGCTTATTTGAAAAAAATCTCAAAGGATAGAAGTTGCATATCAGCTCATAATGAGTCTGAGACTTTATGTATGTTTTTAAATAAATTCATACAATTATAATACCATTATTTTTAGGATTACTAAAACATTTAGTGATGCTTCCATAAATTTTCCATGGTCTCTTATAAAAACAAATATATAAATAAAATTTGGGAAAATAAGTGTGAAGAATTTTTCTGAATTACGCAAAGTCGCATAATGTACACATCCTATAAAATTAGTAATTCTAATTTCTATTATTAAACTAATAACATTATCAAATTAATAAGAAGCAGATTTATACATTATGCTCCATTTGCTGATTACATGGATTTATTTGCTTCCATTCTACTTATTCTTGGTATCAATCAAGATCAATCTACCTATACTGTTTCTTTCTTCCTAAGAAGAATGTAAAAGGACATTAAATAAAGAAGAGAAAAACTGTATCTTGGTTTCTTCTCTAACTTTAGTGCTTACTGTTTCATTCTTGATATGACATGTTTGTGATTTTTGATAAATGACTGAAAAATTGTTTGGGTTCCCTGTGTTTCCAAAGCACTTGGGAAAGGTTTCTTAATGGCTGTCATACTAACTGAATCCACGTGCTTCTGTACTTTGCATAGTAGTGATGCATTTTCTTTTAAGTTACAACAAGAGACAGGAACAATAACTTTTTCTACATTGAGCCAAAGCAGTGCAGGTAGAATGATGATCAGAAAACAAGCTGTATCTAGTCTACTTTTCTTGTGAAAACTTGTCCACATTTCAATACAGAAGGGCAATGATTCCAAATATAATATTTAAAACAAAGAAGAAAAAATTGAACAGCCAGTGTTCAATAACTGTGCAATAGCACAACAATATCTGTGCATTCTAGCACTGTTTTGTAAGTAAAGCGTAAGACATGGGACAAAAAAAAAAAAAAAAATTAAATGCTAAAAGATGATGGTGTTAAAGTGCTGCACTCAACAAGCCAGCAAGCTTGGAAAAGTTGGCAGTGGCTACAGGACTCAGAAAGGTCAGTTTTCATTTCAGTCCCAAAGAAAAGCAGTGTCAAATAATGGTCAAACTACCACACAATTGCGCTCATTTCACACACTAGTAAGGTAATGCTCAAAATCCTTAAAGCCAGGCTTCAACAATACATGAACCGAGAACTTACAGATGTAAAAGCTGGATATAGGAAAGGCAGAGGAATGAGAGATCAAATTGCCAACATCTGCTCTATCATAGAGAAAGCAAGGGAATTCCAGAAAAACATCTACTTCTGCTTCATTGACTGTGTGCATCACAACAAACTGTGGAAAATTCAAGAGAATGGGGAAACAGACCACCAAATGCCTCCTGAGAAACATGTAAACAGGTCAAGAAGCAGCAGTGGGACATGGAACTATAGACTGGTTCAAAATTGGGAAAGGAGTATATCAAGGTTGTATATTGTCACCCTGCTTATTTAACTTCTATACAGAGTACATCATGTGAAATGCTGAGTGGGATGACAAACAAGATGGAATCAAGATTGCCAGGAGAAATATAAACAACCTCAGATATGCAGATGACTTGGTCACAGAAAAGAGTGAAAAAGCTGGCTTAAAACTCAGCATTCAAAAATGAATTCCATGGCCTTTGGCCCCATCACTTTATGGCAAATGGATGAGGGAAAAGTGGACATCATGACAGATTTTATTTTCTTGGGATCTAAAATCACTGTCGACAGTGACTGCAGCCTTGAAATTAAAAGACACTTGCTCCTTGGAAGAGAAACTATGACAAACTGGGACAGCATATTAAAAAGCAGAGACACAATTTTGCTGACAAAGGTCTGTATAGTCAAAGCTATGGATTTTCCAGTAGTCGTGTATGGATGTGAGAGTTGGACCATAAAGAAGGCTGAGAGCTAAAAAATTAATTGATGGTTTTGAATTGTGGTGCTAGAGAAGACTCTTGAGAGTCCCTTGGACAGCAAGGAGATCAAACCAGTCAATCTAAAGGAAATCAACCTTGAATATTCATTGGAAGGACTGATGCTGAAGCTAAAGTTCCAATTCTCTGGCCACCTGATGGGAAGAGGCAACTCATTGGAAAAGATCCTGATGCTTGGAGAGATTGAGGGCAGGGGGAGAAAGGGGTGGCAGAGGATGAGATGGTTGAATAGCATCATTGATTCAATGGATGAGCAATCTCTGGGAGATGATGAAGGACAGGGAAGCCTGATGTGCTATAGTCCATGAAGTCACAGACATGACTTAGCCACTGAACAACAACAGAGACAGGAAAGAACTTTTAAGAATAATCCACCTTAATGAGGTGCAGATGTAACCCACACTGATAGTATGTAAACAAAAAGAAATTCACTCAAGGAGTGGAATTAAAGTGAAGCAAGGAAGTATTCTAATAGGACTCACTAACTACAAGTTTTTACAGAATTGTACTGAGAGAAATTGTCTTAAGTTTACATAGTTTCACCCATACCACATCAAACTCTTATCTAGAATTTTTTGAGGTGGCAAATTATGGTTTTTAATGTATCTAAAATAACTTTATTTATAAGTAAATTAAAATTTACAAGGTATATTTTATTTTTGATTTGAAATTTTATAAGAGATAATTCAAGTTTTACTTTATCCAATTCTAGCATCTTGCTTTATGCATGATAAATATACACCAATTTGGCTGATAATGTTAAATTGGTTTTCCATAGTTTCCAAGAATGGTATTTAGGAAAAAAATCATGCAACAATCACTTTAATAAAACTCACTCTTATTTGGGGATTCTTATTGCACAACATTTTCAGTATAGAACTAATAAAATGAAATTGTCTCCACAGTTGTTGCCAAAAAACAACAAGAAGAAAATGTTTAACCTAGGACGTGGAAATGAGGAGCAATGTTGGCATTTTAAAGGGGGAAAATACATTTGTTAGAAGTACATTCACAAAATAAGTTCAGGGAACTTATTTTGAATGAAATTTGCAGAAGGTGTTTTCATGAACCACTTAAAATTCACTGCTTAGATGTATCATACAGTATGTCATTTTTAGGTTATTTTGTTTTCCCTCATATGCTTTGCTGTAATTTCCCCTACACAAGAATCTGATGTTTTCATTTATCATATTTCTCATATGATTAATTTGATAATATTATGAGACACAGTATTTTTATCTATTACACAAAAACCAGTTTATTTCCCACTTTATTATTTGAGAAAAAATAGATGTACTATATGAATTTAACTTGTACATTTTTGACACTAATAATCAAGTTTAATTCTACTATGTAACATCACAGCATCCTATCTCTTAACACCTTTTCTCTTAGTTTGCATTAAAGCCCTTAAAACTAGCTCACATCCATATTTTCTCCTATTTGCATTAGTATTTAAGAACCAAACATACTTTCTTATGTATGTAACTGCCTAGATAGGCTACATTATACTTTGGAAACAAACAAAGCCAAGATTTCAGTTGCTTAAAACGGCAAAGTACTATTTCCTTATTTCTAACTCATGGTATATGTATTTGATATATACGCCATGGATTGGCTGATATCTTTTTGTGTGTGTGGTTGTCTTCCTCACATTGGGGACCAGAATAACAAAGCAAAGGCAGTCACAATTTGGAATACTCACAGCCACCTTGGTAGGCAATAATTATAATAATAAAGCATAGCAAACTGTATGCTAATTAACTTACAAAGTGAGATAAAAAGCTGGAATATTATTGAATTGTCCAAATTACCAATACAACAAGTAAACAAAAACACTATTTGTGAATTAATGATTTGTCTCTAGTATCAACTACTCATAATTTTCTGTGTGCATGTGTGCATGAGTGTGTCTGTCTAAAGAGAGAGAGTGCCGGAAGCAAAGAGAGGCACCTGCCATTTATCTGGGACATTGATCCTGAGGGCACTAGGTCCAGAGAATACATATGACAAATATGGCATATCACAATTATTATTTGTGCTTTGTCTCAGATTTCATAAGTTACATTTGTATTAGCCAAACTCGTTTAACCTAGGCAAGTAAAATCAGCCTGCCCTCTCTCTCCCTTCAACTCATCTATTCTTATCCCCTGGAGCTTGCCAAGAGGGGTCACTTTCTATAATGGAAAGTTCAAGTCCATCTGGAGACACTCCTCAGGGAGTTCTAAAGAATAGAATAGAAGGGAAGATGGATCCAAAAGATCACAAAGGCCCCACATAGAGATACCAACATAGTAAAAAGGTAAAGAAAAAATTAGATTAAAGTCATAAATTAAAGTCATAAAGTCATAAATTAAAGTCAAGGTATTGTTTTCATGTATCTTCCCCCAAAACTACCATCCTTAGCAACAATGAAAATCATGATCTACATTTGCCAGTGATGCCTATCAGAGCTCCTTCTCTATCTGGGCTTTGAAAATGTCTTGGAATTTGGAGGGGTTGTTTAAAGTTCCCTGCATCTGTTTTGAGTCTAGCCTATTAAAGCAAGGAAACATACTTGACATATGCTACCTCTTAACATTAAGGGCACACCTGGCCACCCAGTGGGTTCAGAAACTCCTAGGTAAAAGGAATGCAATTAACCTGGTCTGATAGGAAGCTAAGGAGGACAAGGGCAGACAGAAGTGACAAAAGAATTCATGAGCATCAAGGAAAAACTTGTATACAAATACCATTAACCTGAGAGGTTATAGTCTTAACTTTTCAGAATTAATCTTGGTGCCAGCACTCAGTTAGTCCATAGACATATAGTGAATATTTCCTGGAAAAATACTGAATGTTTTAGATTCTCCTTTCTTGTGGTTCTTATTCTATCCCTTTTGACTTCCCATAACAGAAAGTTTTGTTGTTGTTGACAATTTAGGTTTTAAGCCTTCTGGCAAGATACTCCGTGTGGTTTCTGCCTTCTAAGTAATTTAATTGAGATTAGATTAGACTGAAACAATTAGATTGCCTAGATTAACACATTTATGTAACCAGCCTTAGCATTCCCTGAAACATGAAAACAATGAGAGTGGATCTGGAAAAAAAGAAACAATAATCACAACCCCACCCCCACCCCTCCAAAAGAGTTTTTGCAAGCAAAATCATAATAATTATTTTCTATGACTTACAGATGTCCTTTCAATTTCATATTTTATTATTAGTATTGCTAGATTTCCGGTGCATGGTGTTTTAAAGTTATAACAATAATTAGTATACTTTAAGCCATACGTGGTGATGCAATAGAGAAATAAAGTTTTAAAAATCAAGTTTTAATAACAACAGCAGTTCGGACAATTAAACCAGTAATTCACTGAACTGCATCTTTTCCAAATTTCAAGCTTTGACACATCATGGAGTAACTTAATAGCCTACTGTTTTCACATCCTTGTTGATATCTTAAATTATTCAAGCATCTGTTACACCAATGAAATCAGATATCTATTTCAATACATTTGTTTTCAGCAGTGCAGTTGTGATCTGAATGCATTTTGTGTTTATAAATTTACAAAAATGAAAAGTCTTTATCTAATCTTTTCCAGTCATTTTTTTCACGTGTTTGTATTTTAATAAGAGGTAGTTGTGAAGGGTTGATTTTCAAATTAATCTATCTAAAGATATATTCTCTTAACATTTCTATATACCTCTTTTGTCTCTCTCTGTCTCTCTCTGTCTCTCTCTTTTCTTTTTCTTTTTCTGTAAGAAAATCATACAAGTCAAAGAAAGGAGTTAACTGGTGGTTTGATAGCCTCATTAAATACTGGGTTCTATGTCATTTTTGTTTTCAACATGAAACCAAAAACACAGGAGTGAGTTTAAGGGATCTGGATAAACTTTAGCCAGAATATTTCTAAAATATTAACATTTTAATGAGAATAAAAAAAATATTAAGAAAGACAGACAAAAAAGCACTGAGCCTCAGTTTAATTTGTTAACAAAATGACTCTAGACAATATACTTTTCATTAAGCTATGATTTTTAGTAGCATAAAAATGAAACCTGTAAATACTTTCAACTGAAATAAATATACTTCTTAAATTCTAAGCTTTAGGGAAAATATTTTGAAATGTATTTATTTTTATATCACACTAAAGAGCTCTTGGTTGATATACTTTAGATTTAAAATTTTAAGCTGACAGAAGAGTGACTGGTATGAAAAGGAAAGAGATATCCTTCTTTAAATTTTGTTCACATGACATATGATTGTCTAATGGACTATCCTTCAATGCTAAATCTTTTCTCTTATTTTTGCTACCATTTTTATCATAGAAGGAGAAAAACAGGTAAATTAAAAAAAAAAGTCATTGCATATAGCTATGAATGATTTGGAGTTCAGAAATTACCCTTTTTCCAGAAAAATACGCATTAAAAATTGCATTAAGTACTGATTGCATGAAAGCAATAAGTTTAATATAAAAGCAAATATTATTGAAGATTTGTAAATTCTCAGTAAAAAATTATCAATATGTTTCATCAATTAAAAATGGTTTTTTGAAAAGGCTAAAAATACAAACAATGATGTTTGACACATTTAACAGGAGCACAGAAGATTCTAAGTGGCTAATTTACTGTTTATTGTCTATAGAACAAGAAACATCAATTATTTTGTATTTGTGTCCAAGAAGTTACTAAAAGACTAAAAGGGCAGATAGAACTGGGAAAAGTGACTGTCAGAGTGAGTGGTTTAAAATAGTTTCATTTATACTTATTTATATTAAATACCTTTATAAATAATCTTATAAAATACATGTTTAGGAGAATACTATCACTGATAGGTGAAGGGACTCAGGCTTGCGTTTGAGCACATAGTCCAAGACAAGGAGAGATTCTACCTGAAACCAGAATTTCTGAATCTAAGGTTAATATTTGCACTTACTCATTGAGAGATTTCTCAAAAAGGAGACTTAAAGAAAGAAACAAGTGAGAGCAAATGGGTGGAGATGTTTACAGAGGTTTTTTTGTTTATTTGTTTTAAGTTGAGTAAACAGTGTCAGACTTTATTTTTGGGGACTCCAAAATCACTGCAGATGGGAATTGTAGCCATGAAATTAAAAGACACTTACTCCTTGGAAGGAAAGTTATAACCAACCTAGATAGCATATTCAAAAGCAGAGACATTACTTTGCCAACAAAGGTCTGTCTAATCAAGGCTATGGTTTTTCCAGTGGTCATGTATGGATATGAGAGTTGGACTGTGAAAAAAGCTGAGCACCGAAGAATTGATGCTTTTGAACTGTGGTGTTGGAGAAGACTCTTGAGAGTCCCTTGGACTGCAAGGAGATCCAACCAGTCCATTCTAAAGGAGATCAGTTCTGGCATTTCTTTGGAAGGAATGATGCTAAAACTAAAACTCCAGTACTTTGGCCACCTCATGCGAATAGCTGACTTATTGGAAAAGACCCTGATGCTGGGAGGGATTGGGGGCAGGACGAAAAGGGGACAACGGAGGATGAGATGGCTGGATGACATCACTGTCTAAATGGACGTGAGTATGAGTGAACTCCGGGAGTTGGTGATTGACAGGGAGGCCTGGCGTGCTGCAATTCATGGGGTCGCAAAGAGTCAGACATGACTGAGCAACTGAACTGAACTGAACTGAACTGAATAGCTAAAACAAAGGGGTAGGAGGAATTGGTTGGAAAGTTTTCATTGTATTTAGAATTCAAATTAAATTGGCAGCACTTTGAGGAAGTAAAAGGGGACAATGTACAGAGAATGCAAAGGCTGTAGCTGACAATCTTAGGGACTCTTTAAATATGGTTTTGTTAGTCACACATTGCATGCTCACACTGCATCTTGTGTACTCTGAGGGAGGAGTTCAATCATCTTTCCAGTAGTTTCATTTCTTTCAGGTTCACTGTGTCAATTACTTGAATGATATTTAATTTTTATGTGAGGCAGTTAGGATTGGCCAAGAAATTCTTTTGTGGGAAACACATGAACAGGACAAATCTTGAATAAACCTAATTCACTTGTGCTGCTTCCCTTGTTACAGTCTTGCTGCTTATGTCTATGTAGGTACAGCTTTTCAAGAAGATGATTCATAATATATATCAAAATCTTCTAAAATGTCTATTTATTTACTTTATCAATACTAAGATGTTATGCAAAGTAAATTACTACACACTCATGTACAAAAATATAGAGGAGTATAACTGAGTAAGTGCAAATATGAACTTCAGATGCAAAAATCCTGGTTTCAAGCAGAATCTCTCCTTGTCTTGGACTTCATGCTCAAATGCAAACCTGAGTTCCTTCACCTCCTGGAGAAGGGCATGGCGACTCACTCCAGTATTCCTGCCTGGAGAATCCAAAGGACAGAGGAGCCTGGCAAGCTACAGTCGACAGGTCTGCAAAGAGTTGGACAGGACTGAAGTGACTGGGCATGCACATATGCAAGACATAGAACTGAAGGCCAGGGGGCACTAGCAATGGCTGATGCCAGTTCATAGCAGTTCTTGATAGCTGATTGTATCTGTCTCTTTCCAGTTGCAAATTCAGTGACCTCATACCATTAGCTCCAAATTGTCCTTAATAGAGTATTTCACCAAGGATATCAACATATTGCAGATCAGGCATACTTTGTTTCAAGATCCAGTTGTTAAATATTTACCAGTATGCCAGTGGACATGAGCCCTAACTGGCTGTGCAAGATTTGGCATTTGAGAGTCAACAAAATCCGCTGGATATATTTGTATACACTAAGATCAGTAGATAAAGCAACTTTTTTTTTTTCCCTAGTTTCAAGACATGTGTTGTTCCTGACAAGATCAGTTCTTCTATATCCTGAAGTTGAAGTAGAAAATATAGCCAGATTGATGATATACATTTGCTTAAGCATTTTTTGCTTTCAAACTGTAGTCATTAGTAATTCTAAGATATCTAACAGTCATGCAAAAGCTTTATGGACTAACTGTTACAAGAGCAATTAGTATTTAGTACTTATACTTTATTAGACACCAAATAATTTTATTTTACTTTATGTTTCCATGTCTAGCATATTTTTCAGAATCTGAGGTGTAATTTAGACTGCCTGTTACCTCAATGGCAATGCAATTTGTTTCCAATTCATCACGCCTATGAATTTTTGCTTGAATTTATGACTGGAAAATGCTTCCTCTGAAAGAAATATAGGGTTTGATTTTGCATTCATTTTCTTTCTTTATATGCTAGTATACCACTGCTATCTAACTTCTTACATTAACAGACTTCTTAAAAATACCCGAATCATTTAATGTGATAAAAGATACTTTCACAACCAAGATAGCAATCAGGATTGAAATTTATTTCAATTCAAATGAACTTATTTTGAAGCCATTATATTTAATAATGGCATAATAATATCACTTTAATCAATATGAAGGAACACAAAATTAATTCCTACAGGTTCAGGTTGAATCATATTCTCCTAATACTAAAGTTACTCCTTATTCCCAAGTTAGTCACCTTGAAAAATATAAAGTTTAGGCTCATGACCAACAGTTCAGTAATAAAAACAGTTGTTATGTAATGCTTACCAGAGGCAGTCCTAAGATGGTAGAGGAATAGGATGGGGAGACCACTTTCTCCCCCACAAATTCATCAAAAAAACATTTAAACATTGAGTGAATTCCACAAAGCAACTTCTTAATGCCAGCAGAGGACATCAGACACCCAGAAAAGCAGCCCATTGTCTTTGAAAGGAGGTAGGAAAAAATATAAAAGACAAAAAGAGAGACAAAGAGGTAGGGACAGAGCTCTGTCCCAGGAAGAGAGTCTTAAAAAGAAAGAAGTTTCCAAACACCAGGAAACACTCTCATTGCCTAGTCTGTGGTGAGCCTTGGAACCACAGAGGGCAACATAACTGGGAGGAAAAATAAATAAATATTTAAAGCCCACAGATTACACGCCCAGTGGCAACTCCCCCAGTGGAGAAGAAGTGCAGATGCCTGCACCCACCACTAGCAAGCGGGGGCTGGGCAGGGAGGCTGCATTGCTTAGAGTAAGGACCAGGCCTGAATGCCCCTAGGGCAATCTGAGGGAACTAAGGGGCTAACAAACCCAACTGTGGGATAGTTACTAAAAACTGGGATACTACTGAAAAGCCCTAACCTAAGACACCATCAGGTCCACTCACAGAACAAAGGACTGAACAGAGCTAGCCGGCTGCAGACCATCCTCCTCTGGTGACAGGCACCCAGAGCCAGAAGGAGACAATCGCAGCCCCCGAGAGGCATTATCTACCAAACTGCAAGCAGGCTTCTTTGCTAACTAAGACTTCTTGGGGTTCTGGGAGGTCAACATCTGCCTGAGAAGGTGTGCTGCTTGTACACCCAGAAAACTGAGTGGCAGGGACAGGGAAGGTGATAAATCACAGCGACTGTGCTCGCCAAACACCTCATCACCTGAGCTGCTCGGACCTGGAAAGGGCACAAAACACAGGCCCAACCGACTCTACGCCTCTGAGGACTACCCGAGTGCCTGAACCTGGGAGGTGCATGCAGGCCAGGGCTGGCCTCAGATGGTTCCTGGTGGAGCAACCTAGAGCCTGAGCAGTGTGGGCAGGGAGGGCACATGCACCATGAGCGGGGGCAGGCCCAGTGTGGCTGAGACACTGTGAGCACATGCCAGTATTATTTGTTTGCAGCGTCCCTTCCTCCCCACAGCACGACTGAACAACTAAGCCTACAAAAGTGTCCATCACTGCCTCCTTGTATCAAGACGGAAATCAGACACTGAAGAGACCAGCAAACAGAAGCTAAAACAGAGGGAACTGCCTTGGAAGCGACAGGTGCAATAGATTAAGACCCTGTCGTTAGTACCGACTACTTAGGAAGGGACCTATAGATCTTGAAAAATATAAGCCAGACCAAGGAACTATCAGAAAATGAACTGACCCCATACTGCCCACAACAACACCAGAAAAAGTCTGAGATGTATTTTTAATATTTTTACTATCATCCTTTTTTTTAAGTCCTCTATTACTCCTTTAATTTTCACTTTTATAACCTACTATTGCTTTGCAAAAATAAAAGAGCCTATTTTTTAAACAAACTTCATATATATATATATTATAATTTTTGTGACTTTTTTAAATTGTATTTTTGAAAATCCAACCTCTACTCTAGATTTTTAATCTTTGCTTTTTGGTGTTTGTTATCAATATTGTACCTTTAAGAACCCAATCTTCAGTACCCAATTTTACTTGGGAGTGAGATTACTGGCTTGACTGCTCTCTCTGCCTTTGGACTCTCCTTTTTCTCCAACAGGTCACCTCTATCTCCTCCCTCCCCCTTCTCTTCTCTGCCCAACTCTGTGAATCTCTTTATGTGTTCAAGATGGTGGAGAACACTTAGGGAACTGATTACTGGTTGGATCTGTCTCTGTCCTTTTGATTCCCCCTTTATCCTTCAGGCCACTTCTGTCTCCCTCCTCCCTGTTCTCTTTCTGTATAACTCCATGAACATCTCTAAGCTGTCCAGACTGTGGAGTGCACATAAGGAAGTGATTACTAGCTAGCTTGTTCTCTCCTCTTTTGATTCCACCTCATCTCATTCAGGTCACCTCTAACTCTCACCTCCCCCTTCTCTTCTCCATGTAACTCTGTGAACCTCTCTGGGTATCCCTCACTATGGAGAAACTTTTCATCTTTAAACGAGATGTTTTATCATTGGTGCTGTATAGATGGAGAAGTCTCGAGGCTACTATAAAACTAAGACTGAAAACCGGAAACAGGAGGCTTAAGTCCAAATCCTGAGAACACCAGAGAACTCCTGACTCCAGGGAACATTAATTGACAGGAGCTCATGAAATGCCTCCATATCTACACTGAAACCAAACACCACCCAAGGGCCAGCAAGTTCCAGACTAAGAAATACCATGCAAATTCTCCAGCAACACAGGAAAACAGCCCTGAGCTTCAATATGCAGGCTGCCCAAAGTCACTCCAAACACATTGACATCTCATAACTCACTACTGGACACTTCATTGCACTCCAGAGAGAAGAAATCCAGCTCTACCACCAGAACACCAACACAAGCTTCCCTAACCAGGAAACTTTGATAAGCCACCCATACAATCCCACCCAAAGTGAGGAAACACCACAATAAAGAGAACTCCACAAACTGCCAGAATACAGAAAGGCCACCCCCAACACAGCAATATAAACAGGATGAAGAGACAGAGAAATACCCAGCAGGTAAAGGAACAGAATATATGCTCACCAAACCAAACAAAAGAGGAAGAGATAGGGAATCTACCTGAGAAAGAATTCCACATAATGATAGTGAAAATGATCCAAAATCTTGAAATAAAAATGGAATCACAGATAAATAGCCTGGAGACAAGGATTGAGAAGATGCAAGAAAGGTTTAACAAGAACCTAGAAGAAATACAAAAGAGTCAATATATAATGAATAATGCAATAAATGAGATAAAAAACACTCTGGAAGGGATAACGAAGATCATGGCACCTGGTCCCATCACTTCATGGGAAATACATGGGGAAACAGTGGAAACAGTGTCAGACTTTTTTTTTTTTTTTTTTTTACTCCAAAATCACTGCAGATGGTGACTGCAGCCATGAAATTAAAACACGCTTACTCCTTGGAAGAAAAGTTATGACCAACCTAGATAGCATATTCAAAAGCAGACACATTACTTTGCCAACTAAGGTCCGTCTAGTCAAGGCTATGGTTTTTCCTGTGGTCATGTATGGATGTGAGAGTTGGACTGTGAAGAAGGCTGAGTGCCGAAGAATTGATGCTCCAACACTGTGGTGTTGGAGAAGACTCTTGAGAGCCCCTTGGACTGCAAGAAGATCCAACCAGTCCATTCTGAAGGAGATCAGCCCTGGGATTTCTTTGCAAGGAATGATGCTAAAGCTGAAGGTCCAGTACTTTGGCCACCTCATGCAAAGTGTTGACTCATTGGAAAAGACTCTGATGCTGGGAGGGACTGGGGGCAGGAGGAGAAAGGGACGACCCAGGATGAGATGGCTGGATGGCATCACTGACTCAATGGATGGGAGTCTGAGTGAACTCCAGGAGCTGGTGATGGACAGGGAGGCCTGGCGTGCTGCAATTCATGGGGTCACAAAGAGTTGGACACGACTGAGCAAATGAACTGAACTGAACTGATCAGAGGCAGAAGATGGGATTAGTGAAGTAGAAGATAGAATGGTATAAATAAATGAATCAAAGAGAAAAAAGGAAAAACAAATTAAAAGAAATGAGGACAATCTGAGACCTCCAGGACAATGTTAAACGCCTCAACATTCTAATCATAGGAGTTCCAAAACAAGAAGACAAAAAGAAAGGCCATGATAAAATACTTGAGATAATAGTTGAAAACTTCCCTAAAATGGGGAAGGAAATAATCACCTAAGTCCAAGAAACCCAGAGAATCCCAAACAGGATAAACTCAAGGCAAAACACCCCAAGACACATATTAATCAAATATGCAAATATCAAACACAAAGAACAAATATTACAAGCAGCAAGGGATAAACAGAAAATAACACACAAAGGGATTCCCATAGGGATAACAGCTGATCTTTCAAAAGAAACTCTTCAGGCCAGGGGGGAATGGCAAGACATACTTAAAGTGATGAAAGAAAATAACCTACAGCTCAGATTACTGTACCCAACAAGGATCTCATTCAAATATGAAGGGGAAATAAAAAGCTTTACAGACAAGCAAAAGACAAGCTCTCCAACAAATGCTAAAGGATCTTCTCTAGACAGGAAACACAAAAAGAATGTATAAACTCATACCCAAAACAATAAAGTCAATGGCAATGGGATCATACTTATCAATAATTACCTTAATCATATATGGGTTGAATGCTCAAAAAATACAAAGACTGGCTGAATGGAGACTAAAACCAGACCCGTAAATATGTTGTCTGCAAGAGACCTACCTCAAAACAGGGGACACATACAGACTGAAAGTGAAGGGCTGGAAAAGATATTCCACACAAATAGAGACCAAAAGAAAGCAGGAGTAGCAATACTCATGTTACATAAAATAAGACTTTAAAACAAAGATTGTGGAAGGTGACAAAGAAGAACACTACATAATGATCAAAAGATCAATCCAAGAAGATATAACAATTTTAAATACATATGCACCCAACATAGGAGCACCACAATATGTAAGACAAATGCTAACAAGTATGAAAGGGGAAAATAACATTAACACAATAACAGTAGGAGACTTTAATACCCCACTCACAACTATGGATAGATCAACTACACAGAAAATTAACAAGGAAACACAAACTTTAAATGACACAATAGACCAGTTAGAGCTGATTGATATCTATAGGACATTTCACCCCAAAACAATGAATTTCACCTTTTTCTCAAGTACACATGGAAACTTCTCCAGGATAGATCATATCCTGGGCCATAAATTTAGCCTTGGTAAATTCAAAAATATTGAAATCATTCCAAGCATATGTTCTGACCACAATGCAGTAAGATTAGACCTGAATTACAGGAGAAAAACTATTAAAAATTCCAACATATGGAGGCGGAACAACACACTGCTGAATAACCAACAAATCACAGAAGAAATCATAAAATAAATCAAAATATGCATAGAAATGAATGAAAATGAAAACACGACAACCCCAAATCTGTGGGACACTGTAAAAGCAGTGCTAAGGGGAAGGTTCATAGTAATACAGGCATACTCAAGAAACAAGAAAAAAGTCAAATAAGTAACCTAACTTTACACCTAAAGCAACCAGAAAAGGAAGAAATGAAAAAGCCCAGGGTTAGTAGAAGGAAAGAAATCTTAAAAATTAGGGCAGAAATAAATGCAAAAGAAACAAAAGAGACCATAGCAAAATCAACAAAGCCAAAAGCTGGTTCTTTGAAAGGATAAATAAAATTGAAAAACCATTAGCCAGATTCATCAAGAAACAAAGGAAGATAAATCAAATCAATAAAATTATAAATGAAAATGGAAAGATCATAACAGGCAACACAGAAATACAAAGGATCACAAGAGACTACTATCAGCAATTATATGTCAATAAAATGGACAACTTGGAAGGAAAGGACAAATTCTTAGAAGAGTACAACTTTCCAAAACTGAACCAGGAAGAAATAGAAAATCTTAACAGACCCATCACAAGCACAGAAATTGAAACTGTAATCAGAAATCTTCCAGCAAACAAAAGCCCAGGTAGGTCCAGATGGCTTCACAGCTAAATTCTACCAAAAATTTAGAGAAGAGCTAACACCTATCCTACTCAAAGTCTGCCAGAAAATTGCAGAGGAAGGTAAACTTCCATATTCATTCTATGAGGCCACCATCACCCTAAAACCAAAACCTGACAAAGATGTCACACACACACACACACACACATACACAAAAAAAAAAAAAAAAAGAATGAAAGAAAAGAAAAGAAAACTTCAGGCCAATATCACTGATGAACATAGATGCAAAAATTCTTAACAAAATTCTGTCAATCAGAATCCAACAACACATTAAAAAGATCATACTCCATGACCAAGTGGGCTTTATCCCTGGAATGCAAGGATTCTTCAATATCCGCAAATCAATCAATGTAATTCACCACATTAACAAATTGAAAAATAAAAGCCCTATGATTATCTTAATAGATGCAGAGAAAGCCTTAGACAAAATTCAACATCCATTTATGACAAAAACTCCCCAGAAAGCAGGAATAGAAGGAACATACCTCAACAAAATAAAAGCTGTATATGACAAACCCACAGCTAACATTATCCTCAATGGTGAAAAATTGAAAGCTTTTCCCCTAAAGTCAGGAACAAGACAAGGGTATCCACTTTCACCACTACTATTCAACTTAGTTTTGGACGTTTTGGCCAAAGCAATCAGAGCAGAAAAAGAAATAAAACAAATCCAATTTGGAAGAGAAGAAGTAAAACTCTCACTGTTTGCAGATGACATGATCCTCTACATAGAAAACCCTAAAGACTCCACCAGAAAATTACTAGAGGTAATCAATGAATATAGTAAAGTTTCAGGATATAAAATCAACACGCAGAAATCCTTACATTCCTATACACTAATAATGAGAAAATAGAAAGAGAAATTAAGGAAACAATTGCATTCACCATTGCAACAAAAAGAATAAAATACCTAGTAATATATTTACCTAAAGAAACTAAAGACGTATATATAAAAAACTATAAAACACTGGTGAAAGAAATCAAAGAGGACACTAATAGATAGAGAAATATACCATGTTCATGGATCGGAAGAATCAATATAGTGCAAATGAGTATACTACCCAAAGCAATCTATAGATTCAAGGCAATCCTTATCAAGCTACCAACGGTATTTTTACAGAACTAGAACAATTAATTTCACAAATTGTATGGAAATACAAAAAAAAAAACTTGAATAGCCAAAGCAATCTTGAGAAAGAAGAATGGAACTGGAGGAATCAACCTGCCTGACTTCAGGCTCTACTACAAAGTCACAGTCATCAAGACAGTGTGATACTGGCACAAAGAAATATAGATCAATGGAACAAAAGAGAAAGCCTGGAGATAAATCCAAGTACCTATGGACACCTTATCTTTTGACAAAGGAGGCAAGAATATACAATGGATTAAAGACAATCTCTTTAACAAGTGTCACTGGGAAAACTGGTCAACCACTTGTAAAAGAATGAAACTAGAATACTTTCTAACACCATACACAAAAATAAACTCAAAATGGATTAAATATCTAAACATAAGACCAAAAACTATAAAACTCTTAGAGGAGGACATAGTAAAACACTCTCCGACATAAATTACAGTAGGATCCTCTATGACCCACCTCCAAAAATATTGGAAATAAAAGCAAAAATAAACAAATGGGACCTAATTAAAATTAAATGCTTCTGCACAACAAAGGAACCTATAAGCAAGGTGAAAAGACAGCCTTCTGAATAGGAGAAAATAATAGCAAATGAAGCAACTGACAAACAACTAATCTCAAAAATATACAAGCAACTCCTACAGCTCAATTCCAGAAAAATCAGAGAAATGCAAATCAAAATCACAATGAGGTACCATTTCATGCCAGTCAGAATGGCTGCTGTCCAAAAATCTACAAGCAATAAATGCTGGAAAGTGTGTGGAGAAAAGGGAACCTTTTACACTGTTGGTGGGAATGCAAACTAGTACAGCCACTATGGAGAAGAGTGGCGAGTCCTTAAAAAACTGGAAATAGACCTGCCTTATTACCCAGCAATCCCACTCTTGGGCATACACACTGAGGAAACCAGAATTGAAAGAAACAAATGTACCCCAATATTCATTACAGCACTGCTTATAATAGTCAGGACATGGAAGCAACCTAGATGTCCATCAACAGATGAATGGATAAGAAAGCTCTGGTACATATACACAATGGAGTATTACTCAGCCATTAAAAAGAATACATTTGAATCAGTTCTAATGAGGTGGATGAAACTGGAGCCTATTATACAGAGAGAAGTAAGCCAGAAACAAGAACACCAATACAGTATACTAATGCATATATATGGAATTTAGAAAGATGGCAATGATAACCCTGTATGCTAGACAACAAAAGAGACACAGATGTATAGAACAGTCTTTTGGACTCTATGGGAGAGGGAGATGGTGGGATGATTTGGGAGAATGGCATTGAAACATGTGTAATATCTTATATGAAATGAATCGTCAGTCCAGGTTCGATGCATGATACAGGGTGCTTGCACCTGGTGCACTGGGATGACTCAGAAGGATGGGCTAGAGAGGGAGGTGTGAGGGGAGTTCAGGATGGAGAATACGTGTACATCTGTGGTGGATTCATGTTTATGTATAACAAAACCAATACAATATTGTAAAGCAATTAGCCTACAATTAAAATAAATAAATTTATATTAAAAATAATGCTTACCCAGAAAAGTATATGTATTGGCTATGTGTACAATACTTTGCCGAAAAAGGTCCATCTAGTCAAAATTATGTTTTTTTCACTAATCATGTATGAATGTGAAAGTTGGACCACAAAGAAAGCTGAACACTTAAGAATTGATGCTTTTGAACTATGGTATTGGAGGAGACTCCTGAGAGTCCCTTGGGCTTCCAGGAGATCAAACCATTTAATTCTAAAGAAATCAGTCCTGAATATTCATTGGAAGTACTGATGCTGAAGCAGAAACTCCAATACTTTGTCCACCTGATGTGAAAAACTGACTCATTGGAAAAGACCCTGAAGATGGGCAAGATTGAAGGAGGGAGGAGAAGGGAATGACAGAAGATGAGATGGTTGGATGGCCTCACTGACTCCATGGACATGAATTTGAGAAAACTCCAGGAATTGGTGATGAACTGGGAAGCCTGGTGTGCTGCAGTCTATGATATTGCATAGTCAGACATGACTGAGTGACTGAACTGAACTGAATTGATATACACATAATTCTGTACTTGTGCTTTTTATTTGAGTCCATAGTATATATTTTGTAAATACTTGAGGAAGAATAATAGAAGAAAGGAAGATTCTTGGAGGAATACACAAAAATGTGATACTCCAGATTTTCTATAAAAAGCACACATTTTTCATTCAGTTCAGTTCATTTCAGTCACTCAGTCATGTCTGACTCTTTGTGACCCCATGGACTGCAGCACATCAGCCTTCCCTGTCCATCACCAACTCCTGGAGTTTCCTCAAACTCATGTCCATTGAGTCAGTGATGCCATCCAACCATCTCATCCTCTGTTGTTCCCTTCTCCTAAGGAGGTATATTAGTCAAGGTTCTTGAGAAAAAGATTTAATGACATGCAAGAGATAGGTTTAGTTTAAGGAACTGGCACACATAATTATGGAGGCTGGTAACCTAAAATCTAATTCAGGCTAGAGACTGAGGGAAAAATTGTAGTTCAAGCCTAAAGGCCATCTGTGGCCAAATTCTTTCTTCCAGGGAGGTCAGTCATTGTCCTATGACTCAGCTAATTGGATGAGCCCTGACCTGTGATTGAACATAATATGCTTTATTCAAATTCTAATGTTTTAATGTCATCTGAAAATATCTTCAAATATACCTCTAAAATAACATTTAACCAAATACATGGGTACTGTGATCTAGCCAAGTTGACACAATAGTAACCATCCAGTTCAACTCAGTCGTATCCGATTTTCTGTGACCCCATAGACTTCAGCACACCAGGCTTCCCTGTCCATCAGCAGCTTCTGGAGCTTGCTCAAAATCATTTCCATCGAGACAGTGATGCCATCCAACTATTTCATCCTCTGTTGTCCGTTTCTCCCCCCTGCCTTCAGTCTTTCCCAGCATCAGGGTCTTTTCAAGTGAGTCAGTTCTTCACATCAGGTGGCCAAAGTATTGGAGTTTCTTCTTCAGCATCAGTCCTTCCAAGGAATATTCAGAGTTGATTTATTTTAGATTGACTGGTTTGATCTCCTTGAAGTCCAAGGGACTCTCAAGAGTCTTCTCCAAATATCACAGTTCAAAAGCATCAGTTCTTTATTACTCAGCTTTCTTATAGTCTATAGACATCTCTCACATTCATACATGATTACTTGAAAAACCATAGCTTTGACTAGACAGACCTGTTTGATAAAGTAATGTCTCTGCTTTTTGAAACCTTAATATACAAAAAGTTAAAAAAATGATATATTTAATTAATTGTGCATTAGAAATATATGCTAAATGTTACAGGTACTGATTGAAAAGAAGTATCACACAGAATTGAATGGTTTGGAAAGGAAGGTTATATGAAGAAGTACACTCTGAGCTGCCCTTTGTTTACATAAAAGCTAGTACATTGTATAAGACAGAGTGATAGCAGTGTTAAATGTAAAACTATTTTGAAATTATGCCATTGATGAGTTGTCCAATCTGTGCCAGGTACTACTTAGGACCCTGAAAAAGCATCATTTGATTGAACTGAAGCATCAGTGGTGTAAGTTTCAGAAAGGCTCTCTCAGCTTTGATAATAAGGTCAAATAAACATGACCTGAAAGATTGGATTCACTATCCTATTAACATTAACTTGATGCAAAATAAACTGGATTCATTTAACAGATCTACTAAGCGGTAGATCTCTCTCTGGCTCTGAAGGTAAAGAATCCACGTGCAATGCAGGAGACCTGTCTTTGGTTTCCAGGTGGAGAAGATCCCCTGGAGAATGGAATGGCTACTCACTCCAGTATTCTTGCCTGGAGAATTCCATGGACAGAGGAATCCGGTGGGCTATAGTCCTTGGGGTCACAAAAAGTGGGACATGACTGAGAGAATAACACTTTCACTTTCACCTTCTTTCTACTAACCAGTACAAACAGTTAATAGCAAGTTACTTAACACCAAAAGAGACTATTAACTGATCTATAAATTGGGACTGTTTGACTACTGACTATTGGATAAATTTTTAATTGTTTTCACCTATTTTATTCATTAAAAATATTGATTGTGTATTATGCTTCAGGCATTGTACTATGTTCAAGAAATACAAGAACAAATGAGAGAGACAAGATAATATATTCATGGAGCTTGTAGTCATCGAGACATTTCTTTATTTATTAAAGATATTATATATGTTATAACATTGGAGTACCTACAATATAATAAGAATTAATATGTGTGCTGAGTCACTTCAGTTGCATCCAACTTTCTGTGACCGTAGGTGCTGTAGCCTGCCATGCTCCTCTATCCATGGGATTCTCCAGGCAAGAATACTGGAGTGGGAGGCCATGCCCATCTCCAGGGAATCTTCCCCACTGAAGGATCTAACCTGAATCTCTTGCATCTCCTGCATTTTCAGGCTGCTTCTTTACACTAGCACCAGCTGGGAAGCACAAAGAATCAATAGAAGGCAGCTATTATTAATATAAATTATTTTATTTCCCTCTACACACAATATATGCATATGCAGACATATACATACAAGTGCAATCTGTAATACTTTCCTCCTTGACCTCCTCTATTTGTCAGGATTTTAAAGTACAAACATATCTTCAAGCTAAATTACCTATCATGGAATCAATTCTTATGAAAATACACAAAAACTGACATTGATTTAATACCTGGTCTTGCCCTTGGGTGTGTGAATCACTTTGCAGTGTATTTTAGAAAATCATGTAGCACATTTATGATTTAGAGGCTTTGGAGAAAAGTTGTCCCAGATAAGCAAATGTGATTCAAAAAATGCAAAATGCAGGAATAATTGTGTAGGGAACATGTCCTAAAGACTTCAGACAAGTCATATTCCCTTGGAACATAGCATGTGGGAAACTTCAAGTTTCAGCAGTGTGTGAAAAGCATACTACTCCTTTTCTAGTATAGCTTTAATTGCTCCCATATGATTTGATTGCACAGAGGACTCAGACACTGAAGAAATAGTTCACCTTAAAGCATTTGTTGATAAACTTGAGTTTTCCCTTGATGTTTATTATGGAATCCCTGTGAATATAATATAATCATATGAGATTTTAATTCATGCACTACTAGCATTTTCTAAGCCTACTTCTATTTTTTTTTAAATTTAGATTTATTTATTTTAATTGGAGGCTAATTACTTTACAATATTGTATTGGTTTTGCCATAAATCAACATGAATCTGCCACCGGTGTACACGTGTTCCCAATCCTGAACCCCCCCTCTCACCTCTCTCCCCAAACCATCCCTCTGGGTCATCCCACTACACCAGCCTTTCTATTAAGAATACGACTACCTATTACACTATATAAAAATATGTAGCTGAGAAAGTAATGCCCTCACCAGTCACTCATATGTAAATTATGCCAATGTCCTTCTAATTTAAAGTGTTTCTCCTTGGATATACTTCTGATGCAAATGACTGTTACTACAGACTTCAGAGTATGATTTACCTGCGGTTACTTAACATTATGAGTCACACCTTGAGTTTTTGTCTCCTGTAGGTTTGTCACTTGTTTGGGTTGTTTCATTCACTTCAGAGTAATGATGATAATTTTGCTGTGGAAAATGTATATGATAAAAATTATATTCATTAGGTAAGTTCTCCTGGGAGCATATTTTATATGCATGCATAATAGCATAAAGGTTAATAGCACTTGCTTTGAATCATAGAGATATATGTTTAAATTGTTGTTCTAATCCTTAGTAATTCTGAAATTTCTGCCAAGTTATTTAACATCTTTGAATAATTATCTCAGGGTTGCTGTACTGTTAAATTATATGTAAAAATAATTTAGAACTGTGCCTTGAACAAAGTATATGCTCACAAAGTAGTAATATTTTTTTCTTTAGTTAAGAGACACTTTGAAAAGTTGGGAAAAAACAATAATATTTGTGTTTGTCAGTGACGATATATATTGTGACACTACTAAAAATATGACTACAAATGGTTTGTTTCAGAAAGACTTTGTTAAGATTTGGAAATGAGAAGATTTGGATTCAGATCAAAATTGTGTATTTCCCATAGACAAAACACACCATTTTGAGGATACTCAGGTGATATTAAGTGAAAAATCTTTTCATCCTGGGTTTATTTTGGGTAATTGTAGAAAGGATATAAATTGTTCAGGAAATTTGGTATTTCATTTGCCTAGTCAAAATATTTTATTTAAAATAATATCTAAATTACTGAGGATACTTATACAAATTTATGATTTATATGTGTGAATGCCTGTAGTAAGTGATGTTATCCAAATCACATATAATAAATAGTTTTTATGCTTCATTTGCATACTTAGGAATGCACATAGAAAAAGCAAACTTCTAGAATGAGAGAGTGAATACTTCTAAAAATCCTCTCCTTCATAAATGCAACGAGAATAAGAGCAAAATTTGTCAAAATTAACTTTTTCAAAGCTCTGGAAATTAACCAGATTTGCAATAAACTGAGGACAATTTCATTCAGTAAAAAAGTTTGGACTGTAGTAAGAACAGTGAGCCCTGTGGCACTTTAACTTGTCCTATTTCCATCTATTTATTCCTAGATCAGTAGTAACTGTGAAAACTTAAAACCATTTCACCATGGTAGCTATGAAAGTTAGCCTTACAGCAGTTACTTATGGGGTTATAGTGGGTTTGGAATTTCTTTCAAAGAGAACTGACAAAGAGAATTGTCACTATTTGACCTATGTGGCAGACACTAGAAAAAGTCCATTTTTCTAAGATTTTCTTTATTTGATCAGAATTCAAGCTTTCTATGAAATAACCCCAACCTTAAGGGCATATTTAGAAAACAACCAGTGGCAATAATTTAACATTGCAGCTAACTAAGGCTAGGACACACACAAGGCTAGGATTAACAAATGGTTGGCAAAAAAGTAGAAGGAAAAGTTAAAGAATGAGATATCCAGTGGGGCTTTGTAAATTTTCTATATATTTCTGGTAATAGAGAAAGTGATATGCATCTTCAAGGTTTTACATACCCTCGAGAAAGGTTCTGATAGCAATTTATTACTGTTCAGTCACTCAGTCATGTCCAACACTGTGACCCCATGGACTGCAGCACACCAGGCTTTCCTGTCCTCACCATCTTCCGGAACTTGCTCAAACTCATGTACATTGAGTCAGTGATGCAATCCAATCATCTTATTCTCTGTCATCCCCTTCTCCTCCTGCCTTCAATTTTCCCAGCATCAGGTTTTTTCCTAATGAATCAGCTCTTTGCATCAGCTGGCCAAAGTATTGGAGCTTTAGCTTCAGCATCAGTCCTTACAATGAATATTCAGGACTGATGCTCTTTAGGATCAACTGGTTTGATCTCCTTGCAGTCCAAGGGACTCTCCAGACTTCTCCAATACTACAGTTCAAAAGCATCAATTCTTTTATGTTCAACCTTCTTTATGGTCCAACTCTTACATCCATACATGACTACTAGAAAAACCATAGCTTGTACCATGCAGACCTTTGTTGGCAATGTAACATCTCTGCTTTTTTATACAATGTCTAGGTTTGTCATAGCTTTTCTTCCAAGGTGCAAGCGTCTTTTAATTTCATAGAGGCAGTCACTGTCTGCAGTGGTTTTGGAGCCTAAAAAAAAAAAAAAAAAAACAAAGTATGTCACTGTTTCCATTGTTTCCCCATCTATTTGCCATGAAGTGATGGGACCGGATGCCAAGGTCTTTGTATTTGGGATGTTGAGTTTTAAGCTAGCTTTTTTTCTCCTGGCTTTTTAGTTCCTCTTCACTTTCTGCCATAAGAGTGTTGTTATCTGCATATCTGAGGTCGTTGATATTTCTCCTGGCAATCTTGATTCCAGCTTGTGCTTCATCCAGACTGGCGTTTCTGGGTAGAGGTATGGTAGGTATTTCTGATCAGCCTAGCATAATATAATCAAATAGATAGTTTAAGAATCCCACTAGGAATGTAGATAGACAAGGAAATTTAGAGTGCTTTAGGAGACCACAGTAAGTTAATGATCACTGAAGAACACAATGGGAAATTCTTGAAACAGTGTGGGCTTGCTTGACATGTGAAACAGATCAAGTTGTTTAACAACAAAGTCAGACAAGCTTTCATAGTAACAAAACCAATCTAACCTGCTTAGGAAATAAATCATGCAATGGAGGCATGAATCATTCCTTGGAACAATAAAACAATCATGGAAAACTAAGGCCTAAAACCTGCCCAATGATATCAATAAGTTATGACCTCTAGGACATGTTCTTTGCACACACACAAAAATAATAGTTTGGGAAAGGTGACATATCAATGTGAACAACTCTGTTTATACTGAGACCTGAAATAATTTTTCCATCATTCCATGACAGTCTTGGATAGGCCATATAGGATCAAAAACTCCCATGCTCAATGTATGTGAAGAGTTAATGATGGAAGACTTGAAGAACAATGAAGAAAGTGGTCTTCTTCCTCCCCACTCTTCCCTTTGATTATAAAAATGTAAACTAATAAGCACTCACTTGCCTACCTGCTTGGAAAACTCATAAGCATCCTATGCTAATAATTTACTCATCTATCATCTTATCTCTCACTGAATTCTTTCTACATTGAGACATAAAGAAATGGATATCCATGGTGCCCCACTAGATGTATTTCTGTGTTTTCAATCCTAATTTCTTGTACTTGGGGACATGAGGCTCTGCACAACCAGAATGACAATGTCAGGGCAGAGTTGTAAACTGCACAAGGGAGTACTGAAGGCATACCTCAGAACACACACATCACCTTAGAAAGGCTGGGAGACTTGTCTTAAGACATTTTGGGAAATCTCTGTCCAATAACTAAGCTAATGGAGAAGAATTCTAAAACTTCACATGACAAAGATTATATATTTTACAAAATTATGCCAGGAAAGTCATAAAGCAAACAATAACCAGTGATAATCACAAACCCTGGAGTGATTGCTTTGATTTGCAGAGAGGAACATTATGGGTTTTGTTTTTGTTTTGTTGTTTTTTTTTTTTTTAACTATCCAGTTTAAATAAAAAGTGAGAGACATCCACAAATAATTGGTAAATCATGGCACACAAACAAGAATAAAATGATTCAATAGAAATTGATCCTGAGGGAGGAAGATATTGGAATTACTAATAACTTACTTAAAATCAGATAGTTTAAATATATGCAAATAACTAAATGAATCATATTTGAATTTCTATGGGATGTTTGAGATAATATCTCACCAAATATATAATTAAATAAAGAGATCAGCATTCTAAAAAAAATAGAAATTCTGGAGTTAAAAAGAAAAAATGAAATGAAAATTTCACTAGAAGGGCTCAATAGTAGATTGTAACTGAAAGAAGAAAAAGCAGTAAAATTGAAGAAAGGACAAATGAGATGATCCTTTCTGAGGAATAGAAAAATAAACGAATAAATAAAATGAACAAAACTCTGAGAGCCACCAATAATCATAAACAATTCATTCAATGGGGGATTCTAGAATGAGAAGACAGATGAAAAGTAAGGGGCAAAGGGATCTTTGAAGAAATAATTGCCCCAGACTCCAAAATTGAATGAAAGAATCATCTGCACATTAAAGAGGCTCAATCAATTCAATTAGGATAAACTTAAGGAAATACATACTAATTATACCCTAGTCAAATTGTTGAACAATAAAAACAAGATAGAATCCTGAAAAAAAGCAAGATAACAGTGATTCACTACACATAAGGTAAATAGATTTTTTTTGCTTTTTATTTATTTATTATTTTTAATATAAACTTATTTATTTTAATTGGAGGATAATTACTTTACAATATTATATTGATTTTATCATACATCAACATGAATCTGCTTGAAAGTTAACTTCTGGTCAGGAATTAGGGAGGGCAAAAGATGGTGAGATGGCATATCTGAAGTGTTGCAAGAAAGACCTTCAAAAAGAAAAAAATATATCCAGCAAAAAATACTCTCCAAAGAATAAAGAAATTAAGATTTCCAAGAAAAGAAAAAAAAACTAAAAATATATGAGAATTTATCAATAACAGAACTTTTCTAAAAAAGAAAATTATAGGAAATCCATCAGGAAAATCAAATATAGAGACTGCTTAAAGTAAATACATAGATAAATATAAAAGATAGTATAAATGTATCTTTGTTGTAACTTTTTCCCTTATCTGATTTAAAAGACAATTGTGTAAAATGATAAATGAATAATTGAATTAAAATTTGGTGGACCTATATGAAGATGGGGTTTTTTCACCAACAAACTACAAAAGCGGGTAAGGAGCAAAGCGATATTGGAGCAAAGTTTTTGTGTACAGTTGGAATTAACCTGGTGTCAACCTCAATTAAATGATTTGAATTTAAGATGTTAATTGTAATTCACAGAGCAGCATACTAAGAAAATAACTAAAAAAATATATAGAAAAATATACAGCAAGGGAATTAAAATATGATACTATAAAATATCTATTTAACACAAAAGAAAATGTTAATGGAGAAATTTGAAAGGTATAAGATGTATAGAAAACCAATAGTAGATAAAATATATAGATAAAACTATAAAGAGTTAGACATGACTGAGAGACACTAACTCTTTGTGACCCCATAACCTGTAGCCTGCCAGGCTCCTCTGTCCACAGGTTTCTCCAGACAAGAATATCAGAGTCAGTTGCCATTCCTTTCTCCAGGGGCTATATGTCAGGCCATAGAACAAGCCTGAATCAATTTAAAATAATTGAAATTATGCAATGTACATATCCTCCCAACACAGAAGTGAAATTACAAATTAATAAGAGAAGGAAATTTGGGAAATACACAAATTTGAGGATATTAGACAATGCATTATTTTAAATTTACCAGTTGATCAAATATGGCATCAGAAAGGAAATTAGAATATACATTGAAAGAATATATGGAATTGTATATTCAACTGTATATTGAATATACATTGAAAGAAACACCATGCCTGAACTAGTTAAAGCAGTTAAATCATTAAAGCAGTTTGTTGAGTAGATTCTATAGGTATAACAGTCTATAGTAAAAAATTAAAAAAAAATCAAATTGCTAACACAACCGAATACAATTTACACGTTAAAAACAAAGGAACAAACTCAACTCAAAGCAAACAGTTATTACTCAGGCATTAAATCGTGCCCGGAGAAGGAAATGGCAACCCACTCCAGTACTCTTGCCTGGAAAATCCCATGGATGGAGGAGCCTGGTAGGCTACAGTACATGGGGTCACAAAGAGTCAGACACGACTGAGTGATGACACCTAAATTGTGCCCAGCTCTGTGACTCAATGGATTGCAGTATTCCAGACTTCTCTGTCCCTCACGATTTCCCAGAATTTGCTCAAACTCATGTCCATTGAGTCACTGATGCCATCCAACCATTTTCTCTGCTGCCCACTTCTCTTGCATTCAATCTTTCCCTGGATCAGAGTCTTTCCCAGATCTTTCCCTGCATTTCACATCATGATGCAAAGTATTGTAACTTCAACATCAGTCATTCCAATAAATATTCAGGACTGATTTCCTTTAAGATTGACTGGTTTGATCTCCTTGCTATCCAAGGGACTCCCCAAATTTTCCCCAACACTGCAGTTCAAAAGAATCAATTATTTGACACTCAGTCTTCTTTATGGTCCAATCCTCACATCTGTACATGACTACTGGAAAACCACAGGTTTGACTAGATGGATATTTGTCAGCAAAGTGATGTCTCTACTTTCTAATACATTGTATTTGTCAAAGGACAAATACACTACCTCCTCCCCCCCAAGGAGCAAGCATCTTATAATTTCATGACTGAAGTCATTATCCACAGTGATTTTGGAGCTCAAGAAAATGAAATCTGTCACTGCTTCCACTTTTTCCCCATCTATCTACAATGAAGGGATGGAATTGTATGCCATGATCTTCCTTATCTGACTGTTGAGTTCTAAGCCAGCTTTTTCACTCTCTTCTTTTACCTTCAACAAGAGGCTCTTTAGTCCCTCTCCCCTTTCTGCCATTAGGGTGATGTCATTGGCATATCTGAGGTTGTTGATATTTATCCCCACAATCTTGATTCCAGCTTGTGCTTCATGCAGCTCAGCATTTTACATGATATAACCCCACATATAAGTTAAATAAGCAGGGGGATGATATACAGGCTTGATGCACTCCTCTCCTAATTTGGAACCAATCCATTATTCCATGTCCCCTTCTAACTGCTGCTTCTTGACATTCATTCAGATTTCAGGTAAGGTGGTATGGTATTCCCATCTCTTTAAGAAATTTTCCACAACTTGTTGTGATCCATGTAGTGAAAAACATTAGCATAGTCAACATTTTGCATACGACCTGATAATTACGTCTGTGACCATTTTTATTATGCTCTAGACTTACGAAACATTTATTTTTCTCTACTAAGAGTTTTTCTCCCACATTAGGATTATTATCATCCATATGCTTTCTTCTTTTACTTAGCCATTTTTAAACTGTGTGTTTTGCCATTTAGGACTCAGGTCTTTATTATTTGTGTGAGGTCTTATCTATCACTTAATCCAAAGTAGTTCCTTAGTACTTGTATTACATCACTCAGCTTTTATTGTCTTCATTTTCTGAAATTATCTTGTTCCTTTAATTTGTTTATTATCTATACATCCTTATTATAATTTTAACTGAGTGCAGTGTTTTTACCTTAAATCTCTGCACTCTACTACCACAGCTGGAACAATATCAACATTCAATAAATAGCTGCCAAATAGTTAAACAAATTTATTCCTTTACATCATCTACTGTAACATAAGGCTAGATTGCTTTATCTGAAAAACATCCCCTGTGTAACATCATTGGGCTCCTGTAACATCAGTCACTGAAATAATTTTACAACATTTGTTATAGTTCGGTTTCTTGTATTTACTGCACATTTTTTCCTTCAGCCATAAACTCTGCTTTCTTGTTGATGTTATAAAACACCATAGAAGGCTGGAGAAGAAGTTGTCATGGTTTCAGAGAATAGAAATGGGATTCAAATCCTATTTATACTGCAATTGGCTGCAATTAACTGTTTCAGGCTTCAGTTCCTCTATTTTTAAAGCTCATTAATGCTGGGTAGATTACATGAGAAAATGTGTGAAAAGAAGTTAGGAAAGAACTAATGGGTAGAAACTCAATACCTATTGGTAATTATTCTTATTACAAATTTTTTCAATTCCTGGAATCAAAATTATTAATGATGGAAAGATATTTTCATTTACTTGTAAGTTTTATCTTTACAACTAACCAAAAAGATAATTTCACAGAAAGATATCTATATGTACACATACATATTTATAAACAATATGTACATGAATATACACATTTATACTACATTGATAATGTATATCTAGGTACACATCCATCTAGAAAATAGTATTTGAATTCTTTGTTTATATGTTGTTAGCCAATGTGCTCCATAGATATATGCACAAAAAATATTTTAATTCTGAGAAGTTGAAACATCTTTCAGCTCTGATATTTCTTATAATTGTGCTTATTGACATTTCATTTTTACAGAACAATTCTATGTCACCCTGGAGTTTCTGGCTTCAGATCACACCCAATTATATTTGCACACCACACAAAAATATCCTACAGATGACAATAATATTCTTTAAAGACAGTTTTGAACTTCTGCCATTTTTGAGACAAATTCACATTTTCATCACTAAGGATGAAGCCAAGTAGTAAAAACAAAGCATCAACTGGGTTTTCTAGCTATGTCTATTGACAAAGGTGCCATAACATTTTTAAAAAGGAATTGAAGAGCAAAGTTGAAATGCTGAGAACATAGTTTATTGTAAATGCCTGAATCAGAACAAACAACCAGTGAAAGGTCAACATAACAGCCCATTGATCTATACAAGCACATTTGCTAAACCCAGTAATAAATTCTCCCAAAAACGAAGCAGCAACTCCTTCAAATATTTGTGATATCCTTTTGTATGAGGAAGCTGACCAGGAAGTGTAGCAGTATTTGCCCTTTATCGTTGTTAGCACAAAGTCAGTAAACTATGGGCCCATAATAAAGATTTTAAACATTATCTTTTCTATAAATGTAACTTTATTGAACCTACACTTTGAGCAAATTTATTTCAGTCAATGATCTACCAGTCTTTGTGTACTTGTAGTATAGCAATTGTCTATTGTTTTATCATTCTTTCTGAATAGACTGAACTCCTGAATGACAGGGACACTATATTATTAATGGTATTGTTAATTATGGAAAAAAAATTAGACTACTGAGAAAGACTTGTACTGGAAAACTTAGGTTATCTCTAAATATTTCTCTTTTATGATGATATGGTTTTGGAACTTGTGAAAATTTTACAGGATAACTTACATTAACAACACAAACAGACCTGATCCAAAAGAGGGTAGGATACAGTGACTAAACAAAAAGGAAAAAGAAATAAAGAAATAAAGGTACACTGTTAAGAAAACAAATATCTTATTAGGTCTTATTAGGAAATAGCAAGATTGTGGCAGAGAAATACTGCAATGTGAGAGTTCATGTTATTATCCCCTACATTATTAAAAACTGTTCAATAAAATAAAATTAGCAGAAGTTAATTAATAAGCACGTGAAAGCAAACAACAATAATCCAAAAATAAGTTTCAAATTCTCCTTCCTACCCATGCATGAACAATCTCTCTCATTGAGCTATTCTTTATTCTCATTTTCAGTTTATCCACTCATCACTTAAAGATTTCTATCTAAGATAAACATTCCCATGTTTTCAATATGTGGTCTGTCTTTTTGGTTACTGATAGGGAGGCCATATAGAATTCAGACATTCAGCTTAATTTGAACTTTAGACAAACAGCATTTTATTTTAGCTATAAATATATCTCAAGTAAGGTCTGATCTTTTCCTCTATTATTCCAGATGATTGAAGTGGTTTCTTTGTGTTTATTATCATTTACTTTGCATATTCTTTTAAAAAATTATTCATTTTTAATTGGAGGGTAATTGCTTTACAATATTGTGTTGATTTCTACCATACCAGCATGAATCAGTCATAGGTATACATATGTCCCTTGCCTCTTGAATCTCCCTCCTACCTCCCACTCCATATTACCCCTCTAGGTTGTCAGAGAGTACCAGACTTGAGCTCCCTGCATCATACAGCAAATTCCCACAGGCTGTCTATCAACATTTTACATATAGTAATGTAATGTTTCAATGCCACCCTCTCAACCTGTTCAACCATATCTTTCCCTCACTGTGTCTTTAAGTCTATTCTCTATGCCTGTGTCTCCACTGAGAAATCTGTATGCAGGTCAGGAAGCAACAGTTACAACTGGACATGGAACAGACTGGTTCCAAATTGGAAAAGGAGTACGTCAAGGCTGTATATTGTCATCCTGCTCATTTAACTTATATGCAGAGTACATCATGAGAAACGCTGGACTGGAAGAAACACAAGCTGGAATCCAGATTGCCGGGAGAAATATCTATAACCTCCGATATGCAGATGACACCACCCTTATGGCAGAAAGTGAAGAGGAACTAAAAAGCCTCTTGATGAAAGTGAAAGTGGAGGATGAAAAAGTTGGCTTAAAGCTCAACATTCGGAAAACAAAGATCATGGCATCCGGTCCGATCACTTCATTGGAAAAAGATGGGGAAACAGAGGAAACAGTTTCAGACTTTATTTTTGGGGGCTCTAAAGTTACTGCAGATGTGACTGCAGCCATGAAATTAAAGGACACTTACTCCTTGGAAGAAAAGTTATGATCAACCTAGAGAGCATATTGAAATGCAGAGACCTTACTTTGCCGACTAAGGTCCGTCTAGTCAAGGCTATGGTTTTTCCTGTCGTCATGTATGGATATGAGAGTTGGACTGTGAAGAAGGCTGAGCACTGAAGAATTGAACTGTGGTGTTGGAGAAGACTCTTGAGAGTCCCTTGGACTGCAAGGAGATCCAACCAGTCCATTCTGAAGGAGATCAGCCCTGGGATTTCTTTGGGAGGAATGATATTAAAGCTGAAACTCCAGTACTTTGGCCACCTCATGTGAAGAGTTGACTCATTGGAAAAGACTTTGATGCTGGGAGGGATTAGGGGCAGGAGGAGAAGGGGACGACCCAGGATGAGATGGCTGGATAGCATCACTGACTCGATGGATGAGAATCTGAGTGAACTCCAGGAGTTGGTGATAGACAGGGAGGCTTGGTGTGCTGGGATTCATGGGGTCGCAAAGAGTCGGACACGACTGAGTGACTGAATTGAACTGAACTAAACTGTGTCTCCATTGCAGCTCTGCAAATAGGTTCATCAGTACCATCTTTCTAGATTCCATATTTATGTATTAATATATGATACTTGTTTTTCTCTTTTTGGCTTATTTCACTCTGTATAACAGGCTCTAGGTTCAGCAACCTCTACAGAACTGATTCAACTGCATTCATTCCCTTTTAATAGCTTCATTGTATATATGTATCACAACTTTTTTATCCATTCATCTGTCAATGGACACCTAAGTTGCTTCCATGTACTAGCTGTTGTAAATACTACTGCTATTAACATTGGGGTACGTGTGTCTTTTTCAATTATGGTTTTCTCAGGGTTTATGCCCAGTAAGGGGATTGTTGGGTCATATGGTAGTTTTATTCCTTGTTTTTTTAAGGACTCTCCATACTGTTCTCCATAGTGGCTATATCAATCTACATTCCCACCAACAATGCGAAAGGATTCCCTTTTCTCACACGCTTTCCAGCATTTACTATTTGTAGATTTTTTGTTGATGGCCATTCCGATTGGTGTGAGGTGATTCCTCATAGTAGTTTTGATTTACATTTCTCTAATGAGGAAAGATGTCTTTATTTAGACATCTAAAGCACAGAAAGCTCGGCAGCTGTGATGGACCACAGAGGCCAAGAGGAGCTACACCATGTCCGAAGTCAGGGGCAGCAGCTGAGAGGAGCTACCCAACACCCAAAGTCAGGGCCATGGCCGAGATGAGCTATCCCATGCCTGAGGTCAGGGGTGGTGAACAAGAGGAACAAACCCACATCCAAGCTCAGGGGCAACAGCTGAAAGGAACTACCCCACGTACAAGGAGCAGAAGCTACACAGGTGCAAGAGGGCAGAGAGGAGTTATTCCACATTCAGGATCAGGAGGGGCAACTCATCTAAGGTAAGGAGCACTGGCTGTGCTTTGTTGGAGCAGCTGTGAGTAAAGACCCCACTTCCAAGGTAATAGAAACCCAAGTAAGAGGGTACATGTTGCGAGAGGGCATCAGAGGGCAGACACACTGAAACCATAATCACAGAAAGAAGAAGGGAAGTGAAAAGCAAAGGAGAAAAGGAAAGATATAAACATCTGAATGCAAAGTTCCAAAGAATAGCAAGAAGAGATAAGAAAGCCTTTCTCAGCAACCAGTGCAAAGAAATAGAGGGAAAGAACAGAATGGGAAAGACTAGAGATCTCTTCAAGAAAATTAGAGATACCAAGTGAAAATTTCATACAAAGAAGGGCTCTATAAAGGACAGAAACGGTATGGACCTAAAAGAAGAAGATATTAATAAGAGGTGGCAAGAATACACAGAACAACTGTACAAAAAATAGTTTCATGACCCAGATAATCACGATGGTGTGATCACTCATCTAGAGCCAGACATCCTGGAATGTGAAGTCAAGTGGGCCTTAGAAAGCATCACTATGAACAAAGCTAGTGGAGGTGATGGAATTCTAGCTGAGCTGTTTCAGATCCTGAAAGATGATGCTGTGAAAGTGCTGCACTCAATATGCCAGCAAAACTGGAAAACTCAGCAGTGGCCACAGGACTGGCAAAGTTCAGTTTTCATTCCATTCCAAAGAAAGGCAATATCAAAGAATGCTCAAGCTACTGCACAATTGCACTCATTTCAACCACTAGTAAGGTAATCCTCAAAATTCTCCAAGCCAGACTTCAGCAGTACATGAACCGTGAGCTTCCAGATATTCAAGCTGGTTTTAGAAAAGGCAGAGGAACCAGAGATCAAATTGCCAACATCCTCTGGATCATGGAAAAAACAAGAGGGTTCCAGAAAATATCTATTTCTGCTTTATTGACTATGCCAAAGCCTTTGACTGTGTGGATCACAATAAACTGTGGAACATTCTGAAAGAGATGGGAATACCAAACCACCTGACCTGCCTCTTGAGAAACGTGTATGCAGGTCAGGAAGCAACAGTTATAACTGGACATGGAACAGACCGTTTCCAAATAGGAAAAGGAGTACATCAAGGCTGTATATTGTCACCCTGCTTATTTAACTTATATGCAGAGTACATCATGAGAAATGCTGGGCTGGAAGAAGCACAAGCTGGAATCAAGATTGCCAGGAGGAGTATCAATAACCTCAAATATGCAGAGCACACAAACCTTATGGCAGAAAATGAAGAAAAACTAAAAAGCTTCTTGATGAAAGTGAAAGAGGAGAGTGAAAAAGTTGGCTTAAAGCTCAACATTCAGAAAATGAAGATCATGGCACCTGGTCCAATCAGTTCATGGGAAATAGATGGGGAAACAGTGGAAACAGTGTCAGACTTTATTTTTTGGGGCTCTAGAATCACCAGAGATTGTGATTTCAGCCATGAAATTAAAAGATTCTTTCTCCTTAGAAGGAAAGTTATGACCAACCTAGATTGTATATTAAAAAGCAGAGACATTACCATGCCAACAAAGGTCCATCTAGTTAAGACTATTGTTTTTCCAGTAGTCATGTTTGGATGTGAGAGTTGTACTGCGAACGAAGCTGAGCACCAAAGAATTGATGCTTTTGAACTGTGGTGTTGGAGAAGATTCTTGAGAGTTCCTTGGCCTGCAAGGAGATCCAATCAGTCCATCCTAAAGAGATCAGGTCTGGGTGTTCATTGGAGAACTGAAGCTGAAGCTGAAACTCCAATACTTTGGCCACCTCATATGAAGGATTGACTCATTGGAAAAGACCTTGATGCTGGAAGGGATTGGGGGCAGGAGGAGAAGGAGATGACAGAGGATGAGATGGGTGGATGGCATCACTGACGTGATGCACATGAGTTTTGGAAAACTTTGGGAGTTGGTGATGGACAAGGAGGCCTGCTGCGATTCATGGGGTCTCAAATAGTTGGACACAACTGAACACCTGAACTGAACTGAACTGAATGAGGTAAGATACTGAGCATCTTTTTATGTGTTTATTATTCATCTGTATGTCTTCTTTGGAAAGATGTCTGTTTAGGTCTTCTGCCACGTTTTGGTTGGATGGTTTGTTTTTCTGGTACTGTGTGGCATGAGATGCTTGTATACTTTGGAGATTAATCTTTTGTCAGTTATCTCATTTACTTTACATATTCGTTATGGTTCCAAATTCACTGATTGTTTCTTCCATAGGGCCTATTCTGCATATCCTATATAATCTCTGTATACAGCAATACAATTTTTATTTCTTAGACATTTTTACCTCTAGAAACCTGAATATACTATAAAGCATATGGATACCCAGAAAGTTTAATGAATAAATTAGAATGCATTTTTAGCATCTCACCAACTGCTTTCTTTGTATTATGAATAGTCATTATTACAAAACCTTAGTGATCATTTAATTCTCAGAAACATTACCAGTTAATCTTGGCTATCACTCCTCACAGAACAATGGAAAAATCTATGAAAATTTTAGATTGAAGGCTAACTTCAATTATTTTTGAGTGAATGCAAAAACATATATTTGCACACACATACACACACCAAAACTATCACTGTGTGTGTGTATATATATACATATATGCACAAACAAATTCACCCAGATTATATACATAATTATTATTGTTGTTGTTATGGCTCAGTATGGCATGCTTTAAGATAGTTTTTTTTTTTTTTAATCCTGTATTGCCTTGGTTTTGAGGTCCTGAACCAGCACACCCAGTCAGTTCTTTCCCTTGAGAAACAATTATATGTACATTCTCCTGTACTCTCACACTCAAGGTCACTATGTGCCAGCCCTAATCACATCAGGGCAAGGGACCTTTCACCAGGAACAACCCCTGTTAACCCAAGTATACTGAAGTTATTCAAATTAGACAATCCTAAGTCTATTTCCTCTGTTTTACTTTCCTTCTTATCAAAATAAAATAAAATTGCTTGTACACAGTTTCTTTTCCTTTACCTTGTGACTGGCCTCAAAACATGAGTCAAGATTTTAATGCAAAGAAGTAGAAGAAAACAATAGAATCAGAAACACTAGAGAGCTCTTCAAGAAGATTAGAGATAGCAAGGGAATATTTCATGCAAAGATGGGCTTAATAAAGGACAGAAATGGTATGGACCTAACAGAAGCAAAATATATTAAAAAGAGATAGCAAGAATACACAGAACTGTACAAAAAATATCTTCATGACTCAGATAATCACGATGGTGTGACCAGTCACCTATAACCAGACATCCTGGAATGTGAAGTCAAGAGGGCCTTGGGAAGAATCACTATGAACAAAGCTAATGGAGATGATGGAATTCTCATTGAACTATTTCAAATCCTAAAAGATGATGCTATGAAAGAGCTGCACTAAATATGCCAGCAAATTTGGAAAACACAGCAGTGGCTATAGGACTGGAAAAGGTCAGTTTTCGTTCCAACCCAAAGAAAGGCAATGCCAAAGACTACTCAGACTACCACGCAATTGCACTCATCTCACACGCTAGTAAAGTAATGCTCAAAATTCTCCAAGCCAATTACTTTACAATATAGTATTGGTTTTGCCATACATCAACATGAATCCACCATGGGTGTACACTTGTTCCCCATCCTGAACCTCCCTCCCATCTCCCTATAAATTTATATTAAAAAAAATTCTCAAGCCAGGCTTCAGCAATACGTGAATCATGAACTTCCAGATGTTCAAGCTGGTTTTAGCAAAGGCAGAGGAACCAGAGATCAAATTGCCAACATTTGCAGGATCATAGAAAAAGCAAAAGAATTCCAGAAAGAATATCTATTTTGGCTTTATTGACTATGCCCAAGCCTTTGACTGTGTGGATCACAATAAACTGTGGAAAATTTTGAAAGAGATGGGAATGCCAGACCACCTGACCTACCTCTTGAGAAACGTGTATGCAGGCCAGAAAGCAACAGTTAGAACTGGACATGGAACAACAGACTGTTTCCAAATAGGAAAAGGAGTATATCAAGTGATGGGAGCCAGCATGGGAGATCCCACCCATGACAAGTTCAAATGGATGAGACCTGACGAGCAAGGTGGATCAGGACTCGAGGGAACACCTGGACCTGCTCTAGCATCTACTCCAAAACCAGAATCTGTCTGTCTTACTATTTTGTGCCTGTCACCAACTCTTCTGACATTAACAGGGGGCTATTCCTGACCACCTTTCTCTGGAAAAAAATCAACTTAGGGCTCTAGTTGATAAGTCTCTTGGGCATGAAAGGAATATTTTAATTCAAACCCCCTCTGTTGGCATTCTAGCTTGCTTGGAAGGTTTATCCAGACTCTTGCAGCTACACATGTGATTATTCACAGCCTCCTAACCATGGAGGCACAGGAAGCTAAAACATTATAAAAATATAGAGCCTTTCAAAGAGTCAAAAACTATTAGAATAGAGCTGGTGTAAGATTTCATTGTTGAAGCAATGCTTGCTGCCAAGTTCCCATATCCCTTATCCATTGTGCACCTGGAAGTGCATTAGTTAACATAGTTGGAATGTGAGGAAAACAAGTAGTAGCCTTGGAATTAACCACATCAGACCTTTGAGCTAATCGGTTCTTTCTTTGTTGTAACTCATGCACCTTTGCTCCGTGAGACTGTAACTCTGTTCTGAGGCTGACATAGATTAGAAATATAAAGAAAAAAAAAACACTTCAAGGGAAAATAAGTTTTCTGGTTGAGCAGCCTTTATCAAAAGAGGGTCATAAAATGTCCACAGACCTCCAAGGTCAGAAGATAATATACACAACATTGTTTATGGGAAAGGTATGCAGAAAAAATCCTGGTTTTGATAAAGACAGAACAGATGTAAAGTTTGGGCTGATTCTGCATAACTTTGCCTCTTTCATTTGCCTCTATGTACAAGTCAAGGTATAAAAGTTCCTTTTGAAAATAAAGTTATGGGCCTTGGTCACCAAAGCTTGGTCTCCCCATGTCATCTTTGCTCTCTCCCTTTCTTTTTCAGGCTGATTCCTTGGAGTGCAGCGGCTCTCTGAGGTCAATTTCCTGCCCAGGCCTCTAAGACCCCCTCAAGAAGGTGCTCTGCACCTTCTCCCTATCAAGAGGTCACCTGTGGCCTACGTGAACAGAGCAAGACCCGTGCTGGGGCTTTATTGGCTTTCTGCATAAACCAAGGAATATCAAACTCTTTCTCACCTCTATTTTCTTAACTGAAACTTTCTTTCTTTATCTGTCTCTAAATCTCTCTCGCTGATGCTGTCTCCCGTGAGGGTATCCCTGGATCCTGCTGGGGCTGGACCCCAGCAGTCAAGGCTGTATATTGTCACCCTGCTTATTTAATTTCTATGCAGAGGACATCATGAGAAATGCTGGGCTGAAGAAACACACGCTGGAATCAAGACTGCTGGGAGAAATATCAATAACCTCATATATGCAAATAACACCACCATTATGGCAGAAAGTGAAGGAGAACTAAAGTGCCTCTTAATGATAGTGAAAGAAGAGAGTGAAAAAATTGGCTTAAAGCTCAACATTCAGAAAACCAAGATCATGGCATGCAGTCCCATCACTTCATGACAAATAGATGGGGAAACAGTGGAAACTGTAGCTGGTTTTATTTTCCCGGGCTCCAAAATCACTGCAGATGGTGATTGTAGCCATGAAATTAAAAGACACTTACTCCTTGGAAAGAAAGTTATGACCAACCTAGACAGCATATTAAAAAGCAGAGACATTACTTTGTCAGCAAAGATCCATCTAGTCAAGGTTATTGTGGTCTTGTATGGATGTGAGAGGTGGACTTTTCCAGTGTCCATGTATGGATGTGACAGTTGAACTATAAAGAGGCTGAGTGCAGAAGAATTGATGCATTTGAACTGTGATGTTGGAAAAGATTTCGAGATTCCCCTGGACTGCAAGGAGATCAACCAGTCTATCTTAAGGGAAATAGGTCTTGGGTGTTCATTGGAAGGACTGATGTTAAAGCTGAGACTCCAGTATTTTGGCCACCTGATGTAAAGAGCTGACTCATTTGAAAAGACCCTGATGTTGGGAAAGATTGAAGGCAGAAGAAGTAGGGGATGACAGAGGATGAGATGGTTAGATGGCACCATCGACTCAATGGACATGAGTTTAGGTGGACTCCAGGAGTTGGTGATTGACAGGGAGTCCTGGCATGCTGTATTTCATGGGGTTCACAAAGAGTCAGACATGACTGAGTGACTGAATTTAACATAGGCCCCTGTATTTCCCCTGCCTCAGCATGTTGTCCTACGTTCTCCCCAGGCAACTGTGAGCATAATAAAATTTTAGAGTTCTTTCCAGTTTCTCCTTGATCTGCATCAGGCCTCACCATGCCTCACCCAGGGTAACATGTTTAGATAATGTACCAGGTGTGTTCATTGTCCCAGGTCTTAAAGAATCATTATAACCAGGTGAATAATCACATTTTTAAACACTGAAAGCATAATTTTAATCAAACTATGCCAAAAAAAAAATTAAAATGTACTTAGTTTTTAAAATCCCTACATTTTTCTCTGTGTATTAAACATAAAAACATTTATAATGAATTATGGCCATATATCTCCTCTATTTAAAGTAAAATAATGACTATTTTCAGAACTTCTGTGAAACACATGTCAGTATAAAATCAATTAAAAATACAGCCTAATTTGTTAAGTAGAAAGGGATTGAGTCAAGTTTTTAAAGTAGACAGGATTTACATAAAAAAATGAGAGATTTAGAAAACTTTGGAAGGACAGAGATAGTGAAGATAGTGAAGAATAAAGGTAAAGAAAGCAACATCTAGCATTCAGAATTTAGGAAAAGCAAAAGTTATACAAACAACTTCTGATAAACTCAACTCTCTGTAACACCAAAGTGACTAACGTGCACAGGATATTCATTTATTTGAAAAAAAAAATAATAATGATGTGTGCTTGTCAGTGGTACAGGAGAAATGATAATTTCTGTTTATTTTGTACCTTTATAATATGATAAGGAATATTTTTCATTGGCTTTCATGTTTGAGACCCTGCTTTCAGAGATTCTTAAGGGATAATTTAGAGGCCCCCTGAGATATCTCAAAGAAAAAATATTTAAATATGATTGTTTGAGATGTTGTTAAAAATAAAAATTTGTAATTCTGGGTATTGTAACACAGTTTCTTTGTCTATTACACTGTAATGAGATATTTAACCATTTCTTTAAAGCCTTTGTCATGTATAGATACTTTTGTACTCATTATGTTACAAAAAGTGTTTCATTGTCAAGGAGATTCATAGAAAATCTATGGAAGCAGTTACAATAAGTTCACACCAAGATAATGGCTATGTAAGGACTCCAGCCCATACTAACTTAAAACAAGGAGCTGTCCTGTCCCTGGGGCTCATAGATCAGGCATCTAGAGTTTTGTTTTGTTGGTTTTTTTTTTTTTTTTTTTTTTACTCCAGTTTTGACACTCTTACTCAACCCTGAAGCAGTTACAGAAGATAGATACCACTCCTTTGCTTCCCATAAGAATATGGGAGTAAAATCTCTGACTGGGGAGTGAAACAAGGAGGAAGGGTACAGGGCACTAACTTTAAAAGAACGGCATAGCCCGAGGACACGATATAAACTGATTAGAACCAGATAGGTCCAAGATGGCTGAAGATTGGGCCTCAGATCTTGAGCCTCAGTATAAGCTCATCACAACACATCAGCAAGCTAAATGACAGCTACCAGAACCATGACAATTCTGAGGCCAACCATTAAAGGGCAAAAAGTGAGTAGTGGCCCAATTCCTGGAGACTCCTCCTTCTCTGAAAGAGTTGGAATAATCTTTCCACTCATTAGCCTATTTTATTACCCAACCTGTAAAAACTAACCACATCATTTTTCCAGGTCAATCTCACCTTGGACTTCAAGGAAATCAAACTAGTCAATCCTAAAAAAAAAAAAAAAAATCAATCCCGAATATTCACTGGAAGGACTGATGTTTAAGCTGAAATTCCAATACATTGGCCACTTGATGTAAAGAGCTGACTCATTGAAAAATACCCTGATGCTAAGAAAGATTGAAGGCAAACGGAGAGGGGGGTCAGTAGACGATGAGATGGTTAGATAACATCACTGGTTCAATGGTCATGAGTTTGAGCAAACTCCAAGTGATAGTGAAGAACAGGGAACCCTGACACATTATAACTCATGAGGTCACAAAGAGTAGGACATGCTTAGTGACTAAACAACAACTCATCTTCTGAGATGGACCACACTCTGTCTGTGGAGTGTGTTTTCCTCTAAATAAATCTACTTCTTACCTACCAAAAAGAAACAAAAAAAAAAAATAGATAGGATTTATATCATAAAATGAGAAACTTACAGAATTTTGGAATGATAGAAGTAGTGAAGTTAAAGAAAGAATAAAGGTAAAGAAAGTAATATTCAGGAATTTACCAAGAGTAAATATTGAAGAAATCACTACTGATAACTTCAACTGTCTGCAGCAGTAAAGTGGCTAATTTGCCACAGGATATTCAAAGTTACTTGCATTAAAAAAAAAAAAAATGTGTGTTTATCAATGCTACAGCAGAAGTAATTGTTTCTGCTTATCTTGCAGTTTTCAAAATATTGAAGGGAATAGTTTTATTGGTAATTTCAAATTTAAGAGGGTTCAGAAACCCTATGGGTTTCTGAAGTATGTCATTTTTTAATGTCCAATTACCTTGATACTAAAAATCCTCTTGATGAAAGTGAAAGAGGAGAGTGAAAAAGTTGGCTTAAAGCTCAACATTCAGAAAATGAAGACCATGGCATCCGGTCCCATCACTTCATGGGAAATAGATGGGGAAACAGTGGAAACAGTGCCAGACTTTATTTTTGGGGGGGCTCAAAAATCACTGCAGATGGTGACTGCAGCCATGAAATTAAAACATGCTTACTCCTTGGAAGAAAAGTTATGACCAACCTTGATAGCATATTGAAAAGCAGAGACATTACTTTGCCGGCTAAGGTCCGTCTAGTCAAGGCTATGGTTTTTCCTGTGGTCATGTATGGATGTGAGAGTTGGACTATGAAGAAGGCTGAGCGCCAAAGAATTGATGCTTTTGAACTGTGGTCTTGGAGAAGACCTTTGAGAGTCCCTTGGACTGCAAGGAGATCCATCCAGTCCAGTCTGAAGGAGATCAGCCCTTGGATTTCTTCGGAAGGAATGATGCTAAAGCTGAAACACCAGTACTTTGGCCACCTCATGCGAAGAGTTGACTCATTGGAAAAGACTCTGATGCTGGGAGGGATTGGGGGCAGGAGGAGAAGGGGACAACCCTGGATGAGATGGCTGGATGGCATCACTGACTCGATGGATGTGAGTCTGGGTGGACTCCAGGAGTTGGTGATGGACAGGGAGGCCTGGCATGCTGCGATTCACGGGGTCGCAAAGAGTCGGACACGACTGAGCGGCTGAACTGAATTGACCTTTATAAGAGAGCTAAATGGCTAAAAGATAGTCTGAAACATTCAGCCTTTTCTATCAAGCTTCCTTCACAGTATTTATTAATATCTAATTTAAAAGAGCAATGTTAACTGGAGTGTTTTTCTTTATAAAGGAATGAAATCATGGCTTGTACAAACTAAGATGCATTCAGCTTCTTTCTGGAATGGAAGAGATCAAAGCACAATCAATCACTGTTTCTGTCTTAGTATGTTGTTTGTTTTATTAATTTTTTTAACCAAAATATTCCTTTGATTTACTAGAAGATTCATTATTTTAGCTTTCATTAGCACATCTTATGGAGAAGGGAATGGCAACGCACTTCAGTATTCTTCCCTAGAGAGTCCTGGGGACATAGCAACATGCTGCTGCTGCTGCTGCTGCTGCTAAGTCACTTCAGTCATGTCCAACCCTGTGTGACCCCATAGACAGCAGCCCACCAGGCTCCCCTGTCCCTGGGATTCTCCAGGCAAGAACACTGGAGTGGGTTGCCATTTCCTGCTCCAATGTATGAAAGTGAAAAGTAAAAGTGAAGTTGCTCAGGGGTATTCGACTCTTAGCGACCCCATGGACTGCAGCCTACCAGGCTCCTCCATCCATGGGATTTTCCAGGCAAAAGTACTGGAGTGAGTTGCCATTGCCTTCTCCCTTATGTAACATAGTAAGGGGCAAAGAAGGAGGATACAAATGTTTATTATGTACAAAAATATACAGAAAATGTGCTTAGTTACTATAGATCGTGTTTGAATTGTTAATGAGGACTTGATTGTTATTAATAATTTCTTTCATTTGTTATTCAACTTCTCAGCTGATTTGGTTCATTATTGAAAGACATGATTAAAAATCTCCTTGCTTGCATACAGGGTCGTCATTGTCATCTTTCTAAATTCCATATATATGTGTTAGTATACTGTATTGGTGTTTTTCTTTCTGGCTTACTTCACTCTGTATAATCGGCTCCAGTTTCATCCATCTCATCAGAACTGATTCAAATGTATTCTTTTTAATGGCTGAGTAATACTCCATTGTGTATATGTACCACAGCTTTCTTATGCATTCATCTGCTGATGGACATCTAGGTTGTTTCCATGTCCTGGCTATTATAAACAGTGCTGCGATGAACATTGGGGTACATGCGTCTCTTTCAATTCTTGTTTCCTCGGTGTGTATGCCCAGCAAAATAAAGTAAAAATAAAAATTAAAAAAAAAAAAATCTCCTTGCTGGTGGATCTGAGTCATCAAGGTCTGGATTTGTAATAGTCTTTAATTAATCCCCACCTCCATTACTTCCACATTATTAGCTGTGGGAATATGCATATGCATCCTCTTTGAATTTCAGAATCCAATCCCCTTATGAAGCAGTATCAATACTTTCACTTGACCATCAGGTTTAATACTCCAGGGCACAGCATTTTGCCATGTATTTCAATGGTATAAGGAAATAAAACTGAATGATTATCACAGTCATATTCCAGTTTAATAGAAATATATATATATTTTTTACCATGATAGAAATAAACCCATGTTGACAACTAGCTTGCATTAATTGACGGAGTTAAGAATGGAAGAAAAAATGTTCACAGTTGTGTTATTAGACAACAACACTAAGAACTTGTCAAATTTCATTCTAATTTTTGAACCTGTGTAATTTGAAGACTGGCATCTTATATCGGTTGCTGTTTAAAACATAATAACATATCTTGAAAGATAACACAGCAAACTTTTTAGTAATTGTTTCCCTGATGGTTCTGTCAGCAAGACTTTGATATTCTGTGACACCATTCTAACAGGTTAGATATTTCTCTGTGATTTGGAAAATAGTAATATTAGTTGCTTCCTTTGGTATATTCATATTGTCTCAGTTTGGGATAGTAAATATGTTCTTTGGTCAAAATCAAGGGAGCGTTTTATATCATGATAGTGAATAAATCATTCTGTAAGAAACATTTTTGTGTCTGCCAGGATTATGTCTGGCAGTCCAAGAAAGGCAAATTCACATGCAAAATAATTATCAGTTTTACTGATAAATTGTTCTCAGATCCATTTCACAAGGGAAATAATGTAACTGACTTTGCCACCAGGTGACTTAAAAAAAAAAATCCTGCTGAATGTTTCCATACTATAGGTTAATCACTAATCTCCAAGGTTGCCATGTCGGTACTCAGCAGTAGCAATCACCAGATATGCTTAATTGAGAGGAAATTCTATTGCTAAGCCAATGCTTGTAATTTATGCAAACTTGGCCACATTTTTCCCAAGCCTGTTGGACATATATATATATATATATATATATATATATATATATATATATATAATAAGTTCAACTCAAAAATATACTGACATATCCATAACAGTCCATTTTGTCCATTAAATTACTGAGAAATCTATTATTGGTGCCCTTTTGTTAGTAGCTACATGAGACAAAAACATCCTTATAGCTCTATTTATTCTGAGAGTTCCATCCATATACCACATTCACAGATCCATTTATCCTCAAGATTTTTACTTTTCTAGACCCTGTGAATTCATCCAAACTATTATTACTTTCCATGATTATGAGCCCTGAATTCTGACTACTTCTGATTTAAATATATAAAGTACTTGAACAATGGCCTCCTGAGAGGATTTACCTTGCCTGGTGTTCTTCAAACCATAATTCTTATTGCATTGAATGAGACTGTTGTATCATTGTATTTCTACTGTACTGTACTGTCATATATTTGCAGCTTTTCCCAATATATGTGAACTGAGTTTTATTTTTAATTCCTCAGTTATCTACTTATAGAACATTTTCAAGGAACTATAAGAGTGTATTGAAGGAATAGTGGGTCAACGTGGTAGAAGTAGGTGCCATTTACTTTGGAACACCTAATGATACAAATTACTATCACATTAGAAAAATTTTGACTCTACATCCTATATACAACTTCCACTTAAAGATACAGAGTTGTAGCACAGGTTTATGGTTTGGTGGGTCTGATTAACTATTCCATGTTGGACAGCCCAAGTTACATGCTCACTTATACTTAATGGTCAAACTCTTAGTCCTTAGAGGGCTTCGCAGTGATGCTAGTGGTAAAACATTCTCTTGCCAATGCAGGAGACATATGAGATGCAGTTTTAGTCTCTAGGTTAGGAAGATCCACTGGAGGAGGAAATGGCAACTCCTTCCAGTATTCTTGCCTGAGGAATCTCATGGACAGAGGAGCCTGGTGGGCTACAGTCAGTGGGGTTGCAAAGAGTTTGACACAACTGAGCATCTGAGTACTTAGTCCCTACTAGGCCCAAAAGCTAAATGAGTCCTGTTTCACAAAGAGAAAATATTTGGTTTTATTTTTATAGAAGAAGGAGTGACTTTGCTTTGCACTGGCAGAATAAACACTGTGTTTGTCAAAATGGGGATTACTAGAAAATCTCTAAAGCATTGAATAAACTCAAAACATTTAGAACACTATTTAAAAAGCTGGCCCATAAATACCAAGAGGCAAACCAGTTTTCTCTGCAAGTTAGAACTGTTACAATCTTTTTCTTGCTCTTGAAACCATTTTAAACCAGCAACTTTATAAATTATTCAATAGATCAAAGCATCACAGACATAGGAATTACATATTTTCACCACAATCTATTCAGAGCTTTGATCATTTTTTCCCCATTTTCTTTTATTGTAGTAAAATCTATCTAACAAAATTTGCCTTGTTAAATGTACCATTCATTGGCAACAGTTACACTCATAATGTTATGCAATTATCAATACTATTTCTAAATCTTTTTCATCATCTCAGACATTCTACACCAATTAAACAGTAACTCTCCTTTCCTCACTTTCTTATAGTGCAGATAATTTCTAATTTATTAAAACTTTTTGTTTGTATGAATTTACCTATTTTAGATATTTCAAAAAGTAGAATTATACAATAACTGACCTTTTGTGTTTTCTTTATAATGTTTTCAAGATCTATCCATATCCCAGCACATTTCAGAACTTCATTTTTGTGGCTGAATAGTATTCTTTAATACATGTGCACATATACACATATGTGTATGTTCATATTTTATTTATCGATTCATTTAATGATGGATACTTGGATGTTGTCCACCTTTTGGCTATTGTGAACAATATTGTAGTGAAGATCAGCATACCAATATCAAGTTCCTCTTTTCCATTATTTGGGGTATATGCCTAACTTAGCAGTGGAATTTCTAGGTCATATGGGAATTCTATTTAACTTATTGAAGCCCTGTAGACTTTGCCACATTGGCTGCTCTATGCTACATATCCTACTGAAATGCATAGAAGTTCTAATTTATCTGTTAATATATCCTTCCCAAAATTTATCATTTACCATTTTAAAAATTACATCCATCTTCCTATGTGTGAAATTTTATATCACTGTATTGTTACTTACATTTCCCTAATAACTAACAATATTGAGTATTTTTTAATATTTTTGTAGGCCATTTGAAATTCTATTTAGAGAAATATCTATTCAAGTGCACTGCTCACTTTTTAGTGGATTTTTTGTCTTTTCTGTTATAGAGTTGTAAGAGTTATTTTTTTAATTAGGAATGTTAAACAGTTGTCAGATAAATGATATACAAATACTTTCTCCCATTCTGTATGTTATCTTTAAACTTTCTTAAAAATGCTTTTGATGCACACAATTTTAATTTTGATGATTTTTCTTTCTTCTTCCTGCTGTTGCTGTTTCGTTTTATTTTAGATTTTTATGTCATACCTAAGAAGCCGTTAACAAACCAAAGGTCATCAAGATTTACCTTTATCTTTCCTTCTAAGAAGTTGTTGAACCAATTTGGATATTTTTCTTTATGGTTCGGAGTATGGGTTCACTCTCACTCTAAGGCATGAGGAAATTAAGTTGTCCCAGCACTTTGTCAAAGAGACTATTCTTTTCCTATAAATAACCTTGGTTCAGTTCACTTCACTCAAACTGAGTTGCTCAGTCCAACTCTTTGTGACCACATGGACTGCAGCACGCCAAGACTCTCTATCCATCACCAACTTCCGGAGGTTACTCGAACTCATGTCCTTGAGTTGGTAATGCCATCCAACCATCTCATCCTCTGTTGTCCCCTTCTTATCCCGCCTTCAATCTTTCCCAACATCAGGATATTTTCAAATGAGTCAGTTCTTCGCATAAGGTGGCCAAACTATTGGAGTTTCAGCTTCAACATCAAGCTTTCCAATGAATATTCAGGGTTGATTTCCTTGAGGATGTACTGGTTGGATCTTCTTGCTATTCAAAGGACTCACACGAGTCTTTTCCAAACTTCAGTGCTCACCTTTCTTTATAGTCCAACTCTCACATCCACACATGACTACTGGAAAAACCATAGCCTTGAATAGATGGACCTTTGTTGGCAATGTAATGTCTCTGCTTTTGAATATGCTGTCTAGGTTGGTCATAGCTTTCCTTCCAAGGAGTGTCTTTTAATTTCATGGCTGCAATCACCATCTGCAGTGATTTTAGAGCTCCCCAAAATAAAGTCTGTCACTATTTCCACTGTTCCTCCATCTATTTGCATTAACGTGATGGGACCAGATGCCATGATCTTAGTTTTCTGAATGTTGAGCTTTAAGCCAAACTTTTTTCTCTGCTTCACTTTCATCAACAGGCTCTTTAGTTCTTCTTTGCTTTCTGCCATAAGGGTGGTGTCATCTGCATATCTGAGGTGATTGGTATTTCTCCTGGAAAACTTGATTCCAGCTTGTGCTTCTTCTAGCCCAGCGTTTCTCATGATGTACTCTGCATATAAGTTAAATAAGCAGGGTGGCAATATACAGCCCTGAAATACTCCTTCCCCTATTTGTAATCAGTCTGTTGTCCCATGTCTAGTTCTAACTGTTGCTTCTTGACTGACATATAGGTTTCTCATGAGGCGGGTCAGGTGGTCTGGTATTCCTATCTCTTTCAGAATTTTCCAAAATTAGTAGTGATCCACACAGTTAAAGGCTTTGGCATAGTCAATAAAGCAGAAATAGATGTTTTTCTGGAACTCTCTCGTCTTTCAATGATCCAAAAGATATTGGTATTTTTATCTCTGGCTCCTCTGCATTTTCTAAAACCACTTTGTACATATGGAAGTTCACAGTTCACATATTGTTGCAGCCCAACTTGGAAAATTTTAAGCATTACTGGTGTGTAAGATGAGCACAGTTGTGAGGTAGTATGAGCTTTCTTTGACATTGCCTTTCTTTGGGATGGGAATTAAAACTGACCTTTTCCAGTCCTGTGGCCACTGCTGCATTTTCCAAATTTGCTGGCATATTGCATGCAACACTTTCACAGCATCATATTTTAGGATTTGAAATAGTTCAGCTCGAATTCCATCACCTCCACTACCTTTGTTCATAGTGATGCTTCCTAAGGCCCACTTGGCTTAACATTTCAAGGTGTTTGGCTCTAGGTGAGTGATCACACCCTCATGATTATCTGAGTCATGAAGATCTTTTTTGTATAGTTCTTTTATGTCTTCTTGACACCTCTGCTTAATATCTGTTTCTCTCAGGTCCATACCATTTCTCTCCTTTATTGAGCCCATCTTTGCATGAAATGTTCCCTTGATGTCTCTAACTTTCCTGAAGTCTTTACCATTCTATTGTTTTCCTCTATTTCTTTGCATTGATCACTGCAGAAGGCTTTCTTGTCTCTTCTTGCTATTCTTTGGAACTCTGTATTCAGTTGGGTATATCTTTCCTTTTCTCCTTTGCCTTTCACTTCTCTTCTTTTCTCAGGTATTTTAAGGTCTCCTCAGACAACCATTTTGCCTTTTTGCATTTCTTTTTCTTGGGGATGGTCTTGATCACTGCCTCCTGTACAATGTCACGAAGCTCTTCCATAGTTTTTAGGCCCTCTGTGTAACAGATCTAATCCCTTGAATCTATTTGTCATTTCCACTGTATAATTATAAGGGATTTGATTTAGGTCATACCTGAATGGTCCAGTGGTTTTCCCTACTTTCTTCAATTTAAGTCTGAATTTGGCAATGAGTTTTTGACTTAATGACTATTTTGGGTAATACAATTTAGTCACCTCAGTATTCTTGTGTTACTACTTGCATGGAATGTCTTCTTCCATCCATCTACTTTCAATCTATTTGTGGTTTTAGATCTAAAATGAGGCTCTTGTAGACAGTATGCCAGTGAATCATGTTTAATATTCCATTTGCTAAATGGTTCATCTTGATTGTGGTTCATTTACATTTATATTTCAAACAAATATTCATAAGGAAAGTTTTCTGTCATTTTGATATTTGTTTGCTTTACATACTACACTATTTTAGCTCTTTCAGCCTCCAATACTGCCTTATTTTATGTCCAGTTGATTTTTTTTTTAGGGAATTTTTCAAGTTGTTTTTCAATTTCGTTATGTATACATTTCTAAGATATTTTCTGTGGAAACACTATCAGAATTACACAATATTCTAATATACTTTAGGTCCCCTAAATATGAATGAGTTCCGTTTTGAGAGCACCTGGTGTCTCAGTTTGTAAAGAATCTGTCTGCAAAGCCAGCGGTTGCCTGAAGTGTGGGAGAAGTGGATTAGATTTCTGGGTCAAGAAGATCCCCTGGAGATGGAAATGACAACCCACTCCAGTATTCTTGCCTGGGAAATCCCATGAACTGAGGAGCCTGGTAGGCTACATTCCATGGAATTCCAAGAGTTGGACACAACTTAGTGACTAAACCAACAAAATCAGTATGATAATATCTAGGTCCATCCATGTTGCTACAAATGGCAATATTTCATTCTTTTTTATGTTTGGGCAATATTTCATTGTATATATGTATACAGCCATTGCGCATATATATATATATACATACATATTATACCTTTATTTTTATTATTTTTTAAATTTTAAGTTGGTGGCGTATAGCCTCTTAACAATGCTATGATAGTTTCAAGTGCTCATGGAATTAATAATTTCAGTTTCCTTATACTTCAAGCTTGATGATTCTTTATTTTATCTGCTTAAATCTACTATCAAGTCTTGTTGGGTAATTTTTCATTCCAGTTGCTATGCTTCAGAACCCTAGAATTTCTGTTTGTTTCCTTTTAACATCTATATTTCTTTACTTTTATTTTGTCCATACATCATTTTTTCCTGATATCCTTTAGTTTTTTGCCCATGGTTTACTTTAGTTCTTGAGCATATATATAAGACAGTTGTTTTAAAGTAATTAGTAACCGCAATGTCTGGGTTTCCTCAGGGACAGTTTCTGTCAATTATTTTCTTCCTTTGACTAGTGAATATCTTTCTCTTTCTTTATATGACATGGGTTTGGATCGGTTTCGAAAACTGGATAATAAATATTATAATGTGTTAAATCTGGAAATCAGATTGTCCTCCTTCTCCAGAGTTTGGTATTTTTGATAGCTATAATCCATTTTCTTAGTACTTTTTCCAACGTATTTATTAAAAGTCTATTTTCTTTGTCATGTGAGCCACTGAAGTTTTTGTTCCTTTGGTTTATATTTGTCTAGTGTTTTACAAATTTCCTCATTTTCTAAGAGATAAAAGAAAAAACAAATCTTATCGTTTTCTTGGATCAACTGTGTTACTGGGTATTCCAATATTTGTTCAGTCCTTTTACAACTCAGATAGGAGTGCTCCCATTTCCACTGAACCTAGAGATTAATCGGAGGTGCAAATTTAGCATCCTCCTGGGGTTTCACTGAGCATTTGTCTTGCCATGGATTTATAAGTGATATTTCCAATTATACATGGGCATTTTTGAATATCTGAATTTCTCAAAGAAACTCTCTCCAGCTTTTCTTCCATGGATTTAGATTACTAATTGTATGTCTCTACCTTTTTATTTTTATTTTTACTCTTACTCTGACTGATAATTTTTTCATTTGTCTTACCATGTTTTCAAGCAATATATACACTTTTATGGCCTGAGAGAGTTCTAAATTAAGCACAACAGTTAGGAGAATCTTACATTAGTTCTTCGGGTATTCTCCAAAATGTAGAAGACAGAAACAAAATATTTTACAAATAAGTTCTCAAATACTCCTCCAGAACCAGAGATTAGGTTTTCACAATGGGAACAGGAAATTCCATCATTAGGATCACCACTCAGTCAGAGAGTATAGGTCAAATGCGAATAAAAATGGAACCAAAATTGCATTCCTGCAATTTTTAAGTTGCCTTTTTCTTGATTCAGCATTTTCTTAATTACTTTAAAGCCTCATTTTATAGAGTTATGATAGGTTTGGTTCTGGAAGTATCTGCCTCTTTTTTAAAATTTATTTATTTATTTTATTGAAGGGTAGCTTTACAGAATTTTGTTGTTTTCTTTCAAATCTCAACATAAATCAGCTATAGGTGTATCCCCTCCTTCCAGAACCTTCTTCTCATCTCCCTCCCCATCCCACCCATACATGTTGACACAGAGTCACTTTTTGAGTTTCCTAAGACATACAGAAAATTCCCATCGGCAATCAATTTTACACATGGTAATGTAAATATCCATGTTACTCTTTCCGTATATCTCACCCTCTCTTCCCCTCTCCCCAAGTTTGTAGGTCTATTTTCTATATCTACTCCTCCATTGCTGCCCTGTGAATAAATTCTTCAGTACCATTTTTCTAGATTCCATATATGTCCATTAGAACACGATATTTATCTTTCTCATTCTGACTTACTTCACTCTGTATAATAAGCTCTAGGTTCATCCACCTCATTAGAACTGACCTGAAGTTCTTTCTTTTTATGGCTGAGTAATATTCCACTGTGTATATATACTACTACTTCTTTATCCATTCATCTTTTGATGGATATTTAGGTTGCTTCCATGTTCTAGCTATTGTAAATAGTGCTGCAGTGAACAATGGGATACACGTGTCTTTTTCAATGTTGGTTCCCTCAGGGTATATGCCTTGGAGAAGGCACTGGCATCCCACTCCAGTACTCTTGCCTGGAAAATCCCATGGATGGAGGAGCCTGGTAGGCTGCAGTCCATGGGGTCGCGAAGAGTCGGAGACGACTGAACGACTTCACTTTGACTTTTCACTTTCATGCATGGGAGAAGGAAATGGCAACCTACTCCAATATTCTTGCCTAGAGAATACCAGGGATGAGGGAGCCTGGTAGGCTGTTGTCTATGGAGTCCCACAGAGTCAGACATGACTGAAGTGACTTAGCAGCAGCAGCAGCAGGGTATATGCCTAGGAGTGGGAATGCTGGGTCATATGGTGGTTTTATTTCTAGGTTTTTAAGAAAGCTCCATACCACCTTCCACAGTGGCTGTAGCAATTTACACTCCCACCAACAGTGCAAAGCGTTCCCTTTCCTTCACACCCGCTCTAGCATTTATTGTTTGTACACTTTTTGATGATGGCCATCCTGACTGGTGTGAGGTGATGTCTCATTGTAGTTTTGATTTGCATTTCTCTATTAATGACCAATGCTGAGCATCTTTTCATGTATTTGTTAGCTATCTGTATGTCTTCTTTGGAGAAATGTGTATTTCGTCTTTTTTCCGCTTTCTGATTGGGTTGTTTGTTTCCCTGACATTGAATTGTATGAGCTGCTTGTACATTTTAGAGATTAATCCTTTGTCAGTTGTTTCATTTGCTATTATTTTCTCCCATTCTAAGGGTTGTCTTCTCACCTTGCTTATAGCTTCCTTTGCTGTGCAAAAGCTTTTAAGTTTACTCAGGCCCCAATTGTTTAATTTTAATTTTATTTCCATTATTCTCAGAGCTGGGTCATAGAGGATCTTTTTTGATTTGTGTCATCTAGTGTTCTGCCTATGTTTTCCTCTAAGTTTTATAGTTTCTGTTCTTACATTTAGATCTTTAATCCATTTTAAGTTTATCTTTGTGTATGGTGTTAGGAAGTGTTCTAATTTCATTCTTTTACATGTAGCTGTCCAGTTTTGCCAGCACCATTTATTGAAGAGGCTACCTTTGCCCCATTGTATATTCTTATCTCCTTTGTCAAAAGAAAGTTACCCATAGGTGCCTGGATTTATTTCTAGGCTTTCTATTTTGTTTCATTGGTCTATATGTCTCTTTTTGTGCCAGTGTCATACTGCCCTCATGACGGGAGCTTTGTAGTATAACATGAAGCCAGGTAGGTTGATTCTTCCAGCTCCATTCTTCATTATCAAGAATACTTTGGCTATTTGGGGTCTTTTGTGTTTCCATATAAATTGTGAAATATTTGTTCTAGTTCTATGAAAAATTTCATTTGTAATTTGATAGGAATCGCAGTGAATCTGTAGATTGCATTTGGTAACATAGTCCTTTTCATAATATTGATTCTTCCTACTTAAGAATATGGAATATCTCTCCATCTGTTAATTTTGTACTGGATTTCCTTCATTAGTGTCATAATTTTCTGTGTACAGTTGTATTTTATCCTTCAGTTCAGTTCAGTCGTGCAGTCGAGTCTGACCCTTTGCGACCTTATGAACGGCAGCACTCCAGGACTCCATGTCCAACACCAACTCCCGGAGGTCACTCAAACTCATGTCCATCGAGTCGGTTATGCCATCCAGCCATCTCATCCTCTGTCGTCCCCTTCTCCTCCTGCCGCAAATCCCTAGCAGCATCAGAGTCTTTTCCAATGAGTCAATCCTTCACATGAGGTGGCCAAAATACTGGAGTTTCAGCTTTAGCATCATTCCTTCCAAAGAAATTCAAGGGCTTATCTCCCTCAGAACGGACTGATTGGACATCCTTGAAGTCCAAGGGAATCTCAAGAGTCTTCTCCAACACCACAGTTCAAAAGGATAAATTCTTTGGCGCTCAACCTTCCTCACAGTCCAACTCTCACATCCATACATGATCACAGGAAAAAAACATAGCCTTGACTAGACGGACCTTTGTTGGCAAAGTAATGTCTCTGCTTTTGAATATGCTCTCTAGGTTGGTCATAACTTTTCTTCCAAGGAATAAGTGTCTTTTAATTTCATGGCTGCAATTACCATCTGCAGTGATTCTAGAGCCCCCCAAAATAAAGTCTGACACTGTTACCACTGTTTCCCCATTTATTACCCATGAAGTGATGGTACCAGATGCCATGATCTTCATTTTCTGAATGTGGAGTTTTAAGCCAACATTTTCACTCTCCTCCTTCACTTTCATCAAGAGGCTTTTTAGTTCCTCTTCACTTGCTGCCATAAGGGTGATGACATCCACATATCTGAGGTTTATTGATATTTTCCTGGCACTCTTGATTCCAGCTTGTGCTTCTTCCAGCCAAGCATTTCTCATGATGTACTCTGCATATAAGTTACATAAGCAGGGTGACAATATACAGCCTTGATGTACTCCTTTTCCTATTTGGAACCAGTCTATTGTTCCATGTCCAGTTCTAACTGTTGCTTCCTGACCTGCATATAGGTTTTTCACAAGGCAGGTCAGGTGGTCTGGTATTCCCATTTCTTACAGAATGTTACAAAGTGTATTGTGATCCACACATTCAAAGGCTTTGGCATTGTCAATAAAGCAGAAATAGATGTTTTTCTGGAACTCTCTTGCTTTTACCATGATACAGCGGATATTGGCAATTTGATCTCTGGTTCTTCTGCCTTTTCTAAAACCAGCCTGAACATCAGGAAGTTCACGGTTCATGTATTGCTGAAGCCTGGCTTGGAGAATTTTGAGCATTACTTTGCTAGTGTGTGAGATGAGTGCAATTGTGCGGTACTTTGAGCATTCTTTGGCATTGCCTTTGTTTGGGATTGGAATTAAAATTGACCTTTTACAGTCCTTTGGCCATGGCTGAGTTTTCCAAATTTGCTCAGATATTGAGTGCAGAATTTTCACAGCATCATCTTTCAGGATTTGAAATAGCTCAATTGGAATTCCATCACCTCCACTAGCTTTGTTCATAGTAATGCTTTCTAAGGCCCACTTGATTTCTCATTCCAGGATGTCTGGCTCAAGGTGAATGATCACACCATCGTGATTAACTTGGTTGTGAAGATCTTTTTTTTTGTACAGTTCTTCTGTGTATTCTTGCCACCTCTTCTTAATATCTTCTGCTTCTGTTAGGTCCATACCATTTCTGTCCTTTATCGAGCCCATCTTTGCATGAAATGTTCCCTTGGTATCTCTAATTTTCTTGAAGAGATCTCTCATCTTTCCCATTCTGTTCTTTTCCTCCATTTGTTTGCATTGATCGCTGAAGAAGGCTTTCTTATCTCTTCTTGCTATTCTTTGGAAATCTGCATTCAGATGCTTATATCTTTCCTTTTCTCCTTTGCTTTTCAACTCTCTTCTTTTCACAGCTATTTGTAAAGTCTCCTCAGACAGCCATTTTGCCTTTTTGCATTTCTTTTCCATGGGGATGGTCTTGATCCCTGTCTCCTGTACAATGTCACCAACCTCAATCCATAGTTCATCAGGCACTCTATCTATCAGATCTAGGACCTTAAATCTATTTTTCATTTCCACTGTATAATCATAAGGTATTTGATTTAGGTCATACCTGAATAGTCTAGTAGCTTTCCCTACTTTTTTTCAATATAAGTCTGAATTTGGCAATAAAGAGTTCATGATCTGAGCCACAGTCAGCTCCTGGTCTTTTTCTTGTTGACTGTATAGAGTTTCTCCATCTTTGGCTGCAAAGAACATAATCAATCTGATTATGGTGTTGACCAGCTGGTGATGTCCATGTCTAGAGCCTTTCTTGTGTTATTGGAAGAGGGTATTTGCTATGACCAGTGCATTTTCTTGGCAAAACTCTATTAGTCTTTGCCCTACTTCACTCTGTATTCCAAGGCCAAATTTGCCTGTTACTACAGGTGTTTCTTGACATCCTACTTTTGCATTCCAGTCCCCTATAATGAAAAGGATATCTTTTTCTGGGTGTTTGTTCTAAAAGGTCTTGGAGATCTTCACAGAACAGTTCAACTTCAGCTTCTTCAGCATTCCTGTTTGGGGCATAGACTTGGATTACCGTGATATTGAATGATTCACCTTGGAAACTAAGAGATCATTCTGTCGTTTTTTGATTGCATCCAAGTACTGCATTTCAGACTCTTTTGTTGACCATAATGGCTATTCCATTTCTTCTAAAGGATTCCTGCCCACAGTAGTAGATATAATGGTCATCTGAGTTAAATTCACCCATTCCATTCCATTTTAGTTTGCTGATTCCTAGAATGTCGACATTCACTCTTGGCATCTCCTGTTTGGCCACTTCCAATTTGCCTTGATTCATGGACCTGATATTCCAGGTTCCTATGCAATATTGCTCTTTACAGCATCGGACCTTGCTTCTATCACCAGTCACATCCACAGCTGGGTATTGTTTTTGCTTTGGTTCCATCCCTTCATTCTTTCTGGAGTTATTTTTCCACTGATCTCCAGTAGCATATTGGGTACCTACAGACCTGGGGAGTTGCTCTTTCAGTATCCTATCATTTTGCCTTTTCATATTGTTCATGGGGTTCTCAAGGCAAGAATACTGAAGTGGTTTGCCATTCCCTTCTACAGTGGACCACATTCTGTCAGACCTCTCCACCATGACCCACCTGTCTTGGGTGGCCCCACGGGCATGGCTTAGTTTCATTGAGTTAGACAAGGCCATGGTCCTAGTGTGATCAGATTAATTAGTTTTCTGTGAGTATGGTTTCAGTGTGTCTGCCCTCTGATGCCCTCTTGCAACACCTATCATCTTACTTGGGTTTCTCTTACCTTAGATGTGGGGTATCTCATCACGACTGTTCCAGCAAAGCTCAGCCATGCTCCTTACCTTGGACCAGGGGTATCTTCTCACTGCTGCCCCTCGACCTCGAACGTGGAAAGATTTTGGCAAATACCTGGATAGTAGATACATATTCTTGGAATATGCATTTCAGTCCATTTAAGGAAAAACTAAATAGTTTATGGTAGTTTTATTAATTAAAATAAATTAATAGAATAATGTGTCACAACAATAGCTCTATCTTATTTTCTAGAGTGCTTGCTTATATGCCCTGGTATAAAACAAATCAAATAAAAAGAAATAAAATTCCAGTTACAATGAAATCAACAACCAATTATAACTAAAATTATACTTTGGGGTGTGGTATCATCAAGATGGCAATAGAAGCTATTCCTAATCTCATTTTCCCTTAAAAGAAGAATAGAAAATTTCATGGACAAGACACTGAGAAATTCCCAGAACACTGAGGTGAGGCAGAAGCACTCTCCTGCACCATAGAGATCATGACAGTGCTGTTGAAAGACAATAAGAGGGTATATATGCTACATTTCTTCCCATGCAGGCTATTGCAGCTCCACACTAAGAGGTTTCCCCTGAACCTGTGGTTCCATCAGTGGGAATAGAAATGAGGTAGACATCCAGTTATCCCAGCATTGTGGGAGTCCCTACTCCTAACTCACCTAATGGGGATCATATAGAAATAAATCTGAGGGGTTTGGCATAGGAAGTCTGATTGTGGTGGAGAAGTGAGGAGGGACTTGTACCAATCAAAGTTCAAATCCAGGCAGAATGAGTTTCTTTCTGCAGTACCCAACAAGTACTTTCAATTAGTGGCTTTTGTCCTCTGCAGAGACAAGAGTTGACACAATCTGACCAGGAACTATATAGCAGGAAACAGATCTGCCTGATTTGGGACCACAGATCAAGAGCTTTGTGTTGTGACCCTGGAGCCTGTGTTTCCCCAGGCCAGGCTGAGGAATTAGACCATAGCCTTACCTATTGCTGAAAATTATTCCTGGCCATGCTCAAACAGAAAGGCTGGTAGAATATCTGAAACTATGCTACCCAGTAATGCATAAGCACGCTTTAGTAGGCAGAGTTGATCATCTGCAGAGGAAAGCCAGTGACACCATTTGGTCATAAAAAGTGGAGTGTAGATCAGTTACAATCAAGACCGCAGAGAGCTTTGCCAGCCTTAGAGCCAATCCCCTGTTCTGCCAGGTAGGGGACCTAATTAATATTCCCATTCATTCCTGAATGTAGCTCCTGGCCTGAGCACCTGGAAATGGCTTTGTTCAGCAGCACTCAAGCAGAGAGTCCAGCCAGCAGCTCCATCTGTCTGCAGAGACAAATTGGCAACCCTCATTGATCAGAGAGTTTAGTAAACAGCTCTGCCTGATTAGGTCCTGAAATAAGAGTCTTGTAAGCTTTGGTTTGATACAGTCCTCCTTACCACCCAGAAAAAATCTAATCTGTAGCCTTGTCCACTGACTAATATAATTTTAACCCTGCTTAAAAAAAAAAATAACCAGAGTTTCCAAGATTATTAGTAACCCACACTGAAGTCCCCCACAGTGGCACCCAAGCAAAGAAGCCAAGCAGCAGCTCTGTCTGCAGAGCCAGGATGGTTCCATCTGTCCATGTAACTAAGTGCGAATTTCTATCTGATTGGATTCCTAAATAAAGACCCTTGATGTCTTTGGGTTCTGCTCTGCACCTCAGCTGGACAGGGGAGATAATTTTAATATACCACCCAAAATACCTGGCTAGAATACCTGCTTTAGCTATACCTGACCACCAAGCATGACTAATGCTCCCAGGAGTCTGTGTCAACCATGCTGCAACTCTGATTACATGGCAACATGTGTAAAATCCAGTCATTTGCAGAGCTAAGACAGGGGCCTGTCAGGGCAGGGAACTTGGTGCATTGAAAGTCTTTAAGCCTATATAGGGTTCTGCCTGAGTAGAAAAAATTATTCATAGCCCTAATTACTACTGACTACAGCTTTCAGCTCATACAACCAGAGGACCTAAGCAAACGTCACAGGAACCTGTGTAGCCCATCCTATGGCTCTGTACACAGTGACACTTGAACAGAGATTGTAGCATAAGACTTTTCCCATCCACAGAGAAAAAGTGGTGGTCCCATGTGGTCGAGATATTGAATCCACAGTCTAGTCAAACAGTGAGCAAGATAGGCCTTGGGACCATTATGCTGCCTTATCGAGGAAGGGAACTAATTCATAGTTCTGCCTACTCCTGTGTATAATAACAGGTATTGACCATCTAGGAAGTCTGTCTAGAGAGCTCAGGCATCCATGGAATCTATTCTACAGCCTCATTTGAATAGAGTACCAAACCAATGCTATAAGAATTTCTTTGAGTGAAAATTAAAAGACATTAATTAAAAATAATTAAAAGAAAAAGGTACATAAAACTTCCTGGAAAATGTAAACATATAATCAAAGTTTGATTGCGCAATATGGTAATAGTGGTGTGAAATTAACCTAAATCTATAGTGTAATAGTTAAACAAATATAGTAAAATTAACCATAACTATAAAATCTGCTTTTGGGTATATAATAATTCATAAGACTAACCACTCTTACCACTTTTGATTAATTAGCACTGTAACCTCTAGTCAGAACAATCAGACAAGAAAAAGAAATAAAAGGCAATGGGATTGGAAAGAAGTAAAATTGTCTCTATTTGCAGATGACATGCTTTTCACATAGGGAAAATGTTAAACACACCACCAAAAAATTATTAGACTTAGTCAACAAATTTATCAAGATGATCATAATCAAATATCAAGATTCAAATCACCAAACAAAAATCAATAGTGTTTAAATACACTGACAACAAACTATTAAAGAAATAAAGAAAATGATCTCATTTACTAAAGCATCAAACATAATAAAATGCTTAAGAATAAATTTAACGAGGAAGTGAAAGATCTATAATCAGAAAACGTTAAGGCATTGATAAAGGAAATGAAAGGAGAAATAAAAAGAAACATATTCTGTATTCAGGTACTGGAAGGAATAATATTATTAAAATGGCTATGCCAACCAAAACCATGTTTAGAATCAATGCAGTCTTTACCAAATTGCCAAAAATGTTTTATAGAAGTAGAAAATAATCATAAAATGTGTATAAGAGAACAAAAGACCTCTAAATAGCCCCCCCCCAAAAAAAAAAAATCCTTAGAAAGAAAAACAAAGCTGAAACCATTGCGTGTCCTGATTTCCAGCCATATTATACATCTATGGTATTTATCAGGCAAGAATACTGGAGTGAGCTGCCATTTCCTTCTCCAGGGGATCTTCCCAACCCAGGGATCAAACCCGGGTCTCCTGCATTGCAGACAGATGCTTTACCGTCTGAGCCACCAGGGAAGCCATGAAAGTGAAAGTGAAAGTTGCTCAGTCCTGTCTGAGTCCTTGTGACTCCATAGGCTATATGGTCCATGGAAGTCTCCAGGCCAGAATACTAGGATGGGTAGCCTTTCCCTTCTCCAGGGGATCTTCCCAGCCCAGGGATCGAACCCAAGTCTCCTGCACTGCAGATGGATTCTTTACCAAAACAGTATGGTACAGGAGTAAAACAGATAGACCAATGAAACAAAATCAATAATCCAGAAATAAACCCCTGAATGTAAAATCAAGTAATATTTAACAACTGAATCAACAATCTTCTTGGAGAAAAGATGTCTTTTCAATAAATGGTGCTAGGAAACATTGAATAGTCACATGTGAAACAATGAAACTAGTCACCTGTCTTTTATATATCACTCACAAAAATTAACTCAAAATGGATTTTTAAGATCTCAATATAACATGGAAACTCCCTCTGAAAAATTAAGAAAAGATAGTAAAAAATCTATTTTGCATTTATTTTGGCCATGATTTTTCAGGTATGACTCCCACAGCACAATCAGCAAAATAAAAAATAGAAAAGTGGGGCTTCATTAAGGTAAAAACTTCTGCTCAGCAAAGGAAACCATTAATGAAATGAAAAAGCAATGTACCAAAAGAGAGAAAATATTTGCAGGTGATGAATATGATAAGGGGTTGATATTCAAAATACATAAAGAACTCATACAAACCAACAGCAAAAAAAAAAAAAAATCCTATTAAAAAATGGGCAGAGGAACTGAATACAGAAATATACTACTAGAATATTGTGGGTTTTGTCCCAAAACACTGCAGTAAGCAAATATTATTATAAAGCAAGTTAAATGATTTTTTTTAATTTTCCAATCATTATAAAATTTATTTTTACACTATATATTGTCTATTGGGAGCACAATAACATTATGTCTAGAAATAAATGTACATACCTCAAATTTTAAAAATATTATTCCTAAAAAATGCTAACAAGCATCTAAACCTTCAACTAGTCATAATCTTTTTGCTATAGTAATACCAAAGATCACTGATCACAGATCACCACAATAAATATAATAACGAAAAAAAATTAAATATTGAAAGAATTACCAAAACATGACACAGAGACAGGAAGTATACAAATGTTGTTGGGAAAATGGTGCTGATAATCTTGCTGTGTGCAAGATTGCCACAGACTTTCATTTTGTAAAATACAGTATCTCTGAAACATAGTAAAGCAAAGTGCAATAAGACAAGTTACACCTATAGGTATTTTTTTCAAAGAAAATATACAAATGGTCAATAGATACATGAAAATGTGTTAAGTATAAATGAGATATCACCTCACATCTAATAGAATGGTTGTCATCAAAAAGACAATAAGAAGAGACACATGTACCCCAATGTTCATCACAGCACTGTTTATAATAGCCAGGACATGGAAACAACCTAGATGTCCATCAGCAGATGAATGGATAAGAAAGCTGTGGTACATATACACAATGGAGTATTACTCAGCCGTTAAAAAGAATTCATTTGAATCAGTTCTGATGAGATGGATGAAACTGGAGCCGATTATACAGAGTGAAGTAAGCCAGAAAGAAAAACACCAATACAGTATACTAACACATATATATGGAATTTAGGAAGATCGCAATGACGACCCTGTATGCAAGACAGGAAAAAAGACACAGATGTGTATAACGGACTTTTGGACTCAGAGGGAGAGGGAGAGGGTGGGATGATTTGGGAGAATGGCATTCTAACATGTATACTATCATGTAAGAATTGAATCGCCAGTCTATGTCTGACGCAGGATACAGCATGCTTGGGCCTGGTGCATGGGGATGACCCAGAGAAATGTTATGGGGAGGGAGGTGGGAGGAGGGTTCATGCTTGGGAACACATGTAAGAATTAAAGATTTTAAAATTTAAAACATAAAAAACTAAAAAAAAAAAAAAAAAAAAGACAATAAGTAACCAGTCTTAGTGAAGATGTAGAAGAAATGGAAATCTTGATGCACTGTTGGTAGGACTATAAATTGGTATAACCACTATGAAAAATAGTATAGAGATTCCTTGAAAGTATAAAATAAAACTACCATGTAAAGCAGAAATTTCACTTCTGGCTATATATTTGAAGGAAATAAAAGCATTATGTCACATAGTATTCTGAACTCCCATATTCAAGTAACATTATTTAAAATAGCTACGGCATGGAAAAAACCTAAGTGTCCATCAGTGGAAGTGGATAAAGAAGTTGGAGTATATAGCTACACAAAGGTATATTATGTATGTGTAAAAAAGAAAATCCTAACTTTGGCAACAATATGGATGGACTTTGAGGTTCTGATGTTGGTGAAAAAGTCAGATAGACAAAGACAAATACTGTGTGTTGTCAATTATATGTAGAGTCCATAAAAACACCACAAAAATCAAATCAGGAGAAAGTTAGATCAGATTTATGGTTTTTAGAGGGGCAGGAAGTAGGCAGCAAAGGGGACTGGAGGAGATAATCAAAAGGGAAATGTTTCCAGTTGTAACACAGATAAATACTCAGGGTGTAATATACAACATAGTGATTGCAGTTAAAATGGCCTTAAGGTATATTTCAAAATGGTTAAGAAAATCAGACCTAAGAGAGGAATTTGTTTTCTTTTTTTTTCTATGACTATTTGATACTTGTTAACTAAACTTATTATGATAATCATTTCACAATACATGTAAATCAAGTAATTACTGTACAACTTACACTTATTCAGAGCAGTGTATCAATTATGCCCCCATAAAACTGGAAATAAATAAGTAAATATTACACTTCAAGAGCCATCTGTCTTCTACACAAGGGAAATAATTGAATTATATGAAAACAATAGCAACTACCACTCTCCTATATTTTAAATACTTCATAGTTCTATTTATCCTTGTGTTCCTCCAGGTATGAAGTATTGCATTTTATTTGTTATTTTTAATAGAGATCAGTTTCATATACTTCACATCTGCATACATCAACTTAGTCAATGTTAACTTAATATCTTTCAACTTATAACTAAGGAAAGAAGATTCATATTCTATAATTTTCTGAGTATTACAGTATGAGATGGCCATATGAGTTCATGTCCTATAGTAATAATCAGTGACTATACTTATAAAGTAAAAAATAAAAAACAACTGAGCTGATTATCAGTGGGGCTGGCTGAAACTCCATTTATTATTGATGCCTATAACCTCCTATACTGACTGTTGTTTAGTAGCCATGTTGTATCTAACTCTTCTCAACCCCATGGACTGTAGCATGCCAGGTATCCCTGTCCCTCACCATCTCCTAGGGTTTGCTGAAGTTCATGTCCATTTCATCGGTGATGCCATCCAATCATCTCATCCTCTGTTGCCCTCTTCTCCTTCTGCCCTCAATCTTTCCTAGCATCAGAGTCTTTTCCAATAAGTTTGCATCAGCTTGACAAAGTAGTGGAGCTTTAGGGTTAGCATCAGTCCTCACAATGAATATTCAGGGTTGATTTCACTCAAGATTGACTGGTTTGATCTGCTTCCTGTCCAAGGGATTCTCAAGTCTTCTCCAGCACCATAGTTCAAAGCCATAAACTTCAGCCCTCTGCCTTCTTTATGGTCCAGCTCTCATAACCATACGTGACTATATTGTAAAGTTAAAAAATAAATAAATAAATAAATAAATAAATAAATAAATAAATAAATAAAATAAAATCTGGAAAAAAAAAAAGACTATAGCCTTTACTACACAGAACTTTGTTAGCAAAGCGGTCTTTGCTTTTTAACACAGTTGGCATTTGTCACAGCTTTCCTGCAAAGAAGCAATTGTTTCCTAATTTCATGGCTGCAATTAACATCTGCAATGATTTTAGAGCCCAAGAAGAGGAAATCTGTCACTGTTTCCACCTTTTCCTCTTCTATTTTCCATGAAGTAATGGCGCTGGATGCCATGATCTTAGTTTTTTTAATATTCAGTTTTAAGCTGTCTTTTTCACTCTCCTCCTTCACCCTTATCAAGAGGTTCTTTAGTTCCTCTTTGTTTTAAGCCATTAGTGTGGTATCATCTACATATCCTAGAAGGGCTTTCCCCATGACTCTGCGGGTAGAGAATCTGCCTGCAGTGCAGGAAATAGGGGTTTGATCACTTGAGGGAGAAGATCCCCTGGAGGAGAAAATAGCAAACCATTCCAGTATGCTTGCCTGGAACATCCCATGTAGAGGATAGAGTTCATGGGGTCACAAAGAATTGGACACGACTGAGCACATGGCACATGACATGGCATGAATCTAGAGTTTTTGTGTAGAAGGTGCTTGATACATCTGCATATCTGAAATTGTTGAAGTTTTCCCTAGTAATCTTGTTTTCAGCTTGTAATTCATCCAGCCTAACATTTCGCATGATGTGATCTGTGTATAAGTTAAATATACAGGGTGACATTAAATAGCCTTGTTGTATTCGTTTCTCAATCAAGAACCAGTCAGTTGTTACACATAAGGTTCTAACTGTTGCTACTTGACCAGCATATAGGTTTCTCAAGAGACAGGTAAGATGGTCTGGTATTCCATCTCTTTAAGAGTTTTCCACAGTCCCTTGGACTGCAAGGAGATCTAACCAGTCCATCTTAAAGGAAATTAGTCCTGGGTGTTCATTGGAAGGACTGATGTTGAAGCTGAAACTCCAATACTTTGGCCACCTGATCTGAAGAGCTGAGTCATTTGAAAAGACCTTGATGCTGGGAAAGATTGAGGGCAACAGGAGAAGGGGACGACAGAGGATGGGATGATTGGATGGCATCACCAACTCAATGGACATGAGTTTGGGTAAACTCCTGGAGTTGGTGATGGTCAGGAAGGCCCAGCGTACTGCACTTCATGGGGTCACAAACAGTCGGACACGACTGAGTGAGTGAACTGACTGACGGACATTTTGTTATGATCCACACAACCAAAGGCTTTAGCATAGTCAATGAAACAGAGTTAGATATTTTTTTTTTCTGGAATTATGATTACACTGACTAATAAATCTCAATTATAATCTTTTAGAATTTCACATTATTTCTTTGCCCTTAATGCATAATCATCCAACCAGTTGCTATAGGTCACTGTTTAGAAGCCTAGGAGAATATATATGTATTTCTTAAAATATAAAGTATTTATATTTTAGGAATCTCCTTTTAGGAACACCTGTTTCCTTTTTGTTGAGAGTCTCTAAATCTAAAGACAGTCTTCACTCTAGGAAATTGATTAAATTCCATGGCTTATATTTCAAATAGGTAAATGTCCTATTTCTATGACAAAGAAGATTTTTTAAGCTTTTATTAAGATCAAGAAAGTAGTTAGATGGCTACCTAGCTGTGTCAGAGCTCCTCAGGTGGCTCAGTGGTAAAGGGTTCACTTGCACTTTCCATCCTAAGAATAGGTTTTCTTGGAGAAACAGCAGAAAATGGAGAAGGAAATGGCAGGCTCCTCCAATATTCTTGCCTGAGAAATTCACTGAACAGAGGAGCCTGGAGGGCTTCAGTTCATGTGGAGGCAAAAGAGTCGCACATGACATAGCTACTAAACAACAATTATCTATTTCAAACCTAGGAATACCATGACTTATGCACCATCACCAAACATTCCACAGGTCACATAATTATGGTCATCACTCCAGTTCTTCTGTTCAATATAGTTACTATGTATACCTTGCTTCTGGTTTTTTAGAACTATGATCTGACTTTTGCCACTCTAGAACATCATCATTTCCATTAAGATCAGAATCTTGCAATACCTTCAACTATCATTAATGAAGTCCAGAAACAGCCACAACAGAGCCTTTTAATGATGATGATCTCTTTAATATGATGTATTGCAGTGTCTTGGTGAATATAATGTCCTTAACAAAATATTTGCCCTCCTCTATTGTATAGGAAGGTTTCCCAGGTGGTGCTAGTAGAAAAGAACTCACCTTCCAACACAGGACACATAAGAGATGCAGGTTCGATCCCTGGGTCAGGAAGATCCCCTGAAGGAGGGCATGTCAATCCAGTTCAGTATTCTTGCCTGGAGAATCCCATGGAGAGAGGAACCTGGCAGGTACAGTCCATAGGGCTGGAAAGAGTCAGACACAAATGAAGTAACTTAGCATGCATACATTCTATATGATATTGTATTCTAAGATAAAGGGAGGAAATTCTAGCATCTCAATTTTACTTAATGTAGGATTTTATTACACTTATGATAAGAATAAATGCACTAAAAAGGACATATTCTGCATCTGTGCTAAAAAAAAAAAAAAGAACAGTCCACAATAAGCCCCCAAAAATATACTGCAGGAAAAAAAAAAAAATCACTGTGAAGTTTGCTCAATTAGAAGGGCTTGGGAAATGCCTTAGGCCTTTCACAGACCATCCTTTCAAAAAAGAAAGGATGTTTGAAGCCGAGTTTAATGAATTCATAGTAATCAGACAGAAGTTCAGTTCAGTTCAGTTCAGTTCAGTTCAGTTCAGTTCAGTCACTCAGTCATGTTCGACTCTTTGTGACCCCATGAATTACAGCATGCCAGGCCTCCCTGTCCATCACCAACTCCCAGAGTTCACTCAGACTCACATCCATTGAGTCAGTGATGCTATCCAGCCATCTCATCCTCTGTAGTCCCCTTCTCCTCCTGCCCCAAATCCCTTCCAGCATTAGACTATTTTCCAATGAGTCAACGTTTCGCATGAGGTGGCCAAAGTACTGGAGCTTCAGCTTTAGCATCATTGCTTCCAAAGAAATTCCAGGGTTAATCTCCTTCAGAATGGACTGGTTGGATCTCCTTGCAGTCCAAGGGACTCTCAAGAGTCTTCTCCAACACCACAGTTCAAAAGCATCAATTCTTCGGCACTCAGCTTTCTTCACAGTCCAACTCTCACGTCCATACATGACCACAGGAAAAACCAAAACCTTGACTAGAAGGATCTTTGTTGGCAAAGCAATGTCTCTGCTTTTCAACATGCTATCTAGTTTGGTCATAACTTTTCTTCCAAGGAGTAAGTGTCTTTTAATTTCATGGCTGCAGTCCCCATCTGCAGTGATTTTGGAGCCCCCCAAAATAAAGTCTGACACTGTTTCCACTGTTTCCCCATCTATTTCTCATGAAGTGATAGGACCGGATGCCATGATCTTCATTTTCTGAATGCTGAGCTTTAAGCCAACTTTTTCACTCTCCTCTTTCACTTTCATCAAGAGGCTTTTTAGTTCCTCTTCACTTTCTGCCATAAGGCTGGTGTCATCTGCATATCAGAGGTTATTGATATTTCTCCCAGCAATCTTGATTCCAGCTTATGCTTCTTCCATCCCAGCGTTTCTCATGATGTACTCTGAATATAAGTTAAATAAGCAAGGTGACAGCATACTGCCTTGACGTACTCCTTTTCCTATTTGGAACCAGTCTATTGTTCCATGTCCAGTTCTAACTATTGCTACTTGACCTGCATAAAGATTTTTCAGGAGGCAGGTATGGTGATCTGGTATTTCCATCTCTTGAAGACTTTTTCACAGTCTGCTGTGATCCACATAGTCAAAGGCTTTGGTGTAGTCAATGAAGCAGAAGTAGGTTTTTTTTCTGGAACTCTCTCACTTTTTCTATGATCCAATAGATGTTGGCAATTTGATCTCTTGTTCTGTCTTTTCTAAATTCAGCTTGAATATCTGGAAGTTCGCGGTTCATGTACTGTTGAAGCCTTGCTTGGAGAATTTTGAGCATTACTTAGTAGCATGTGAGATGACTGCAGTTGTGGGGTAGTTTGAAGATTTTTGGCATTTCCTTTCTTTGGGATTGGAATGAATAATGATCTTTTCCAGTCCTGTGGCCACTGCTGAGTTTTCCAATTTTGCTGGCATATTGAGTGTAGCACTTTCACAGAATAATCTTTAGTATTTGAAATAGCTCAGCTAGAATTCTGCCGCTTCTTCTAGTTTTTTTTTTTTGTAGTGATGCTTCCTAAGGCCCACTTGACTTCATATTCCAGTATGTCTGGCTCCAGGTGAGTGATCACACCATCTTGGTTAGCTGGGTCATGAAACTCTTTTTTGCCTAGTTCATCTGTATATTCTTGCCACTTCTTCTTAAATAGTAAACTTGAAGACAGTTTAAAAATTATTCAATCTGGGATAAATATAAAAATTTACCACAAATAAACAGAAATTCAGAAATCTGTGAGACGATAAACTAATTGTCTAACTATTTATAATGGGAGTCTCAGAAAGAGAAAAGTGATACTGAAGTTAAAAAATAATATGAAATAAAAATTTTAAAAATCCCAACATTTGATGTAAAAAAGAAAAATTTTAGATTCAAGAAGCTCAGTGAACCAGAATCTGATCAAACAAAAATCCAAATATAGTCAATGCTGTTGGTAAAGAATCCACCAGCCAATTCATGAGACATAAGAGATATGAGTTCAATCCCTCTATTGTTAAGACCCCATGAGGAGGAAATAACAATCCACTCTAGTATTCTTGCCTGAAGAATTCTGTGAACAGAAGTGCCTGATAGGCTACAGTCCACAGAACTGCAAAAAGTTGGATGCAACTGAAACAACTTAGCATGCACATATTACAACTTCTGGATACTAAAACTAAGAAGAAAATCATAGAAACCCCCCTCCCCCCCCCAAAAAAAAAGGACATAATGTGGTAATCTCACTTACCTCTTTAAAAATAGTAAGTATTATTACAAGTACTTAAAGGTGAGGGAACAACCTCAGTGGGTATTATAGAGACTTTTTTTTTTTTTCATCAAACTTCGATTTTTGTTTCTGAGCACAGAATAATCTATGTTACCAAGTATTCCCATTAAATAGTTTGCATGTAGATGACTGGGTTCCTGCCATGTGATGTGAGCAGGGGAGATAAATGCCATTTTTAGATCAGGTCATATATTTCTGAGGGTTTTTTATGTTATCTATTTCCATTCAACTTCAAATGGTCACAATATCATGACAATGCCATTCACTGGGAAATGCCCAGATGTCTAAGTCTTCATTTGGAAAAGTGCTCCCTGATCAATATTAAAGATAAATTAGAAGTTTGTGTTGAATTTTTGAATGCATATATTACTAAAGTCTATTTGACTACTTGTGAGTGAGGAGTCCAGCTCTAGTGGAAAATCCTATGTAAAAATATCCATGACCAACTACAGACAGTTGCTGAGGCTATTCCTGGCATGCCTCATGGGTAAGACTGCCTCCCTCACACCAGTTGGGTTCACAGCTACAGTATTCAGGAAGAGGTTTCATTTAAAGACTCAGGCCTTTTGGGCCAGCATGCTCATACACATACCTGCATCCTAGCTCAGTTACCTTCATTTGGAAATTCCTTTTTGGGAATTCAGTTCAGTCAGGTGCCTCTGTGGAGACCTTCTTCTAGGCTAAAACACTTTGCTCTGATTCAGTGCTTTTCCACTCAGCCCTTCTATCTCTTCCTCCTCTTAAACCCATAATGAATCCTTTGGTTCAGGGCTCCTCAGTAGTAAGCAAACTTCCTTCACATGCACTGATCCATCTGACCTCACCAGGTACCCTTCAGTGGTGGGAAATGGTTCTTGTTTACATTATTACAGTATGTGAATAAAAGTTTGATGGCTATTTTCAGTTTTGCTCATTGTCTTATTTGGCCACCTGGACACTTAGCACACTGAAAGGAAAGGTTAAATAATTTCACCAAGATCCATATTTCTTAAGTGCCTAAATTGTGACACCAATCCCCCAGTCCTGATTCCAAAACCATTTTCTTACCAATTTTGTAGTCTTTGCTATCAAAAATGTTAAGGATTAGAGTATTTCTAACTCTTGTGCAGACAGACCAGTCCCTGTTATAGATGCTGATTTATGTAGATTTAACGTTTCAAAATTCCTAGCAAGGTGAAATCCTGTACCCACCTTAAATACTCTTGTCACTTTGCTGACAACTTTTTTTTTTTTTTTAACAGAAAAGACAGGGATATGGGTAGCAACAGTATATACAAATATTCCTTTTTGTTGTTGTTGTTGTTAAAATAAGGCTGATGTTTAACGATTTCTTTTCCTCAAGGAACATATTTTTCTTCAATTAGAAGATATAAGTGTGCAAATCACTGGACATACAAATATTTTAAAACATTAAAGTGAAAAGTTTGAATGTTTATAAAAATGCTTTTATTCTTTCAAAAAAGTATCAGATATTTATTTCTCTATGATTTAATTATAATTTTTCTGTAGACAGTGTCATCTATTGTTATACCTGTTTTGTGGTAGAAAAAACAACTATAATAACATTCCCTTACATTTCTTCTAAGACAAAAAATGCAAATATTGTAAAATATGCTAAAATAGTTTTTCAACCCACGCAGCTTATTGTGTTAGGAAGACTGGGAAATAAGTAGATTAGAGAAACATCTTGTTTAAAATGACAGAACTAGTTAGACTAGGACCTGAGTGTCAAACAAAGAAGCTTTTAGTCTTGTGAACCACATCTAATTCTTAAATAACATGACCTCAGTATGAACAATATCCTCCCACTTCTGACTTTCACTGGGCACACAAGCAACACATTTGCAACTATAAGACAAGTGAGACAGAGAGAAAAGAACAAAACAGTGAACCAAACTCAAGCCATCTCAATAGAGTGTATGATGGCTTACTAGCTTCCCTGGTGGCTGAGATGGTAAAGAATCAGCCTGCAATGTGGGAGACCTGGGTTTGATCTCTGGGTTGGGAAGATACCCTGAAGGAGGGCATGGCAACACCCTCAAGTATTCTTACCTGGAGAATCCCCATGTACAGAAGAGCTTGGCAGGCTACAGTCCATGGGGTTGCAAAGAGTGGGACCCAACTGAGTGACTAAGCACACAGCACATGGATTATTAAAATTTTTTTCATTAAATATCTTAAATGCCACATTAATGACTAGAATCCACATTTTCAGAGATCTAGTCAAGTGACATGTGCATGATTCACTTAGTGTTTACTGAGTATCTACTATATACAAGTACCATCTGGCAGGAAGCACTGGTCCCAGTCCTCATGGATCTTATATTTTAGGCAGCTGAGGTGGGATACAGAGAGACAACAAGGAATATATAGGGAGAATTTACTGATATAGTTGAGGGCTTCCCTGATAGCTCAGTTGGTAAAGAATCCACCTGGAATGCAGGAGATCCCTTGATCCAGGATTTAGCATCCTGACCACAATTCCAGAAGGCAGTGCTAAAATGCTCTTCTAGATTGGGTTCTCTTCAAAGCAGATCCTGAGATGGAATTTCGGATATAGAATTTTTAATAGCTGGTACTCTTGAGATCAGCAGTTGTAGGAAAAGAAAAATAGTAAAAAGCAATAATTGGCATGAGAAGACAAACTTTAAATAGAAATCTGTACTAGAGCCTAGGCTGAGGTTTCTTTCTTTTTATTTTATTTTATTATTTTACTTTACAATACTGTATTGGTTTTGCCATACATTGGCATGAATCCACCACAGGTGTACATGAGTTCCCAACCCTGAACACCCCTCCCACCACCCTCCCCATATCATCTCTCTGGGTCATCCCAGTGCACCAGCCCCAAGCATCCTATATCCTGTTTCAAACCTAGACTAGTGACTCATTTCTTACATGATAGTATACATGTTTCAATGCCATTCCCCCTCCCCACCCTGTATGCAAGACAGCAAAAGAGACACAGATGTAAAGAACAGACTTTTGGACTCTGTGCAAGAGGGAGAGGGTGGGATGATTTGGGAGATAGGCTGATGTTTCATAGAGCTGGTCTTCCCTGGTGAAAGTGAAAGTGAATGTGAAAGTGAAGTAATATCTGACTCTTTGAGACCCCATGGACACCAGGCTTCTCCGTCTTTCCTGGTGGCTCACTGGTAAAGAATCCACCTGCAATGCAGGAGATGCAGGTTTGATCCCTGGATCGGGACAATCTCATGGAGAAGGGCAAGGCAACCCATTCCAGTTTTCTTGCCTGGAGAATCCCATGGACTGAGGAACTTGGTGGGCTACTGTTCATAGGGTCACAAAGAGTCAGACGTGACTAAAGTGACTGATAAGGCACAAACACACATGTGACCTAAAGTGGATTGCAAGATTGAACATAAGTTATGTTGAAATGGCTGAACCTTCATACCACAAATTCATTCAGTGTGGACCAGCCTTGGAAAGGCATGTATTCAAGCAATATGGCTTTCTACATCTGAGACAATTCCTAAAGTGTATGCCAGCTGCAAGATGTTTGCTGGCAGTGCTCCCAGAATCTGTGGTACATTTCTTCCTAAAGGGATACCTGAATTACATATCACCATATGCATATAACGGCCACCCCCTTTTCTCTACTTGGACCCATTCTTCATATATTTTCAAGGAACAGCATCTCCAGTATCTCCTGGGAAAATCTTAAAATAAGAAAAATAGGAAAAACTATAACCACTTCTATTGCAGCTGGTCTTGTTAGGTAGCAAGTTAGGCTTTAGTAATGAGGAGTGGCCTAGCTGAAAAAAATTCAAGCTGACCACTATCCCACCCCAGACAGGAAGGATGCAGCCCAATAGAGCTCAGATGTGCTACAAAAGTCTCTGTGCTACAGAGACTTTTCCAACTCCAGCACATGGACCCTAGACACACTGTGGATACAAGCAAATTCATAGGGAATTCAACACACTCTTGATGCAAAGCTGTGTCCTTGAGCGACCTTAGGCAGCCAGGAGCATATTGTGTTCATAAGTATTCTATACATACGTACATCTGATTATAACAGGCTGAATTATGGGAAAGCCATGCACAATAGAGCCAGTTATTAACTTGTAATTGTCAACCAAAACTGTCAGTCCACACCCACACCCACCTAGATGAATATATAAAAGCCCTTTCTTGGAAGCCCCATACTTCATCCTTCTGGTGTCAGTGCCTCTCTTGGCTTGGCCCACCTCTCCTTTGAGGTGCCCTTTCTGTTCTTTTTGTTCTTCCTTCAATAAACCTGTTTTGCCATGGGTAAGACCTCAGATTCTTCTTTGTGTCCTTACCAAGAACTGAGACTCATGTAGAAGGGTCCTTTTTGAACTTACCCATCCAGTAACAGTCTCAGAGTCTCATTTAAAGCTTATTATCTCCCTTCTCCTTCATTAATTTTTGATTCACTTGCCTGTGTTTTGTGGGCCTACCTGGTAGGTGTCCTAGATCAATATTCTAGAGACATGCCCTCTGGTCCCGTCCATCTCCCATACTGGATTTGCTGCACTTGCCTATTAACCATCACAATTGTTTAAGGCACCTGAATGAAACACCTAGGTGCAAACCATACTCCTCCTTTTCTTTGTTGTATTGGAGGAGGCAATGGTACCCCACAGCCATATATCTTCCTATCAAGATGGTGGTATATTATTTTCCTTTTTGTTCCAGGGCACAGAAAACAAGTATCCAGGTCATAGCCATATCTTTTAATCTAGTGAGACTTTCTTTTTCCACAGCAGAAATGTTTCTCATATTGAAACTTCTGCACAGTACAGAGTTTCAAAGCCAGGAATCTCGATTATCCAAGTAGGCCATTGTGTTCACAGCAAGTGAGCTTCTGCTTCCAACCTTGCTTCCTGGATCCATGTGTGTTTCCATTTATAAACACAGCACTATATACAAATTGCAGTGGCTGTTATAGTAAATCATCAAGAGTTAGTGGCTGAAAACTGCTCACACGTATTCCTTTACAGTTCCAGATGCCAGAAGTGTAAATTAGCTTCACTAGACTAAAATCAAGATGTAAGCAGGCTTTACTCTTCTGGAGGCTTTTTTTGAAAACTGCATGCCTTTTCCAGATTCTGGTGATTGCAGGCATTCGTTGGCTTGTGGCTGCATCATTCTAATCTCCAAGGCCAGCATCTTCAAATCTCTTTCTGCTCTATCTTTATACTGTTTTCTCCTTTGGATGTGTGTCTAATCTTCCTCAACATCCCTCTTATAAGGACACATTAGGGCCTACTTGAATAATTCAAGGTAATCTCTTGATTAAGCAATTCTTTATTTAATCATATTTACAAAGACACTGCTTAAAATAAAATAATACTTATTAACTATAGGTTTTAAGTTCTCATATCTTGGGTGACATTAATCAGCCTACTACACTTGTTTTGATTCAATATACTCCATTTTACAGGATGGGACCACGTTTTTATAAAGCATCATCTCCAAACTGCTGATTTAACTTTCTATACAGTGGAGAATGTGATATGGCCAATGAATGCCATCATTACAAGACCATTCTCATATCTCTTTTAGCGTAAAGTCAGTTCCCTATGCTGTTGTGACATTATGTATAATCTTAACCAATGAATCAAATATATGTCATCAAATAATCATACTGGCTCTGGTTTTATGTGCATGAAAATAATACTCACATACAACTATATATCTATTCCCATAAGAATGAAACATTGGGCCTTTTAGTACTCATAAAAATATCAAGGTCATGGGAAAAATAGAAAAATCTCAAAGAATAAAGGGTATTGAAACTAAATGCAATGTGGTATGCTCAATTACATGTTACTGGAAAAGGACATCAGTGGGAAAAAAAAGGGGGAAAATCTGACTAAAATCTATAGTTAATAGTATTGTTGCAGTGTTAATTTCTTAGTTTTGATAATTATGCTATAGTCATATTTGCATTAGGGGAAACTGGGTGAATAATGTATGAAAAATTCTGTACTATCTTTGCAACTTCTCTGTAAGTCTAAAATTGTAAAACTGAAGTAAAAATTTGGGGAGGGGGGTACTCCTGTCATCAACTGTCAGATGTTGGATTATTGAGGTAGCAGAATCTAAGTTAGGAGTTGGTGTATGAGATATCTACTAAGGATTACCCTTACAATCAAGGGGCTTCCCTGGTGACTCAGATAGTGAAAATCTGCCTGGAATGTGGGAGACTTGGGTTTGATTGCCTGGAGAAGGAAATGGCAGCCCACTACAGTATTCTTGCCCATAGATTCTATGGACAGAGGAGCCTGGTCAACTACTGTCCATGGGGTCGCAAAGATTCAGAGATAACTGAGCGACTAACACCCTTACAATCAAAGCTGTGTATGGAGGGGAAGGAAGCAGAAATATGTATAGCAAGAATTCTAACTGTGATAAACATGTCCAACTGTATGTAAAATTCTGGAGACAAAATGATTCAGTAAGGGTAGTCCTACTTTGAGCAGAAGTGACTGGGCCTTTATTCCTCATGCTAATCATTACCTAGACACGTACTGTCTTTGGGGGTGCAGGACCTTGAGTATGAAAATTTCTGTAACTGAGGTTTGTTCTTAGAGGGACTTATAATTTAAAGCTGTCTACTAACAACCCTCCCCACTCCTGAAGGTGGGGAACTTTCTTGAAAAAGAGTGCAGATGATGCATCCCTAAGTCTAGCCTAATCCATTTATAGCAAAGGATAAGCAATAGGAGAGAAACGATGATATAATTCACTGAATCTATCATGAACTGCACCACTCAGACACTTCTGTATCATAAAGTAACAGAATAATTTTTTGAGTCTACAGTTAGAATGCCAGTGTACTATGGAGTACCATTCTCCAAGACTTAGAATTCACCTGAAAATCTATGACCATTGTATAATGTTATTTCCTCAATATGGCACATATGGGATTTGGAACAAAGCCAAGGAAATATGTGTGTGCTTAGTCATTCATGTCCCACTGACCATCCTTTCAGTGAGCTACTTGAGAAACATACACCTCTTTTCCTTGTAGCTGCATTCTTTGTATATTTGCAGAGATCTTGGTTTTCATAAGAAGACTATTCCACCACTGACATGGAAAGAATACTTTTTTAAATGTTATGATATGGCTACCAAGAGGCCAGAAGGCAAGGAGAAGAGTCAGCATCTTAGCAGGAGCAATTGTTCCTGACTATCAAGATAGGGTAGGTGATAGAGAAAGTGTGTTAGATGCTCAAGCTAATTTATTGGACCATTTCTTGTTTCTTTCATGCCAAGTTTTGAGAGTAAATTATAGATGCAACAACCAAAGACAGAGAAAGACACTGTGATCAGTGGCTCAGACCCCTCAAATAAGCTTTATATCGCCTCCTCATGTAAACCTCCTAGAACATCAAAGACACTTGCTGAGATGAAGGGGTGTACAGACTAAGTAGCAGTGAAAGAGAAATGGCATGCTTCCATGCAGCTCCAAGATCTAAAGTGATGAAAGCTGGACTCCATCTCACTATTATATTTCAGGTATATTTACCCAGGAAGAGATAAACCAGATACTCAAGAAGAGTTTAAAGATATGGTTAACATTATTAACCTTACAGAATCAGAAAGAAAAGAAAAAAAAAAAAAAAGGAGATCAGAGAGTGAGAGGAGTATCAGATCATTTAGGCTCTTATGGGTCTATGAGAAATAAACTTAAAAATAAACTCTGGTTCTTATTCTTAGAGAAGTGAGAAGTCTTTAAGGTTTTGGATCAATCTTGATATCTACCTTATAGGAAATAATACCAGGGTTGAAGAGTGATGTAAGAAGCTCAGTAGGAACCTATTAAAACAATGGAAACAAGATATAACAGAGATTTAAATTAAAATGGTTTAATAAAATGGATGAAAAATGAGTTGACCAACTTAAATATTTCACAGATTGTGCCAACACAAGTTTTGGTGGATTGGCTATACATTTCAGACAAAAATAAAAAATAAAAAAAGTAAAATGGACAGGTTTTTTTTGTTTTTTTTTGTTTTGTTTTTGTTTTTTTAGTTTTTTATTTTTTAAGTTTTAAAATCTTTAATTCTTTGTTTTTATTGTGTTTGTAAATGTGTATATTTTATCACTAGACCAGTTCTCAGTCAAAATCCTACATGTATATGTATGACTGAATCTCTTCCCTGTTCACCTGAAACTATCACTACATTGTTAATAGGCTATACCTCAGTACAAAATTTAAAAAGTTCAAAAGAAAAAAAAATCTACATGTCAATATTTATGGTTTCTTGTGCTTTCACCAGAGTGGACAATGTGATCCCAATGATAACTATTTAGAAGTTGTCTAATATATAGAATAGTAAGTAGTGAAAGTTGCTCAGCTGTGTCCGATTCTTTGTGACTCTGAAGACTATGCAGTCCACGGAATTCTCCAGGCCAGAATACTGGAGTGGGTAGCCTATCCCTTCTCCAGCAGATCTTCCTGACCCAAGAATAGAACCAGGCTCTACTGCATTGAGGTGGATTCTTTACCAACTGAGCTATCAGAGAAACCCATAATATATAGAAGGAGAGCTAAAGAAACATGAGTACTATGACAGTATTTTTAAGTTAGAACTTTCATCAATGAACCTCTTATCCAGAAAAGTTGTAAATATGATTCAATCAAGTATGAATCTTCAAGAGAGCATTCTGAATTGAAGGTTTGAGAGCTATATGTTCCAGGAAGCATAATTTCCCATTGCATTAGCCACTAGGACATTAACATAAAATGTACAGGAATTATTATTAATATTACAAGACTTCTGTGATTCATTCTTTTTCTTTGAACTGGTTGAATCCCTCAACTGCTTCATCTCGCAAAAGTGAAAGAGCAACCTGTGTCAATGACACCATCTGTAGAGGGGAGTGAAAAAAATTGGGCTACTAAGATTCATAGTGAGCCCTCAGAACTCAAGGAGTCTGACAGCAGTATCATAGCAATGGACACCAAGGACACAAAACAAGTGAAGTGGAAGCAGAAAGAGAGAGAGGGGAAAAAAAAAAAAACAAACAAACAGCAAAAGCTAAATACCAGCAGCACTTATATGTCAGCTCTACCCTTTATGATATAAGTAATGAGAGTGCATAAAATCCATGTCTGTAGAGACTCAGTTTTAAAAATATAACTCTTAGCAAAGAAGTTGCAATATCAGGAAGTGGGAGATTGAGAGTTATCTAGTATAGATGTAGAAATAAGAATCACAGAGGAGGCTAGAAATAAGTACCCTTATGTGGAACATGCTAAAGGTAATGTTTGTAAAGAATGTTATGAATTTAGAACTTTCCATCCAAAAATATCTGAAAAAATAATAAATTAAAAACAAACAAATGTAGTTTTACTTCTAGGTGTTTTTCTTTTTATCAAGTCAAGTATAGTTAGATGATTAAAAGTTCATCATTTTAATAAAGTAGAAAAATAACAATAGATATGAAATTCAGAGATGCAGTATATGTCCTTGATGAATTTTGAGCGTGACTTGGAGTCATTTTACCTTTTTATATATGATCTCACTTGAAGTATTAAGTAAAGTGCTAAATTATTTCAGGAAAGACACTCAGCAGTTTATTTCTCTACTTTTCATGTAATAAATGCAAATGAATCATGAAAACTGTAGTTTTGCTTGCCATATCCTCTTCACACATTTACAAAATGGCTATAACGAGAGAGAAATTCAAACTATATTGGTGTTAATTCTGAACAAAATAGAGAGGGGAATGTATATGATGGACCAGCATGAGGGTACTGGAAAGAAGTGACTTAAAAAGAAAAAAGGAATCAGAATTCACATAAAAGCAGATCTACATTCAGTTCAGTTCAGTTCAGTTCAGTCGCTCAGTAGTGTCCGACTCTTTGCAACCTCATGAATCGCAGCACTCCAGGTCTCCCTATCCATCACCATCTCCCGGAGTTCACTCAGATTCACATCCATCGAGTCAGTGATGCCATCCAGCCATCTCATCCTCGGTCGTCCCCTTCTCCTCCTACCCCCAATCCCTCCCATCATCAGAGTCTTTTACAATGAGTCGACTCTTCGCATGAGGTGGCCAAAGTACTGGAGTTTCAGCTTTAGCATCATTCCTTCCAAAGAAATCCCAGGGTTGATCTCCTGCAAAATGGACTGGTTGGATCTCCTTGCCATCCAAGGGACTCTCAAAAGTCTTCTCCAACACCACAGTTCAAAAGCATCAATTCTTTGGCGCTCTGCCTTCCTCACAGTCCAACTCTCATTCCATACATGACCACAGGAAAAACCATAGCCTTGACTAGACTTTTGTTGGCAAAGTAATGTCTCTGCTTTTGAATATGCTATCTATATTGGTCATAACTTTTCTTCCAAGGAGCAAGCATCTTTTAATTTCATGGCTGCAGTCACCATCTGCAGTGATTTTGGAGCCCCCCAAAATAAAGCCGGACACTATTTCCACTGTTTCTCTATTATTCATGAAGTGATGGGACCGGATGCCATGATCTTCGTTTGCTGAACGTTGACCTTAAAGCCAACTTTTTTGCTCTCCTTTTTTACTTTCATCAAAAGGCTTTTAGCTCCTCTTCACTTTCTGTCATAAGGATGGTGTCATCTGCATATCGGAGGTTATTGATATTTCTCCCGGCAATCTTGATTCCAGCTTGTTTTTCTTCCAGTCCAGCGTTTCTCATGATGTACTCTGCATATACGTTAAATAAGCAGGGTGACAATATACAGCCTTGATGTACTCCTTTTCCTATTTGGAACCAGTCTGTTGTTCCATGTCCAGTTCTAACTGCTGCTTCCTGACCTGCATATAGGTTTTTCACAAGGCAGGTCAGGTGGTCTGTATTCCCATCTCTTTCAGAATTTTCCATAATTTATTGTGATTCACACAGTCAAAGGCTTTGGCATAGTCAATAAAGCAGAAATAGATGTTATTCTGGAACTCTCTTGCCTTTCCCATGATCCAGCGGATGTTGGCAATTTGATCTCTGGTTCCTCTGCCTTTTCTAAAACCACCTTGAACATCAGGGAATTCATGGTTCACGTATTGCTGAAGCCTGGCTTGGAGAATTTTGAGCATTACTTTACTAGCATGTGAGATGAGTACAATTGTGCAGTAGTTTGAGCATTCCTTGGCATTGCCTTTGTTTGGGATTGGAATGAAAACTGATCTTTTCCAATCCTGTGGCCACTGCTGAGTTTTCCAAAGTTGCTCGCATATTGAGTGCAGCACTTTCACATCATCATCTTCAGGATTTGAAACAGCTCTACTGGAATTCCATTACCTCCACTAGCTTTGTTCATAGTGATGCTGCCTAAAGCCCACTTGACTTCACATTCCAAGATGTCTGGCTCTAGATTTTTATTCACATCATCATGATTATCTGGGTCGTGAAAATCTTTTTTGTACAGTTCTTCCATGTATTCTTGCCACCTCTTCTTAGTATCTTCTGCTTCTGTTATGTCCATATCATTTCTGTCCTTTCTTGAGCCCATCTTTGCATGAAATGTTCCCTTGGTATCTCTAATTTTCTTGAAGAGATCTCTAGTCTTTCCCATTCTGTTCTTTTCCTCTATTTCTTTGCATTGATCGCTGAAGAAGGCTTTCTTATCTCTTCTTGCTATTCTTTGGAACTCTGCATTCACACGCTTATATCTTTCCTTTTCTCCTTTGCTTTTCGCCTCTCTTCTTTTCATGCTATTTGTAAGGTCTCCTCAGACAGCCATTTTGCTTTTTTGCCTTTCTTTTCCATGGGGATGGTCTTGATCCCTGTCTCCTGTACAATGTCACGAACCCCATTCCATAGTTCATCAGGCACTCTATCTATCAGATCTAGTCCCTTAAAACTATTTCTCACTTCCACTGTATAATCATAAGGGATTTTATTTAGGTCATATCTGAATGTTGTAGCGGTTTTCCCTACTTTCTTTAATTTGAGTCTGAATTTGGTAATAAGGAGTTCATGATCAGAGCCACAGTCTGCTCCTGGTCTTGTTTTTGTTGACTGTATAGAGCTTCTCCATCTTTGGCTGCAAAGAATCTAATCAATCTTATTTCTGTGTTGACCATCTGGTGATGTCCATGTGTAGAGTCTTCTCTTGTGTTGTTGGAAGAGGGTGTTTGTTATGACCAGTGCATTTTCTTGGCAAAACTCTTTTAGTCTTTGCCCTGCTTTGTTCCGCATTCCAAGGCCAAATATGCCTGTTACTCCAGGTGTTTCCTCACTTCCTACTTTTGCATTCCAGTCCCCTATAATGAAAAGGACATCTTTTTTGGGTGTTTGTTCTGAATCAGAATTCACATAAAAGCAGATCTACATTATATTATTTAATGACAAAACTGAAATAATTACAATTTTTGTGATTAATTCAAAAGAAAGATAACACCATCTATCTTTCATTAAAAAAAAAAAAATGTGTATCTAGTGTTTAAGTCAGTTCAGTCTCTCAGTCACTTCTGACTTTTTGCGATCCCATGGACTGCAGGACACCATGCATCCCTGTCTATCACCAACTCCCAGACCTTGCTCAAACTCATGTCCATCCTCAAACATTGCATCCTCTGTCATTCCCTTCTCCTCCTGCCTTTAATCTTTCCCAAAATCCTGGTCTTTTCCAAGGAGTCTGTTCTTTGTCTCAGGTGGCCAGAGTATTGGAGTTTCAGCTTGAGCATCAGTCATTCCAGTGAATATTCAGAACTGATTTCCTTTAGAATTGACGGGTTTGATCTCCTAGCAGTCCAAGGAACTCTCAAGTGTCTTCTCCAACAACTCCCAGTTCAAAGCATCAATTATTCAACGTTCAGCTTTATTTAGAATGCATCTCTCACATACATACATCAGTTCAGTTTAGTCACTCAGTCATATCCAACTCTTTGTGACCCCATGGACTGCAGCAGGCCAGGCTTCCCTGGTCATCATCAATACCCGGAGTCTACTCAAACTCATGTCCATCGAGTTGGTGATGCTATCCAACCATCTCATCCTCTGTCATCCCCTTCTCCTACCTTCAATCATTCCCAGCATCAGAGTCTTTTCCAAAGAGTCAGTTTTGTGCATCAAGTGCCCAAAGTATTGGAGATTCAGCTTCAGCATCAGTCCTTCCAATGAATATTCAGCACTTATTTCCATAGGATTAACAGGTTTGATCTCCTTGCAGTCCAAGGAACTCTCGAGAGTCTTTTCCAACACCTCAGTTCAAAAGTATCAACTCTTCAGTGCTCAGCTTTCTTTATAATCCAACTCTCATATCCATTCTTTACCACGGAAAAAAGCATACCTTTAAGTAGGTGGACCTTTTTCAACAAAGTAATGTCTCTGCTTTTTAATATGCTGTCTAGGTTGGTCATAGCTTTTCTCCCAAGGAGCAAGCATCTTTCAATTTCATGGCTGCAGTCACCATCTGCAGTGATTTTGGAGCCCAGGAAAATAAAGTGTCCCACTGTATCCATTTTTTTCTCATCTATTTGCCATGAAGTGATGGGACCTGATGCCATGATTTTTGTTTTTTGAATGTTGAGTTAAGCCAACTTTTTTCACTTTCCTCTTTCACTTTGATCAAGAGGCTCTTTAGTTCTTCTTCACTTTCTGCCATAAGGGTGGTGTCATCTGTATATCGAACGTTATTGATATTTCTCCCAGCTATCTTGATTCCAGCTTGTGCTTCATGCAGCCCTGAATTTCTCATGATGTACTCTGCAGATAAGTTAAATAAGCCAGGTGACAATATACATCCTTGACATACTCCTTTCCCAATTTTGAATCAGTCCATTATTCCATGTCCTGTTCAAACTGTTGCTACTTGACCTGCATACAGATTTCTCAGAAGTCAGGTCAGGTGGTCTGGTATTCTCATCTCTGTAAGAAATTTCCACTGTTTATTTTGATCCACACAGTTAAAGAGTTTGTCACAATAAATAAAGCAGAAGCATATATATATATATATATGTATATATATATATATTTTTTTTTTTCTTGAACTCTCTTGCTTTTTCAATGATCCGGTGGATGTTGGCAATTTGATCTCTGATTCCTCTGCCTTCTCTAAATCCAGGTTGAACATCCAGAAGTTCATAGTTCACATACTGTTGAAGCCTGGCTTGGAGAATTTTGAGCATTAATTTGCTAGCATGTGAGATGAGTGCAATTGTATAGAACTTTGAATATTCTTTGGCATTACCTTTCTCTGGGATTGGAATGAAAACTGATCTTTTCCAGTCCTGTGGACACTGATGCGTTTTCCAAATTTGCTGGCATATTGAGTGCAGTGCTTTAACAACATCAGCTTAGTATTTGAAATAGCTCAACTGGATTTTTATCACCTCTACTAGCTTTGTTCATTGTGATCCTTCCTAAGGCCCACTTAACTTTGCATTTTAGAATGTCTGACTCTAGATAACTGATCACAACATCATGGTTATCTGGATCATGAAGATCTTTTTGTTTAGTTCTGTATATTCTTTCCATCTCTTTTAAATATCTTCTGCTTCTGTTAGGTCCATACCATTTCTATTCTTTATTGTGCCTATCTTCACATGAAATGTTCCCTTGGTATCTCTAATTTTCTTGAAGAGGTCTCTAGTCTTTCCCATTCTATTTTTTCATCTATTTCTTTGCATTGATCACTGAAGAAGGTTTTCTAATCTCTCCTTGATATTCTTTGGATTTCTGTATTCAAATGGGTATATCTTTCATTTTCTCCTTTGCCTTTCACTTCTATTCTTTTCTCAGGATTTGTAAGCCCTACTCTGATAACCATTTTGCTTTTTTACATTTCTTTTTCTTGGTGATGGTCTTGATTATTGCCTCCCATACTATGTCACAAACCCCTGTCCATAGTTCTTCAGGCACTCTATCAGATCCAATCCATTGAATCTATTTGACACTTCCACTGTATAATCATTAGGGGATTTGATTTAGGTCATAACTGAATGGTCTAATGGTTTTCCCCACTTTCTTCAATTTAAGTCTGAATTTTTCAATAAGGAGTTCATGATCTGAGCCACAGCTAACTCCTGGTCTTGTTTTTGCTGACTGTATAGAGGTTATCCATCTTTGGCTACAAAGAATATAGTCAATCTGATTTTGATGTTGACCATCTGGTGATGTCCATGTGTAGAGTCTTTTCTTGTGTTCTTGGAAGACCATGTTTGCTATCACCAGTGTGTTTTCTTGGCAAAACTCTATTAGCCTTTGCCTACTTCATTTTGTACCCCAAGGCCAAATTGGCTGTTACTCTAGATATATCTTGAATTCCTACTTTTGCATTCTAGTCCCCTGTGATGAAAAGGACATCATTTTTTGGGTGTTAGTCTAGGAGGCTGTGTAGGTCTTCATAGAGCTGTTCAAATTTAGCTACTTCTGCATTACTGGTTGGGACATAGACTCAAATTACTGTGATATTGAATGGTTTGCCTTGTAATGAATGGTGATTATTTTGTCATTTTTGAGGTTGCACCCAAGTCCTGCATTTCAGACTCTTTTGTTGACTCTTCAGTTCATTTCAGTTCAGTTCAGTCACTCAGTCATGTCCGACTCTTTGCGACCCCATGAATTGCAGCATGCCAGGCCTCCTTGTCCATCACCAACTCCCAGAGTTCACTCAGACTCATATCCATTGAGTCAGTGATGCCATCCAACCATTTCATCCTCTGTCATCCCTTCTCCTCCTGCCCCCAATCCCTCCCAGCATCAGTATTTTCCAATGAGTCAACTCTTCGCATGAGGTGGCCAAAGTACTGGAGCTTCAGCTTTAGCATCATTCCTTCCAAAGAAATCCCAGGGCTGATCTCCTTCAGAATGGACTGGTTGGATCTCCTTGCAGTCCAAGGGACTCTCAAGAGTCTTCTCCAACAGCACAGTTCAAAAGCATCAATTCTTCAGCGCTCAGCTTTCTTCACAGTCAAATTCTCACATCCATACATGATCACTGGAAAAACCATAGCCTTGACTAGACAGACTTTTGTTGGCAAAGTAATGTCTCTGCTTTTGATTATACTATCTAGGTTGGTCATAACTTTCCTTCCAAGGAGTAAGCATCTTTTAATTTCATGGCTGCAGTCACCATCTGCAGTGATTTGGAGCCCCCAAAATAAAGTTTGACACTGTTTCCACTGTTTCCCCATCTATTTCCCATGAAGTGATGAGACCAGATGCCATAATCTTCATTTTCTAAAGGGCTACTCTATTTCTTCTAAGGGATTCATGCCCACAGTAGTTGATATAATGGTCATCTGAATTAAATTCACCCATTTCAATCCATTTTAGTTCACTAATTCCTAAAATGTTAATGTTCACTCTTGCCATCTCCTGTTTGACCACTTCTTTTTTTAATTTAAATTTATTTATTTTAATTGGAGGCTAATTATTTTACAATATTGTATTGGTTTTGCCATACATCAACATGAATTTATCATGATTCATGGACCTAATATTCCAGGTCCCTATCCATTATTGTTATTTACAGCATTGGACTTTACACTTGTCACCAGTCACATCCACAATTGGATGTTGTTTTTGCTTTCGCTCCATCACTTCATTCTTTCTGGAGTTATTTCTGAAGTCTTATACACCCTTTGCAGATTGGTTTCTTTCATTTAATAATATATATGCGTTTAAGTTTCTTTGTATGGATTAATAGCTTATTTCTTTATATGCACCATTTTATAGCTGTAACACTGTTTATCCATTTACCTATCAAAGAACATCTTGTTTGCTTCCATGTTTAGCAAGTACAAAGAAATTTAATATGAAAAAATGTGTACAGGCTTTTTTATGGACATATATTTTTAACACTTACGAATAAATACCAAGAACTGTGATTTCTGGGTTTTCCTGTAGGAGTAAATGTGCTGGTGGAAGAAACTGCAGCTAAAAAAAAAGCTAAACCATTTTGCATTCCCACTATCAATGAATGATAACTCTGTTACTCCAAACTGTTGACTGCATTTGATGCTATAAGTGTTTTGGATTTTAGTCATTTGAATAAATATGTAGTGGTATCTTATTATTGATTGTAATTTGTAACATCCTAATGATATGAAATGTTAAGCATCTTTACATATGCTTGATTAACATCTGTTTACGACATTGGTGATGTCTCTGTTCATATTGTTGTTGATTTAGTTGCTAAGTTGTGTCCAACATTTTTCTGATCCTTGTAGCCTCTCAGGCTCTGCTGTCCATGGGATTTCCCAGGCAAGGATACTGGAGTGGGTTGCCATTTCCTTCTCCAGGGGATCTTCCCAACCCAGGGATGGAACCTGAGTGTCCTTCATTGAAAGGTGGATTCTTTGTCACTGAGCCACCTGGGAAGCCTTTCATATCGTTTACCCATTTTTAAACTGGGTATTCATTTTCTTATTGTTGAGTTTTAAGAGTACTTTGTGTATTTTGGATACCAGTTCTTTATCATATTTCTTTCACAAATATTTTCTCCCAACAGAAGTTTTTAATTTTAATAATGTCCAACTTATTCATTTTGTTGATGGATTGTCCCTTGATGTCTTAGCCTAAAAATCATCACTAAGCTTTAGGTAGTAGAAGTTTTATATTATCTTCTAGAAGTTTTATACTTTTTGATTTTATATTTGGGTCTATGATACATTTCAAGTTAATTTTGGAAATATTTTAAGGTTTGCATCTCTCTCTCCTTTTTTTTTTTTTTTTGCATGTTATGGTTATCGGTATAGAATCATTTGTTGTAAAGACTCTCTTTTCATTATTAGATTGCCTTTACCCCTTAGTCAAACACCAGTTAACCATATTTGTGTGAAAGTGCTTTTAAATTGCATGATGAGAGAAAACAAATTTTTTCTTGGGCATTATTAAGCATATAGTAATAAAGTCTGATTGATAACCCCATGACCATTCAACAACACTATATGGTTCCTTAAGTTTCTTGATACAACTATTACTTTTCTCTCTGCCTCTAGTTTAAGTAGAGACAGCATCTATGTGTAAAGAGTGTAATTTTGTTTTTTTTTAATTTAAATTATTTATTATTATTTTTTTTATTTTACAATGTTGTATTGGTTTTGCCATACATCAACATGAATCTGCCACGGGTGTACATGTGTTCCTCATCCTGAACCCCCTCCCCCCCACCTCCCTCCCCATACCATCCCTCTGGGTCATCGCAGTGCACCAGCCCCAAGCATCCTGTACCCTGCATCGAGCCTGGACTGGCGAATCATTTCTTATATGATATTATACATGTTCCCATGCCATTAACACAAATCATCCCACCCTCTCCCTCTTCCACAGAATCCAAAAGACTGATCTATACATCTGTGTCTCTTTCGCTGTCTCTCATACAGGATTACCGTTGCCATCTTTCTAAATTCCATATTTATGCATTCAGTTTAGTTCAGTTCAGTTCAGTCGCTCAGTCGTGTCCGACTCTTTGTGACCCCATGAATCGCAGCACACCAGGCCTCCCTGTCCATCACCATCTCCTGGAGTTCACTCAGACTCACGTCCATTGTGTCAGTGATGCCATCCAGTCATCTCATCCTCTGTCGTCCCCTTCTCCTCCTGCCCCCAATCCCTCCCAGAATCAGAGTCTTTTCCAATGAGTCAACTCTTCGCATGAGGTGGCCAAAGTACTGGAGTTTCAGCTTTAGCATCATTCCTTCCAAAGAAATCCCAGGTTTGATCTCCTTCAGAATGGACTGGTTGGATCTCCTTGCAGTCCAAGGGACTCTCAAAGGTCTTCTCCAACACCACAGTTCAAAAGCATCAATTCTTCGGCGCTCTGCCTTCCTCACAGTCCAACTCTCACATCCATACATGACCGCAGGAAAACCATAGCCTTGACTAGATGGACCTCAGTTGGCAAAGTAATGTCTTTGCTTTTGAATATGCTATCTAGGTTGGTCATAACTTTTCTTCCAAGGAGTAAGTGTCTTTTAATTTCATGGCTGCAGTCACCATCTGCAGTGATTTTGGAGCTCCCCAAAATAAAGTCCAACACTGTTTCTACTGTTTCCCCATCTATTTCCCATGAAGTGATGGGACCAGATGCCATGATCTTCATTTTCTGAATGTTGAGCTTTAAGCCAACTTTTTCACTCTCCTCTTTCACTTTCATCAAGAGGAGTTTTAGTTCCTCTTCACTTTCTGCCGTAAGGGTGGTGTCATATGCATATCTGAGGTTATTGATATTTCTCCCGTCAATCTTGATTCCAGCTTGTGTTTCTTCCAGTCCAGTGTTTCTCATGATGTACTCTGCATATAAGTTAAATAAGCAGGGTGACAATATACAGCCTTGGCATACTACTGTATTGGTGTTTTCCTTTCTGGCTTACTTCACTCTGTATAATCCACTCCAGTTTCATCCACTTCATTAGAACTGATTCAAATGTATTCTTTTTAATGGCTGAGTAATACTCCATTGTGTATATGTACCACTGCTTTCTTATCCATTCATCTGATGATGGACATCTAGGTTGGTTCCATGTCCTGGCTACTATAAACAGTGCTGCAATGAACATTGGGGTAAACATGTCTCTTTCAATTCTGGTTTCCTCAGTGTATATGCCCAGCAGTGGGATTGCTGGGCCATAAGGCAGTTGTATTTCCAGTTTTTTTTAAGGAATCTTCACACTCTTCTCCATAATGGCTGTTCTAGTTTGCATTCCCACCAACAGTGTAGGAGGGTTCCCGTTTCTCCACAACTTTTCCAGCATTTATTCCTTGTAGAGAAATGCTTTGGGATCGCAACCATTCTGACTGGCGTGAAATGGTATCTCATTGTGGTTTTGATTTGCAGTTCTCTGACAATGAGTGATGTTGAGCATCTTTTCATGTGTTTGTTAGCCATCTGTATGTCTTCTTTGGAGAAAGGTCTGTTTAGCTCTTTGGCCCATTTTTTGATTGGGTCGTTTATTTTTCTGGAATTGAGCTGCAGGAGTTGATTGTATATTTTTGAGTTAGTTGTTTGTCAGTTGCTTCATTTGCTATTATTTTCTACCATTCTGAAGGCTGTCTTTTCACCTTGCTTATAGTTTCCTTTCGGAGAAATCAATGGCAACCCACTCCAGTACTCTTGCCTGGAAAATCCCATGGATGGAAGAGCCTGGAAGGCTGCAGTCCATGGGGTCGCTAAGTCGGACATGACTGAGCGACTTCACTTTCACTTTTCGCTTTGATGCATTGGAGAAGGAAATGGCAATCCACTCCAGTGTTCTTGCCTGGAGGATCCCAGGGACAGGGGAGCCTGGTGGGCTGCCGTCTATGGGGTCACACAGAGTCAGACACGACTGAAGTGACTTAGCGATAGCAATAGTTTCCTTTGTTTTGCAGAAGCTTTTAAATTTAATTAGTTCCCATTTGTTTATTTTTGCTTTTATTCCCAATATTCTGGGAGGTGGGTCATAGAGGATCCTGCTGTGATTTATATAGGAGAGTGTTTTGCCTATGTTCTCCTCTAGGAGTTTTATAGTTTCTGGTCTTACATTTAGATCTTTAATCCATTTTGAGTTCATTTTTGTGCATGGTGTTAGGAAGTGTTCTAGTTTCATTCTTTCAGAAGTGATTGACCAGTTTTCCCAGCCTGGAATTATAATTACTATATAAAACCCACAAACAATATTACATGCAAAGATTTAGAAAGGTCAGCTATTCTATTTCAGCCAAATAAAGAACAGTTTTAACCCTATTCAGTTGGACGTAAAGGTGTGCAACAACTTTGCTGAGTTACTCCTAATCTACTACTATAAAAATCATCTTGGAAGGATCATATTTCAATTCAGTCTCCAAGAAAGAAGCATCTCTTCAATCTAATTTTATCCTAATTTCCTTTTTCTCCACTCCCTTTATAGAAAACTCCATTTCTATGAAAAGAATGTGACCGCCAAAGAGAATATAAAATACATATACATAGCACTATTTTTTCTTTATACAGCAATATGGCCAGTGTATAATTGAGGAAATAAGGAAGAAACACCTTCATGGAAATCTGATAGTAACACTAAAATTAAAGTTTATACTTTGCATAAATTTATAAACAATATTTGATAGTTGTTAATAAGGTCACTGGAACAAGATGTGAAAGATCCATACCAGATTAGACTATGTTGGAAAAAAGATCAGTTTTGAACAAAGTGATGAGTACCTAGCCTGGAATAAAATATCAACTAAACAATGCACATAAAGTGTTAGTTTTCTAGAGAAAAAGACAGTGCAATTATAACAGAATCTTCTATATAATCTCAATACTGTGTTTTACACTATATTTATTATTATTCTTATCTGAGAAGTATGTCTTAATAATTTTATCAAAAATCTGGCCATTTTCACCTGGCAGCAGTAGCAACAGAAGAAGAAAATAGCAGTTACTATCATATATTGCTGTTTGATCTAGATGGATTTTCCTGTTTAGGTCAATATCCTGCTGCCCAGATAGAATGAAATCATGCAGACTACTTTTTACCTATTTGAGCTGGAGATGCCATATGTAGATTTAGAGCTCGGATCTGTAGCCAGACTGGGTTAGTATATGACCCTTCCCACTTATTATCATTTCCTTCCTGGGATAGATTGCCTGAGCTTTCTAAACCTCATGTTTTCACTAAGTGTAATTAATCATTGTGTCTACATAGTCAATTAGTAATACATTAATAATATGTATAAGTAATTGCACCATAATTACCTATAGCAACATCTCTATATACATTGTTGTTTAGTTGCTAAATTGTGTCCACCTCTGTTGTCACCCCAATTTGTAGCCTGCCAGGTTCCTCTATCAGTGGGATTTCTCAGGCATGAATCCTGGAGTAGGTTTCCATTTCCTTCTCCAGGGGATCTTCCTGACCCAGGAATCAAACTTGCATCTCCTGTGTCTCCTACCTTAGCAGGTAGATTCTGTACCACTGAACCACCAGGAATTAGCTATCAGCTATTTACTGTCATTTGTAGTAACATTATTGTTGCTAGCAAGGTTTCATGAAGCACAAATGTATCTAGGTTAGTGCCCAAGTCAAGATTTTCTGTTACACATACTCTTACCTCTATTATAAATTCAGCTTTAAACCCTTAGATATTTAGAGTTCAGTGAAAAATTTTGTGGTTTTCACATTCAAATAGAGATAGCCATAGTTCACAACATTTTATTCCTAGATGTACTCGTCTATCAGAACAAATGCAATTTTGAGGGAGAATAGTCTCCTCCTTGTCCTCTGCTCACAGCACTATTACACAGATTCTGCCAAAAGATTTTTGAGCTCTAGTGATGGCAGTGTAAGAAATGAACTTGGGAAGGATGTGGGTAGTGAATGCTATCAGGAATCTTTTCTGTTTGTATATTCCCAGAACTGACACAGAATGTTGTAATTACAAATGTCTGAAGCTATGTTGTTGCGGATACATATTCTTGACTTTCTATGTGTTTCTATGCAATTAAAGCCCTAAAGATCTGAAAATTGCCTCTCTTCAGTTTTCTTTTTTCTCGGAAAAGCATGTAAAGATTTATGAGCACAATTTTAGGGTTAAAGTTTTTAAATATATATGCACATATAAAATATTTGTATGTATATGACACACACATACATTTATATATATGCATATACATACACATACTTGTGTGTGTTGTGTGCTAAGTTGCTTCAGTCATGTCTGACTCTGTGCAACCCTGCGGACTGTAGCCCACCAGGCTTCTCTGTCCGTGGTATTCTCCAGGCAAGAATACTGGAGTGGGTTCTCATACCCTTCTCCAGGGGATCTTCCTGACCCAGGGATCAAACCTGGATCTCCTGCATTTCAGGCAAAGTCTTTACTATCTGAGCTACTAAGAAACCCCCACACATACTTGTAATGATGAATTTTAAGTGTCTTGACCAGAGCACATTGTCAAGATATTTTGAGTAGAATTTAATCTGGGTGTGACTAAGGGTATTTCTGGGTGCAATTAGCATTTAAATCAGTAGATTTAGTAAGGAAGATAGCTCTTCCCAAGTGAATGAGTCTCATCTAGTCTGCTGAAGTCCTAAATAGAACAAAAGTCCTGGATAAGAAGAATTTGCTGTCTTTGATTGATGTCTTCCAGTTGGATCATCATTATTCCCCCAACTTTGGACTTAGCCTTGGCCTGGAATTTATACTTGGTTCTTCTTTTTCTCAGTTGTCAGTCTTGAACTGAAATTATACTCTTGGATCTCCTGCATCTGAAGCCTTAGGGAAATGGACTGAAGATATATCATTGGCTTTTCTGGGTCTCCAACTTGTATGTGCCTAATATGTAATATATTCAGGTGAGTTGAATATGCAAAGTGCATGATATAAATACATTGAAATCTGTCACAAGTAAATTGCAGCTGAATAGAGGAGGCAGCCATTAATAAGTGATTTCGGATCAGTAGAAAGAACAATCCTTGTGCTACTTTGGAAGAACTATTTTAGCATTGATTTCAGTGTTTTTTAAAAAGGCTTCATTTTAGGGGTAATGCTTGAACTGGCTCTGGAAAGGACAGAAGTTTGTCAAGCCAGATATTCAGCATGTTTATAGGCAATGAAGTGTAGAACAGCATGACACAATTAAGAAACTAGTTATTGTGCACCAACTGGCTGATCATTTAAAAAAGCACTGAGAGTAGAAACTGCAGAGAAGGTAAGTTGCAAATCTCAGGAGTCTTTTTATACTGTGCTAGATGTTTAGACACTTTCTCCTGGGTGATGGGTAGCCACTGGTTTGGTTTTAATCACTGGAGTGACAAAATCGATTTGTTCCTTAGAACAATTGTTGTGTCAGAAGTATAAAAGATGGAGTAGGAGGACAAGGTGGAAGAGTTCACACATTTCTTTTTCTTACTTCTAATATATTTCTTTACTTGGTTTTTCACAGACTTCTGAAGAAAAAAATGAGTATCTAGCCACTGTAAATATACATACTATTTTCACAATAAAAATAAAATGACCTACCTTAGTAATTGCAATCAATTTTTGTATGACAGCAATATGCTTAAAAATTGTTCTGGACTACAAATATCTTAAATGAAAAGCAGTGCATCCTTGGCTTCTCCAGGTATATTTAAGCAGGTATTTCAAATCAGAATGTAACTAAGAGAATTGACCCAGGCCATTTCAAAAGTCCTGAACAAATACTTTAACTTTTGTAGACATAATTCCTAGTTTGTATGTGTATATGTGGAATCTCTGGTGGGAACAATGGTTTCTACTGAACAGGAAGTCGGTTCCTCAACTGCAGAAAAAATATTAATCAATGTGAAATACTGTTTGGGAAATGGATATCAAGGTGTCACTTTTTTTTTTTTTAAATCTTTAATTCTTACATGCATTCCCAAACATGAACCCCCTCCCACCTCCCTCCCCATAACATCTTTCTGGGTCATCCCCATGCACCAGCCCCAAGCATGCTGCATCCTGCGTCAGACATAGACTGGCGATTCAATTCACATGATAGTATACATGTTAGAAGGTGTCACTTTTAACCAGACAGTTTTTGTTTTCAGCACTTTCCAATAAGGAAGTGCATTACTTTAAAAATATATAAAGGCATTTATGTGAGAATGAGTGGTTAAGCAACAGCAAAATAATTCAGATGAATTAAAGCTTAAGATACTTTCAAAAGTATTAGAGGCTTCATGCTGCATTACCTTCAAATGGGCCACTAACAAATGATCAATCTTCTACCTGGACTAGGGTCCAAGTCTATGAGTTGAACCCAAGACAAGTATATACCTTAGAGTTGACTCCTCTTAAAATAGATGTCAAGGAAACCTCTCTTACTTATGTTAATCTCATCTTTTTTTCTTGATCCTTTACTAGTTTTCTGATGGTAACAGAACATTGGGTGTGGTATAAGAGGTATAAAGGGGACATATAATACACTCTCCATCCAACTAAAAGTGCCCATTCTATATCATCAACCTCTTCATGTACTGTAAAATCAATTTTGAATATTGTTGGACATAAGAAAAATTCCTCAGTCCCTGGATGTTGAACTTTAAGGTCAGTTTGAAGAGTATAGTTCATTTTTTCTAAACACACTATCTTTTGGTAGAACACATACCTTTGTAAACAATCATGTCTGAGTCATCTAAGAAAATATCTACTCTGAGAAACACTGAATTCACATCTTTAGTCATAGATGTTTCTACAGGAAATTAAAAAAAAAAAAGTGTGTCCTTTTAATAATACTGAGTCCATCTAGGTAAACTTTTTTTTTCTTTTCTTTCTTTTTTTTCTTTTTTTTTTTGCTCTGCATTGTCTCAAAGACTTTAATATGCATGTGTGTGTGTGTGTGTGTGTGTATGTGTGTATGATAAGTTATGCCATATGTCATAGGATAATAAAAAATACAGAGTAATGAGCATGAAACAGGTAACTGCTTGGATGTAAGCTGTACAAAGTTCCTTGTTTTCAGTTATGATCTTTATGTTGCTTGGCCAGTCATTCAATACTGATCCTTCTCTGTAAGCACAATGGTCATTTTTATGAAATCACTTCATTTGTATGCGCAACAGTATTCCATCAGCAATATTTCATACTTTGTATTGCCCTCTATGACATTGAGCTGGCTGGGTTATGGAACCATAATAGCAGTGTGTGTAATACAACTCAGGTTTCCTAATTTCCTAGCAAGGAACTTATTTCATGATAGCACGTTAGCTCCTAACTTTAGCATTGACTACAAGGAGGATTTGGTTAAGGAAAGCTTCTCGGATCATGACTAGCTGGCCTATGCTTAAAACACACAACACTTTCATTCTCTAGAGAGCAATGATTGCCAGATATCTGTTTCTCAATCTCTCAGCTACATGAAGGGAAGTTACCAAAGTAGTTAATAAATAGTCACAGTAATGTGAACACCCATTAATGCTCACAAGTCAACATTTGGTAAGTAAGAGCAAGATACAGAAAATGATACAAAACGCTAACAGAATCATATAGGGAGAACATTTTACTATGACTTTGCAGGAAACTCAACTCTAATGATATTTTTTTTTGAGAATAAAAAACATGAATTTATAAATATTAATAGCAACTCCTAAATTTTGGAACTGGCTACACTACAGGTACATTCATGATGGGCACCTATAATTTTTAGGCTCAGTTTTTGACACAGTGTGGTCCACTGGAGAAGGAAATGGCAAACCACTTCAGTATTCTGGCCTTGAGAACCTGATGAACAGTACGGAAAGGCAAAATGGTACGATACTGAAAGAGGAACTCGCCAGGTTGAGAGGTGCCCAATATGCTACTGGAGATCAGTGGAGAAATAACTCCAGAAAGAATGAAGGGATGGAGCCAAAGCAAAAACCATACACAGTTGTGGATGTGACTGTTGACAGAAGCAAGGTCCGATGCTGTAAAGAGCAATATTGCATAGGAACCTGGAATGTTATGTCCATGAATCAAGGCTAATTGGAAGAGGCCAAACAGAAGACAGCAAGAATGAATGTCAACATTCTAGGAATCAGCAAACTAAAATGGACTGGAATGGGTGAATTTAACTCAGATGACCCTTATATCTACTACTGTGGGCAGGAATCCCTTAGAAAAAATTGAGTAGCCATCATGGTCAACAGAACAGTCTGAAGTGCAGTACTTGGATGCAATCTCAAAAACGACAGAATGGTCTCTGTTCGTTTCCAAGGCAAACCATTCAGTATCACAATAATCCAACTCTATGCACCAACCAGTAACATTGAAGAAGCTGACGTTGAACGGTTCTATAACGAACCTTTTATAACGAACACCCAAAAATGTCCTTTTCACTATAGGGGACTGGAATGCAAAGGAAGGAAGTCAAGAAACACCTGGAGTAACAGGCAAATTTGGCCTTGGAATATGGAATGAAGCAGGGCAAAGGCTAATAGAGTTTTGCCAAGAGAACGCACTGGTCATAGCAAACACCCTCTTCCAATAACACAAGAGAAGACTTTACACATGGACATCTCCAGATGGTCAACATCAAAATCAGATTGATTATATTGCATCCAAAGATGGAGAAACTCTAAACAGTCAGCAAAAACAAGACCAGGGTCTGATTGTGGCTCAGATCATGAACTCCTTATTGCCAAATTCAAACTTAAATTGAAGAAAGTAGGGAAAGCCACTAGACCATTCAGGTATGTCCTAAATCAAATCCCTTATGATTATACAGTGGAAGAGAGAAATATATTTAAGCGACTAGATATGACAGATAGAGTGCCTGATGAACTATGGACAGAGGTTCATGACATTGTATAGGAGACAGGGATCAAGACCATCCCCATGGAAAAGAAATGCAAAAAAGCAAAATGGTTGCTTTAGGAGGTCTTACAAATAGCTGTGAAAAGAAAACAAGTGAAAAACAAAGGAGAAAAGGAAAGATATAAGCATCTGAATGCAGAGTTCCAAAGAATAGTAAGGAGAAATAAGAAAGACTTCCTCACTGATCAATGCAAAGAAATAGAGGAAAACAACACAATGAGAAAGACTAGAGATCTCTTCAAGAAAATTAGAGATACCAAGGGAAAATTTCATGCAAAAATGGGCTTGATAAAGAATAAAAATGGTATGGATGTAACAGAAGCAGAAGATATTAAGAAGAGGTAGCAAGAACACAGAAGAACAGTATATAAAAAAAAATTTAACGATCAAGACAATCATGATGGTGTGATCAGTCACCTAGAGCCAGACATCCTGGAATGTGAAGTCAAGTGGGCCTTAGAAAGCATCACTATGAACAAAGCTAGTGGAGGTGAAGGAATTCCAGCTGAGCTGTTTCAAATCCTGAAAGATGATGCTGTGAAAGTGCTGCACTCAATATGCCAGCAAATTTGGAAAACTCAGCAGTGGCCACAGGACTGGAAAAGGTCCATTTTCATTCCAATCTCAAAGAAAGGCAATGCCAAAGAATGCTCAAACTACTGCACAATTGCACTTATCTCACATGCTAGTAAAGTAATGCTCAAAATTCTCCAAGCCAGGCTTCACCAATACGTGAACTGTGAACTTCCTGATGTTCAAGCTGGTTTTAGAAAAGGCAGAGGAACCAGAGATCAAATTGCCAACATCTGCTGGATCATGGAAAAAGCAAGAGAGTTCCAGAAAAACATATAGTTCTGCTTTATTGACTATGCCAAAGCCTTTGACTGTGTGGATCATGATAAACTGTGGAAAATTCTGAAAGAGATGGGAATACCAGACCACCTGACTTGCCTCTTGAGAAATCTGTATGTAGGTCAGGAAGCAACAGTTAGAACTGGACATGGAACAACAGACTGGCTCCAAATAGGGAAAGGAGTACGTCAAGGCTGTATATTGTCACCCTGCTTATTTAACTTATATGCAGAGTACATCATGAGAAACGCTGGGCTGGAAGAAGCACAAGCTGGAATCAAGACTACCAGGAGAAATATCAATAACCTCAGATATGTCGATAACAACACCCTTATGGCAGAAAGTGAAGAGGAACTAAAGAGCCTCTTGATGAAAGTGAAAGAGGAGAATGAAAAAGTAGGCTTAAATCTCAATATTCAGATAACGAAGATCATGGCATTCTGATCTCATCACTTAATGGGAAATAGATGGGGAAACAGTGGAAACAGTGTCAGACTTTATTTTTCTGGGCTCTAAAATCACTGCAGATGGTAATTGCAGACATGAAATTAAAAGACACTTACTCCTTGGAAGGAAAGTTATGACCAAACTAGATAGTATATTGAAAAGTGGAGATACTACCATGCCAACAAACATCCATCTTCAAGGCTATAGTTTTTCCAGTATTCTTGTATGGATGTGAGAGTTGGACTGTTAAGAAATGCTGAGCACTGAAGAATTGATGCTTTGTGCTGTGGTGTTGGAGAAGACTCTTGAGAGTCCCTTGGACTGCAAGGATATCCAACCAGTCCATTCTAAAGGAGATCAGTCCTGGATGTTCTTTGGAAGGAATGATGCTGAAGCTTAAACTCCAGTATTTTGGCCACCTCATGCAAAAAGTTGACTCATTGGAAAAGACTCTGATGCTGTGAGGGATTGGGGGCAGGAGGAGAAGGGACAACAGACAATGAGATTCCTGGATTGCATCACCGGCTCAATGGACCTGAGTTTGAGTGAACCCCTGGAGTTGGTGATGGACAGGAAGCCCTGGTGTGCTGCAATTCATGGGGTCGCAAAGAGTCGGACACGACTGAGCGACTGAACTGAACTTTATATCTTTAAGCTATTGTGCTTTTAATTAGATCTTAATATTTGTGAAATGTATCCAAAGAGAGTGAAAGTGTATTAGGAATTTCTCAGAGCACTAATTTTCATTCATTTTAATTAAATGTTAAGAGCTAGAGCACTTTTAGGAACATAGAATGCTATTACAAAATGAAAAGAATGAATTGGATAGCTTTCAAATACTGCTGATCTACTCAGTGACACGTCAGCAAACAAACAAAAACCTCTAAGTTAATTCTTACCGAACTGTAAACTAATTCCACAATCTTCCTAATAGCTTTTACTCCATTCATGTTTTACAAGCTTTCGTCCATGGTATACTTGCCTACCTTTAATGAGTGGAGTGGGAATGGAAAATGTACTATGTTTCAAAAATATGTATAATGGACTATGTACTCTACATCCTATGGCACAAAGATTAGTTAAGCAACAAATAATCTTGCTTCTAGTCCATACCTTTTTTCAGCCGGGCATTGTACTTTTCAGCCTACCTGTATCTAAGTGGAGTCATGCAACTATTTTGATCTTTGAAACAGGAGCAGAATTTTTCTGGGTCTATGTGTTTATATACAACTAGTGATGCTACCTAGTTTCTAATTAGTAACTTTCCATAGCTGTTATGCTTATGAGTAGATATCACCCCACTCCAGCACTCTTGCCTGGGAAGTCCCATGGAAGGAGGAGCCTGGTGGGCCACAGTCCGTGGGGTCGCTGGGAGTCAGACACGACTGAGTGACTTCACTTTCACTTTTCACTTTCATGCATTGGAGAAGATGGCAACCCACTCCAGCGTTCTTGCCTGGAGAATCCTGGGGACGGGGGAGTCTGGTGGGTTGCCATCTATGGGGTCACACAGAGTAGGACAAGACTGAAGTGACTTAGCAGCAGCAGCAGTAATACTTCTCCTTCTCTTCTTTTATAGAAAATTGGGTTATGCTGTGATGAAAATGGTTACATCACAGAAGTAAGAAGATTGGATTAAGAAATAAACTTCTAACCAGAAATACTTGCCTTAGACATTTTGTCAATGAATAATAAATTTATATACTGTGAAGGTGTGAAGATTAGTTTTGTTTCTGTTTTTGTTGGTATGCTATAGCAATTAGTCTAATCTAAATAATACATATATGTAATTCTCAAAATACCCTGAATTAGGTGTGATTTTTATGTTAATTTTATAGATGAATAAATTTAGATAAAAATAAATATTTTCACAAGTTGGTAAACTGCATGGGGATATATCTAATTGAGGTTTGTATAAATCTGAAGACCATGTGTTTAAATGGACATTTTACAATTGGGATATCTCTATCTCACAACTGGCCTCCTTAGTGGCTCTGATGGTAAAGAATCTGCCTGCAATACAAGAGACCTGGGTCTGATCTCTAGGTCAGGAAGATCCCATGGAGGAGGGCATGGCAACCCACTCCAGTATTCTTGCCTAGAGAATTCCATGGACAGATGAGCCTGGTGGGCCACAGCCCATGGAGTTGCAGAGTCAGACATAACTGAGTGACGAACACACATACACAAACACACACTACTGCACAATGGAATCCATTGAGTCAAAGATATTCTAGTCAGTAAGATAAAATAAATTGTTAGTCATTAAGTCATATCTGACTCTTTGTGATTCCATGGGTTGTAGCCTATCAGGCTCCTCTCTCCATGGAATTCTCCAGGCAGGAATACTGGAGTGGATTGTCATTTCCTTCTCTAAAGATAAAAGAAACACAGGCATTAAAGAAGATGGTATATTTGGTGGCTGATTTGAAGGTATTGTTTTTAAAATATCTTCATTCTTTTTTGCCATCTTTGCTATGCTACAATGTGGTTAGAGCATATTATTTGGTCCATTAATTTGGGGCTTGGTTGTATAACTTGCTTTGACCAAGACATGCGTATGGAAGTGGTGGGGTCTGTTAGGGGCAACAGCTTTTGAGATGTCATATTTTTCTGTATCTTTTCTTATGTTTCATTTTTGTATGTGAGAAAATTATAGATAGAGGCTGTTCTGTGCATCAAGGTTACAGAATGAATCACATCTGAATCTACTCCAGCAAAACACAGCTAAACCCATCTAAAATCATCTGATCTCAGCTACATTCAACTGACTCATAGATAATGTACACTACTATGAATGAGGAATAAATATTTCATGTTGGAAAACACTTAGACTCTGGGTTATTTATTGTCTGATGATATATTTGGTATAGGTAGAACCAAGGTTATGTGTAGGACTGTGGATTTCTGGTATAGCAAGAAGATATGATTGAAATAATGAGTTGAGGCTATACTGTGATTGGCCTTATATGATATGCCAAGAAGTTTAAAGTATATATTATAAGAACTAAGAGAGTTATTGAATGCATGATCTTGTGCTCCATTTTGGTTTACTGATATAAGCATTTCATTCTCTGACCACTGACAAAAAAAAAAAAAAAAGAAAAGAAAAGAAAGAAAGAAAGCTTGCTGAAGGAGGCAAGTATTAGAAAGGTAGTAAAAATGCCATGGTGCAAACAAGTCTTGTATTTGGTTCATACGTCATTCAAGATTGGCACATTTACCTTGATGTTTGAACACAATGGCCTGAGCATTGGCTTTCACTGTTAGTGCTTTAATGTAATCAAGTAACTAAAGCCAATGTTCTTAAACTTGAAGAAACACTGGGAGTAGTGTCACTGGTAAAGAGAGACAACTTTGTCTAGTCACTGGTTGGAGAGTGTACTCAATTGCTCTGGCTTTTCCTTTTGCTACCTGGGATTATCCAATGAACCAAAATAGAAATTCAAAAAAATAAATGATCCAGAAAGCACATGATGACAAAGCAAAGAGAAATGGGAGATAAGGAGAAAAAACAAACAAACCATAAAAGAACATCTTCCCTGCTCCACAAAGTAGTATAGCTGCCTCTCTGAAGCTGTCCTGTGGGACAGTGGTGTAGTACAATTGTACGCTGTGGCCAGTCAAGTCGTATACTCCCTCATATTTGTTTATTTCCTCCCTCCTTCAAGATTATTTTCTTTATGTTTGTTTCCTTTTAGTTTTTCTTTTTATCCACTAAATGGAACTTAGATGAATACAGTGAATGAAACAAAACAATGTTGGTTTCTGGTCTTCAGGTCAGAGAAAAGTGTTCACTAATAGAAATATTGGCTTGGCATTGAGACCTGAGTTTGAATCTAAATTAATTCAGTTATAATTTCAGTGATTGCAGATAATTTCCTTAAACTGCAAGCCTCATTTTCCTTATCTATCCAAGGAATTAATTGTTGCTTATAGAGTTGTAAAGTAATGTGAGTTAATCTGTACAGAATTATTAATAAACAGCACCATGTCCTGACAGTGTCAAAATATTCCTTAGAGGGAGAGATTGGGCCAAGGGGATATAGCAGAAAAAGAATTGGTGATAAATAAGCAGATGTATGATTTGGATATATAATCTGGATACTTGTCTTGCGATATGTAGATTAATCCTTATTAAGTATGAAGAATATTATAGTCCTTGCTTAGAGCCCTTGATATATGTTAATGCATTTAAAAGTTATAGCAGCTCTCTCTACAAGGCAGGCATGCAGACTGAGAAGTAGAGAGAGATGTTGAGTACATATCCATAGGGTATAAACTTTTGGAACTGGGACTCAAATCCAAGATGCATTTATAATCACTGTAGCAAAATGAAATGCATATTTTGTGAAAATCGTGAACAATTTAAACATTGACAAAACTAGGGTGAAGTGGCTGTAACAAAAAGACAGTCTTTATACTCTGTGTTTGGGGTTATTATTGACCGTAATTGCTAAGAAACCTACTTCATCATATAGACTAATGCTACAAGTAGTAGCATTTGAGCTTTTTTTTTTTTTTTTAACCTTAGGCAACACTGCTTAGGAGAGGCCAAAGATCTCATTGTGACAGATTCCTGAAAAAGAATTCCTAAAAATCATTTGAATGAACTGCCTTACATCATGCCCTACAGTTTTATCTCACATCTGTTTGTCCCAAAGGATGAGTGAATTAATAATGATAGCATTGAATTACATGAACTACATGAACATTTTTTTTTTTATGTAACTAGTACCTATAGGAGTGAGAGAAAATACCTCCAATTTAATTTTTATCAAAGCAAAGAGAATGCCTTAAAAAAATAAAATCTTTCTTTCTATGGGCAATATAAAGGTAATATGATCACCACATGGGTAAATATGTCTGATGGCAATGATTTGAACTGCGAGATTTTAAGAATAGAGAAGTAATCGAAAGAGAATTCTGGTAACTTTCAGTCAGCCTTTTTTTTTTCTTTCCCAGGTTTATTAAGTAGAGAAGTCAAAATAAATTTAGAAACAAACAACAACAATGAAAAACTTTGCAATGTATTTTGCCAGATGTATGCTAATGAAAAGTAAAATGAAAATAAAGCTATGAATGCATTTGCAAATTGAGAAGTGTGGTTCAGCCTTTTTGAGGAAAGGTGGTTATTATTATTTAAAAGTGTTTAAGTAATATAAAGTAAATCACTAAAAGAAGTTCAAAACATTATGAGTCAGAGCAACTAGTCATCTGTGTGTACGGGAAAAGAGATGTCCTGTGACTGTAAGACAAAAAAGAAAGTAGATGTGGCCTCTTAACGAGTTGTTTTAATTTGTGAACTTTGAGTTGTGACTTTTTTATCTGTATTGCTTTGCATTTATTTCACTTCTGCTGCATAGATCCAAGAGAAAGCTCAAGACACACAATCTCAGTGGAAGTTAGGTTTCTCTTCTCTACAAACTGCCTTTTAGGCCTCAAAATGGAGATCTCCAGGAAGTTTCTCTTTTTAGGTTATTTATTTATTTATTTTACTTTTTTATTTTTTTATTTTTTTAAATTAAATTTTATTTTTTAATGTAAATTTATGAGTTGTGACTTTTTAAAACTGAGTAAATAAAATTCATTAAAGGAACTAGATCCTGGGATAAAATAATCTGCTGAGGACAAAGTGCCAAGAGACTCAAATCACAGGTCACATCATTCAGCTACAGAGTCAAGAAATGTTCATATTTTAATTTTCTTTACCTTCTAATTATAATTTTAGTCATAATAGCATTAATAATTAAAAATGCCAATTATGGACATAGATATCTTAAATTTGTGCTTGGGTGTTCAGCCACTCAACCATATTGGACTCATTGAGACCACAAGGACTGTAGCGTGCCAGGCTCCTCTGTCCAGGGAATTTTCCAGGCAAGAATACTGAAGTGGGTTCCCATTTCCTACTCCAGGGGATCTTCCAGACCCAGGGACTGAACTCACATCTCTTGTGTCCCCTGCACTAGAAATGGAATCTTTACCACTGTGCCACCTGGGAGGATCCATCTAGAGCCTACATATTGCTTTTTCATGGTGTTTCAAGCCTCATAGATCTGAAAAGTAGTCTCAGATATCTAAGAAGTAGTACTTCTATTTCTGTTTCACAGATTTAAAGACGTTACCTCTTCAGGATTTGAACTTGCTATTGTAATTTTTTGGAATCTCTTGTTTTTAATTTATCAACGGTTAACTTTTGTAACCTCTTTCTATTTATTTTTACACAAATGCCATCTTCCTGTTGAGACCATTCTAGGTCACCCTTTTTAAAATTTCAATATTTTTTTTATCCTCCTTCCTTTCTATATTCCTCCCTCCCAAAACATATATTACCACCTAACATAATAAATCTTTTTTAACTACCCGACCTATTTCTTCTCTCATCCCTCCAGTGTGTAACGACTATGAGTGATATGTGTATGAGGTGTTCACAAACACCACACAATCTGATCGACAGTACTTGATTGAATTAATGATAGAATCAAAACATTAGGTGACTGAGGCAGAATTCAAATTCTGTCTTTCTGATTACATGTTTAGTGTTTGTTTTTTTTTTTAAACACCATTCAGAACATGAGATTGTGGGAAAGAGTTAATTTGTTGTTTAGTGGCTTCAATACAGGTCAGTTGCTCAGTCGTGTCCAACTCTTTGCGACCCCATGAATCGCAGCACACTAGGCCTCTCAGTCCATCTCCAACACCCGGAATTCACTCAGTTCACGTCCATCGAGTCAGAGATGCCATCCAGCCATCTCATCCTCTGTTGTTCCCTTCTTCTCCTGCCCCCAATCCCTCCCAGCATCAAAGTCTTTTCCAATGAGTCAACTCTTCGCCTGAGGTGGCCAAAGTACTGGACCTTCAGCTTTAGCATCATTGCTTCCAAAGAAATCCCAGGGTTGATCTCCTTCACAATGGACTGGTTGGATCTCCTTGTAGTCCAAGGGACTCTCAAGAGTCTTCTCCAACAGCACAATTCAAAAGCATCAATTCTTTGGCCCTCAGCCTTCCTCACAGTCCAACTCTCACATCCATACATGACTACTGGAAAAAATCATAGCCTTGACTAGATGGACCTTAGTGAGCAAAGTAATGTCTCTGCTTTTCAATATGCCATCTAGGTTGGTCATAACTTTTCTTCCAAGGAGTAAGCGTGTTTTAATTTCATGGCTGCAGTCACCATCTGCAGTGATTTTGGAGCCCAAAAAAATAAAGTCTGACACTGTTTTCACTGTTTCCCCTCTATTTCCCATGAAGTGATGGGACCGGATACCATGATCTTCGTTTTCTGAATGTTGAGCTTTAAGCCAACTTTTTCGCTCTCCTCTTTCACTTTCATCAAGAGGCTTTTTAGTTCCTCTTCTCTTTCTGACATAAGAGTGGTGTCATCTGCATATCTGAGATTATTGATAGTTCTCCCGGCAGTCTTGATTCCAGCTTGTGTTTCTTCCAGCCCAGCGTTTCTCATGATGTACTCTGCATATAAGTTAAATAAGCAGGGTGACAATATACAGCCTTGATGTACTCCTTTTCCTATGTTTTTCCATGTCCAGTTCTAACTGTTGCTTCCTGACCTGCATACAGATTTCTCAAGAGGCGGGTCAGGTGTTCTGGTATTCCCATCTCTTTCAGAATGTTCCACAGTTTCTTGTGATCCACACAGTCAAAGGCTTTGGCATAGTCAATAAAGCAGGAATAGATGTTTTTCTGGAACTCTTGCTTTTTCCATGATCCAGCAGGTGTTGGCAATTTAATCTCTAGTTCCTCTGCCTTTTCTAAAACCAGCTTGAACATCAGGAAGTTCATAGTTCACGTATTGTTGAAGCCTGGCTTGGAGAATTTTGAGCATTACTTTACTAGCATGCAAGATGAGTGCAGTTGTGCAGCAGTTTTGAGCATTCTTTGGCATTGCCTTTCTTTGGGATTGGAATGAAAACTGACCTTTTCGAGTCCTGTGGCCACTGCTGAGTTTTCCAAATTTGCTGGCATATTGAGTGCAGCATTTTCACAGCATCATCTTTCAGGATTTGAAACAGCTCAACTGGAATTCCACCACCTCCACTAGCTTTATTCATAGTGATGCTTTCTAAGGCCCACTTGACTTCACATTCTAGGATGTCTGGTTCTAGATGAGTGATTACACCATCGTGATTATCCGGGTCATGAAGATCTTTTTTGTACAGTTCTTCTGTGTATTCTTGCCACCTCTTCTTAATGTCTTCTGCTTCTGTTAGGTTCAGACCATTTATGTCCTTTATTGAGCCCATTTTGCATGAAATGTTCCCTTAGTATCTCTAATTTTCTTGAAGAGATCTCTAGTCTTTCCCATTCTGTTCTTTTCCTCTATTTCTTTGCATTGATCACTGAAGAAGGCTTTCTTATCTCTTCTTGCTATTCTTTGGAACTCTGCATTCAGATGCTTATATCTTTCCTTTTCTCCTTTGCTTTTCACTTCTCTTCTTTTCACAGCTATTTGTAATGCTTCCCCAGACAGCCATTTAGTGGCTTAGTTGTGTCTAACTCTTTGAGACCTCATGGACTGCAGCATGCCAGGCTTCTCTGTCATTTGCTGTCTCTTGGAGTTTGCTCACATTCATGTCCATTGAGTTTGTGATGCTATCTAACAATCTTTTTCTCTACATTCCTTCTCTTTTTGCCTTCAGTTTTTCTCAGAATCAAGGTCTTTTCCAATGAGTCAGTCCTTCACATTATTGACCAAAGTATTGGAGCTTCAGCTTCAACATCAGTCCTTCCAATGAATACTCAAGACTGATTTCCTTTAGGATTGCCTGTCTTGATCTCCTTGAAGTCCAAGGGACTCTTAAGAGTCTTCTCTAGCACTACAGTTCAAAAACATTAATTCTTCAGTGCCCAGTCTTCTTTATGGTCCAGCTCTCATATCTGTAAGTGACTACTGGAAAAACCTTAGCTTTGACTATACAGACCTTTGTTAGCAAAGTGATATTTCTGCTTTTTAATGTGCTGTCTAAGTTTGTCATAACTTTCCTTGCAAGGAGCAAGCTTCTTTTAATTTCAGGGGAAAATCTGGAATGGTTCAAATGTGGTTAACATTTATCAAATCGTCTTTTTAATGTGAAGAATCAACAGATTTATATTCATAAGTATATGTATTCCAACAGATTTTGGCTCTCAGAAAGTAGTTTCTTAAATAATATTAAAAGTTTTATTTTTGCATATTTCTGTTTTAGCCCTCAGACTGCTATAACAGATTTGGTGGCTTATAAACAAAGAGATGTATTTCTTACCATTCTAGAGACTGGAACTCTGAGACTAAGTTGTCAGCTTGGTGGGATTCTAGTAAGAGCTCTCATACAGGTTGCAGATGGTTAACTTCTCAGCATAGCCTTATATGGAAGAGGTCAGAGAGAAGAAGCAAGGTCTAACCCCACAAGAAGGGGACTTATAAGGGCAGTATTACCATTCAACAGGGCTCCATTTCTATCCCTTCATCCAATCCTTCCAAAGTTCTACTTCTTAAATCATCATATTATGAAGTAGGGTTTCAAAATATGAATTTGGATGGAACACAAACATACAACCATAATGTATTTCTTCACACACACACACACACACACACACACACACACACACACACACACACAAATTGTAAGATGAAAGATGTCTAAATCAACAAATGGGAGGTGGATTCTATTTATGGACCTGCTAAATGTAGTCACTCAGAAGTTCTCTATCTTCTCTGAAATTTAGTTTTGTCAGCAAAAGTAAGAGGGAATTGCAAACTGAATATTTTTATTCTAAAGTTACCAGAGTAAATCCTTTGGAATTTTTTTTTTTCTGTTTTGTCTCACTATAACTCATTTAAAAACAGAATTAGTTTCTTAGATGACCTAAATCTGTCTCTTGAGAAATAAAATATTCTTGTGTTTGCAGTGGCTATAGTACCAAAAATAGGCTTTCATAGAGCCAGAAACATGCTAGGTTGAAGTTAACTTTTCTTTGTCACAATTTTGGACAATAGACATCTAAAAGTACTAATGTTTGAATATTTATATTCTCTACTGGGGCCCTTGAAACTACAATGGAAGAAATTCAACCAGAATATTTATATTAGAGTATAATCTCATGTGGAAGGAAGTTGAAATTGTTGACCAAGAATTCTTATCACCTTTAGATATTTTGTGATTTTTCCCTCCAAGTTAAATATATATATATATATATATATATATATATGTTTCAAGGTTTGTGAACATAATTGTAATGTGAACTATTATACAACTGCCTTTGAGACTTCATAGACAGATGAATTTTGCTGTTACTATTGAATAGAGATGACAATTCATTTATGAACACTCAAACAGCATTTGTGACATTTAATGAATGTCAAAGGTTAAAACATCCATTATAGTTGTTAATTTTGAAGATGCAATTTATATGTTATTACGTTTTCTGGGCATCTGAAAAACTTATCTGCAAAATGATGTAAGATTCCTGCAGAGTTTCATGGATTATGAAATTGTTTGAAACGTTATATGCCAAGTGATAAGTATCACTGTCATTTTTCCAAAATTGAAGAAAGAAAAAAAAAAAACATATAATCACCAGACTTTCTAACAAATCAGAGAGCCAAGGAAAAAACAATTGTTCTATATTTTAAAAACTGATGTAGTATTTTCAGTTCAGTCGCTCAGCCGTGTCCGTCTCTTTGCGACCCCATGGACTGCAGCACCCCAGGCTTCCCTGTCCATCAACAACTCCTGGAGCTTGCTCAGACTCATATCCATTGAGTTTGTGATGCCATCCAACCATCTCATCCTCTGTCATCCCCTTCTCCTGCCTCCAATCTTTCCCAGCATCAGGGTCTTTTCCAGTGAGTCAGTTCTTTGCATCAGGTGGCCAAAGTATTGGAGTTTCAGCTTCAGCATCAGTTCTTCCAATGAATATCCAGGACTGATTTCCTTTAGGATTGACTGGTTGGATCCCCTTGCAGTCCAAGGAACTCTCAAGAGTCTTTTCCAACATCACAGATCAAAATATCAGTTCTTCCATGCTCAGCTTTCTTTATAGTCCAACTCTCACATCCATACATGACTACTGGGAAAAACCATAGCTTTGACTAGATGGACCTTGTTGGTAAAGTAATGGCTCTGCCTTTTAATATGCTTTCTAGGTTTGTCATAGCTTTTCTTTCAAGGAGAAAGCATCTTTTAAGCTCAGGGTGGTAGTCACCATCTGCAGTGATTTTGGAGCCAAGAAACGTCTCTATTATATTCCTAATTCCCTGAAATTTAGACAGTTATTTAGACTATTTTGCATAGAATACATAAAAATGCAATTCCATTTCCCAATTGTTGTAATTTGACTGAAGTTTGCACCTTGGGGCTTCCCTGGTGGCTCAGAGGTTAAAGCATCTGCCTACGATGCAGGAGACCTGGGTTCGATCCCTGGGTCGGGAAGATCCCCTGGAGAAGGAAATGGCAACCCACTCCAGTACTCTTGCCTGGAGAATCCCATGGACGGATTCCTGGTTGGCTACAGTCCACGGGGTCGCAAAGAATTGGACACGACTGAATGACTTTGCTTCATATAAGAAAGTTCAGATGAAAAAAGAAACAGGAAAATTATTGCTATATCAAAATTTATAGTCTCAGATAATGGAATTTCACTGACTAATACCATGAGAAAGAAAAAAATCCTCTGATAACATAAAATGCTTGTGATGAGCATTCCTAAAGAATAGCAATGCACCTGACACAGCAGTTTGTTTTGTTAAGCAAAGGCTTAGAGAAACCCTAACTCCTAAATATGTCTTACATTTCTTCATCTACTGTTTTACATTGCTCAGGAAGTTTCTAGTTTCTTGAGAAATGTATGGTAGTGATTTAATACTACAGAACTTTTCTCAGGCAAATTGAATAAAAGAACTTAAAGAGTATTTAATATAATGCATGCAATAAAGCCCTTATTATTGAAAAGAAATCATTTTAATGTTCTTTGGTCAGACTGACTGTCTTCAGAGATTGGTTTTGATGAAAAAAAAAAAATGTGCCTTGCTAATATCTACGCTAGGGAAGAAAACCTAGAAATTGCATTATCCTTTGTTTAGATCTCAAGCAAACAAGCTAATAACTTCCTACTCAGCTGTTTGTATTTTGATTATAGGCCATTAATGGGCATTATAAAATGAGAAATGTTTGCTTAGACTTTTTCCATGGATATTTCAACTTTTTATTAATGTCAAGTTCAGTCAATTCTTTCATAAGTTAGAATATTAGTAAAAAACATGGCTTAACTTAAGCTAAATATCAAATGGTTACCAAACTATACGGTGAACTTCATATTTCCTTAGTAAAGTCCTTTTCTTCCTAGGTAGAACAAAAGTTCAAACTAGGGATCTGAATTACAACAATTGTTACTAACAAGAGAGACATTTGAATTATCTCAGACATTTAGCTTGTCAATTTATATTACCTGAGGATAACCATAAAAGTTCTCAGTCTTTTATCTGTATTTTCTTTATTAATATGTCATTACAATTTTTAAGACAATAGATAAACTGGCTGTGAGTTTGATAAGGATTAATGGGAGAAGAATGGATAATTAGAAACAGATTTATTGAGGGCTCTGAGCCAGAGAATAGGGCAATATACAGCTGGAAGGATGGTCATTGCTACAGAGGAGAAAAGTTTTGTCTAATTGAGAGTTGGGTGGTAGTATTGACTCTTCTTTGAAGCTAGCTGCTTTAGTAGAAGAATTTCAATGTTTAAGTACTTAGGAACAGATGTCTAATTCCTACTATTATTTGTTATCCCCCCCACATTGGGAAATAATTGCTTATTATTCAATCATCTCTACTTTCAAAGAGTAAAAGCTAACTTTATGGTAGTATTTGAGCAACACAACAAATTATATTTCCTCATCTCTAGAGTCTTTCTTCCTCTCCCATTCAGTCAAGTATTCTGTTTACTATATCTTTATTTAACAAATTAACTAAAACTATAAAATCAAAGTCATGTCCCTTTCAGGCTTTAATTTGTAGGGCAACTTGCAATGTACAAGGTGTTAATATGTACAGATATTTTCTCTCAAAAATCAAGGGATGCATTAATGAAACTCATTTAACAAATAAGAAATTGGTGGCTCATAGATTACTGAATAATTTGCCAAATATCATATTTATGTTTTTGTTTAGTGGTTCAATCCTGTCCAACTCTTACAACCCCATGGACTGAAGCATGCCAGGCTTCTCTGATGTTCCCTATCTCCCAGAGTTTGCTCAAATTCATGTCCATTGAGATGGTAATGCCATCTAACCATCTCATCCTCTGTCCTACCCATTCTCCTCCTGTCCTGAAACATCAGGATCTTTTTCCAAGGTAACCAAAGTATTGGAGTTTCAGCTTCAGCATCAGTTCTTCCAATGAATATTCAAGACCAATTTCCTTTAGGTCTGTCTGGTTTGAACTCTTGCTGTCTAAGGACTTTCAAGAGTCTCCTCAAACACCACAGCTTGAAAGCATCAATTCTTTGGCACTCAGCCTTCTTTATGATCCGGCTCTTAACATCTGTACATCACTACTGGAAAAACCATAGATCTGACTAGATGGACCTTTGTCAACAAAGTGATGTCTATACTTTTTAATATGCTGTCTAGGTTTGTCATAGCTTTTCTTCCAAGGAGCAAGTGTTTTTTTAATTTCATGGCTGCAGTCTCTGTGCTCAGTGATTTTGGAGCCTGAGAAATAAAATCTGTCACTGTTTTCATTATTTTTCCATCTATTTGCCATTAAGTAATGGGGCTGCATGCCATGACCTTAGTTTTTTGAGTGTTGAGTTTTAAGCCAGCTTTTTCACTCTCCTCTTTCATTTTCATCATGAGGCTCTTAGTTCCTCTTTGCTTTCCACCTTTAGGTGGTTGATATTTCTCCCAGTGGTCTTGATTCCAGCTTGTGATTCGTCCAGCCTGGCATTTCACATGTCACATGATGTATTTTGCATAGACATTAAATAAGCATTGTGACAATATACAGACTTGACATACACCTTTTCCAATTTTGAACCAGTTAGTTGTTCCATGTCCATTTCTAACTGTTGCTTCTTGACATGCATACAGGTTTCTCAGGAGCCAGGTAAAGTTGTCTGGTATTTTTATGTTTTTGAGAATTTTCCACAGTATGTTTGATCCAAACAGTCAAGGGCTTTAGTGTAGTCAATGAAGCAGGTGTCTTTTCTGGAATTCCCTTGATTTTTCCATGATCCAGTGAAGACTGGCAATTTCACCCTCGGTCCTCTACCTTTTCTAAATCCAACTTGAACATCTTGAAGGTCTCAATTCAAGTATTACTGAAGCCCAGCTGGAATGATTTTGAACATAATCTTGCTAGTATGTGAAATGGTAATTTGAGCATTCTTTGGCATAGCCTTTCCTTGGGATTGGAGTGAAAATGGACTTTTTCCTGTCATGTGGCAACTGCTGAGTTTTCAAAATTTGCTAGCATTATTGAGTGCAGCACTTTAACAGCATCAACTTTTAGGATTCAAAATAACTCAGTTGGAATTCCATCATCTCCACTAGCTTTGATAATAATAATTCTTCCTAAGACCCCCTTGACTTCACACTCTAGGATGTCTGGCTCTAAGTAAGTGACCACACCACTGTGGTAATCCACTAAGACCTCTTTTGTACAGTTCATCTGTGTTTTCTTGCCACCTCTTCTTAATACCTTCTGCTTCTGTTGGGTCCATACCATTTCTGCTCATCTTTTCATGGAATATTCACTTTGTATCTCTAATTTTCTTGAAAAATTGTTTAGCTTGGGTGTGTATGTGTATGTATGTATGTGTATGCATATGCTCAGTCATGCCCAATTCTTTTCAATCCATGGATTGTAGCCCCCCAGGCTCTTCTCTCCATGGAGTTTTCAAGCAAGAATACTGGATTGGGTAGCCATTTCCCATTCCAGGGGATCTTCCTGGCCCAGAGGACCAAAGCCACGTCTCTTGTGTCTCCTGCATGATAAGTAGATTCTTTACCACTGCACCACCTGGGAATCCTTAACTTGGGTATAGAGCCTAAATATTCTGACATTTGGTTTGTACTTCTTTGACACACTTCTATATAAGGCATTTCTAAAGCAATGAAACCTTAAATATTCCTCAATATTAAAATTTTGGATGGTACCCTATAAGTAAAGACAAGGGAAGGAGATCAACATTAGAGATTTCTAAGAAGCAAAAATGTCCATAAAGAAATCCTGGAGGACACAACAGTTAATGCTTTATCATCAGAGCTTTAAAGAGAGACATGCCAGAATAGAAACATGTGCAGCCATTTCTCTGATATGGGGGTTCACATTCAGGAGTGTGGACATTAAGGTAGAAGTAAGCCCCTAGTGACGCTAGTGGTAAAGACATGCCTGTCAATGCAGGAGATGTAAGAGACGTGGGTTCAATCCCTGGATTTAGAAGATTCTCTGGAGGAGGAAATGATGACCCACTCCAGTATTATTGCCTGGAGAATCCCATGCACAGAGGAGCCTGGTGGGCTACAGTCTATAGGGTTGCAAAGAGCCAGCCACTGAAGCGACTTAGCATATTCAAGAATACTTGATGAAGGTGACATTTTCCCTTGACAGTCAGTTAGGATTCAGACATGCACATATGGGAGAGTTAGGGCACTGTGACTATAGAGTGATATGGACAAGTCTAAAAGTTATGAAGAATGACAGTTAAGTGTTGTAACTAGGACTCTACTTTGTGAGAGAATATAGACTTGTGAAATGTTTGTAACATAAATAGAGAAATATAAAGTTGGGTTCAGATAATAGCAGTGAGTGTTTTAAACAATAGTTTAAGGATTTTAGACTTCAGAAATCAGAAAGAGATTTTACTGATCTTCGGCTAACTTTACAGAACTTTGAACTAATGCAGGTATGTTAATCTGACAGCAGTTTCACAAAACATTCGATGTGGGAATGCCAAAGTTAAATATAGTGAGCTTCCATATAGAGATTGAAGGAGTCCAGATGCCACATTGTAATCAGATGTTAGCATCTGGAGGTGGTATCCACAATAGTGTATTTGTTTTATTCAGGATTATTCAGTATGTATTTCACAGAGATTGGATGTGTGTACCAAATTTTCACTGAAATCCAGGCCCTATTATAAATAGACTTTGACATTTCAGGTTAGTTTATTTACTATTTTTATAAAATGGGAGAGATTACTGATATTTATTTATATTCCCTAGAAATTTACTAGGAGAATAATTCTGAGCTTCTCTTCAAACATGAATGTGTGACTTAAAGTTGTAAACACTTAGTATAAAGGTGGTCAATAGCAATTATAACAGTGCTTTCAATGTTATTTAGAAGTCATGCAGAGAATTAAAGAACAGAATCAGATCCATTAATCTAAATTTACAAATAAATATTTCATAGGAATAACAGATAAAATTAATCATATCATGTTTTATATTTTATTTTTGGCAATGACTCAATGACTTAATAATGTTCAGTAACACAAGATGAACAACTGTCCCAATTGTCTATGACTATGTAAGTTTTTTAATAACATTGAAAGTCTCACATCAGGAAAACCCATTATCCCAGGAAAATCAGAATGTTTCATCACTCTAAATATTTCAGTATAATTAGAAGTAGCTGTTAATATCTTGTGTAGAATTGGTAATTTTAATTTATAAGTTATAAATGGCTTAACATATGCCTGGGCACTCTTGGATTAATCAAGTCAGAGACTTTAAACTCAAACAGCTTCCCTACTTTTGAATGATCAGTTACAGTCAAGATTGAAGGCATGTTTTAAACTCTATCAAAAATAAATGTCATTTTCTATTTTAAACATATTTGTGCATTATTCACTCTATTATTTTAACTTGTGTATCAACATAACCAACGTAATATGTGTTTTACAACATAGCAGAGTTCAACAGATAGAATTATATCTAGTATTCAATTCTAAAAAAGAGAAAGGTCTCCTTTTTTTAAAACTGAGGGACAATTTAAAGAGATAAATGTTTAAAAAGTTGAAATGAATTTAATATTTTGGCACAAATAGTCTATGACCTGCAATGGGACACTTTCACATACTTGTTAATGTGAAAACAAGTCGAGATTATTCTCATTGAAGTTATGATATATCTGAAATGTAACCTGACATAAAAAAAAGCTATGGAATATGGAGAAGAGTGTGCACATACACATATGTACACACGTGAATATACATGCACACACACACACACACACACACACATACATACACACTGCTGCTGCTGCTGCTGCTGCAAAGTCACTTCAGTCATGTCCCAATCTGTGTGACCCCATAAACGGCAGTCCACCGGGCTCCCCCATCCCTGGGATTCTCCAGGCAAGAACACTAGAGTGGGTTGCTATTTCCTTCTCCAATGCATGAAAGTGAAATGTGAAAGTGAAGTCGCTCAGTCGTGTCTGACTCTTAGTGACCCCATGGACTGCAGCCTACCAGGCTCCTCCATCCATGGGATTTTCCAGGTAAGAGTACTGGAGTGGGGTGCCATTGCCTTCTCCGACACACACACACACACACACACACACACACACACACACACACACACAATCTCTTTTGTAAGTGCAGTAAGATCCAGGTAAGCTGCTCCAACATAGCTACACAATGTAGTAACATCTCTCTCCCCAACCAGTCTTCTCCTATGTCTAGTGTAAGGAAATACAGTCCCTTTTAATATTATTCTTATTAGAGATGTATTCAAGAGCAAGGAGAGTCAGTTTTCCTTCACCAGGTGATTTTATGGGTAGGTGATTTCCCTTTGATGGTGATCCAGCTAAACTACCATAGATAGCATGTCTGGCATTCTGGCTCAGTTTTACTGTTTCCTCCTCTCTTGCTAAATCACCTAACACAGAACACTATCTTAACACTCTTCAATTCAGTTCAGTCCCTCAGTTGTGTCTGACTCTTTGTGACCCCATGGACTGCAGCACGCCAGGCCTCCCTGTCCATCACCAACTCCCGGAGTCCACCCAAATCCATGTTCATTGAGTCAGTGATGTCATCCAACAATCTGATCCTCTGTCATCCCCTTCTAGTCCTGCCCTCAATTTTTCCCAGCATCAGGGTTTTTTTTTTTTTTCAAACTAGTCAGTTCTTCATATCCTTAGCACAAAATTTAAAACTTTTCTTTTAGTTAATGGTCTAAGAATTATGTATATTAAAATGAATTTTTAAGGCTCATGATTTTTGTAAAATTCTAATTACTAAAATAGAAATGAGTAGGAATAACATGAGGAGTTGAGAAATATTTCTGTCACAAGGCATATCACACAGGGGAAATGAAGTTGATAGCCAAAGTGAATTTATTAAGTCAAATTTTAATGATAGGTAGCTTCTGTTCTTTACTACTAGCGCCAAATTCCTGATTCATATTGATCTATTGATATGCTAGTATAGCTCAACATATAGTTAATTAGCTATTTCTTTATAGGGAAATCTTATGAAAGACCAAAAGATGCAGATACTGGCAAATTTTAAATATACATATATATAACACAGAAGATTGTCCTGGGTCGAAATCTTTTCTCTATCATGACCTAATTGTGTGACTTTGAGGAAACTTACTTGAATTCTATGCACATGTGTATTTATGAAGCTAAAGTAATTGTGGCTTAAGGTCTTTCCTAGATTAAAAAAAAAATTAGGACTTACAACTTCTGTTGTCTTTGATTATACTTAATTGGCTTGCAAAAAAGAAAACAAAACTCTTAGCAGGTTAGCCTCTTTGGGGCACCTGCATAGCACTAGTTGTGTATTCTGTAGTGACATAAGATGTTCTAAAGCACTCTAGGATGCCACCTGCTTACCCACTGAGTTTCAATATTCCCACAAACCAAGGCATTTTGGCCCAGGCCTTTTGCTAGTTCTCAATTTTGTTAGCTTCTCTCTACTTTTCATATGGTTCCAGAATATTTTCCTTACGAACAGCCTCAATAGCTGGATTCCAAAAATGCTATATTTCCTAGTCCTCTGTTTCCTCAAGGAAGAGGCAGCCCAGTGCCCAGAACTTGTCTCTGTCTTGGAACAGTTATTGAAAGCCACAGTCCTGCCAAACATCTAACTCTCGGCAATGCCACAACTCATTTTAGGGATTTTATTTTGAGACCAGTTTTTACATAAGTTATCTTAAAAAGGAGGCATCAGCTTTTCAGGGGTATTTGAGACCTCATAAAAGTTTGTGAGTATTACAAAGTGTGTGTGTGTGTGTGTGTGTGTGTATGCGCACTCCATTGTGTTTGACACTTTGGATGGCATGGACTGTAATCTGCCAGGCTTTTTTGTCCATGGTATTTCCCAGGCAAGAATCCTGAAGAGAGTTGCCATTTCCTTTTCTTGGGGACCAGGGGTCAAACACTTACCCACTGTGTCTCCCGCATTGCAGAATTTTTACTGACTCAGGCATCTGGGAAGTACTATTAAGAACTATCAGTTCAGTTCAGTTCAGTCACTCAGTCGTGTCCAACGTTTTGTGACCCCATGAATCGCAGAACGCCAGGCCTCCCTGTCCATCACCATCTCCCGGAGTTCACTCAGACTCACGTCCATTGAGTTGGTGATGACATTCAGCCATCTCATCCTCTATTGTCCCCATTTCCCCCTGCCCCCAATAGCTCCCAGCATCAGTCTTTTCCAATGAGTCAAATCGTTGCATGAGATGGCCAGAGTACTGGAGTTTCAGCTTTAGCATCATTCCTTCCAAAGAACACCCAGGACTGATCTCCTTCAGAATGGACTGGTTGGATCTCCTTGCAGTTCATGGGACTCTCAAGAGTCTTCACCAACACCACAGCTCAAAACCATCAATTCTTCAGTGCTCAGCTTTCTGCACAGTCCAACTCTCAGATCCATACATGACCACTGGAAAAACTAAACCCTTGACTAGATGGACCTTTGTTGGCCAAGTAATATCTCTGCTTTTGAATATACTATCTAGGTTGGTCATAACTTTTCTTCCAAGGAGTAAATGTCTTTTAATTTCATGGCTAAAATCACCATCTGCAGTGATTTTGGAGCCCCAAAAAATAAAGTCTGACACTGTTTGAACTGTTTCCCCATCTATTTCCCATGAAGTGATGGGATCAGATGCCATGATCTTCATTTTCTGAATGTTGAGCTTTAAGCCAACTTTTTCACTCTCCTCTTTCACTTTCATTAAGAGGATTTTTAGTTCCTCTTCACTTTTTGCCATAAGGGTGGTGTCATCTGCATATCTGAGGTTATTGATATTTCTCCCAACATTCTTGATTCCAGCTTGCGCTTCTTCCAGCCCAGCGTTTCTCATGATGGACTCTGCATAGAAGTTAATTAAGCAGGGTGACAATATACAGCCTTGAGCTACTCCTTTTCCTATTTGGAACCAGTCCGTTGTTCCATGTCCAGTTCTAATTCTTGTTTCCTGACCTGCATATAGATTTCTCAAGAGGCAGGTCAGGTGGTCTGTATTCCCATCTCTTTCAGAATTTTCCACAGTTTATTGTGATCCACACAGTCAAAGGCTTTGGCATAGTCAATAAAGCAGAAATAGATGTTTTTCTGGAACTCTCTCACTTTTTCCATGATCCAGCTGATGTTGGCAATTTGAACTCTGGTTCCTCTGCCTTTTCTAAAACCAGCTTGAACATCAGGAAGTTCACGGTTCATGTATTGCTGAAACCTAGCTTGGAGAATTTTGAGCATTACTTTACTTGCATGTGAGATGAGTGCAATTGTGCACTTGAGCATTGAGCATTCTTGACATTGCCTTTCTTTGGGATTGGAATGAAAACAGACCTTTTCTAGTCCTATGGCCACAGCTGAGTTTTCCAAATTCGCTTGCATATTGAGCGCAGCACTTTCTCAACATCATCTTTCAGGATTTGAAATAGCTCAACTGGAATTCCATCACCTCCACTAGCTTTGTTCATAGTGATGCTTTCTAAGGCCCACTTGACTTCACATTCCAGGATGTCTGGCTCTAGGTGAGTGGTCACACCATTGTGATTATCTTGGTTGTGAAGATCTTTTTTGTACAGTTCCTCTGTGTATTCTTGCCACCTTTTCTTAATATCTTCTGCTTCTGTTAGGTCCATACCATTTCTGTCCTTTATCGAGCCCATCTTTGCATGAAATTTTCCTTTGATATCTCTAATTTTCCTAAAGAGATCTCTGCTGCTTCTGCTAAGTGACTTCAGTCATGTTCGACTCTGTGTGACACCATAGACGGCAGTCCATCAGGCTCCCCCATCCCTCAGATTCTTAAGGCAAGAACACTGGAGTGGGCTGCCATTTTCTTCTCCAATGCATGAGAGTGAAAAGTAAAGTGAAGTCTCTCAGTCGTGTCCGACTCTTAGCGACCCCATGGACTGTAGCCCATCAGGCTCCTCCATCCATGGGATTTTCCAGGCAAGAGTACTGGAGTAGGGTGCCATTGCCTTCTCCAAAAGAGATCTCTAGTCTTTCCCATTCTATTGTTTTCCTCTATTTCTTTGCATTGAGATACCCTAACAAAAGACCATGTGGGAGTGGGCCTGAGTCATCTCTGTGCTCTCCAAACACACTTGGATTAGTGGTCATTTACCTTCTGAGATAAAGATTACTCCAAGTCCCTAAGTAAGTTCTTCTGGTTGCATCTCTTACACCTTCTACCTTTTTTCTCTTCCCTATGAACTAGCCTGTGATTAAATTCCTAGAACATTTTATTTCAGAACAAATAGAATTTTATTTCAGATGCTCCTTGTGAAATCACAGGGGTATTTATTATAATCTATAATTTTAAATATTCTCCTTGATTTTCTCCCAAGTTCAGAAATTTTTGTCTCTCTTGTGACCATTTGTTGTGTAACAAAGATGATATTTTATATATATATATATATATACATATTTAACATATTAAATGGGAGAGTGATATAAATGCAAGGTTTTAATAGTTTTTACTTTTCTTTTCCTACAACTTTTCTATATCTCTATCTCTATATAAATGATTAAATTGCCTTATGATTAGGGAGCCATATCAACAAACTGAACAACAAACTTATAACTTGTTTGCAGTCATATTTTCACATTTTCCTTCATGTTAACAAATTAAAACTTGTATATCTTTAATTGCTAGATTAAATATATATGTAGTTGTGCTAAGTCATGCCTGACTCTTTGTGATGCCATGGACAGGGGCCTGCAGTCTCCTCATTTTTTTTTGGAATTTTCCAAGCAATTATGTGTTTATTATAACAGTTATGCATAATTCTGTGTCTATTATTATAAAATAGTATTATATTTGCATATATTGTATTATATATATATATATATATATATATACAGAGAGAGAAAATGTATTAATGAACATGTTTATATAAAATTATATATATGAAAATTTCCTCTTTACAGAGGATGTTAACAAATAGATATAATGCATATTGAAGGAAAATAGAAATCAAAATTGTGCAATCAAATAACTTGGACAGATTCTATCATTATTTTCACAAGCAATTAGATGAAAATCATTGGGAAACATATTCACAATATTGTCTCATTGATTGTTTGGTAATAACAAAAGGAAAAACAAAAAATTGCAGGGGTAAGATCTACAAATATTGCCTTAACTACATTATCAAGCTGCAGCTTTCATCATACAATGGGGAAAAAAATGACATTATATACCTCTAGATAAGATTCTATATCAAGTATACAACATTGAATATAAAGCTACCAAAATGCTTAACCTGAAATTGAATTAAATCTCTAGCTCAAAGTAATTTCTAATTCACAGAAAATTTAGAGGAACAATTTAAACTACATCATGAAGAAACAGAAAACTCCAGAATAGGGGAGATTCTTCAAGAAAGCTTATTTGAACACTTGTAAAAATCAGTATCAAACCCCACACAAATAAGAATACCTATTTACCTTAAAAGCAAGTGAAGCAGCATGTAAACTAAAAAGTTCAGTTCAGTCCAGTCGCTAAGTCATGTCCGACTCTTTGCGACCCCATGATCGCAGCTCGCCAGGCCTCCCTGTCCATCACCAACCCCCAGAGTTCACTCAGACTCACATCCATCGAGTCAGTGATGCCATCCAGCCATCGATCCTCTGTCCTCCCCTTCTCCTCTTGCCCCCAATCCCGCCCAGCATCAGAGTCATTTCCAACTCTTCACATGAGGTAAAAAGCAATACGTAAATTTTGGATTGATTCTTTGTTTAAAAATGTCAATAAATGATATATTTTGCGGACAATGGCAAAAAATCATACACAATTAAGGCGTTAAAGTTTACTAGAAATTTAAGTGATATATATGGCTTTAAATTTATGACATATCGGTTATGTATATGTACATATGAAGTATATATTCATATGCATACACATCCATGCTATATATGTATATACATATATATAAACATATATAATGTTATCATTATATAGGGAAGCATCTTTAAATTTAGAGATGCCTGTTAAATTATTTATGAGGAAAAAAAAGTAACCAACTTTCAAATGGTCAGCATATATAAGCATACTTTTTGGTATGTGTGTTTGTGGAAAAAGATTATTAAAAATATTATATTTAACTGTGTTTAACTTACTGATTAGTATTTATTAAAATTTAGATTTCAGTTTATATTTTATAATGTATATATTTTTTCAAATCAGTTTGTTAACTTTTAACAACTCTCTTCATTTAGTCATATTTCTAAAATGTATTTCATCACTAAAGATACTAAAATGTTTACTCATCTATATCACAGTAAATGCTCTTAGTTGAGTTATCTCCATGATTCTTAACTTTCCTCTACTGTCTTACGATCCTACTTTAGGCTTGACTATTAATTTCTCTTAATTTATTGAATGTATATATGTATATACTCATGTACTAGGTTTGAATGTTAATTTCAGAACACATATTTGGTAATATTGACAGAAATGTGCACAAGCTTTATTTTCAAAATTATCATCTCTTTCTTCATAATCACCCAACTATTGCCTTATACTTAAATTTCATACTTGCAGACTCATTCACTAGTAAAAATAAAATGAAACAAAAGAGTATCTAATGAGGGCTAAGCTCTACTGGTGTATGTGTAGATGGAGTCTGTGGTGCATAACTCTATGGGATGCCAAAACACAGGCCCGTTTGCAGAGTAGGTAGAATGTGATCTACAAAACCTTAAAACAGGCTGCTAAATATGGGAAGTATAAATACTAAAGTAATCCCTTCAAGTAAATACCTGAGGTAGGGAAAATGTTTTGTTTAGTTCATATCAATACATTCGCATCCAGCCATGACACCACTCTTATGGCAGAAAGTGAAGAGGTACTGAAAAGCTTTTCGATGAAAGTAAAAGAGGAGAGTGAAAAAGCTGGCTTAAAGCTCAACATTCAGAAAACTAAGATCGTGGAATCTGGCCCCATCACTTCATGGAAAATAGATGGGGAAACAGTGGAAACAGTGTCAGACTTAATTTTTGGGGCTCCAAAATCACTGCAGATGGTGATTGCAGCCATGAAATTGGAAGAATCAATACAGTGAAAATGAGTGTACTACCCAAAGCAATTTATAGATTCAATGCAATCCCTATCAAGCTACCAATGGTATATTTCACAGAGCTAGAACAAATAATTTCACAAATTGTATGGAAATACAAAAAAAACTCAAATAGCCAAAGCAATCTTTAGAAGGAAGAATGGAACTGGAGGAATCAATCTGCCTGACTTCAGGCTCTACTATAAAGCCACAGTCATCAAGACAGTATGGTACTGGCACAAAGACAGAAATATAGATCAATGGAACAAACTGGAAAGCCCAGAGATAAATCCACACACCTATGAACACCTTATCTTGGACAAAGGAGGCAAGAATATACAATGGAGAAAAGATAATCTCTTTAACAAGTGGTGTTGGGAAAACTGGTCAACCAATGAACCTAGAACACTTTCTAACACCGTACACAAAAATAAACTCAAAATGGATTAAAGATCTAAATGTAAGACCAGAAACTATAAAATTCCTAAAGGAGAACATAGGCAAAACACTCTCTGACATAAATCACAACAGGATCCTCTATGACCCACCTCCCAGAATATTGGGAATAAAAGCAAATATAAATAAATTAAAATTAAAAGCTAATTAAACTTAAAAGCTTCTGCACAACAAAGGAAACTATAAGCAAGGTGAAAAGACAGCCTTCACAATGGGAGAAAATAATAGCAAATGAAGCAACTGACAAATAACTAATCTCAAAAATATACAAGCAACTCCTGCAGCTCAATTCCAGAAAAATAAGGACCCAATCAAAAAATAGGCCAAAGAACTAAACTGACATTTTTCCAAAGAAGACATACAGATGGTTAACAAACACATGAAAAGATGCTCAACATTACTCGTTATCAGAGAAATGTAAATCAAAACCACAGTGAGGTACCATTTCACACCAGTCAGAATGTCTGTGATCCAAAAGCATTGCTCTACAAGCAATAAATGCTGGAGAAGGTGTGGAGAAAAGGGAACCCTCTTACACTGTTGGTGGGAATGCAAACTAGTACAGCACTATGGAGAACAGTGTGGAGATTCCTTTAAAAACTGGAAATAGAACTGCCTTATGACCCAGGAATACCACTGCTGGGCATACACACAGAGGAAATCAGAATTGAAAGAGACACATGTAACCCCAATGTTCATCACAGCACTGTTTATAATAGCCAGGACTGGAAGCAACCTAGATGTCCATCATCAGATGAATGGATAAGAAAGCAGTGGTACATGTACACAATGGAGTATTACTTAGCCATTAAAAAGAACACACATGAATCAGTTCTAATGAGGTGGATGAAACTGGAGCCTATTATACAGAGTGAAGTAAGCCAGAAAGAAAAACACCAATACAGTATACTAACACATATATATGGAATTTAGAAAGATGGTAACGATAACCCTGTATGCGAGACAGCAAAAGAGACACAGATGTATAGAGCACCATTTTGGACTCTTTGGGAGAGGGATAGGGTGGGAATATTTGGGAGAATGGCATGGAAATATGTATAATATCATACAAGAAAAGAATCGCCAGTCCAGGTTCGATCCAGGATACAGGATGCTTGGGGCTGATGCACTGGGATGACCCAGAGGGATGGTAAGGGGAGGGATGTGGGAGGGAAGGTTCAGGATGGGGGAACACGTGTACACCCATGGCAGAGTCATGTTCATGTATGGCAAAACAAATAAAATATTGTAAAGTAATTAGCCTCCAATTGAAAACAAACAAACAAAAAATGATGCTTACTCCTTGGAAGGAGAGTTATGACCAACTTAGATAGCATATTCAAAAGCAGAGACATTACTTTGCTAACAAAGGTCTGTCTGGCCAAGGCTATGGTTTTTCCAGTGGTTGTGTATGGAGATGTGAGTTGGACTGTGAAGAAAGCTGATTGCTGAATAATAGACGCTTTTGAACTGTGGTGTTGGAGAAGACTCTTGAGAGTCTGTTGGACTGCAAGGAGATCCAACCAGTCCATTCTAAAGGAGATCAGTCCTGGGTGTTCATTGGAAGGAATGATGCTAAAGCTGATATTCCAATACTTTGGCCACCTCATGCGAAGAGTTGACTCATTGGAAAAGATTTTGATGCTGGGAGGGATTGGGGGCAGGAGGAGAAGGGGGCGAAAGATGATGACATGGCTGGATGGCATCACCGACTCAATGGACATGAGTTTGAGTGAACTCAGGGAGGCCTGGCCTGCTGCAATTCATGGTGTCAGACATGATTGAGCGACTGAACTGACCTGAACTGATGGTTGATCTAGTACTTTCCAGAGGAATTAATTTGATATTGTCTTTGACAAGTTTTGCTCTTATAAGGAAGTAGTAGATAATTTTTCACAGTTACTATAATATGCTTTGTTAATAATAATGATTGGTTAATACAATACTTTGGCCACCTGGTGCAAAGGACTGACTCATCGGAATAGACCCTGATGCTGGGAAAGATTGAAGGTGGGAAGAGAAGGGGATGACAGAGGATGAGATGATTGGATGGCTTCACTGACTCGATGGACATGAGTTTGAGCAAGCTCTGGGAGTTGGTGATGGATGGGGAAGCCTGGCATGCTGCAGTCTGTGTGATTGCAAAGAGTCGGACACAACTGCACTGAACTGCATACTAATGACATGCCTTAAATTTAACCTGCTTAGAATTATATTTCTGGAAATTTGATCTTAAATTATGTTTTTGGTTGCTCAAATTTAAAATAATATCCTATGCAGTAAGAGTCTATGATTATTAGCAAGTTTTACAGTAAATATATTATGTGTATATGTATTTATATTTGTATATATGTATAAATATATGTATTAGATTTGTAATATATATGTAAATATAATTGATGTGATACCACACAGAAAGTGTAGCATGAACAGATGTCTGTGTAATACTTTTGAATTTTCCTCTGATTTAATAAAAAGTGTCAAGCAGAAATAGAAAATGGAACTTTTTAATAGAACTTTTTAAACAGTTCAAAGCAACAATAGTATCTGTAGCTATTGTTTCTTATCTAATGACTTCAATGGCCTTTTCCAAGAATACTAATACATAAGTCAAAATTGCATTTCATTGCTGATTCTTCTCAAATAAAAGGTCAGATAATTCTAGTTCTTTTTCCTATTAGATAATTGCAACACTGTTTTTTTGTTTGTTTTCATTTTCATTTAAAATCAAATACATATAAGTTTGTGTCACCAGTAAATATGAGTTCTCCGGGAAAAGTCTTCATACTCTGAGTAAAAAATATTTGTTATTGAGCATCTATTTCAACACTATATATATATGTAGTTTTATATATATATATATATGTTTTTTATGTTTTTTATGTTATTGAGCATCTATTTCAACACTATATATATATATATATATATATATATATATATGTGTGTGTGTTTTAAAATGATTGAACTTTGCATAAAAATTGTGTGTGTGTGTGAGAGAGAGAGAGTGAGTGTTTTTCAGTGCCTCATCCAGTGTATGGTGTACTTTAAAGCATTCAATGAGTATTTCAGTTAAATAAAAAAGATAAAGGAAACATTTAAATGATTGGCTACTCTTATCTCTAGACACTCTTCCTACTGCTTCCATGATAGCACCCTCTTCTTTTTCTCTTGCTTCACTGGCACTGTCCATCCTTTTTCCTGGCTTACCTACCAATAGAATGCTATATAGTTTAACTAGTCAAGCATAGTGATATTCATGTACATTAATTTATATGTAACTGAGTCAATGATGCAAATCATAAGTTTTTAAATTTTGTTCTACATAATATTAAGATTTCTTACAGATATATTGGAGTTTCCAAGGGACTGAGACTGGAATCTCTGGGCCTCTATTAAGATTCTAACATCTCTAACTTGACTTACTTTCTAATTGACCTGATGCTCCATGTTAGAATATAGCACATGAATAATCCAAAATCACTTGTTCCCTACTACCCCAGGTATAACACTCACATGAATCTCCAGATCTGCAAAAGGCCCTTCTATCTCTCAAGCAAACACTTCTCTGGAGCAAAAGTATGCTCTCAGAAAGACTGCTACTACTTCACTGACATAGGCTGAATAATCTTCGTTAACAGCTTAACTAAATTCAGTTCTGAAATCAGGACTCCTATTCTTTCTTTTTTCCGTTCTCTTTTACTTTTCTTTCCACCTCCCTTTCCTGATCTCCTCCTTTAAACTACTAGAATGATTCTTTTATCCAAAGAGTGCCATTATCTTTCATTCATCAGTGCTACACTAGTTCTTCCCCCCAGTTCTAACTATTCAAAGAAAAGAAGCTTTAGTCTTTCTTCCCTGGTGGCTCAGATGGTAAAAAGAAGTTGTAATCTTGACATCTCTATATTCAAGTTATTTATGCAAATTTATCTAGCCCTTCAGCCACAAATGTCAAGTTATAAATAACAAAGTTTTCCAAATGTGAGGAAGGAGGATAAAGTGGGGAGTGTGGGGAAAAGATTATGAGGAGAAATTGCAGATCCACAACTGTAAGTTTTTATGTACCTGGTAATCTTTCTTATCCTTTTCGGGGACACCATAAGATATTTATTTATTTGAAAAAAAAAATCCTTCTATTAGGAATATGTGAACCCAAATTATCTAAACTCACTACTTTTTAAATTTTATGAGTTTGCTCTAACTAAAATATCCACCTTAGAGTTTCACATGTATAATTATACCTTTTATGTTTCATCATTTTCTCTAATTTTCTGCTTACAAATATCCTATTTGTAAGACACTGAAAGATATAGCCAAATATAACAAAAGGAAAATGTGCCTATTCTCATTACAAAGATAAATAGTAATTTTTATGATAGTTTATTTCACTATAAAATCAGGATACAACTTTCAACTTATTATTTCTTCATTTTCTTTTCATAAGTATTATTCTTAGAAATATAATTTGGGAATGTTGCATATTATTCCGTTATGTAACTAGCCATAATTTAGTTATTCAAGCTGCTGAGCAAGATTCATAATCTCAAGCACATTTGCTTATGCATTATATCTAGAGGTTTAATCCTTAAAAAAGAATTGATATATGACAGTACACATGTTTTTAAGATTCTAAGTATTTTAAGGAAATAGGATTTTCTGGATAGCTTGTATAATATAATCATTGTACCTAAGTTTCTAGATTCCAGGTAAGCCACAGAACATACTTTTCCTGGACTTCTGTAAAGCAATCATTTTCTTAAAAAACAAACAAAAAAAAACAGAAGGCACATTTTTTGAACTTGCTCATTCAAAATTTGCTTACAAAAACTGAGAACTAAATTTCTGTCTTGTCAGTAATCCATGTTATTGATTCTCAGTTTTGTTTTTTGTTTTTTGTTTTCTGTGACATCTAAGAGCCTATAGCCTATCTGAATGAAATAAAGGGAATAACCAAATCAGTTTGAAAATCCAAAGTAAATGAGACTCTAAGTATGATACACATTGATACACCTGCCTGTAATTTCTTAAGGGTGATCTTTGAATGTGAAGTGACTAAGTCACAACATTTTGGACATTTTCTTTCTGAAAGTTCAGCTGACATGATTCAAGCCAAATTTGCTATATTTTTAAAATAATTATTTCCCTTTAGTGACAAGAGTCTGCCTTTATTGCAGGAAACCTGGTTTTGATCACTGGGTTGGGAAGATCTCCTGGAGAAGAAAATGGCAACCCATTCCAGTATTCTTGTGTAGAGAACCCCATGGACAGAGGAGAATGGTGGGCCACAGTCCATGGGGTCTCAGAGTCAGAGACAACAGAGCAACTAAACATTTCTTTCACTTAGTGATCCCACCCATACAATCTAGCTACCCTAAATTTGGGGGCGGGGAGCAAAACAATTAAAAAATAATTTCCTGTGGAAAATGACAAGATCAGAAATCCCAAACAATATTTGATTAAGAACTGAAAATATGAGGGATGCAAACTATATAGCTTATGGCAACACAAAGAGTAAGGTTTGGAGTCTGCATTCATTTACTCACCTGCTCACTGAACAGAAAAGAAGGACATTCATCTTGAGAACTGTCAGCTCCTGTCCTTTCCCAAACATGACACTCACTCTTTTAAATGAACAGTAGTTCCACACTCCAGGATGTCTGACTTTAGGTGAGTGATCACACTGTTGTGGTTATCCAGGTCATTAAGATAGTAGTGAACAGTACTACCACACTCCAGGATATCTGACTTTAGGTGAGTGAACACACCATCATGGTTACCCGGGTCATTAAGATCTTTTTTGTATAGTTTTGTGTATTCTTGCCACCTCTTCTAAATACCTTCTGCTTCTGTTTCTGTCCTTCATTGTGCCTATCTTTGCATGAAAATTTCCCTTGGTATCTCTAACCTTCCTGAAGAGATCTCTAGTCTTTCCCATTCTATTGTTTTCCTGTTTTTTTTTTTTTTTTTTTTTTTGCATTGTTCTCTTAGGAAGGCTTCAAACTGTAGTCTTGGAGAAGACTCTTGAGAGTCCCTTGGACAGCAAGGAGACCAAACTAGTCAATCCTAAAGGAAATCAACCCTGAATATTCAGTGAAAAGATTGATGCTGAAGCAGATGCTCCAATACTTTGGCTGCCTGCTGTGAAGAGTTAACTTATTGGAAAAAACCCTGATTCTGGGAAAGACTGAAGACAGGAAGAGAAGGGGATGACAGAGGGTGAGATGGTTGGATAGCATTACCAACTCAATGGACATGAGTTTGAGGAAGCTCCAGGAGTTGGTGATGGACAAGGAAGCCTGGCATGCTGCAGTCCATGGGGTTCCAAAGAGTCAAACACAACTGAGGGACTGAGAGACAAGTGCCAAAACAACTTCAGAGTAATATGTGAATTACTCCACTGAGTAATTTAGTGAATTGTAATTCACTAAATAAAAATGAATAAAGAATATATTGACTTTCTATTATAGCCTCTTTGATATTTGTTGTTGTGTTAGTTGCTCAGGCATGTCTGATTCTTTGCAATGCTATGAACCATAGCCTGCCAGTCAACTCTCTTTATGGGATTTTCCAAGCAAGAATACTGGAGTGGGATGCCATTTCCTTCTCCAGTGGATCTTCCCAATCCAGGGATTGAACCCAGGTCTCCTGCATTTCAGGCAGACTCTTTGTCATCTGAGCCACCAAAGAAGCCCCTTCTTAGATATTAGACATTACTCTTATATCCCCAGTCATGGTGAACAGGTTAAAACACCTACTAGACAAGAGATCTAAGCCCTCTATTAAGAATAACACATGCAATAAATGAACAAGATATAGTATTTCAAACTGAAAATATAAGGAACTGAAATTTATAAACAAGTTATGTGAATTTTTTATAATTATTTTATTCACAACATCAAAGTGTCAAGGTGTTCTGAGGGAAAGCTGCTTAAGCATATTGAGTATTTTTAGCTTATCTTTCTGAATAGAGAACAAAATTTTCCTCTCTGAAAAACTGTTAATCAAATATCGAATATGCCATAATTTTACAATCTTAACACAAATCCTCTCTCTATATGCCACATCTTTCTCCAATGACTGTCCATCCACTTTTCTGCCCCCTTTCATAATGAAATTGCTTGAAGTATTGTCTCTACCCTTTATTACTATGTTCTTCTCTAACATTTTGAAACACTGAAATTAGGCTTTAACCAACTATGCTCCTCTAAAACTGTTCTTGACAAGATCCTCAGAGATATCCACATTATAAAACTTTGCAATCAATTCGTAATTCTATTACTTTTCTGTTAACAGCATTTCATACAGTTGATCCACATTCTTCCCTAAACATATTACTTTCCTGAGTTTTCTCCCTACCTATCTGGTCATTCTTTCTCTGTTTCTCTGCTCAGTACTTTTCATTTTCAACCTTCAAGTGTTGGAGTACCCAGTGTTTACTTTGAGCTCCCTTTCCCATGGTTGCCTCATTCAGACTTAATGGTCATCTACATGGTTATAGGTCCAAAAGGCATGCCTACTTAGAATGTTCCCCTGAATGTCAAATACATGTAATCAACCACTGACCCAATAACTTAACTTGGATATTTAGAAAATTTTCAAAATTAATATTTCCAAAGATGACTTTTGATTTTTCTCATCACCATTCAAATATGCTCTTCCTACAGTCTTCCTTTTATCAGAAAATGGCAAATTAGTTCAGTTGTCAAACAAACACAAATACAACTATCAAAAAAATAAAAAAAGGATCATCATTAACTTTTTTACTTTTTAAAAATTTTAATGCAATTTTAAAAATTACACTACATTTATAGTTCTACAAAATAGTTGTTATATTCTCTGTGTTGTACAACTTGCAGCATGTCTTACACCCAGTAGTTGTGTATTCCCATTCCCACACTTCTACATTGCCTCACTTCACCATTGGTTTTTCCAGTGCATCAGCAAATGTCAGCTAATCCAAACCACTATCATTATTTTTGGTTTCTTACCTGGTCTTTTGCTTTCACTTTGTCCTCACAGAGTAGTCAAAGTTGTCTTTTTTTAAAGAAAAAAACCTGTCATGTTTCTCCTTAAAAAAGAGGGATTTTCTCCATTTTTTTTTTGTTTTTAATCTCACTCAAAGGAAAAAAAAAAAACTAAACTAAAATTTACTACAAGTTCCTTTAAGAACCCTCCCCTCATCCTCACTTTCTTTGTTAGTGCTTTCATTTCATATCTACTAGTCACCTCACTCAATTGGATGCAAAAAGACATTTTTACTGTTCTGGAAAAGGTCAGAAATTGTTATTTATTTTGCTTGCAACCATATCTGCAGCTGTCAGAATAGTAGATGGATATAGTAGATGCTATTAAATATTTGTCAATTAGGCTATAAACTAATTAATCCATGTTGAATGAATAAGATAAATAAATTCAGTTTCACAGAGAATTTCTGCTTTTAGTAATGCTCACAGTGAGTCAGAGACAACTGAAGAGACTGAGCACGCATATACACAAGCTATTTTTTAGATACAGATAACAAATATAAATGTCATAAAAAACAGTGTTGTCTCTAATCTGGAAAGGTAAGTTTTGAGGTGTGAATTCCAACACCATTTCCATAGCTATTTAAAGATCTAGTTTCAGTCTATAAAAAAAAAAATCACTAAACTAAATAATAAACACTAAGTACTATAAAAGAAATAAAAACGCTATAAAAACACTAAAAAATAAATACTAAACTAAAGGTCTAGATTCAGACTACAATAAACACTAAACTAGCTGTGGATAACTATGTGTGTCAATGAAAATGATTACTTACTACATTAGTTTCAAGTCTCTGGATATTTCAAACAATGCATTAAAAAATAAAATATTCTAATTTGCATGTGCTCTCAAATCCAATTGTGAATGACTAAACTAGAAAAATGGTGCACTCATTGGCTTTAAATGACTTAGACCAAGGCAAATTATTGTAATCAGCAGAAAAGCAATGAAATATTTAGCTTAATATGAATCTTACAAAAACGTTAAAACAAATCTGCATTGAATACTTACTACTTTACTTTTTGTTTTCTGAGAGGACTGTAACCTAAAACGGAACTGTGTGATATGGAATGGAAAATCTTATGCATGCACGCTCAGCAGAATGAAACTTAAGAACTGAGAGACTCATTGTTCATAAATACATGACTTACAGAGAGCAAACTTTATCAATGAACATCTGCCAGAAATGTATCCCCATCCTCAAGCCAAAGAACTATTGTTTGCACTCTGGATGGTCTTTCCTCTCTTTCTATTCCTTGCCTATAAATAAAGTCTACCCTAAACACTCAATGGACTAATTTATAGCTTGTGAGAACATGGGTTACCTGAATTGCCATTCCTCTGTTATTTTCAAATAAACTTAATTTGAACTTGTTGCTGTGTACTTTTTTATTTAGGTGGATAGTTTACTTATTTATTTTTTTAATTTAAATGTCTTGTATTTCTCTCCTCTCACCTACAGATATTTTTCTACTCTTTCAGTGGAAAATTTGACTGTTTCTCATCTCATTTTTATCCACTGTCCTATAAAACAAAAGAGCTTCCCTGGTGGCTGAGTGATAAAGAATCCACCTGTCAAGGCAAGAGATGCTGAAAGATCCCCCAGAGAAGGAAATGACAAATCACTCCATGATTCTTGCCTTGGGAAATCCGGTGAACAGAGGAACCTGACAAGCTACAGTTTGTGGGGTCTCAAAAGAGTCGGACACGACTTAGAGACTAAACAACAACGACAAAATCTCAGGTTATAGTAGTCTTCCCACCCCCCACCCTCAAGACAATCTTGCAGATAAATAGAAAATTTCTACAGAACTATAGTGAAAGTCTTTTCACACTCTTTCATGAAAAGCAGGATGGGGCAATAGTTAAGGAGGAGACTGTGTATTTGACTAAACATTTCTTTCCTGATTATGCTAAGCAAAATCAAGTAGTAGACAAAGCTAACACAAGGACACCAAATGCACCAATATTTTTTTTTTTTTTTTGTGGTAGCACCAGAGGTCAAAAATGTCTAGATAATGTATTCTAGTACACAGTATATTTCGAGATTCACTTTCCCTATTCCACTATTTTGTTTTGTTAATTAATTAATATAGCATCTCTTCTGGGTTTTTAACAAAGGTCCTCCTTGCTAATTTGTTTATTCATGTGACTCTTAAGATTCTGCCTGTATTACTCCTCCAACCTTCCTGATCACCTTCAGAACCTACTCCCAGTTCCCACCAAATCTGGTCAGTATCAACAATTCTCAGACATCATTTCCAAATGTCTAGGGTCTTTTCTATATGTCTACTTATAGAGACTGCTTTTTCCCAAAGTTTGACAGCACTGATTGCTGCTGGACAGGTTCTGTTTTTTAAAATCCTTAATAGCATCTCTGAATTACACCTCAATTAAATATATGTATTACGGTGTATACTACATCATGAAGTGAAGTTGCTCTGTCTTGTCCAACTCTTTGCGACCCCATGGACTGGGGCCTACCAGGCTCCTCGGTCCATGGGATTTTCCAGGCAAGAGTACTGGAGTGGGTTGCCATTTCCTTCTGCAGGGGATCTTTCTGACCCAAGGTTGAACCCTGGCCTCCTGCACTGTAGACAGATGCTTTTACCATCTGAGCTACCAGGGAAGCCCATACCACATCATAAAATTGTACAATTGTACTTTTTTTTTTCAAATTAAAATTTAAAGATTATAAGTATTTTTTCATGGCTGTAAGCAAAGACATCAAACAATTTATCAAGTATTACCTATTTTTAATATTTCATTTGTAAAATAGAAAAATGCAGTAATACCTAACCACTTCAAAGATTACACACAAACACATATGAACACATTCTACTTGGTACTTTCTGCAAACTCAATAATCAAAATACGTTTTTAGATGTAGTGACTATGAGTGAGCAGATTATAATTTCAAATACAGTGGCAGCTTTCCACTAAGTGCTTGCCTACATAAAGTGTTTCAATATAAATATAATTATTGTCCTTCTGGAACATGCAAATATGTTATAAGGATTTTGCATAGTCAATGTATGGCAACTTTCCAGCAACAAGCATAGACTCTTGACCATGATAAATCAGAGTATCTCCTTTTTCCATACTCTATTAGGTAATGTTTTCATAAATGGTCATCATGGTTTACGTATACAGAATTTTCCTTTAGAGTATTAAACGTTTTCAATTTTAAAGTTTGGTGTGTACTCAATTGCTCCATCATGCCTGATTCTTTGCACCACATGGGCTGTAGACTGCCAGGCTCCTCTGTCCATGGTAAATATATTACTGTTCAAAAGGTCATCACAGCTGATTATGCTCAGGAAAATTCTCTCTGATAGTAACCATCAATCAAGATGTGAATCTCATGCTTGATTATTAGTGGACTGTTCTGAAGAACAAATTAACTGATATCTATAGAGCAATAATTAATATAGAAATAAGATGTGTACTTAGAAAATAAGCAAAATGGAATGTTAATACCATGGAAAATGCAGTTTTATTAAAAACACATTCATAACTTAAACAAGCAATATCCTGCTTCACCTTGTTATAGCATGTTTCTAGCTTCTGCATAAGAAAAGGTTAATTCAAACTTATCTCAGACTGACTGAGCCACACATTTTCTCCCTTGAATTTGTTATATGCTTTGACTTTTTCTTTTCTTTTCTTTTTCTTTTTGGTTATGTGTACACATTCCCTACCCTTATGACAGAAATAGGAACTGACATCATTGATCTCTTGATAACAGACCTCTCTGGGCCTGAATTAATTCTTTTAACTTTATTTGCCAGGAAAAAGGAGGAAAAAAAACCCTCCCATTCTTCTCTATGTGCATTCTGGCTCAATTTCTCTCTTCTGCTGTTAATTTGATTGCATTCTTCCTGTAGTTTCTTAATGTGTCAGGGACTATTTAAAATGCACAGAATGGAGTTTTGCTTCTAGCCATTCCTGGACATTCAAAATGGAGTATAAACACTATCCAAGCATAAGTGAAAGAGTTACGTTTGTCTGATTCTTTGGAAAAAGAAAAAAAAGTTTCCCATACTATATATATAAAAGCTTTTCTACTACATTTGATAAAGATGAAAAAAAATAACGAGAAAAAATGGAGATGTTGGAAAACATAAACTAACGAAATGGGAACATTGACTATGAAGAAGAAAAAATGAAACACACAAAATATAAGTAAAAGATCATCATATAGTCCAGTTGTTTTTTAAACATGGCCACTCAATAGAATCGCATCTGGAGCTTTGGAAAAACAGTACCTTGACATTTGTATTTTTCAAAAAAATTCCAAGATAATTCTAATGTTAATCTTGATTTTAAAAAGTGACCAAACAGTTTTATATTAAATGGGTGTTTTAGTGACATAGAATTCTATTATTTTCTGTTTACCAATAATGTTACAATGCTATTACAATGAATAGTTACATTATCACTATAATAAAAAATGTTTATCAGATGTTGGATATGTTTTTTCTAAATATAAAGAGTGTTTTAATCTATGTTTGATATTAATTTCTCATTTAATTTTTTTTTTTCTTTGCAATCAGCTTCTGTGATTTTTCAGTCTTTTAACTTTAATGAAGCTTTCAATAGCCAAGTCAAAGATCTCTCTTGGTAAATGTCATATTGCCCTTGAAGATATGATGATTACTTTTAAGTATTTTTTGATATTGATTTCTAATATAATTTCACAGTGAAAAGAAAACACACTATGATTTCAAAATCTTTTGACCATGACATTTTTTCACATTGTTTTATGTTACTGGATATGTTCCAGTGTCTCCTGGTTTATAGTCTAAGGGAATTTGAATAGAATTTGTATCCTGCTGTTGTGTGAAATTTGAATAAATAGTAATTATACTTAAAAAAAAAATCCTGTGATGAACCACAATGGAATGAAAAAAAACTATGAAAAAGAATGCATATGTTGCATAACTGAATCACTTTGCTGTATATCAGGAATAAACATGCCATTGTAAATCAACTATCTATTGTAAATAAATTACATACTTAAATAAAAAAATTTAAAAAAAGTGTTCTCTTGTAAGATTCTTACTCCGTATATGTCATGTCTCTCTTTTAAAGAGACAGACTTGAATTGAGTCAGAAGTATAGTTTATACATCCTTTTAGTAAGTTTTGTACTTATATGAAAATTCATCAAGCAATAATGTTAATTAAATATTTCTTGATCATTTATCATTTTTAGATTGTTATTCCTAGTTCTTAAATATGGAATTAAATTGTGTATCTGAAAAAAATATTATGTGAGTACTATGTATTTTCTTAAGGGTAGTATGTTTCTTGTAAATTACAAATAATGGAGATATTAATTTGAATTTAATGTTTACAATTAGATATCACCTTCCAGTTCCAGTTCAGCCGTTCAGTCATGCCCAGCTCTTTGCGATCCCATGAATCACAGCACGACAGGCCTCCCTGTTCATCAACAACTCCAGGAGTTCACTCAGAATCACGTCCATTGAGTCAGTGATGCCATCCAGCCCTCTCATCCTCGGTCGTCCCCTTTTCCTCCTGCCCCAATCCCTTCCAGCATCAGAGTCTTTTCCAATGAATCAACTCTTCGCATGAGGTGGCCAAAGTACTGGAGTTTCAGCTTTAGCATCATTCCTTCCAAAGAAATCTCAGGGCTAATCTCCTTCAGAATGGACTGGTTGGATCTCCTTGCAGTCTAAGGGACTCTCAAGAGTCTTCTCCAACAACACAGTTCAAAAGCATCCATTCTTCAGCGCTCAGCTTTCTTCACAGTCCAACTCTCACATCCATACATGACCACAGGAAAACCATAGCCTTGACTAGACAGACCTTTGTTTGCAAAGGAATATCTCTGCTTTTTAATATACTATCTAGGAAAGTTAATATAACTTTTCTTCCAAGGAGTAAGCATCTTTTAATTTCATGACTGCAATCACCATCTGCAGTGATTTTGGAGCCCCCCAAAATAAAATGTGACACTGTTTCCACTGTTTCCCATTCTATTTCCCATGAAGTGAGGGGACCAGAAGCCATGATCTTAGTTTTTTGAATGTTGTGCTTTAAGCCAATTTTTTCACTCTCCTCTTTCACTTTCATCTAGAGGCTTTTTACTTCCTCTTCACTTTCTGCCATAAAGGTGGTGTCATCTGCATATCTGAGGTTATTGATATTTCTTCCAGCAATCTTGATTCCAGCGTGTGTTTCTTCCAGCCCAGCGATTCTCATGATGTACTCTGTATAGAAGTTAAATAAGCAGGGAGACAATATACAGCCTTTACATACTCCTTTTCCTATTTGGAACCAGTCTGTTGTTCCATGTCCAGTTTTAACTGTTGCTTCCTGACCTGCATACAGATTTCTCAAGAGCCAGGTCAGGTGGTCTGGTACTGCCATCTCTTTCAGAATTTTCTACAGTTGTGATCCACACAGTCAAAGGCTTTGGCATAATCAGTAAAGCAGAAATAGATGTTTTTCTGGAATTCTCTTGCTTTTTCAATGATCCAGTGGAAGTTGGCTATTTGATCTCTGGTTTCTCTGCATTTTCTAAAATCAGCTTGAACATCAGGAAGTTCACGGTTCACATATTGCTGAAGCCTGCTGTGGATATGCACTTTAGCTGAAACCAATTTTTTAAAATGAAGAAATTATAGGGATATTATATTACAGTTTCATGTTGAATTGAACACAGATGTATCTCATTTCTTGACAGATCAGTGTTACCAAGAAAAGACGTAATTTTATTTTGGATCCTATTCAATTAGTGTAATATGATATGTGGTACTGCTTAAAATAGCTCCTAGTGGACAAATTAGTGAATATATGAATTATAGCAAGCAAACAATATCATAACAGATTATAGATATATAAATGTAAGATATAAGAGCATATAAACTTAATTTGTAAAATTTGGCCCTGAAAGCATCAAGTCATATAAAATACATCTTATTCAAGATATCTTTAATGGGTTGCATCCTACACATTGTACAAGACGAAAGTATGATTGGCTCTAATATGAAATTGTTAGCTACATGCAATGTGGATTGAGACAGCCCTGGTTTCAAATATTTACTCTCTCTGGTAATTTTGCTTAGGTCATCCACTCTTATATGACTCATTCATGAAAAGGTGATAACAAAGGAATAGTTTTATAGTGCTCATGATTTAAATATCATGTGAATAATGCTTAATATTTCTTTTACCACAATAGACCCCTAATAAATGATAGACAATAGTTCTTATTACTAATATTGGTGTTATTAAAGTTTTATATTTTAACAAGTTTCTATCACCTTTATCTCAATCTTCAGATTCTGCTGATAGATATTCTGGAGACCAAAAACAAAACAAAACAAAAATAACTGAAGCTCATTGAGTTTAAATGATTTTCTCATTATCATTATATAAGTAATAGGGGTGAATGTGGAATATAAACTGGGTCTTATGAATTATAATCCATGAATCTTCTGATTATGTATCACTATCTCTCTCTTGCTTATCCAGAATTTCAATATTCCCAGCATCACTTATATTAAACAGTTTCCATATTCAAAAGCAGAGACGTTACTTTGCCGACTAAGGTCCGTCTAGTCAAGGCAATGGTTTTTCCTGTGGTCATGTATGGATGTGAGAGTTGGACTGTGAAGAAGGCTGAGCGTCGAAAAATTGATGCTTTCAAACTGTGGTGTTGGAGAAGACTCTTGAGAGTCCCTTGGACTGCAAGGAGATCCAACCAGTCCATTCTGAAGGAGATTAGCCCTGGGATTTCTTTGGAAAGAATGATGCTAAAGCTGAAACTCCAGTACTTTGGCCACCTCATGCGAAGAGTTGACTCATTGGAAAAGACTCTGATGCTGGGAGGGATTGGGGGCAGGAGGAGAAGGGGACGACAGAGGATGAGATGGTTGGATGGCATCACTGACTCGATGGATGTGAGTCTGAGTGAACTCCGGGAGTTGTTGATGGACAGGGAGGCCTGGCATGCTGCCTCTAATGGGGTCGCAAAGAGTCAGACATGACTGAGCATCTGAACTGAATTGAACAAATTGAGACATCTTTAAATAAATTATTTAGGATAATATGACATACAATAGAAAAATTTGGAACTGGACTACAGTGTCATTCTCTCCCCAAAATAACTGCAGTTGGATTAGGAATATTCATGTAAACCCAAACCATAAAGATTTTTAAAATATACATTAAAAAAATGATATATTGCTCACTTTGAGTAAGGTAAGTTTCCTTAAATAAGATATACAAAATGCTTACCCAATTAAAGATCTTTTAATTCAAAAGACATTTTAAAGAAAGAAAAAGGCAAGATAGAGATGAGAAAAAGATATCAACAATGCATATTACTGACAAAAGCTTCAGAATATATTACAAATTTCTACATATCAGTAGAAAAATTTAAGAAAACTTGAAAAAAATAGGCACATGAGTTTTACAGGTCCCCTATAAAATGAGTAGAACACATTATTAAAAAAAACATAAATAATCATGAATATAAATTACAAAATCACAAAGAGATACCACTCTACAAATTAGACTGGCAAAAAATGAAAATGATAAGGATTATTGATGATGGAGAACTCCTTTACATTTCTAGATAAACTATAAATTGGAAAAGAGCTAGGCTAATCTTATGAAGTTGAAGGTTGATGTCTCCACATAACCTAGAGATATTTGTGTATACAAATAGCCAAGCAAACACATCCAAGAATGATTTTTGACATAGTTTTTTTAATATAACTTTATTTATTTTCATTGGAGGTTAATTACTGTATAATATTGTATTGGTTTTGCCATACATCAACATCAATCCACCACAGCATACACGTGTTCCCCATCCTGAACCTCCCTTCCTCCTCCTCTCTGTACCATCCTTCTGGGTCATCCCAGTGCACCAGCCCCAAGCATCCTGTATCCTGCATCAAACCTAGACTGGTGATTTGCTTCATATATGATATTATACATGTTTCAATGTCATTCTCCCAAATCATCCCACCCTTTCCCTCTCCCACAGAGTCCAAAAGCCTGTTCTATACATCTGTGACACTTTTGCTGTCTCTCATACAGGGTTATCATTACCATCTTTCTAAATTCTATATATATACGTTAGTATACTTTATTGGTGTTTTTCTTTAAGGCTTACTTCACTCGGTATAATAGGCTCCAGTTTCATCCACCTCATTAGAACTGATTCAAATGTATTCTTTTTTAATGGTTGAGTAATACTCCATTGTGTATATGTACCACAGCTTTCTTATCCATGACATATTGTTGTAGCCATGCATTCTGGGAAACAAACTCACTCAGAAGGACAATACAGATAGCGGACTGCAGTTTATTAAACTAGCAGGACCAAGGCAGAGTCTCCTCTTAGCCAAGGTCCCCGACCAGTTTTTGTGAAAACCTTATATATACCAAGTGTACATGCCCAAACCCACCTCCCCAAATTCTCTGAAACTAGTCTGAACAAAGGAAAAGAAAGATACAATCAAAGTTAATCCATGATTCGTATGCCTTAAACCCATGGTTTGTATGCCTTAAACCTAGGTAGTTAACAGTGGACAATTATCAAAAGGCCTGTGGTCATATCCCACTTAAAATAATATAATTTATGATTTTATTTGGTTACACAGATAATTAGGGTATTCTTTTAGGTGATGGAGAGTCTAGGCATGAGCCCTGGGGATCTTCCTTTGTTCTGATTTTCCAGTTGACATGTCATTTCCATAGATACTGGGCATATAACTCAAAGGCCACAATCTGGCCCAAGATGGAGTCTTGCTTTCAAGACGGAGCATTTTCTGACTGTTTCCCTCTTCAATATCACTTATAAAAATTAAAAGCAGAATAACCCAAGGGACCATTTACAAAGAATAAGAATAAGTGCTATAAAAAGAATAACTGATATATTCTTTCAATGGAATTTCATATGGAAACAGAAATAAATTAGATAATACTAAACAAAGCAAAATGACCATCTTTAATAAAATGTTGAGTGAATTAAACAAATTAAAAAAGAATATGCACAGTAAGTTTCTAAGAATAAATAAACCACAATAGTGAAAATTTAATTATATTGTTTAGAATTGTCTTAATAATTGTTGAAACTGCAAATGAAGGAAATACTTACTACATAAGTTAGGACAATAAATAATCAGTGATAGTGGGAGGGTAACAAGATTGCCAGGAGAAATATCAATAACCTCATATATGCAGGTGACACTAGCCTTATGGCAGAAAATGAGAGGAACTAAAAAGCCTGTTGATGAAAGTGAAACAGGAGAGTGAAAAAGTTGGCTTAAAGCTCAACATTCTGAAAGCTGAGATAATGGCATCTGGTCCCATCACTTCATGGGAAATAGATGGGGAAACAGTGGAAACAGCATCAACTTTATTTGGGGGGGCTCCAAAATCACTGCAAATGGTGACTGCAGCCATTAAATTAAAAGATGCTTACTCCTTGGAAGGAAAGTTAGGACCAACCTAGATAGCATATTAAAAAGCAGAGACATTACTTTGCCAACAAAGGTCTGTCTAATCAAGTCAATGGTTTTTCCAGTGGTTATGTATGGATGTGAGAGTTGGACTGTGAAGAAAGCTGAGCACCGAAGAATTGATGCTTTTGAACTGTGTTGCTGGAGAAGACTCTTGAGAGTTCCTTGGACTGCAAGGAGTTCCAACTAGTTCATTTTAAAGGAGATCAGACCTGGGTGTTCTTTGGAAGGAATGATGCGAAAGCTGAAACTCCAGTACTTTGGCCACCTCATGTGAAGAGTTGACTCATTGGAAAAGACTGATGCTGGCAGGGATTGGGGGCAGGAGGAGAAGGGGACAACAGAGAATGAGATGGATGGATAGCATCACCAGCTCGATGGACGTGAGTTTGAGTGAACTCTGGGAGTTGCTGATGAACAGGGAGGCCTGGTGTGCTGCAGTTCATGGGGTCGTAAAGAGTCTAACACAACTGAGTGACTGAACTGAACTGAACTAAACAGGCAGGAAAGCTAGAGGTCTCCAAATGGAGGAAATAGACAGCAAGTATCAGAAATTTTTTTTTTATCTCTCTCTTAAGAGGCAGGGGGAAACAAACTACAAGTGTCATATTTTTCCCCCTTCTATATACAAAATTAAAAGGAGGTTTCTTTTAAAATTCTATATTGCCATGATGACACCTGGTTCCACCTAAACTTAACTTTCCTCAAACCTTGAGCTAACCAATGCGTTTTTCTTATGGAAATATGTTTTTAAACTATGATAATTAACTGTGTATTAACATTAGACTCTGTCTTTCTTCAAGACTCAGAACTCATACTCAACAAACCAGTATGTTTTATTCATGGAAATGTTGTTTTAAGCTATGTTTATGAGACTGTATATTTGCTTGGAAATCTGCCTTTCTTCAAGAATCATGTCAATTGTTTTATGGTGCAGGATGACTCACCTTGTGCCAATGTTGTCTCAAAATGCATGTTGAGGGTGAGGGTCCTGGTGCCACTCTCTGAGTTTTGAGACATTTCCTTTCTCTAACTATCAGCCTGCTAATAGTACATAACTTCTTATTAAAAACTAGCAAGGGGGCACTCTTTTGGTCCCCTTCTGATATCTATGTCAGAAGCTTTCTCTACATCTTTTATATTTTAATAAATCTTGATCACACAAAAGCTCTGAGTGATTAAGTCTCATCACTGCCACCAGATTGAATTCCTCACCTCTTCAGTCCAAGAATCCCATCATCATTCATGGCTCATACTAGCAACCATTCAAATAGCAAGAAAAGAATAGGAAATAGTGTTGGTGGAGCCAAAAGTTTAGGTTACCACTGTTTGGGATATTTATTTTAACTACTTAGTTTACTCTAATAGGTATTTAAAATTATGTTTTCGAAAAAAACATTAGACACTGGATGTCAAGAGAGAAATAAATTCTCAGTGAATTTGAGAACTGGTAAAAGTATAGAAATGAAGAAAGAAAGTAAAAGTCAGTCTTTCAGAATGAAAAATCTGATAAGAAACACAAAGAATTGTGTGTATAAGGGAAGAAGAACAATGGCATGACTTGAAGGGAATTGATTGACTGCATTCAGTAATATATAAATGTGTTTAATAAATACTTATTAAGCTTCTCTTCTGAGACTTCAGATTAACAAGGAGACTGTAGTGAAATAGACAACAGACAGGTCTGTAATGTTTTGGATATATCAATAGAATTAACAGAGATTTGGTGGTGGTATGCTGTGTTGCCAGGAAGATGATGTTAAGGATGATGCTATAGTTTTTTCTCTGTAATTAAAGGTGTTGGCCATTAATAGGGATAGAATGTTTGCTGAAGTAGCAGATTTGAGTAAGGAGAATGAGGGTAAAGGCAGGATAGTAGAAAAATTAGAAAGCTTTATGTTAAATGCCTTCAAAAATTGAAAAATATACCCATCAGTTATCCTGCTGTACATGTGTGTCAGAAGTTTAAATGAGAGGAATAGTTTAGAAATATACATTTGGCTGTTATCAGTATAGAGCTTCCCTCGTGGCTCAGACAGTAAAGAAACTGCCTACAATGCAGGAGACCTGAGTTCGATCCCTGGGTCAGGAAGATCTCCTGGAGACAGTCATGTCAACCCATTCCAATATTTTTTGCTGGAGAATCCCATGGACAGAGAAGCCTGGCGGGCTACAGTCCATGGGTTTGTAAAGAATCGCACAGAAATTCTATATAATATGTAAGAATGGATGCAATCATATAAGTAAAGAGTTTCCATTTTGTCAAATTCTAAAGAAATCCTATATTTAGCTGTGAGATTAAAGAGGAAAACTTGGTAAAGGAGATGGAAGGAAAAAAGAGAGGTGGAAGAGAGTAAGTTTGTTGAAGATAATAATATTTCAAGAAAGAAGGATTAACAGGAGTTACCTGGCACTTTCATTAAAAATTTTGTATTTAAAACATTACCTAAATCACAAGCGGGATTCTGAAAGGTTGATGGGTCAGTGAATGGCTCTTCCTACAGAGGAAACACTGAGAAGGGGGAAAGAAATGGAAAAATCACATAACCTGTCTCATAAGTATTTGATATTGAATGAATATTATCTAAACTAGAGGAAGACATGCTATCCACAATGAAAAAATAAAGAAATTTATATTTTGTATGATTAACTATTTTTATGTTTTTTTCCTTACTCTTGTAACTACAAAGCTAAGAAAGAGGAAAGCTAGAATGGAAGGTATAAAAAAAATTGCAAAATTCTAATAATGCAATACTGCACTGTAATCATTATACATTCAAGAAAGTGATGAATGTTAGGACTCAGATATTTTAAAGGACAAGTTATTTCTGAGTTCATTCTGATTGACTGTTTGATTAATTTTTCCACAGCTTTCTGCATTTAACAGAGTCTTGCTCAGTGATATTGAATTTTCTCTCAGTTTCACGATCTATTTGAACAGACATAGTATAATAGGACAGTCTCTACCAATAACTAGTAAAATTTCCCAGAGTAATTTCCTATTCAAAACAGAACACTGTACTTGGCTAAAAAGAAAAGTCTGTTCATAATGTTTTAGGCTATAGCTAAAATTCTTGAATTGTACTTGTCAACATCAGTTCTAAATTGCACCTGAGAATGTTCATATTTAAATGCATTTGTGATTCATATTCGTTTGCCAGATAAGCTCGGGGTAACTTGAAGTTTTCCATCACCAAAGATAGTAAAAAGAAAAGCTTTTAGGACTCATAGAATTGTGAAAACTATTTTCTTTATTTTTGTCCAAATGTGTATATGAAATTTCTCTTTATCCTTCCCTAGGTTTATAAAAAACAAAATAGTGTGACTTGAGGATCAAATGCCTCCTGGCTAGGTAGGAAATACATTGATAGTGTTCCTGTCATTTCAAAGTTTGTACAAGAATTATTACATTTATTGACAGAATGTTTATGATTTTGAAAACCTATTTTACTGATTGTTTTTACTCAAAGTCTAAGTAGTTTTAGGAATCATGACTTTTGTGGCAAGAATACCAGAAAGAATAATTTGAATGATGCAACAAGTTTCTCTTTCCATTTTGTTTACAGATAGATACAATCATATGGAAGGAATTTATTTTTTTCTGTAAACAGAATTATAATTTTGTTAGACTTTCCCCTTGACTCAGGTTTCATTTGCTGACAATAATGTGGTCAGAGGTGCTAAAAGCAGTAGATGTTTCTATTACCCAGTAGGTAGTATTTTCAACTAGAGATCAGCAATTCTGGCTTCACTTCTATACTTCTATTCTCTAGATCCTCATTTTAGTAACTGTCCTTCAAAGGACATTTGTAGCCTACATTTGTAGCCAGTTGATTGGAAAACTTAATTGGCTTTTCATAGAGACTCTTAAAGAACATCAATGATAAGGAAATAAGTTTAAAAATGGCAATACATAACTAACTACTTTTCAAAAGAAATAAAATACTAAGCAAGTTAACAATAAAAATAAGATTCTCTTTTCTTGTTTCTGAATTTTAATTTTTCCTTTCTTTTTGTATGACCAGCATAACTACCATGATGAAGGAAAATTCTTTCACAGAGATGGCATTCCATTTGCCCTTCCTGATGCATTTATCAACTTTTCCTTCAAAAGAGAGATTCTTACAAAAAAAAAAAAAAAAAAAACAAAAAACAAAGGAAACTTCAGCCATTTCCCACTCAAAATTACTCTTGCTGAGAACCAACGTTTCACCTCCTCTAGAGAGAAAAGTCTCATTCTAATCACTTTCCTTTCCATTAAAGGAACATGTGAGAGACTTCATTTTAAAAATAAAAGCATGGGAGATAAGACAGGAAGAAGTTGGAGGATTTTGAGTTATGTTGTATTATGAAATACCACATATGGCTTAGATGAGAGAAATTAAGATGCGCAAAGAGTAGTAGCTTGTATTTATATTGGGCCTCAAGTCTCCTCTATATCTAATCACTATTAAGGATAACAAATATTATTTTAAACCTCATAATTACTCTCCGAAACCATTGCTGCATAAAAATTTCCTTCAGATTTGGAACTTACTAGTTATAAATATGAAATTATGAACCATGTCACGTAGGGCCACCCAATACGGATGGCTCATGGTAGAGAGTTCTGACAAAAAATGGTACAGCTGGAGAAGAAAACAGTGAACTACTTCAGTATTCTTGCCTTGAGAACCCCATGAACAGTATGAAAAGGCAAAAATATATTACACTGAAAAATGAACTCTCCAGGTCTGTAGGTGCCCAATATGCTACTGGAGAAGAGTGGAGAAATAAATCCTGAAAGAAGGAAGAGTGGAAGCCAAAGCAAAAATAATGTCCCACTGTGGATGTGACTGGTGAGGAAAGTAAAGTTTGATGCTGTAAAGAACAATACTCCATAGGAACCTGGAATGTTAGGTCCATGAATCAAGGTAAATTGGACATGGTCAAGCAGGAGATATCAAAAGTGAACATCAACATTTTAGGATTCAATGAATTAAAATGTACTAGAATGTGCAAATTTAATTAAGATAACCATTGTATCTACTACTGTGGGCAAGAATCTCTTAAGAGAAATGGAGTAGCCCTCATAATCAACAAAAGACTCTGAAATGCAGTACTTGGGTGCATTCTCAAAAATGACAGAATAATCTCTGTTCGTTTCCAAGGCAAACCATTCAACATCACAGTGATCCAAGTCTATGTCCCAACCAGTAGTGCTGAAGAAGCTGAAGTTGAACAGTTCTATGAAGACCTACAAGACCCTCTAGAACTAACACCCAAAAAAGATATCCTTTCATCATAGGGGACTGGAGTGCAAAAGTAAGAGTCATGAGTTATCTAGAGTAACAGGCAAATTTGACCTTGGAGTGCCAAATGAAATAGGGCAACGGCTAACATAGTTTTGCCAAGAAAACCCACTGGTCATAGCAAACACCCTCTTCCAACAATACAAGAGAAGACTCTACGCATGAAAAACACCAGATGGTCAATATCAAAATGAGGTTGATTATATTCTTTGTAACCAAAAGAGAAGCTCTATACAGCCAGAAAAAAACACCAGGATCTGACTGTGGCTCAGATCATGAACTCCTTATTGCCAAATTCATACTTAAATTGAAGAAATTAGGGAAAACCACTAGACGATTCAGGTATAACCTAAATCAAATCCCTTATGATTATATAGTGGAAATGACAAATTGAAGAGATTAGATCTAACACCAAATCTGTTAGAGTGTAATTACAAATACATAGTTTGAGAAGAAATAATTTTAAAGAGATCTTTAGATAATTAGAAAATAAAAGTTCTGGGAGAAAAGACATATAATCTTATCCATGACTCAAACATGAAAACTTCCTCCAGTCTTTACCTCCAAATCCATGTCTTGCCGGCCACAACATATAGCAACAGAATGGACACCACATTCCTGAAATTTCCATTCTTCTCCAATGGACTTCAGTTCTGTATAAGGTCTTAATGATCCAGATAACCACAATGGTGTAGCAGTCACTCACCTAGAGCCAGGCATCCTGGAATATGAAGTCATGTAGGCCTTGACTTAGGACGCATTACTACAAACGAAGCTAGTGGAGATGATTTAACTCCAACTGAGCTATTTCAAATCCTGAAAGAATATAGTGTTAAAGCACTGCAGTCAATATGTCAGGAAATTTAGAAAACTCAGTAGTAGCCACAGGCTTGCCAGTTGTCACTCTAATCCCAAAGAAGGACAATGGCAAAGAATGTTCAAACTACCATACAATTTCACTCATTTCACATGATAGGAAGGCTATGCTAAAAAATTCTTCAAGCTAGGCTTCAACAGTACATGAAGTGAGAACTTTCAGTTATAAAATCTGGATTTAGAAAAGGCAGAGGTACAAAAGATCAAATTGCCAACATTTGTTGGATCATAGAAAAAGAAAGAAAGTTCCAGAAGAAAAAATCTACTTCTGCCTAATTGACTAGGCTAAAGCCTTTGACTGTGTGGCTCATAACAAACCGGAAAATTCTTTCTTTCTTTTTTTTTGTGCTCTTTATTTTTTATTTATTTATTTATTTTTTACTTTACAATACTGTATTGGGAAAATTCTTAAAGAGATGGAAATTTCAGACCACCTTTCCTGTCACCTGAGAAATCTGTATACAGGTCAAGAAGCAACAGTTAGAACTGGACATGGAACAAAAGACTGTATAAAAATTGAGAAATGTGTATGACAAGGCTGTATATTGTCACCCTGCTTATTTTATTTCTAAGTAGAGTGCAACAGATTAAATGTTATTTTTTAAATCATACACCATGACCAAGTGGGCTTTATCCCAGGGATGCAAGGATTCTTCAATATCCACAAATCAATCAATGTAATTCACCATATTAACAAATTGAAAATAAAAACCATATGATTATCTCAATAGATATAGAGAAGGCCTTTGACAAAATTCAACATCCATTTATGATAAAAACTCTCCAGAAAGCAGGAATAGAAGGAACATACCTCAACATAATAAAAGCTATATATGACAAACCCACAGCAAACATTATCCTCAATGGTGAAAAATTGAAAGCATTTCCCCTAAAGTCAGGAACAAGACAAGGGTGTCCACTTTCACCGCTACTATTCAACATAGTTCTGGAAGTTTTGGCCACAGCAATCAGAACAGAAAAAGAAATAAAAGGAATCCAAATTGGAAAAGAAGAAGTAAACCTCTCACTGTTTGCAGATGACATGATCCTCTACATGGAAAACCCTAAAGACTCCACCAGAAAATTACTAGAGCTCATCAATGAATATAGTAAAGTTGCAGGATATAAAATCAACACACAGAAATCCCTTGCATTCCTATACACGAATAATGAGAAAGTAGAAAAAGAAATTAAGGAAACAATTCCATTCACCATTGCAACAAAAAGAATAAAATACTTAGGAATATATCTACCTAAAGAAACTAAAGACCTATATATAGAAAACTATAAAACACTGATGAAAGAAATCAAAGAGGACACTAATAGATGGAGAAATATACCATGTTCATGGATCAGAAGAATCAATATAGTGAAAATGAGTATACTACCCAAAGCAATTTACAAATTCAATGCAATCCCTGTCAAGCTACCAGCCACATTTTTCACAGAACTAGAACAAATAATTTCAAGATTTGTATGGAAATACAAAAAACCTCGAATAGCCAAAGCAATCTTGAGAAAGAAGAATGGAACTGGAGGAATCAACTTGCCTGACTTCAGGCTCTACTAAAAAGCCACAGTCATCAAGACAGTATGGTACTGGCACAAAGACAGACATAGAGATCAATGGAACAAAATAGAAAGCCCAGAGATAAATCCACACACCTATGGACACCTTATCTTTGACAAAGCAGGCAAGAATATACAATGGAGTAAAGACAATCTCTTTAACAAGTGGTGCTGGGAAAACTGGTCAACCACTTGTAAAAGAATGAAACTAGATCACTTTCTAACACCGTACACAAAAATAAACTCAAAATGGATTAAAGATCTAAATGTAAGATCAGAAACTATAAAACTCCTAGAGGAGAATATAGGCAAAACACTCTCAGAAATAAATCACAGCAGGATCCTCTATGATCCACCTCCCAGAATTCTGGAAATAAAAGCAAAAATAAACAAATGGGATCTAATTAAAATTAAAAGCTTCTGCACAACAAAGGAAACTATAAGCAAGGTGAAAAGACAGCCTTCTGAATGGGAGAAAATAATAGCAAATGAAGCAACTGACAAACAACTAATCTCAAAAATATACAAGCAACTTCTGCAGCCTAATTCCAGAAAAATAAATGACCCAATCAAAAAATGGGCCAAAGAACTAAATAGACATTTCTCCAAAGAAGACATACGGATGGCTAACAAACACATGAAAAGATGCTGAACATCACTCATTATTAGAGAAATGCAAATCAAAACCACAATGAGGTACCACTTCACACCAGTCAGAATGTCTGCGATCCAAAAATCTGCAAGCAATAAATGCTGGAGAGGGTGTGGAGAAAAGGGAACCCTCCTACACTGTTGGTGGGAATGCAAACTAGTACAGCCACTATGGAGAACAGTGTGGAGATTCCTTAAAAATTGCAAATAGAACTACCTTATGACCCAGCAATGCCACTGCTGGGCATACACACCGAGGAAACCAGAATTGAAAGAGACGCATGTACCCCAATGTTCATTGCAGCACTGTTTATAATAGCCAGGACATGGAAACAACCTAGATGTCCATCGTCAGATGAATGGATAAGAAAGCTGTGGTACATATACACAATGGAGTATTACTCAGCTGTTAAAAGAATTCATTTGAATCAGTTCTGATGAGATGGATGAAACTGGAGCCAATTATACAGAGTGAAGTAAGCCAGAAAGAAAAACACCAGTACAGTATACTAACACATATATATGGAATTTAGGAAGATGGCAATGACGACCCTGTATGCAAGACAGGAAAAAGACACAGATGTGTATAACGGACTTTTGGACTCAGAGGGAGAGGGAGAGGGTGGGATGATTTGGGAGAATGGGAATTCTAACATGTAAACTATCATGTAAGAATTGAATCTCCAGTCCATGTCTGACATAGGGTGCAGCATGCTTGGGACTGGTGCGTGGGGATGACCCAGAGAGTTCTTGTGGGGAGGGAGGTGGGAGGGGGGTTCATGTTTGGGAACGCATGTAAGAATTAAAGATTTTTAAATTAAAAAAAAAATAAAAATAAATAAATAAAACTGGTTTTATTTTTTTAATATAAATTTATTTATTTTCATTGGAGGTTAATTACTTTACAATATTGTATTGGTTTTACCATACATCAATATGAATCTGCCACAGTTATACACGTGTTCCCCATCCTGAACCCCCTCATCCTCCTCCCTCCCTGTACCATCCCTCTGGGTTGTCTCAGTACATTAGCCCCAAGCATCCAGTATCATGCATTGAACCTGGACTGGCAATTCATTTCATATATGATATTATACACGTTTCAATGCCATTCTCCCAAATATTCCCACCCCCTCCCTCTCCCACAGAGTCCAAAAGACTTCTATACGTCTGTGTCTCTTTTGCTGTCTCGCATACAGGGTTATTGTTACCATCTTTCTAAATTCCATATATATGTGTTAGTATACTGTATTGGTGTTTTTTTCTTTCTGGCTTACTTCACTCTGTATAATAGGTTCCAGTTTCATCCACTTCATTAGAACTGATTCAAATGTATTCTTTTTAATGGCTGAGTAATACTCCATCATGTGTATGTACAGCTTTCTTATCCATTCATCTGATGATGGACATCTAGGTTGCTTCCATGTCCTGGCTATTATAAACAGTGCTGCGATGAACACTGGGGTACACATGTCTATTTCAATTCTGGTTTCCTCTTTGTATAGTAAAGTTGTAGGATATAAAATCAACACACAGAAATCCCTTGCATTCCTATACACTAGTAATGAGAAAATAGAAAGAGAAATTAAGGAAACAATATTATTCACCATTGCAACAAAAATAATAGAATACTTAGGAATATATCTACCTAAACTGGTTTTAAAATTGAACATTCAAAAAACTAAGATCCTGGCATCTAGTTGCATCACTTCATGGCAAATAGAAGGGAAAAGAAATGAAAGCAATGACATATTTTCTTTTCTTGGGCTCCAAAATCACTGCTGATATTGACTGAAGCTATGAAATTAAAAGATGCTTGCTCCCTGGATGGAAATTATGGCAAATGTAGATAGCATATTAAAAAGCAGAGACATCACTTTGCCAGCAAAAGTCCATAAAATCAAAGCTATGGTTTTTCCAATATCCTGTATGGATGTGAGAACTGGACTATAAAGAAGATTGAGAGCTGAATTGATGCTTTTGAACTGTGGTGCTAGAGAAGACTTGGACTGCAAAGAGATCAAACCATCCAATCTTAAAGCAAATAAATCCTGAATATTCATTGGAAAGACTAATGCTAAAGCTGAATCTCCAGTACTTTATCCACTTGATGTGAAAAGCTGACTTATTTCAAAAGACCCTGATTCTGGGAAAGATCGATGGCAAAAGAAGAGCGTAGCAGAGAATAAGATGGTTAAATAGTATCACTATCCATGCTATCTCAGTGGGCATGAGTTCCAGCAAACTCTGGGAGATACTGAAGGACAGGGATACCTGGTGTATGCAGTCCATGGGGCCTCAGAGCATAGGACATAACTCAGTAGACTGAACAACAGCAACAAATTTGATTTGAACTTCATTTACATCTAAATCCCTAACATCAAGTTAGACTAGAAAATGCATCTACTAATTTTAGTATCTGTACAGAAAAGCCATTAGAAGAAAATTGGAATAGATGTGGAAAATTCAACCCCTTATATACTCTACTCTATGTTTCATTTTCTATTTTTCCACTTGATTTTAAGTTCTGTCACTATTTTTTTTTTACCACTGTATCCTCCACACAAAATTTAGTCTCTTGAATATAAATGTCCTTGATAATAATAGAAATAAATTGAATCAGACCTTTTGGTTATTTCATCTAAGAGCAAGATCCTATAATCTAAATTTGTTTTCACACAAATTAGAAATTAATAATCATGTTTAACACATCCTAACAGAATTGTCACAAAACATAACATAAGGCAGTCAGTAGGTTTATAGTTATCACTGGCTATCTGACCCAGTTTTCTAACTCTTATCTGGCTCCACTTAACTACACCAGAAGATCAGGATGCACTGAAGAAGTGGTAGAATGGGAAACTCAGTTGACTTCACTTCCAACAGCCATATTGCTGTCGTTATATCTCAGCTTGTCAGAGAATAATTTCCAGGACCCAATGAGTCCACTCTGTCCTGATTATTCTCTTAGAGTTTCTCTGCTCAGGATTAAAATCTCCAAATTTCTTGATAATACAGTCCAAAGTTTCAGATAGTATTTAGAAATTTATAGTCATTAATGTGTTTCTGTCAGGATTCTTTCAGATTCAAGTCACACAAACACACGCACACAAAAATAGCTCAAGCTGAATAAAACAAGAGAAAATAAATCAAACAAGCAACAAAAAAATGTAGTAGTAGCTCTGTGTGAGATATAATGTACAGATAGTGAATATATTCAGGATATTTCCCCTCATTTTCCCTTTTACCCTTTCACTGTAACAGCTATTTTCAGAAATGTTTCCCCCCGTATTGGACCACTCTATTGGCAGCAAAAGTGAAAAGGAATTGTCTCTCTAACATGGCCTACAGGCCTTGCATGGGGATTTGGTGGTGGTAAAGAATTAGATGGCAAAGAATCTGCCTGTAATGTGGGAGACTCAGGCTTGATCCCTGCATTAGGAAGATCCCCTGGAGAAGGGCATGGCTACCTACTCTAGTATTCTTACCTGGACAATTCCACGGACAGTCCACTGGGTCTCAAAGAGTTGAACACAACTGAGACACTAGCACCTTCACTTTTCCAGGCCTTGCAGACACTGCCAGCCCACAGCCTCCTGCGCTGCACAACCATGGTCAGTCCCCATAAGTTCTTTGATATTGCCATTGACAGTCAGTCCTTCTGCTGCATCTCTTTCAAACTTTCAAAGACAGCAGAAAACCTTCATATTCTGAGCACTGGGGTGAGAGGATTTAATTATAAAAGATCCTGCCTTCACAGAATAATTTTTATAATTATATGCCGGAGCAGAGCCTTTACATGCCATAATGGCACTAGTGGTAAGTTCATCTATGGGGAGAAAATTGATGAAAAATTCATCCTGTAACATATGGGTCCGAGTACCTTGTCCATGGCAAACATTGGCCCCTAGACAAACAGTTTCCAGTTTTTTATGTGCATTATCAAGACTGACTGGTTGAATGGCAAGCTTGTAGTCTTTGGCAAAGTGAAAGAAAGCATGAATATTGTGGAAGGTGTAGAGTGCTTTGAGTCCAGGAATGGCAAAACAATGGTAAAAGAAGATCACCATTGCTGACTGTGGACAAATCTAATAAATTTGACTTCTGCTTTGTCTTAACCATCAAAACATCCCTTTTATAGCCTGTGAGAGCACACCTTCAATTCCATATGCTCAAAATATCCTATAATCTTTGTTCTCATTGCAGTTCTTTGAGTTCCACATTTTCCTTATCTTTCTCTAAGTTTAGCTGTATTACAGACTTAAGTTTATGATTATGAAATAAAAGCCAAACAAAACAAAAACACTAGTTTCAAAAGATTTTAAGAAGTAAGTATTATTGGCTCTGTTTGGCTCCCATTTCACTACTCAAATAATTCACTGTCTTCTGTAGGCAGCATGTATGTCTTCTTATTTTTGCCATTGTTCTTGTTTTTTTTAATTATAAATATATTTATTTTCAGTTCAGTTAAGTTCAGTCCCTCAGTCGTGTCTGAATCTTTGCGACCCCATGAATTGCAGCACGCCAGGCCTCCATGTTCATCACCAACTCCCAGAGTTCACTCAGACTCACGTCCGTCGAGTCAGTGATGCCATCCAGCCATTTCATCCTCGGTCGTCCCCTTCTCCTCCTGCCCCCAATCCCTCCCAGAATAAGAGTCTTTTCCAATGAGTCAACTCTTCGCATGAGGTGGCTAAAGTACTGGAGTTTCAGCTTTAGCATCATTCCTTCCAAAGAAGTCCCAGGGATGATCTCCTTCAGAATGGACTGGTTGGATCTCCTTGTAGTCCAAGGGACTCTTAAGAGTCTTCTCCAACACCACAGTTCAAAAGCATCAATTATTCGGCACTCAGCCTTCTTCAAAGTCCAACTCTCACATCCATACATGACCACAGGAAAAAACATAGCCTTGACTAAACGGACCTTTGTCGGCAAAGTAATGTCTCTGCTTTTGAATATGCTATCTAGGTTGGTCATAACTTTTCTTCCAAGGAGTAAGCGTCCTTTAATTTCATGGCTGCAGTCACCATTTGCAGTGATTTTGGAGCCCAAAAGAATAAAGTCTGACACTGTTTCCACTGTTTCCCCATCTATTTCCCAGGAAGTGATGGGACCAGATGCCATGATCTTCTTTTTCTGAATGTTGACCTTAAAGCCAACTTTTTCACTCTCCTCTTTCACTTTCATCAAGAGGCTTTTTAGCTCCTCTTCACTTTCTGCCATAAGGGTGGTGTCATCTGCATATCGGAGGTTATTGATATTTCTCCCAGCAATCTTGATTCCAGCTTTTGTTTCTTCCAGCCCAATGTTTCTCATGATGTACTCTGCATAGACGTTAAATAAGCAGGTTGACAATATACAGCCTTGACATACTCCTTTTCCTATTTGGAACCAGTCTGTTGTTCCATGTCCAGTTCTAACTGTTGCTTCCTGACCTGCATACAGATTTCTCAAGAAGCAGGTTAGGTGGTCTGGTATTCACATCACTTTTAGAATGTTCCACAGTTTGTTGTGATCCACACAGTCAAAGGCTTTGGCATAGTCAATAAAGCAGAAATAGATGTTTTTCTGGAACTCTCCTGCTTTTTCCACGATCCAGCGGATATTGGCAATTTGATCTCTGGTTCCTCTGCCTTTTCTGAAACCAGCTTGAACATCAGGGAGTTCAAGGTTCACGTAGTGCTGAAGCCTGGCTTGGAGAATTTTGAGCATTACTTTACTTGCATGTGAGATGAGTGCAATTGTGTGGTAGTTTGAGCATTCTTTGGCCTTGCCTTTCTTTGGGATTGGAATGAAAACTGACCTTTTCGAGTCCTGCGGCCACTGCTGAGTTTTCCAAATTTGCTGGCATATTGAGTGTAGCATATTCACAGCATCATCTTTCAGGATTTGAAACAGCTCAACTGGAATTCCACCACCTCCACTAACTTTGTTTGTAGTGATGCTTTCTAAGGCCCACTTGACTTCACTTTCCAAGATGTCTGGCTCTAGATTAGTGATCACATCATCATGGTTTACTTTACAATATTGTATTGGTTTCGCCATACATCAACATGAATCTGCCATAGGTATACACATGTTCCTCATCCTGAACCCCCTTCCTCCTCCCTGTTCCATCCCTCTGGGTCATCTCAGTGCACCAGCACCAAGCATCCAGTATCATGCATCGAACCTGGACTGGGGATTCCTTTCATATATGATATTATACATGTTTCAATGCCAGTCTTCCAAATATTACCACCCTCTCCCTCTCCCACAGAGTCCAAAAGACTTCTATACATCTTTGTCTCTTTTGCTGTCTCGCATACAGGTTTATCATTAGCATCTTTCTAAATTCCATATATATGCGTTAGTATACTGTATTGGTGTTTTTCTTAGTGGCTTACTTCACTCTGTATAATAGGCTCGTTTCATCCACCTTATTATAACTGATTCAAATGTATTCTTTTTAATGGCTGAGTAATACTCCATTGTGTATATGTACTACAGCTTTCTTATCCATTCGTCTGCTAATGGACATCTAGGTGTTTTTTGTTTTTGTTTTGTTTTTTCATTGTTATCAATTTAGCTACTCTATGTCTGCTGATTTGAGAATTTAGTTCACTTGAATTTAAAGAAATACATACAGATGGCTAACAAACACATGAAAAGATGCTCAACATCACTCATTATCAGAGAAATGCAAATCAAAACCACAATGAGGTACTACTTCACTCCAGTCAGAATGGCTGCGATCCAAAAGTCTACAAGCAATTAATGCTGAAATGGGAGTGGAGAAAAGGGAACCCTCTTGCACTGCTGGTGGGAATGCAAACTTGTACAGCCACTATTGAGAACAGTGTGGTGATTCCTTAAAAACTGGAAATAGAACTGCCTTATGACATAGCGATCCCACTGCTGGGCATAACACCGAGGAAACCAGAACTGAAAGAGACATGAGTACCCCAATGTTCATTGCATCACTATTTATAATAGCCAGGACATGGAAGCAATCTAGATGTCCATCATCAGATGAATGGATAAGAAAGCAGTGGTGCATATACACAATGGAGTATTACTCAGCCATTAAAAAAGAACACATATGAATCAGCTCTAATGAGGTGGATGAAACTGGAACCTATTATACAGAGTGAACCAAGCCAGAAAGAAAAAACCACCAACACAGTATACTAATGCATATATATGGAATTTAGAAAGATGGTAACGATAACCCTGTATGCGAGACAGCAAAAGAGACACAGATGTATAGAAGTCTTTTGGACTCTGAGGGAGATGGAGAGGGTGGGCATATTTGGGAGAATGGCATTGAAACATATATAATATTATATATGAAATGAATCACCAGTCCAGATTCGATGCAGGATACAGGATGATGGGGGCTGGTGCACTGGGATGACCCAGAAGGATGGTATGGGGAGGGAGGTGGGAGGGAGGTTCAGGATGAGGAACACGTGCACACCCGTGGCAGATTCATGCTGATGTATGGCAAAACGAATACAATATTGTAAACTAATTAGCCTCCAATTAAAATAAGTTTATATTAAAACAACAACAAACATTTATATGGAGGTACATCCTTTTCTTAACATACTAGATTTAACATTCCTAGAAAAATTCATTAAATTATATTCAAGTAAACTGAATGATTGTGAAAAAAAATAAAAACATATTAAAAAAGAAAAGAAATTACTCAAAGAAATGCTTCTATTGGCATTTGGTTCATCATTTTCTGACTAATTTGTAGTTCCTCTGTGTACTTTTCTTCTTCTCTTGCTCTTCCCCTCTGTGGTATCATGGCTATCTTTAGTGGTATGCTTAGATTTCTTTATCCTTTTTGTATCTATTATAGGTTTTTGCTTTGTTCAGTTCAGATCAGTTGCTCAGTTGTATCCGACCCTTTGCAACCCCATGGACTGAAGCACCTCAGGCTTCCCTGGCCATCACCAACCCCTGGAGCTTCCTCAAACTCATGTCCGTCAAGTCAGTGATGCCATCCAAACAACTCATCTTCTGTTTTTTCCTTCTCCTGTCTTCAATCTTTCCCAGCATCGGGGTCTTTTCCAGTGAGTCATTTCTTCATATTAGGTGGCCAAAGTACTGGAGCTTCAGTTTCAGCTAAACATCATTTTGCTTTGTAGTTACCACAAAGAGTATATACAGTAACATATGTAAAGCAATATATTTTATGTTGATCACAGTGTCAACTTGAAATGTAAAGGAACATATATGTTGAAAATGAAAGATGGAAAACGATATTTTATACAAATGGAAACCAATATAAAGCTGAGGTAGCTATATTTATATCAGACCAAATACACTTTAAAACACTGACTGTAAAAAAAAATATATATATATCCACAAGAACATTGCTTAGTGAGAAAGAGATTAATCTAACAGGAGGATATGACATTTTGTAATATATGTATGGAAACAATATAAAAGCTCCAATATAGGAGCAACTAAATATAAAATAAATATTCAGTTCAGTTCAAGTCAGCTCAATCACTCAGTCCTGTCTGACCAGTTGTGATCCCATGAATCACAGCACGCCAGGCCTCCCTGTCAATCACCAACTCCCAGATTTCACTCAAACTTATGTCCATCAAATCAGTGATGCCATCCAGCCATCTCATTCTCTGTTGTCCCCTTCTCCTTCTGCCCCCAATTCCTCCCAGCATCAGGGTCTTTTACAATGAATCAACTCTTTGCATAAGGTGGCCAAAGTTCTGGAGTTTCAGCTTTAGCATCAGTCCTTCCAAAAAACACCCAAGACTGATCTCCTTTAGAATGGACTGGTTGGATCTCCTTGCAGTCCAAGGGACTGTCAAGAGTCTTCTCCAACACCACAGTTCAAAAGCATCAATTCTTCGGTGCTCAGCTTTCTTGGCAGTCCAACTCTCACATCTGTACATGACTACCAGAAAAACCATAGCCTTGACTAGATGGCCCTTTCTTGGCAAAGTAATGTCTCTGCTTTTTAATATGCTATCTAGGAAAGTTAATATAACTTTTCTTCCAAGGAGTAAGCGTCTTTTAATTTCATGGCTGCAATCACCATCTGCAGTGATTTTGCAGCCCCAGAAAATAAAGTCTGACACTGTTTCCATTGTTTCCCCATCTATTTCCCATGAACTGATGGGACCAGGTGCCATGATCTTCGTTTTCTGAATGTTGAGCATTAAGCTAACTTTTTCACTCTCCTCTTTCACTTTCATCTAGATGCTTTTTAGTTCCTCTTCACTTTCTGCCATAAGAGTAGGTGCCGGGGTCCAGCCCTGGTGGATCCAGGGTAATTCGAAGGTGGGGATGGAATCGGCATCCTGGAAAAAACGTATTTAATTACAGATATAGAAAGAGATTGGAAACGGATAGTGTAGTAGGAAAACTAACGGAGAAGAAGAGGCTGAATAACTGGTTTACATGGAATACCAATCACCACCTATGTAGGCCACAGGCGTCTTTCCATTCTCCCGAAGGAGAGGAGGCACTGAGGCCTCCCCCGTCCGATCTCAGAAGCCCAGGCAGAATTAGCAGGCTTGATGAGTACACATTTCAGATGGGAATTCAGCCAGGAAAGCAGGGAGCAAGAAAGAAACGACACAGGGGAATCAGTCATTCCAGAAACTGATCTGATTTCTTTATATTTTAGGTTTGTTTATATACCTTTTTGTTATACATAGGGATGAATACAGAGTCACGCGGGGGTCAGCAGACCTGACCCTTGTCACAATTAGGTGCTTCATATAAAATTATACAAAGGTCTTATGGGATTTTACATCATCTTCTAGCCATGAGGTCTGCTGACATTTTATGGCCCTTTCTGATACCGGTCAGTTA